>NC_065919.1:22971709-24171709 GCF_024586455.1 Bactrocera neohumeralis
CAGCCGTTTTGAATATGTCACTATATGCATTTGTTTCATTGTATTCAATAATATTAACGTTTTCGTCAAGAAAATATATAAGCAAGAACAACGTTTAAAAATTCTTTAATTTTATTATCAAAAAATTGTTTTCCAATTGCAACTTTTCTTGCACATTTATGGTGATATTAATCGTCCACTTGTGCTCGCTATTCGTCGAATTGCTGAAAACTTCGAACACACGTTTTCTTGATATAATGTTCAAGTGCCAATAAGACAAAGAACCGTTCGAAGTAAAGAAAATATTGTTGCCGTTCAAATAAGTGTTGCTAAAGACCTCAATTTGTCGATTCCAAGATGTTCTCCAGAATTGCACTGTCTCAAACCACAACTGACGGAGTTTGAGAAAAGATTTCGCCTTTAGATCATCTGAAACTTCGTGAATTTATTGATTTTGGCTTGGAACAACTTGAAAACGATTTTATTAAGAAAAGCATCTTCATCAGAGTAGAGTGAGTGATACATATTGGAAGAATGGTTTTGCATAAAGGTCATCGGTCCAACTGTTTATCAAAGGGGGGATCCAACATTTTATTCATGAACAACCATTACATTCTTTTCATTGACAGTTTGATTTTTTTACGTGGCGGGCCCCAAACCCAGCGCACAACTCTATGTATGAGATGTTTTGCCTTCTCACTTTAGCTCGTCTTCGAACAGATGTTCTTAGGCTACCCAGAGGACACTTGGTCAAAGACCGGAAGTAGTGAGCTGCTTGAGCCATGTTCGACGTCGAGAAGCTGGTTCACAACCGACAGCCGAACGGCGCACTCCTGCTCTCTGAGAGCACTGTCAACAACTCGGTATAAGGGAAGTTTTGGACGGCATTTCAAACTCCTTTACAAGAAACCATTGGTACGACGAAAGAAGTGTAGCAGCGGAGAGAAAAACAGACTGCATACCTCGCAACATTACGATCGACCACTACACGTGCGGGATGGGATAGATACCGAGAGTTGAAGAGGGAAGCTAGACGCATTTGCAGACAGAAAAAGAAAGAGGCCGAAATGGGAACCAGATTCCCCAATCAATGACGATGGAGCAGACGTTCCATTGCCCGACCATTTAATAGCAAAAGTGCCCGCCTGAAGAAAACAACAAAGGGCAGGGCCGACGGATTGCCGGCCGAGCTATTCAAACACGGCGGCGAAGAACTGATGTTAGCATTCATCAGCTTCTTTGTAAAATATGGTCGGACGAAAGCATGCTTACGATTGGAATAAAAAACATGCCCAATTTCATAAAACATTAATCTACGCCAACTTTTCGGACGGTTCAAACATCGATATATTCATATCGAGCGTATTGTGCCCACCGTCAACAAACTGATTGGACCTTATCAGTGTGGCTTCAGACCTGGCCAATCAACAACCGACCAGATATTCACCATGCGCCAAATCTTGGAAAAGACCCGTGAAAGAAGAATCGACACACACCACCTCTTCGTCGATTTCAAAGCTGCTTTCAACAGCACGAAAAGGAGCTGCCTTTATGCCGCGATGTCTGAATTTGGTATCCCCCAAAGCTGATACGGCTGTAATTACGTTGAGCAACACCAAAAGCTCCGTCAGGATCGGGAAGGACCTCTCCGAGCCGTTCGATACCAAACGAGGTTTCAGACAAGGCGATTCCCTATCGTGCGACTTTTTCAATCTGCTTGATATTGATATCATCGGCCTCAACATCCGCGCCGTTAGTTCTGCTTTCTCCAGGCTGGACAAGGAAGCACAGAAAATGGGTCTGGTAGTGAACGAGGGCAAAACGAAATATCTCCTGTCATCAAACAAACTGTCGTCCCACTCGCGACTTGGCTCTCACGTCACTGTTGACAACTGTCAATGTGTTTTACGTGGGTATCTGCCTACGAAGGCTCAAATCCACGGTGCTATCTATTGCTAGTAGCACATAGATCAAATTAATGCGTTGATCAGCGCCCCAAAGTGTAAGTGCATGCACAACACTACACTCTGGAAGAAACCAAGGTATGAGTGCCGCCCCACACACATACACTTTGGTTCCAATCGGTTCGGGTGAAAACCAAAGGAGACACCCTAGCCACCTTGGTCGGGTTCGAGGCCCATCTAAAACCTCTGCCGTACTCTGGGTCCGGCACCCAGCCGCAGTGCGACTCCACATTGGACTATTGCCCTTCCTGCATTTAGGTTTAAACCACAGCCACCACGAATCTCCCCAAAGGGCCAAAACCCAATGAGCAGACTGAAGCGAACTTCAGGGGCGGCTGCTCCCCGTGGTACCATGTTTTACTCTTTTATGTGACCTGTAGCCCAAGCTTGCGCTTAATCTACTGCCAGTCGAGCCCCCAAGAATTCCAAGGAATTCTTAAGAACCCGACTGTATGATTTTTGTTATCCCTTTAGATTTTAGAATTTGTTATATAATCGCAAACCCATTTAAGAATATGACATCATTTCGAGCTATTTTTATAGCACTGTTCCTACTTAGACCATGTTGACAATTATAAACAGACCTGTACTTGTCAGACATAGTGCATTTGGCTTTTAGTCGCCTCTTACGACAGGCATGCCTTGCCGCGGGCATATTCGGTTTCCCCCCCTACCCAAAGGGGGTACCCCCTACCCGCAGGGGGACGTCATAACTTTGAAGTTGTAGATAATTTCGTCTATTTAGGAACCAGCATTAACACCACCAACAATGTCAGCCTGGAAATCCAACGCAGGATTTCTCTTGTCAACAGGTGCTACTTCGGACTGAGTAGGCAATTGAAAAGGAAAGTCCTCTCTCGACGAACAAAAGCTAAACTCTATAAGTCACTCATACTTCCCGTCCTGCTGTATGGTGCAGAGGCTTGGGCGATGACAACAACCGATGAGTCGACGTTACGAGTCTGAGACTGGAAGAAACGACTGGCGTTAACTCGGCTATAATCGCGTAAGCGGTGTCTACGCCAATTAAGAAGAAGAAGAAGCTATATAAACAAAGCATATTACCATTTCTGACATTAAGTCTTCTTACATTAAACCCTGAGTGACCAGTACTGTTAGTACAAATAATTACGCTTACAGTACAAAGTTCCGACACCGAAATCAACTGAGTGATGGCAACACTTCAGCTCGTTAATCTGCGACTTTTTACTTGGACTTAAATGCATTTGTATGACACGCTGTTCATACGGCATACACAGACATATTTTGCCCGCTGCTGGAATTAAAAAGTCACGGCATTAATGTATACACACTTTTTTGTGATTTTTGTTCTACAACTTTTGTCTGGAAAGTACGTGTTTGCCTCTTCAGTGAATTTTTGTGGCGTCACTGTCATTGCAACGCCAGCAATGCATCACCATCCAACAATTGAGTGCAACTATTTTTTTTTTAAATTACCAACTTTGCCTAGGTATTTTTTGCGCTTACCCTCCAACTGCTTACTTTTCATCTCCTCGTGCTCGCTTCGCTCAGCTCGCGTCGCGTCGTACACCTTTTCATCGGCAACTGCAGCGCACTATCATCGCTGAAGTAGCGCGACTGCATGCCGCAGGTGTTGTAGCCATTGTTGCTGTTGTTGTTGTAACGCGCACAAAAAATATTATGTGCGAAAAAAGAGAATAATAAACTTGCAGAAAAAGAAGCACGTGGAAAATGAGCACAAAAATTCACAAGGAAATATGCAAATTGGAAGTAGTTCAAGCTGCCAGCAGAAATGAAGAAATGGACAGTGGAAATGAGCGCAGTATTCTTTTCGTTCTGCTTTTAATAAAAAAAAAATGTGCTGCGGTGGTTGCCAACTCTGCCAACGGAATTTAAATAGAGTGGGAGCTTGTGAGCAAAAAAAATGTCCTTTTTGTAATTTATATGAAGAAAAAAATGTGTCAAGCAGGGCAGAGAGCATGAGAGATCACGACTTCGTATAGTGCTGCTGTTCAAAATTGATGATTGAATATTTTAATTACGAATAATACTTGGTGAATACATATAACTGCAAGCAAGTGTAATAATAACAACTAAAAGCGGTCAAAATTTGTACGCAGTAATTGATTGACCAACTATTTTATGGGAGGAATAGTTGGCCATCGAAGTTTTCATTGCATTTGAAATAATTTATATTTTATATTTAGACTCTTGCAACCAGTTGCTACAGAGCACTATAGTTTTGTTCACGCAACGGTTGTACGTATCACCGTAAACTAGTCGAGTTAGATATAGAGTTATATATGCTCAGGATGACAAGAAGAGTTAAATAGCGAGTGACTGTCTGCCTGTCCGTCCGTCCGTGCAAGCTGTAACGTTAGTGAAAATTGAGATATCTTGATGAAACTTCGTAGTAGCAAGCGGCACCTGTGGGCAAAAAAATTTTAAAAAGTGTGGGTTGTCCTGCCCTTTACGGCTACAACAACCACATTTTTCCAGCAAAAATATTATAAGAACTCCTACCGACAGTGTGAAAATGGATGAAATCGAAAGATAACACCGCTTACTTGCAATATAACGGTAACTTTAAAAAGTACTAAAACCCCATTAAATCAATAACTAAATACGTCAGAGAGATTACCGACCGATTTCGACTAAATTCTTTCGTGGCATTCTTCTCATATTCCTATATCACAGTGAAAAATGGGTGAAACAGGACTAGAATTACGCCTACTTCCCATATAGCAGAATTTTAAAATCCATTTGATTCGTTCACTTTCCAGTGTATAAATCTGGAAGTAATTGATATAACGAGGAAAAACTTTGCACTAATAATTTCTTTAAAGTATGCCACCTTATGACTAAAAACTGCCCCAAATCCAATCAAAACAGTACAAGACTAGGTACCGACTATGTGGACCTTAGTATCTATAGTTGACTATTGAATGAAAATGTCGGTCAATGTATGTGATTTAGGCACTATTGAAATTCAAACAGAATCCTTTCTTGACAATGGTATTTCTGTGTATCAAAAATTGGTTGAATCCGGTCAATGCTTATCTGAGCCCCTACATACCTAAAGATTTTCGAAAATTTCGAACTTTCGCGTGACTTTACGCGCATATACCCAATATTTTGTCTATTTTAGTTATCTCAATGAAAACTACAGAGCGTGGTTCACTCATGACAGCGTAGCTTTGTGGTTGAAAAATATTTTTTTCAAAAATATTCAAATAATTTTTCACAGTTTTTTCTTTTATATTAATTTTAATAAGAGTTACTATCACTTATAATACCTGAAAGGTGAATTTTTTTTTTAAACTTCGCCTGTTTTTTGAATCAGTAAATTTTTTTCTGTAAGTTGGTAGTACTGTAAGTGATAGATGTCATAAAATTTCATGACAAAATATTCAATAGGATTTGAAATACGCGTCGTTTTGTGAGGCTTTAAAAGTGAATTCTTCGATTTTTACTACAAGTATGTCTGAGTTTATTGAACAAAGAAGTGCGCCACATTTTCAATTAATATCGTGCCGAGAACACCGCATTCGCGTGATTTACCTTCGTGTAACTTCTGGCTGTTCAGCAAATTTGACGATGTAAAAAGCTTACTTAGAAGAAAATGAAATGGAAAAAATTCACTTTAAATTTGATCACAGTAGTATATAAAAATATGAATGCAATACCAGAATACCCCCATAATTCAAAATATGCTACTATTGAGAAAAGCAGACCATGAAGGTCTTTGTGTTAAATACTGCAAAAAGAGAATGACCGAAAAAAAACGTTTTTTTTTTCACACTTTAACAAAGCCTAAAAGAGAGCCTACATCTGTATTGATACGGCCCATTGACGAAATTTTAAACGAGATTTCCTCGAGACTTTTTTAAAACGTCATCCATGATTCTAATGATCCGATTTACTAAAAAACGTTAAGAGAGTATTCTTTATATACGCAAATTTCAATTTCTATTATTCTAAAAAAATTCGAAGTAGTCAAAAAATAGTGTGTTTTTTTCTCAGGCAGTCATCATTTCGTGAGGGCTTCCTCTTCCTACATCTTCTCTCTTGAATTAAATACAGGAGGGTATGTAGCAGTTTGTTCGATATAAATCTTTTCAACGCTTGGCCAATCGTATACAAGTCACATCTGCATTTTAACTAATCAAGCAAAAGCATCCGATCAATATCACTTTTTTCAGCTTCAAATATATTTGTATTTTATTTAAAAATCATGTCATAAATTGGCCATGAATTGCCTTCAAATGAACATTGTGTTAGCAGCTTTAATTCCAAATGAATAAATAAAAACCGGCATTGAATAAATCAAGGCAGTGTAATTGAATTTGCTAGTGATGATATTTATGCGCTCAGCTGCAACAAAATCAATAGAAAAAACAAAACAGTGTGCGCCAAGTCACTAATCAGCCAATACAGAGGGCTCTGAAATTTCTTTTTGTTTTTTCATTTTTTCCTATTTTTTGCACCGAAATTTATTGCTCTGCTCACTCTGCGGCAGCTCAAAAAGCAAACGACTGAAAATTTGCCAAATAAATATGGCGTGTAATTTGCTTCCTTCACTTTCGACTTATTTACTATTTACATATGTATATACATACATAAATGCTTACGGTGAACTACCGTTGTTGACATTATCTGCTTTCTACGGCATTGCGCAATCAATTGTAGCAAATTTGCTGAACATCCTATTCTTTGGTAGACTTAGGCATACACAGACAGCCGGTTAGTCAGGCGTCAATAAAGGGTTCAATGGAAAGGTAGTGCCATCAAAGCAATGAAAGCGCATAAGAAAATTATCGAAATCAATTTTTGTTGTAATTTTTCATTGACTTTGCCACTAAATTTAATATTTCAAAGATTCGACAGTTGTTGCCACTCGCTTGATAAATTCAACGCTGTCTGTTTCTTGAGAAACACGAATTTATGTTATGCTATGTATAGCTAAGAGTGTAGAGGAGTGTGGGGGTGTGCACTGCTCCAATATTTTCCTGCATTATATTTCACTTTTTTTCAACGACAGACCAATTTGACGCTACTAAATTGTTTTTCATCCCTCATTTCATGTTTGTTGTCTACGTGGTACTCGTGCTGCTGTTGTCAGCAACATTTCTTCTCGAACAGTTCTTGTCAAATAACGGTCGAAGTTATGGTCTGTAAGATATTTGCTGCTGTAAATAAATAATAGCTATTGTTTATTGTCTCATATCAGGCGAGCACATTTTTCCTTTCTTCTGTGTAGTAAGTTCATGTGTGGAAGACGTCTACCAAATCGTGTTGTTGTTTATTGAGTGGAGAGTGATGAGTAATCATGTTTGGACGCAAAACAGAAATACACAAAATTATATTAATAATAAGTAAGATTATAAATATTTACAATATATCAATATAGCTAAGTGCCGACGTGAACTTAGTGTGGCTGTGACAGAGGTTATATTTTATGTTTGCGAAACTTAACATAAGTCATAGTATTACCCTATGTTGTCAAATGTCTGCTCAATAATGTACAAAAGGTCCGAAATGAATTCAAAGAAGTTTTTTTTACCTTGAAACCCTATACCCTCCTTTAAGCTAAGTTTCAGGTCTTGGGTACAAAGGTTAGCTTCATCTCCACTGAGGCCAAAATACCAAAATAAAAGAAGTCATATAAGAATTTGACTCTGACCGTTCAGTTTTACGGCTGTATACTTCAGTAACTAGATCTAAAAAATTTCTTCAGATATCGTAAATTTGCCTCCAAAAATAATCTAAGCTAACTTTGGTGAAGATACCTTGTCAAATGAAAAAGTTTTCAACACAAGCACATGATTTTGATCGTTCAGTTTGTATGGCAGCTATATGCTAGAGTGATCCGATATCGGCTGTTTCGACAAATGACCAGATTCTTGAGGAGAAGAGGGCATATGCAGAATTTAAGGCCTTTATCTTACAAACGTAGAGATGAATTCGCGCATATACAGACAGACGGACAAGACTAAATCACCATAGCTCATCAAGTTGATCATACATACATATGTATAGCATTCAACTATTATTTAAAACTTTTAATTTCATTTAAAAAATATATATCTGCACCCTCAAAGTGGTCCCCCTTGGCCCAAATACACATGTGTACTTTTGTTTGAAACCCCCGAAGCACTTTTTAAAATCAATTTCCGAATAGCCTTCAATGCGCGTAGTGATTCACATTTAATAGCTTCAATTGACTCCTAACGATTTCACCGGAGAGGTCGTATGAGTTTGCTGAATAGCCAGAAATCACACGGAGGTAAAACAGGCGAATACAGTGGTTACGACACGATATTGACTGAAAATTTGGCGAAAAACTCAGGAAGAATCAATGCACTATGCGACAGTGTATTATCGTGGTACAAAAACCAAGAGCTGTAGGCCCATAATTCCGTGCTCTTTTTTCGAATAGAAGAAATTCGAAATGCACCACACCTCGATAATTGAAGAAAACTGTCAACATAACCTTAGTTTTGACCCGCTTTGACGACTTTTTTTGACTACGGCTCAACTTTTGATATTCAGCCGAATGTTCGTCTCTTTCCGGGTTGTAAGCATAGATCCAAGACTAATCACCAGTTATAATGCATATCCTGGTTGTCGGAAAGCATTATTCCACAGAGTTTGCGAGACGGAGTTTTTCGAAAAAAATGAGTGATCTTAGAACCAATCGTGCATTCAGTTTTCTTAGACCCGAATGATCTTACAACATTGTTTGAACTGATCTTTCTAATGTTCAAACGATGACAGTAAGTTGACTGTTAATCATTCTCAAGCAACAATTTTTTTTTTTTTGTTTTGATGTGTTGATCATCAGTTGATTGTGAAGGTTGTACTAGAAGTGGTTCGTCGTCAACGCGTTCTCGACACTCTTTGAATAATTATTACCAATCGAAAACACTTAGTCGCGACAAATAATAATCACCGCAGACCTTTTCCTGTCAGTCTGAATGTTTTGGCAACAGAAATTCGATACCGCACACAAAATTTATTATTTCAGTCATCGTAAAAATCGCCGATTGCACTTTATGTTCTCCTGAAAGACAAGTGTTTGCTAAATACTAATGATGATTTTGAAGTGAAATTTGGTACAGATGTCTTTGATGGTTCTAAAAAGCTAAAAAAATCATATTTAACTAATGTAAATATTTTCTCATAAATTTAAATTAAAAAGTCTTACTATTTTTTGCCCACAGTAGTATAAATAGGGTCTTCGACCATTAGTTCTTGGTGTGACAAACTTCGTATTAAAAAACATATAAAAATTATAGAATAATTACTTAAATGCTTACTCTTCTTTTGAACATTTGTTATTTTAATAAAAGTTATAATTTTAAGCTGAAATCATAAACGTTGTGCCGTAAGCATAAACAAGCAACAGTAAATCCCACCAACTTTATGGAGAGCACTGCTTTAGAGTTCCATAAACCATAAACATTTTGATAATAGTTTTCTCTTTAGCAATATTTAATTCGCTGATTGAAGATTTTCTGTAATTTCCTAATGTTAACTTCTAAGCAAATATTCATAGGAAGTTGGTATGAGATTCATATAGGCAATATGTAGGTTTTTTGAGCAATAATGCTTTTTCGATGTTGGAAAATTATATGTCATTTTAGAAATAATTAACTGAGTGAATATTCATATTTTGACATCTGGGATAAGACTTTTGTAGTAAAGCTCAAAAAGTCATGTTCATTAGTCTCACGGCTTTGTCATCACGGAATAGTAGTTCAAAGGGTAGATGATTTAGAATAATAAAAAGCACACCTTCTGAATTTATTTAGATGTTGAAATAGGCATATTATTTTGCAAGATAGCGAAGAAATATTTACACCAATGAATATAAACGAAAATTATTTAAAATTCATTAGCTACCACGCGTTCCAACCAAGCCCTAGGTTCGTTTCCATGTCGACAAAAGCTTTTTTAACTGATGTCTATCAAAATCAAGAGGCCTTAAAAATTAAACTAAAGAATTCTTTGACTTTGTTATTTTTTCGGTTGATTTTGTTTTGTTGCGCCTTTGCTACCGCCAAGCTAAGTCCATGAAGAGCCAACAAGCTTCACATTTCTATGCAACATAGCAGAGATTAAGTTAAAATAAATGAGTTACAAATAGGAGAACTTAGTTTGAATAAAACCCTCCTGGCAGCGCAACATTTTAATGCTTACTTAACTTTGCAATAACAAAAGGTATATAAACTAATATCCGATATGTACAGAGAGCATAACGAGCATGTAAATGGATTTGGCTATTTCTCTTAGAGTAAATATGAGCGCCTTTGGCAGATTCCTTGTGTGCATTTGGAAAATTCCAATCCGAACTGAATTCCTTTGCTACATATGTTATGCAAACTAGCAGAATGTACTTACAAGACTACCAAAAGGAATTTTGGTTATTGTGGTTTTTAATGAAACGAATGCGTAGTATGTGATCACATACAAACGGAGTTCGGAAATGAGTTTAGCGTGTTCGTGCGGCGAAATGTTTTATATGTGAGCTACTACTTTCCATTTCGTCTGAAATGAGTACGTGTGCAACATTATAATACCGTTGGGATATGCTTTGAGAGCAGAAGTGCATAAATATGTACAAGCACGTAGTCAAGTTCAAAAGAGAGTGGGCGAAAAGGGTCGCATTTGTAATATATACATATGCAATATAAATGGAAATTATTTTCACATAAATATGTATATATTAGTAAAAGAGATATATGTATAATATATAAATGTAAAAGTGTGATTAAAATATTTACTTACCCACCCTGCAGAGAAACGCGAGCTATCTAAGTATGTACTATCTATATACAAGTAGTTCAAAACTAGTGTAGTTCGAGCAAAATTTCACTATTTGAAGCCAGAGTTATTTAGGTTTATGTGTATGTACGTGTGAGCCATCAAAGTTTTAATCACTCGATTTTTTTCTGTCATAAAAAGCTGCTGGAAACAATATTTTACGCTATAGATATTGACCTTGGGTTTACGTATCTTTTATAACAATAATAGGGTGTAGTCGGATTCGAAAAAAAATAGAACTATGCGGTTGCCCTTCTTCTTCTTTATTGGCGTAGACACCGTTTACGCGGTTGTAACCGAGTTTCTTTCTCTTCCACTGCTTCCACCGGCGGGTACAGCATCGAATACTTTCAGAGTTGCAGTGTTTTCATCAATTCGGACCATATTACTTAGCCAGCGAAGCCGCGTCTCTTAATTTTCTAAACTATGTCAGTGTCGTCGTATATCTCGCGGAGGTCACCGTTTCATCGATATCACTATCATAGGCGAATACCAGCAGCTTTTCACTCTTATAGAATATTGTGCTTGCTCGATTAATTCTTTCCAGGAGTAGTTTGAAAAAGTCGCACGATAGGAAGTCGCCTTGTCTGAAACCTCGTTTGGTATCGAACGGCTCAGAGGGGTCCTGTCTGACCTTGGTGGAGCTTTTCTATTGCTCAACATCAATACGGCTGTGTATTAGTTTTGTGTGAATACCAAATTCAGATATAGCGGCATAAACTGTGGCATAAAGACAGCTCCTTTTAGTACTTTCAAAAGTAGCTTTGAAATCGTCGAAGAAGTGGTACGTGTCGATGCTATTTTCACTGGTCTTTTGCTTTGAAGAAGTGTTCTCTCCATAATTTTAGTATCTCTGAGCATCGGTTATCAGATCACCTCTGGAGGTTCTACAAGAGAATGCTCCGGTCTTGAAACCTTCGCCGCATCTTTTCGTAGAACTTTTGAGCATTACTCCTGTCATCCAGCTTGTCGAGCTCATCATACTCAACCATTTCGACCTCTCTCTTTTTTTGTCTGCAAATGCGTCTCGCTTCTCTTGTGTCAGCTGCGACACGGCACTCCTTGTCGTACCAGCTGTTCTTTTGCATTTTCCGAAAACCAATGGTTTCGGTTTCAGCTGTACGTAAGGAACTTGAAATGCCGTCCTGCAGTTCCCTTATACCGAGTTGTTGACGTGTGCTCTCAGAGAGCAGGAGAGCAAGTCAAATAGAACATCGTTCTATGGCTATTGTGAATCCAGCTTCGTTGTGTTTGCTGACGTGCGTTTTTGCTGCACAGAGGCAGGTGCAGATCTTGGCTGCAACAAGATAATGGTCCGAGTCGATGTTAGGCCATCGGAGCGTACGCATGTCTAAAACGTGTCTTCCGTCTAACAGCCAGGTAGCTTGGTGAATTTTTCTATGCTGGAATCTAGAACTACAGACAACCATATTTCGGGCCTCGGCAAAGTCGATCAGCCTCAAGCTATTTTGGGGTGTTTGGAGGTTGAATTTACCGACTGTTGCACCAAATATACCTTCCTTGCCCATCCTGGCATTCAAGTCGCCAAGCACGATTTCGACATCGTGGTGGGAACAGATCTCATAGGTAGATACATAGAAGTTATCTTTGGTCACATCGTCCTCTCAGCCGTCGGGGCCTGGGTAAGTCGGTATTAGAGTCTCCCTTACACCGCGAATCCCACACCGAACTTACACTCCTTTAAAAGGAAGAAGTCATTTTACGGTACTTGTGGGTATTTAAAGTAGTTTTGAAGAAGTTTTAAATCAAAGTCCGTCTTTTTATACAAAATGAGTGAAAAGGAAAGTATGTACATACTTGAAAATCTCAAACTAATTTCAATTCATCTTCTCTTTTATATATATACGCACGCGAATAACTCGCCACACATCCAAAACCAGCTTAATTACAACTAGCGCTAACTATAAATACATATATACGTGTAATTCCAGTAAAAGCCCAAATGCACGCATTTACTTTTGCCTTGCTTATACATATGTTCTATGCATATACATACATATATGTATGAGGTGCTTTGCACACCCGTGTGTATGGGTGTTTACTTTCGCATTACTTTAATTCCTCATATGCATACGCTTAAGTGTGTAAGCCGGCTGTCGACTTAGTCACGCACACACACACAGCTACACAGGAGCATGCGTGTGTATTTACTTTTACCTCATACGAAACTAAATTGCCAAAGTGCTTAAGTCTTATTTGACGCATCTAACACACTTCAACACGCCGCATCCGCCTTTTTTCCCAACTTTCAACACTTGTACTGCTCGCTCCGCCAACAAACTCGCTTGCTGCCGCAACGTGTGTGTGCCCGCCCCTTGACACTTTCACTAGAAATTATCATCAATTTTAAGCCTCCTTGGATATTTAGGATTAAATAGCTTAGTGTGAAACATAGAAAAGGTGAACGAAAGTGAAGATAAAGGAAACGTGAAAGTTTGCCTACATCCGATGCCTTGCATTAACGGTAAAACTTTACGTATTGCCGATTTTCCGGTAGGCCACCACATACCGGCCTTCTCACATATGTATGTACATGCATGCATGCTCATTGCGGATGCTTTTAAATACTTAAGTGCCTAAGTAGTTGAAAGTTGATGGAATTGTTTGTTTTACTTAAATATCGATAAAGTGAAATTTGGCAGTATTTCTGGTTTAGAGGTGGGATCATTGGATAATATTCGGGTTTAAATTTAGGCCCTCGAATGCTTGGAAGATTGATTTGGGGCTTTAGTTCTAGTACAAATTATATAATAAGATGACTTTCGGACCTCCTTTTACAAAATCTTTGCTTTGAAATATCTGAGCTATCATGTCAGCCCACTATTGGTGCTACCGATTTCGAATAGATCATTTTTATTTGCGCAAAACTGAGCTTTATACAAAATATTTTATATATATTTTTATGATCCTACTTTTTATTCTACAAGAACTGTAGATTTACTCCTCTGTTGCCGATAGTTAAGAGAGCGAGAGATAGAGAAAGATAGACAGAGAATGGGAAGCAGAAAGTGAAAGAAAAAGATAAACGACAAGAGAAAAGGATAGACAGAGTTCACAAATATCCCATGTATCTCGCTTCAGAAATTTATTCTTAAATCCTTCAATCGTTCGAACCTATAGTAAGACCTGTTAAACCTGGTATTTCTTCAAAAAACACAAAACAATAAAAATCTTCCAAAAGTCTATAAAACTTTCTAAAGCAAACTTCTTCTATGAAGTCTTAGTGCTGCCTGAACTAACCAATTTTCTGCGCGCATTTTTCGCCATGCTTTCAGTTGACTCTGTATTAATATTTTAACTTTTGACCCTTCCGCTTCACTCGCTTCGTGCACTCGTTCATTGAGCACTTTGCATGCGCTGAGTTGAAAGCCATTTCCTTTTATTTGCCTTTTTTTGGCTTTAACCTCAATTTTCGTTCTACTTCTTGCGGGCTTCCTTCATATACCGATTATATATATATTTTTGCCCCAAATTTATAAGCAAACTTTATTTTATACACAATCCGCGTTTATTTAAATTGTGGTCATAGTCAATTACAGGTACTAAATAAATAATAATAAAAAGTGGTAACAATAGGGACGATAGCCAGAAGTACTACGAAAGTTTTTTAATTGCACGAAGCACTTGACCAATTAATGTACCAACTTTCGGTGGGAGTATAATGAAATGAAAAAGGCTAAGTTGAACGCTGAGCGTTTTTTTTTTGAATAATTGATTAATTGGTGGAGTGAGTGAAGTATTGCTGAACTAATTGCTTTTTAAAATTTGAGTGGATGGGGGACCGCTGTATGAAGGACTTAACCTTGCCATTGGTTATTGCGTGGAAGAGGTTGAGTGAGAGGGAGCGAAAGAGAAAGAGAGTGAGAGGCTAAGAGGATGACAGTGAGAAAAATGTTATCGCAAATGCATTCGGTTATATGAGAACTTAGGCGCTTACATAGTGGAATATAGATCAAAAATATTTAAGATCCTTTTCTTTAGAAACGTAAAATACTTTTTTTTGACTGCGAATATATTAACGTTTTTAAAAATAAATCATTTTTAAAATGTGTACATATAAATTTACTCTGAAAATTTTGAACAGAGTGGTTTTGTTTTAAAAAACTCCCAAAATCCGACGTTTTTCTTTTAGGCTGTCACACTAGCTGAGCTCCTTAAGTCTTTGTACTTTATTCAAAATACTACAAATTGTTTATTTAATATTAAAATAAATACAGCTAAGTTCACTAACATTTTCTTTAGTAAGGCTGTAGCTTGCAAAAAGAACATTCCAAAACTGCTTCTCAAATTCAGCTCGTTACTGAGCCATTTTGCGGGAAAATATACAAATAAGAGCATATTTTCAATAAATTCTTTCAGTTAGTAAGCTTTTGACCAAAGATTCTCAGAATCGTATATCGTATCGTATCTTTTAGCACTCGCTTATAAAAGTGGTGGGTATTTAGGTAAATTTATATTCACCACATATGCTCTACAAAAACGGTCTATTTTTTCGCTCTCTTTCTTTTTCTCTTTCTTCTCTCCCTTATACTTTTCTGTCTCTTTTTCTTTTTCCTTCTCCTTCTCGTTTGTTTTATTTTCTTTTCTTGTCTTTTGATGTTTGACGATGAATATCACGTAAACACTTAAGGCGATATATAATACAGTTAGAAGGCCGAAAAAAGCGAATTTTAGAGAATTTTTGATCTCCGATGTCCACTATATCTCTGAACAGGATCCCCTGAAATTAAAAAAATAAGTGAATTTCGTTTAATTAAAGTTTAATTTAGTAGTTAGACGAAGAATTAAGAAAAATAATATTTTTTGACAAAATGGCTGTTTCTAAAAAAAAAATTGATTTTTGACCAAAATTTCGTTCTTAAATTGTTTATAAAAAAGTATTTATCCATTATAAAAATCTTCGATTTGTGACTAAAAAAGATGTTTAGGAAGCTCGTTTCAAAATTTGCGACTAATCGGTTTAGCCGTTTACGAGTAATGTTGGTCACCGATTTCGAAAACACCATTTTGTGAAAAAAGCGTTTAAAGTTGGTTATGTATTTCCAAGCACTTTGAAACGCCTTCTCAAATTTTGCGTGTGACTTCGAAAATATTCACCGGAGCGATATGAAATTTTTTGTGTCTATTCTTAAGTATGTGTATATTAAGAAAATAAAATAAATCGATTTTTTAGAAAGTCTAACTAAGAGCCTTCAAGGGAAAGGCCACGCGTTGCTGTGGTATACATTTTATACTATTAGTCTTCATATAAAAAACTATTCAGTACAGTGAAAACTTTATTTACGAATAAAGGAGAAAACGTTTTTGTCGGTATAAGAATCCAAGGGATTGTACTTGAGGTTTAATTTTGAATATGTTCATACAAATAAATTTAATTGAAGAAAATAATGAATTTAGGCTACTTTCTCAATGTCTGGTTACCAGCCTTTCTGTCCAGTTAATAGAGTTGTCCGCTTAATAGATTGTACTCAATAAACATTAACAATGTGCATGGTTAATGGAGATGTCCGCTTAATAAAGCGTCCAGTTAATTGGGCTTTCACTGTATTTGTTATTTTTGAATTGTGTTTACTTTTTCAACGTTGGTTCGAACTGGACACAGTGTGCTTAATTTTTCTTAAATCGGTTCAGTAGTTTAGGAGTCTATCGCGGACAAACAACGTGACACATAATTTTTGTGTATAAAGATACATATATATACATGTATATTTAACAATATATATGGTATATATATAAACGCTATGTAGCTGTTTGTTTTGAGGTTTTAAAACTATCAATTCATATGGTTGTAGTTTCAGTAATTCTAGCGGAAATACTTGTAATACTTCATAAAAAATATACTCGATACCCAAATAGAAAACTTCAAAGTTTTAAATATATTTCTTTAAATATTTCTTAATCAACATGTCCTTTAGAATGCGTAATATGTGCGGAATGTGTAACTTTCTGAAGCATTGATATTCTAAACTTCACTTTTTCATGCCTTTTGACTTTCTGCACTAATCCAGCTTAGGAAAATGATAAGCCAATTAAGCCATTCAAAGATAAAATGCTGGTAAAGCCTTGTATGTGATTGTGCGAATTGCAAATTTATGTAGAAAATATAAATTCGTAATCGTTCACTGAAGTGTTTGAAAAAATAAACAGAAAACAGACTGCTGGTATTTTTAAATGAGAGCGTTACTAAATATTTATGCAAAGTTGCCTACTGATATAATCATTTTGTATAAATACATACACATTTACCAAAATGGATTATTGGTACATATATCCAACAGACTGGGTACTACGTGTGGTATGAGCAACTTTATGAGTTCCATATTAACCCTTAACAACCCGGTATGCCTTTGTAACGTAACTGACCAGTAGTGTCCAGTGGACACACTATTTAATTTGATAGAATACAAAGACATTTTGAATGCAAAAACTTATTAAACAGTAAAATGCACTTAACTTTATTAACTTTTATGTTGTTATATATTATTCCATTACATATTAATTTCTTTACACATATTACAAAGAATTGTTTTTATAGAATGTTCAGAACAGACGTTCAGATTACATTTATCACAGCACTGTTTAGAAGTTCTGGATATTTTCGAAGGGCAAATGTGACAACGCTTCTTTCTTTTTGCGACAGGTTCAAATGATTGCTTAGATGATGATCCTTGATCTGATCGTACCACGTCTTTAATGGCTGCTAAATGATAACTTGACAATCCTTTCTTGTGCCGTCTCCGTATCTGAGAGGTCACTAATTCAGTTACGATTTCTCGTAAAAAAAGGCAGATATTGTTTGAATGAAACTCGTCCTCGAAAAGGTACGAGCTGCTCATCAATTGTAAGATTTTCTCCTGGTAAATACATTTTTTTTAAGTTTTGATTCACACACTCCCATAATTCTCTAATTGGAGCGAGTTTATCTCTTGACTTTCGGAGAGACCTAGTATTTGTATCATCAAACCTTAGGAATCGGAGCAAAGAAGCAAATCTGCGCAAATCGCGCCGAGTTTCCAGTGTTTAGCAACTCGCTTTGTGTTCTTATTCGTAACAGTTCGCTGCGACGTTTTTCGGCATTCGTGTTTTTTCTTTCGTAATACATAGTTGCATTTGCGTAGATTTTTTTTTTTTGATTAATATTTGAATATATTTACAAAATTTAATTTCATCTTTTGGTAAGTAATTTGCAAATAGTATGTATACAAATATGCATAATATAATATAAATATTTTAGAAAATGGAGTATGACGAAACAATCGAATTAATTAAAGATATTGTGAAATGTATGGAGGAATGTTGGTTTTCCGTCGGCTTTCTTTGGTTCTATTATTGCTCCGATTATCTTTCAAATTCAAATCAGAGTTGTATTTGCCTCCAAGCTGACATATGGTGCAAAATAGATATGCATGAAGAACCCTCCTTCATTCTCAAATCATTCGAAATCTTACTGTGTCCATTGGACACATGTGGGTTGATATGCTACAATTTTGGTATACTGTTTATCAGTTTTAAACTATTCATGTGAAACCTGTTTTAATTAGACGTTTCGGTTCTTAAAACCTTGCGGATAAAATAGATAAAATTACTTTTGGCCGAAAATAAATACTTTAGCTTTTATATGAAAATAAAGTTAAAAGTGTGTCCGCCAGACACTTGCGGGTTGTTAAGGGTTAAGTAAATTACGTGTTAGTCTATACTCCAGGTTCCTAGAGTATTATGTGTTTAATTGAAAAAGCATGTTTGTGTAATGGTATTTTAAAACCTGCCGATTGTATTAATACCAATAAAAGCACGCAATCACGCTTCGAAGGCATCGGAGACGTAGCCACGGACATCATTTGGAAGATAAAATCTTCAAAAAACGCTGTGTTTTCTTTAAAAAAGTAAAGAAATTTGAAATGGATCACCCTTTAGTCCCCAATACTGTATACTGTCATTATATAAGAGCGAAAATCAAAAATGATCAAGTCACTCTAATTGTTTTTAAAGGAAATATTTTCGATTTGTAATCGTGTTTTCCTATGTACCATATATTTGCTTATATAGCCAAAATATAACACAACACATTTTTTTATTGACTTGTGTAATTGATTATAGCTGCATCACGTAGTGCACTTTTGTGTTATATTGAGCGATGTGGCATTCACATTCAATTACATAATTATTAGCTATTCGTTAAACACATTTGCATATTTTAGAATACATAGCTTATGCATATCTTTATATATATAAGTCTTCTGACTCCGTGTGTTTGTAATTGAACTGCTCCTAAACGGCTGGACCGATTTTGATGAAATTTTTTGTGTGTGTTCAAGGAGATTCGAGAATGGTTTAGATTCACAATTTGGTCCACTGGAAAATGTTTTTTTTAATTAATTTTTCATTTGTAATCAATTGTTAATTTTGGAATGTTTGACCGATAGATCGCGCCACCATCGCAGTATCCAATGTTCAAACCTGAAATTGGCGTAAACGTGCAATAAACAAAACGATGCCAAAGTGAAAGGCGACATCTGTAGACAAGTTTTCATAAGGGGACAGAGTTGTTCGTTCTTAAGTAATAAATTGGGTGATTCAATACATCTATGGGTAGCTATAACATTTTTTTCATACCTGCTAACTATTGGAGAGGGTATCTTGACAGGCAATTTAAAATTGCAAACGATCTGGCATAAAAAAATTGCGGCATAACTGAACTGTTGATAAAAAGTTCCATTAAAATTTGAGATATACAAAAATTTTTTCGAAGCATTGCAAGACTGGTGCCATAACCTTGCCAGCCGATTTTTTTGTCTTTCCACGCTTGAGAACCGTTTCTTAATATGCAGTCCACCAGGCTGACAATCGATTGGACGCGATTGATTTCACTGATGCACAGCCCAAATTCAATAGTATTTTTACCCCAAAAACCAATTCTTTCTTAACGCACGAAATGCTTTTTGATTCATTTTTGTTGCTTCACCAAAAATGCGATTATTCCTTAACTAATATTTATAATCTAAATAATAGAAATCATAAAGATGGTATTAGTAGTACTACCTATGTATCAGCCACAGTAAAACATGGACGGGTCCTCTAGTATAATATAAGATTGTAATACTTTGAAAGAAAAACTATAATTTTTTTATTTGATACCAAAAGTATTAATCGATAATACTTAAATTAAAGTGGGAAAGATTTTTTTTATGAAATATATCAATTTAAAACATTTCTCTAATCTTGAAATATATTGTCAATATATTGCCACTGATTTTTTTGCATGCCCATTACGAGCACCCAATTTTCGACGGGTTTCAATAAATCGACCGATACTGCTGCAATTTCAAGTTATCGATATTCGTACGAAGTTCATCAATCGTCGCTGGCTTGTTGGCAAAGATCATAGACTTGACGTAGCCACACAGGAAATAGACTAACGGCGTCAAATTGCACGACCGAAGCGGGCAATTGACCGACAATAAATCGATTGTGACATTCGCTGTGTAGCTTGTGGCGCCGTCCTGTTGGAACCACATATTGTCCAAGTCCATATCATCCAATTCGGGCCCAAAAATATTCGGTTATCATTGATATTAAAAAATATTCGGTTATCCTATTCACGTGAAGGCTGTTCGGCCGTGATCATCAAGGAAGAAGTACGGCCAAATGACGCCGCCAGCCCATAAACCGCACCAAACCGTAACTTTTAATAAATATGGCGTCATTTGCTGCCTTTATTGGTTTACTTTTGTAGCGTCCCTATTGAAAATTCCATTAGCACTAATATTTTTCTATAATAGGATATTCCACTTCCTTCTGTACTATATTTTGCTTTCGGGCTGACCATAGCAGAGTATGTGCCATATGTATTTGAGTATGTAATAATATGGTGTATTTTATTATCTTTTCACCATTAATGGAGTTACTTGTGCTCATACTTAACAACAATAAAGTTAGTCCTAAGCAATGTAACGGTGGTGATAATGGCTGGTGACATCTTGCAAGGCTGACAGATATATTTATGTTTAAAAGCATAAGTATTGGGTATATACTGTAATAAGTGAACAAAAACATTAGTGGCTTTTCTGAGTTAGAAGAATATAGTGTTATATAATAACATTTGATTCGTTTATGTCCTATAATGCTATGCTATAGCGGTCTGATCTGAATAATTTACTCCCAGAATTTCCAAAGCCTTAAGTAATAATCTATGTAAATTTTCATGATGATACCTTGTGAGATAAAAAAGTTTTTCTTACAAGACTTGGATTCCGATCGTTCAGTTTGCATTACGTATATATGCTATAGTGATCCAATATTGGCGATTTCGTCAGCAGCAGCGCCTGGGTAACACAAGAACGTGCGCAAAATGTCAGGGCGATATCTCAAAAGCGGAAAGACTAGTGCGTGAATACTCGTATACAGACAGATGGACATGACTGAATCGACACAGCTCGTTACGATGATCGTTTATATATATGTATGTGACCTGGTCTACGAACAGGAGGCTAACGTGCGAAAACTAGTTTTCTGGGAGAAGCTGTTAAAAATAATCGTCAGTTTCTCGTTATCTCATTAATTGTTCTCCTTTTTTTTTGACACCTAAGCCCCCTTTTCATAGACTAGGTCACATATATACTTTATGGGGTTTTCAACGTTTCCTTTTGGTATGTCTCTTGTTGTCTCCTGTAAGACATCTCCGTAATAAAGCCTGTTTGCTCCCAATTAAGGAACATAATGAGTTTCTCTCCAGAAAGCAACATCGTTATGGATAGTGCTCTTCCGATGATAATTGATTTGATCCTCCAAACATGATCTAGATACTACACCACAACATCAGTAACAACAACATGTAGTCGTGTGTAGTTATTAACGGATATACCGATTAAATATAAGAATAAACAATTGTAAAGAAATCATAACTAAACGAACTCAGAAACTTTTATGTTAAGCATCCCGTTGGCTAGTCTCTACTTAGGAACAAATTTTGTTGTTGTAGAGCAGTTGTAAGTAAGCACGCACGCATTTGCTGCCACTTGGTGTCAACGCATATTCGGACGGAACAACGAAAAACGTGACAATAAAAATAACAAATGATTACCGCACATCCACACACACACATTTGTTGCCGCTGCTGAAATAAAAACGCCGTAATGTCAGCGAAAAAATTGTAATTTATGTACACGAGTAAGTGCACAAAACGATTACTGCGCCAAACTTGCCCACCACCACACCCACAAACACACACAAAAATATTGATATATGAAGGCATGTAGATGTGTGAATACATAGCGAGTATTTAAAAAAAAATTAAAAGCTTTTATTTGTAATGTGGCCTTTGATACTGATTTTTTTCTTTTCTGTTTTTGTTCTCAGGGTTATATATACCAAAGGGATCAGGGTGACGAAAGTTGAAATTTTTCTGTCCGTTCGCCCGTCCGTCCGTGTGTAACTTGAGTAAAAATTGAGATATCATGAGATTATATTTCTTGCTATGTTAAGTTCGAAGATAATATCAGCAAGAGCACACCAGAACTGCCCTTCCTTAATGTTTTTGTACTCAGCTGTTGATTTTTTGCCTCTGTGGCTTGCTAACAAAAAGCAAGAGCAATGCCTCAAATGGCTGCTTAACAAAAATCTAGTATGTGTGCACACACATACATACGTATACCTATGTGTGTTTAAATGTATATTAGACCATACTTTCAATTTCCACTTACTTTGTGCTTCTAAACATGTGCTGCCGTCGTAGCTTTCTTTTATAGTACCTGTATGTGTAAGAGGGCTGCCAAACAGTCGAATTCTGCTTACTTTCGGTCTCATACGGGTAACTCCACGAGGATCCAATGTTAATAAATTTATTTACAGAAAAAATGTTCATGCAATATTGACTGTATCCTGGCCATACTAATGTAGCAATGTAGTCCCAATCTTAGGGTAGGCCACATAACGATTTTAATATCAGTTTGCGCAAAGCAGCAAAGATGGTTTTAGGCGAAATTCACATAAGTCGTCTGCAGTCTCGATTAAATTCGAATCGATCGAATATTTCAATTAACATATATACTATTAAGTCTGGTTTTCCAATTGTATATATAGTTTAAAATAATTTTTTATACTCTTGTAACATGTTGCTACAGAGTAAACTAAGCAAGATAGATCCAGAACAGTTTCTAAGATAACAACGAATCCCCCAGTTAACCTCTGAAGTGCTGCAACTAGCCACTGGCAAGCTCAGGGCTAACAAATCACTCGCCCTGGACAGGATCCCAGCAGAAATTCTGACAATAATCGCTGCAGAGTGATCGGCAGTACTATTGAATATGTACAACGCCGGTCTCAAATACGGAATATTACCAGAAGCCTGGCAAAAGCAACGGCTTGTGCTAATCAGTGAGGGAAAAGGAGATCACAACTTGCCATCAACATACCGTCCACTATGTATTAGGCTACTTAAACCCAGACTTGAAGCGGTTATCAATGAAGTTGGAGGACTCTCCCCTATACAACACAGTTTTAGACTCGTCAGATCAACTCTAGTAGCTATAAAATGTTTCATTGAAAGTGTAGAAGCCGCACAGCGTAGATGGTATAAATACAAAAGAATTATGTTGCCTTCAACAGCGCTAGACGAGTGTCTATCATCGACGCTCTCGAAAAAAGCTTTAAAATCCTTGACTACTTCAGAGCTGTGGTGCGGAGCTACCTAGAGAGGGATCACGACAGATAGCGGTCACGTCAGGAGCAGCACAAGGATCCACTGCAGACTCAGACTGGTGGAACATCAGCTACGATGCTATATTAAAACTCGAAAAGCCAGATGAATCGTACTTAATTGGCTACGCGGACGACATTGCAGTAGTAATTACAGCAAGAGACACAGAAGAAGCGCGAAGAGTGCTCACACAACCTCCAGTTCGCTACAGCAAAAACAGAGCTACTACTGCTAACAAACCAACACATACACCTCGAGATAAGCATGCAAACGACTACGGATATGCTTAGGACACAAAAAGCAGTAAACTACCTTGTCGTAAGATCGGACCACAGACTAACCATCACACCACAGGAAAGGCAGCGAAGATCACTTCCCAACTGAGCAGACTAATGGCCAGCATAGGAGGCTCCAGCCAAGAGATGAGAAAGTTCCTAATGTTGACGATAATCAGCGTCCTATTACACTTAAAATGGAAAACTGAAGAAAGGTAGTTGCCCGAGTGCACCGCACCGCAGTCCTCAGAGTTGCAACAACCCACCGAACAGTGTCAGCGATGCCATATTAGTCATAAGCGGTAATGCCGCAATTGACTTTCTAGCACACGAAAGCGCACGAAAAGGAAAAGCTGAGGGAGCTAAAGAAAACATCTGAAAAGAACAAGAGCGCAATTGAAAGAATAAAGTTCGCAAGGCAACAAAGATGGGGAATGAAAGTCGCGGCAGATAGATGGACCGGCTAATAAAAGATATAGACTTATAGACAAGCCGCAAATTCGGAGAAATCAACTTATCTTAGAAGACCTCGTAGACCCTATAAACGCGGACAATTAATCTGCGTCATGCTGGAGACTGAAGAAAACTGGAGGATTATCCAGAAATTCGCGGAATTTGCTGTGCAGAAGAAAGCGGGACATGGGCGGAGGTGCGCCACCCTGAAGTAATGCAAATGTGATCCCAGAGTGAGCGACGGTTCCTTAGAGGGGGGCTTTTTAGTGACCTGCAAGTGGCAAATATCGTTGCTGTGATGGCAGCACTAATGATGCGGAAGGAATTTTCCACCTTTCACTCGCAAAAAAAATGTATTTTATTTTATTTTTTTATATTTTATTTTACTTTATTTATTTTGCTTTATATCATTCAATATTCAAAATATCGTATTCCATTTAATCTAATATCTGATAGCCACATGCGAGTACATGCAACAACAATTACTCATCCGCTCACGAAAGATTTTCAAAAAAAATCAGAATAAACCAATCTTATCTACATAGTTTGTATTACTGACCGTTGGCTTCCCGTGTAATAAGTGTGTGTGTGAGTGTGCACAACAAACTTTTGCAACTTTCATATTCATTTAACGTTTTACTTTATTTTTAACATTTCATTGCAGCTGTCCTTTTTATATCTCATTTGCTTTTAGCTCGCTGTTTTCGCTAGCCATTTCCTTTGATTGAAACGTGTAATATTTATGTATGAGCAAGTATGTCCGTGCATTGGTCTCATTGGTCATTCGTTTTCATTTATTTATGCTGATTTCAGTTTGGCAAACAAAGCAAAACGTGACACAAATGGTGATGAGCGATTTTGATTAAATGCGCTACTGTGTGCACACACACACACCCGAACACATGTACACATACATGTGTGTATATTTCACTGTTTTCCCTTAAACTCTGCACTGTCCTCGTTCACTACTTACGTAGTATATCTGTTACATGGGAATGATTGTTTTGCATTGTCCACAAGCGATTTGGTTTGTTAATGCTTTTGTATGTTGTAAGTTGCGAAGATTTATCGACTGGTTTTTCTGCGGCTACATGCCGTTGTTACTTTTCAATGTTTCCAACGCGTTTTCTACTTTTATGCCATTATTTGTTTTTGTCTCTGCATCGCTCGCTCTTTCCCGCTTTTGGTTGTTTCACATGTTCAATCGCAGTGAAGTTCTGTCTGCTGTTTGCATAGTTTTAGGCGTTGTAACCTTTTGCATAGACGTGGCCATTCTACAACACAAACACGCGCACAAATTGTAAGCCTTTATTTGCTTGTCATGTTGTCGGTTTTCAATGAACACGCACGTGTCTGTTGAAAAATCGGCTGTTTTTTGGCTATTGACATATCTGTGAGTAGTTTGTAATTCCTACGTGGAAAGTGGGTTCTGATAAACGCTTTAGGCGTTCAATTAAATAATTTTAGTGATTGAGTATTAGTTTAGACATTTTGTTATATTTAGGATATAATTAGGCTTTAATACTCTAATATTTGTTAAGCACACTCACACACTCGCACTTCTCAAATACTTTAGTTGAAGATTAGATTTATCTAAATATTTCTTTTTCCAATACAAAAACTGCTAAATTGGATATGTAATACTTGAAGATACAGTAATGAAGCGGACGTGGGTGTCGAAACCTATAAGTTCATTAGGGAGAGGAATAAGTGGTAGATTAAATAGAGTGGTAGAAAACTAAAAAATTAAAAACAACGGCAACCTTTGTCAAAACCACCTCACAAAAAATGTTTGAGCAAAAACTTAAAATGAAAGCTGTAGTGAAAGCAATAATGAAAGCTTCGATGTGAAAAAGCTTTAGTGGAGGCTATAATGAAAGCTTTGGTGGGACGTTTTACATTTTTTTTTCATGCTGAAAGATAAGAAATGTCAATTGCTTGTTTTTTTACTTGTCAATATTCGTTTTCTGTACTTCTTCAATGAAGCTTTCTTTAACTGGATCGCTGCAAAATTAATTTTGTTGGTTGGAAATGTAAAAAAAAACAGTGGCAAGTAACTTTTTAATTTACTCTGAGCGTATTTCCTATACAAATTTTATATAGCTTATTAATTTTTTCCGAAAGAAAAGCTCTTTCGAAGACTTTAAGTGGTATATAGTTAATTATTTCGTAAGTTGGCTCTTGTTTAGGTTTCTATGAAAGAATTTTTACGTTTTCTTAGTTGTCACGACCAAATTCTTATGAACTATAGTACTAATTATAGTACTTCCTATTTAATTTACTTAGATTGAAATATGTATAATTAATAGGTGCCAACCTTCTTAAAAGATCAAATATTTTTAAACTATTTTAGTCTCTTACATATACAGAGGTTATACTCGTACATTGTTTACCTTATCAATAATATTGAGCTAAAAATTTAAACAGGTGGCAACACTTGTAGAACTGTACATTTTTGCACATCTTTGAACTAACTCAATTTAAAATAGTGTTGTAATACGTTATTTATTTCATAAATTGTTTTGGACCAAAATGTCTAAACAGGTGGCAACCTTTTCGAAAATATGTTTTTTTAAATGGTTATATTTGATGTATCCATTGTTATATTTTTCTTGTCTTATACAATTTATTAATACCTTGTTTATTTAATAAATAGTTTTGAACTAAATTTTTTTAACATGTGACAACCTTTCTAAAAAAATAAATATTTTTGAACTGGTTAAATTTGCTGTATGTAACGTTTCTTGAAAATATGAGTTTTTAAAATGGTTAAATTTGATGTATGCATTATAATACTTTGCTTATTTCACAAAAATTATTGAATTAAAAAATTGTAATAGGTGGCAACCTTTAAAAAAATTAAAAGTAATTTTTAAGCATTTTATTATAATAGCCATCTTTTTTAACAATTTTGTGTCAGCTAATTTTTTAAACAGGTGGCAATCCTAGAATTTTTTATTGAGTATTTTTTCTGTCCATTTATTTTGTTATCTCTGCATTAATAGCCCTTTCCAATTTTCGCAAACTCAATTGCTGGTGGCAATGCTGTTCGAAGGTAGGATAATTACAATATTTCTAAATTCTGTCATTACTTTTTTAGTCTTATTCTGAAAATTATTCTTTATATAACACTTTTTTTTGAGCTAAATTAAAAAAAAATCGACTCTGGCAACTCTTCTAAATTTTTTTTTTTTTAATTTTTGACTATCTCTAGTCTCCATTGTTGTTTTTATTGCATTATTTGCTTAAAATTTTCAAACGGATGGCAACCTTCAATTCGCACCTTTCACTTCCTGGAATATTTCTTAACTTTTCCAAAATAAGCTAGCAACGTCTTGGCAGGTTTTATTAGAACAAATGTGAAATTAAAGTTGTAGTTATAATGTTCTTTTCTACAAACTTTTCATAAATTACCCACCTATTTGCACATGTTTTAACTACTTAACGCACTAACGGTAGTTCAGTTTAATCGTTATTTGCATATGTCATGCGCCAAAAAGTAGATTAGTATTTCATAAACTTGTTGGGCTTAAATATTTAAGTGGCTTTGTGTAACACACAGACGTGCGCACACACATTTAAAATATATTTGTTTTGTTGTTTATCATGTAAACAAACAGGAAGCGGATACATGTGTGTTTGTAGGTGTGTTAAAATGTGCATTAAATATTTATAGTATTACCTAATTAGTTGACAAACACACACAGAAATGAAGTTACGCTTTGTGTGGCGCAGTGGTTGGCTTAAATATTAATGAAAGCTCACATACAAACACACTAAATTTCAAAGCATAGTTATACAATATATGTTGGTACTCATAGACAACACAACCGCATGATCGGTTCAAATATAATTAAATATCAAAACTTTTCTAGCTTCACTTAATCCAGCATATTTTAACACACACACAGCGGCATTCATGCGCTTTATAGGTTATGTTTATGCCACTTAATCAACTTTACAGAGCAAACCTTTTGACTTAACGGTAATAACTTAATCCCCATACATTCAAATGGCATGCTTTATTATTCAACTATTCAGTTATATAAATTGTAATTTTGACAGCTCCAAGAAGTTTTACACACACACACTTAGGCATTTGATATTTTATCTGCTTTGTTTTGCTCAAGTTTGATTGTGAATTTTTAATTAATGTTGTTCGGTTGCTATTTTATGGAATCAAATAAGTTGTGTGCCACTTAAAGAAACCTATAATTTTGAATGATTAATGAGTGTGACAACAGATAAGTTTATGCGATTCTATCGATGATAGTACGTACGTACATGTAGTTTAATATTGACTTGCTAAAAATTTGAATCGAAATATGCTTTCGTTTAACGACCCTAAATAATTAGAGCGACTTATGGAATATGAATCGAAAGGACTCAAGCATGGATATTTAGAATTAACGCAAAGTTTGACATTTTTGATATTATGCTCAAAATGTTTTCACATACGAGCGCCATTTGTTTTGTTTACAGTAACTTAAAATATTCAACTCGACCTAAACATGGAATTAAAATGCGAATATTTTCGCACGATTATTATACCCTGAACAGGGTATATTAAGTTTGTAACACCCAGAAGGAAGCGTCGGAGACCCTATAAAGTATATATATAAATGATCAGTATGTTGAGCTGAGTCGGTTTAGCCATGTCCGTCTGTCTGTCTGTCCGTCTGTATATATACGAAGTAGTCCCTCAGTTTTTAAGATATCGTTTTGAAAACTTGCAAACTTCATTTTCTCTTCAAGAAGCTGCTCATTTGTCGGAACTGCCGATATCGGACCACTATAACATATAGCTACCATACAAACTGAACGATCGGTATCTAGTTCTGGTATGGAAAACTTTTGCATTTGACAGGTTATCTTCACGAAATTTGGTATGAGCTATTCTTCATAGAAATAATGTAATACCGGAAGAAATTGTTCAGATCAGTTAACTATAGAATATAGCTACCATACAAACCGAACGATCGGTATCAAGGACTTGTATGGAAAACTTTCGCATTTGACGTGGTATCTGCACGCAATTTGATGTGAATTACTGCTTAAGGTAATAACATAATATCCGAAAAAATTATTCAGATCGGATTACTATAGCATATAGCTTCCATACAAACTGAACACATACATAGTTACCACCTGTGAAGCGTATATTAGCTTCGGTGCAGCCGAAGTTAACGTTTTTTCTTGTTTTTTACAGCTTTCGATATGGATTAACTCAACAAGAGTGCTTAGATGAACTTAATTCTATTTTTGACGATGAAGAGCGCCTTCGAAAGCGAGTTCTTATCGATTGTATGGTGAATACAAGAGGAATTTTGTCAAGGTTGTCCAAAATTAAATCACTGCCCGCAAACTCAAACCGTAAGATCATCATGTGACCTATCATGGGATTGCGATAACTATAGGAATTAATAGGACTAGCATACATACCAACAACATTGCATGAACATTTGATTTTGGAATTTTTTTTTTCACGTGGGATCCCACACAATTTGTTGATCGTTTTAAAAAGACTGGCGTCGATTGGTCGAGAGAAATGCTTTGCTGTTCGATGTTTCAAAATAGGTCTGTGTCAAGATGACAAACCGCCAAAAACGGCTCACTCTTCACCACGACACTGCGAGTTCGCACACATCGTTTGAAACAACTGCATTTTTTGTTTTGGTTCTCTAGTCCCGAAATACAAAACGCAATTCTCGTATACCCATTTACAAGGGTTAATTAAATTTTCCATGCACTTTCATCTCTGAATGGCTTATTGTGACCTCATTTTAATTAACTTAATTTAATTAGTTAGAATCCGTTTTACGATTCGTTGCTTTCTTATAAAAATGTTGCATGTTCAAGTATTTACAAATTTGGTCTGATTACATAGATCGACGCTCTTGAAAAAAGCTTTAAAATCATCGACTACCTCAGAGCTGTGATGAGGAGCTACCTTATAGGATCGATAGACGGTAGCGTTAATCCGGATTAACTTCACCTAAAAATTTGGATCTGATTAAGTGCGCAGTTAATTCGGATTAATGCTGCCGTCTGTCAAGGGTACTAGGAACAGAAACTGCTGTACCAAGCTAAAGAGGGATCACGGCTGATAGCAGTCATGTCAGGAGCAGCACAAGGATCCCTTCTAGGCCCTGACTTGTGGAACATAAAGTTCGGCGCTATGCTAAAACTCGAAATCCCAGACGAATCGTACTTAATTGGCTACGCGGATGATATTGCAACGGTAATTATAGCAAAGGGACATAGAAGAAGCGCGAAGAAAGCTTAACCAAGTCATGCAAGAACCCCAATTAAGAAAAAAGAAAGCTCCTAATGTCGACAGCCAACAGCGTCTTATTATACGGATCTGAGATCTGGGCAGATGTGCTCAAAATGGCGAAAGGTAGTGGCCAGATAGCACCGCAATGCAGCCCTCAGAGTTGTATCAACCCACCGAACAGTGTCAGGCGATGCAATATGTATTAGTCTTAAGCGGTAATGCGCCAATTGACCTTGTGGCATACGAAAGGAAAAAGATGAACTAATGAAAACAACCAAAAACAACAAGAGCGCAATTGACCGAATAAAGAAAGACACGATACTCGCATGGCAACGAGGATGGAAGAATGAGAGTCGCGGCAGATGGACGTCCAGACTAATAAACTATAGCCAAGCCGTAAATTTCGAGAAGTCGTCTTTTACACAATCCAGCTGTTATGCGGTCACGGATCCTTCAAACTTTTAGTGATCTGCAAGTGGCACATATCGTTGCTATGACGACAGCACTGATGATGCAGAAGGCTTTTTCTAAAGGAAAAAAATTAATTAGATGTTAAAGTATATGGAACACGTTATTAAAATGATATAACTTGGTCCCGCTTTCAGTTTAGATGAGTTTCACTATAGGGTTTTCTCAGATAATAAAAATTATGAATTATTGAACATATTTTATAACTGTTTTATTTCGATACTGTCTAAAGCTTGGCGAATCGAAGACATCTATAGAGACCAACGAAGTAAATGCTTTAGCAAACATTCTTACTTCACTCTACTCTCACAACAGGCTTATTCTCGTGCAAAGTAGTAGGAATTTCAGAATCCAGTTACTGCATAATACAGGGTGTAAGTCCGAAATAACATCAAATTGTTACAACAAAAAATATTTAGAAAGTAATTTACGAAATTTGGGACATCGAAAACTTTAGTCTTTCGAAATAGTGCAATACTTTGGTGAAGTTCTTTTTCTGGTTCTATTGTATTGTATAGTTTATTAGCCTAACTGAATATCTTGTTTTCTCATTTCTATGTATTTTCACAACCATTTAATTTAATTTCTGGAATTTGTAGTCTAAACGTTTGTGAATAAATATCTGTATTTGTGGTTTCAATTAAGTTAGGTACTCAAGGACTGTAAGAATTTTATTAATTTTTGTAACTTTTTTCTTAAGAACATATAGTAGAAGAGCTTTTATCCGCTTTTAATAAAAACTGGTGAACAAAATCTCTTAATTTATGCTGAATTTTCCTTTCATTAAATTGTACACATCATCTTTTGTAAGGGGACGACTTGCCTAAAGCCATTTTTTTTTTTATTTGTCAACATTTTCGGCAACTCGAAGATCCCTTTTCAAATTCCGCTTAACAATGTTGTCCTTCAACAAAGCCAAAGTGGACTGAGCGTAGTGTACTGTGGCTAAATCGGGACAAAATAATGTTGACACCATGTGTTTCTTATAAAATGGTACAAGGCGACGGTTTAGACACTCTTTCTTATAATTATCGGCCGATATAAAACCCTTTGTGAGAAATGTAGTGGATGCAGTGGCCGCATGAGCAAACAGCCTGCCAAATGAGTGTTTTTCGCCAAATTTTTCTATTTTAATTTTTGACCCTGACTGTTCGACTATACCATCTTTTGTCTGTTTCGTTTAGAATTGGGGACCTGGTAATGTTTCTGAGTCCATTTTTACACATGTTTCCGCGCCCATTATAATGCACTCAACAGAATCTTTTAGCAAACGATCTTATAACTTCCGTAGCCTTGCTTTCCCTATTTTTGCTTGTCGTTGTTTTTTTAGGAATCTTTTGTTTTTATAGTTTTTAAATTATTTCTTTGCTTCACGCTTTGAATCATAGTAGCACTGGTTTTAGGTTTTTCGCTAAATCGCGCACATACATAGATTTGTTTTGGTTTATTAAGGCCAACAACTTTGCTTCGAGATTTGGATCTCTAGAACCTTTTTTTCACCCACTTTTTAATAAATCTTTTAGAGCACAGATTTTTTTGAATATTAATTTAATATTTTACACACCATTTACACTGACTTTAAAACTTTTTTCAAGCTTGCTGTATGAAATGCTTTTTTCGGTACAGTAAGCGACCAAAATTTCCCGCACATGCTCCTTGATTCGAGGCATCGGGAAAATGATATTACAAATTACGGAGAAAAAAAAGCAAAATAAGCAGAACTGATGAAGCTTTCTAACGGTTCTTAAGTCTTCTTATCAAATGGCTACTTCTTGAGTAATATTGAATTGAAAGTTTGCATTTTCTCTTCGATTCTGTCCTTAGTTAGTTTCGTAATGATTAAGGGTTATATTCTCCAGTTCTTTTTAGACGTAATTATGACGAGTTCGCTTATTCCTTCCGTCCATCTGCCTTCTAAGTTGTCTAAAATATTGCAATGATTCTCAATTTACTTTTTCTGAAGCGTAGCAAACCTTTTGTTTATTAAAGCGCAAAATTTTGTATATAAAAATATTACAGTTATGAGAATCTTCTAGAAGATGTACGAAACAAAAAATAACTGTACTTGTAACAACAGGCACATCGCAAATATTTAGGGTTTTCACAAGTTTCATAAAGTTATAAGTTATAACGATTCAAAAACATAGCATTGAGAATTGTAAGTGTGTAAACTCATTTTTGTATGAAATCCAACAACAATTTTTTTTAAATAAGTGTAAAAATTTATAATTTTACGATTTTACGATGCTTTACGACGGGTTGTGAGTACCCCAATTATATAATATGTAACATTTTACGTGTCTTGTAAGGACATTTGAAAGCTCCTATATACAAATAAATACTGTCAATTTCGATTAAATTTCAATTACTTGCAACATAATTACTAAGCAATGCACATTATCATTCCCGCTTATATACATACTTAATACACACGTTTGGTTATTTACAATACCTACTTAACCACTCCTGATATAAACAATAATCAATAGCATGCTGTGGCATTACTGCATACAGTGGGAAGGTTGTATGTATGTATGTATGTATGCAGTTAGTTAGTAAATTACTTATTCGAGTGTGAAATGTGCATTAACAAAAGCCAATTTCATACTCAAATACACCGTAATAATGCTAGTAACTAGTTGTATTTGCTCATACATACAAATAATCTCAGCTCACACACATACACACTCGCAGCTGCGGCTATTATCTTGTCGCCATATCTCGCATAAAGCCGATGCATTAACAGTTAGTTGTCTGCATGGATTTTTGCAATTCATCCACTTGCTTGTATACACATGTATATGCATATAACGGTGAATAATGCTTGTGTGCATATCTCTTAAGGATTCCTACGCCTAATTAATGGCTGCTGCTAGTTTGCAATTAGCTGGATTTAATGGGTGTGCCATTGTTATAAGTCCAGTGAGTTGGAAGATTAGCGGTCCGATGTGCCCATAAGTGGCAAAAATCAATAGCTACTATGTTGCGCATGTGCGTTGAACACCTAATGGGAAAACTAATTACTTATGAACAGTGATAGAAAAAAACCGAAAAGTAAAAGTTCTTAATTTTTGATGCTATTAAGCGATTACTGTATCATTTTTAAGCAAGAGTTAGCAAAAGGAACCTCTTTTTCTTAGACCTTATACCACTTTTGCTATTGTGGCTAGCCCAAATGATCAATTACTGTTAATAGTTTTACTTACAAAGAGTTTTCTTTTATATATAATGCAATCAGTAAGGTTCCGGGGAAGCGCTACACAAGGACATTACAGACCCTGTTGATAACATGGATTTACTGGGAAGAGAAGTTTCCCAGCAATATTCACCATTCAGACTCAGAGATAACATATGCCTAACCCAGCAGTTATAAATGGACGTCATGAACTTTTCATAGGCTAAACTAAAATAAATACAATGAAACTACACAAAGAGAGCTATTCATCTTCAGTCTCCTCCCAAAGTTATGTATTTGAGACATATCCTAGATTTTAGATCTCGTGTATGTCGAACATCGAGGAGAGAGACGAAGAAGATTATCGACTGCTGAAGAGCTAAAGCCAAAACCTGGAGCCGATGAAAACTTCAATAAAGCTCTTTATGGTTTTTGGGCATTTGTGTGATGCAATGTACATTCTCAACGCATGCAGTGAGCAACTCTGGTGAATATTTTCATCACCCTAATAGCTAAACCAACAATTGTGCTAAATGTCAAGAAAAAGACTTGAAGTGTGGCGAAACGAACACACAATAGTTATACCAAGTCATGGGTACAAGTGAGAAACATGATTTTTGTAGGCGATGTAATTAAAGGCGAGCTTATTTCCTGAGATAAGTATGAGATACTAGCTATCTACGCTTTGCTAAGCTTTGGCGAGCAGCGAAATGAACAAAAAAGTAGTATAAGTCACAAGACTGGTATGATCAAATGTAGAAGTCAAGCAACTTATACAACTTTAATCTACTTACTGAATGTTTAGAGCGGCATGATGCGGTCTCATAAAGACATGCTCAATAACTGAAGTATGAGTGTACTCTGCATTATCCACAGTAAATAATATCGCGCAGTCTGCGCTCCGCGGTATTAGTCTTCTTATCTTTGTATATGGAGTTCCTTCGATATGATTGTGTGAAAGACCTAAGCCCATTGTAGTTAAGCTGATTGGACCTTATCAGTGTGGCTTTAGACCTAACAAATCCTTCAAATACCAGATTTTCACCATAAGCCAAGTCTTGGAGAAGAACCATGACAAACAGATCGTCTCCCATCAACTTTTCGTCGCTTTCAAAGCCGTTTTCGACAGCACTGATAGGAGCTGCCTATTCGACGCCACGTCTAAATTTGGTATCACTACGAGACCCTTATGTTTATGCAGAATGATGTTGAGCACAACCATCAGTCCCATCAAAATCGGGAAGACGTCTTCTCCTAGCCGTTCGATACCAGACGAGGTAACAGTAACACTGTCTGCTCCAAAATTACAATGCTACTGGGGTACGCAGATGATATTTACATCGTGAATCTTAACAACAGCCTTGAAAAAGAAACGAAAGTAGTTGGTCTTGTGGTAAACGAGGGTAAAACAAAGTACTTGCAGGCCACACACAAAGATTCCTCGTGTCATGGTAACTTTGTCACTATTGGCAGCTATAAATTTGTAAAGGTTAAGGACTTAGAAAGAACTGTTCGCCGTAAAGTATTTGGAGTCGTTCGCGTGAGCGATGAATATCGAAGAAGATGGAACTATATAAGTTCAACGGCGACATGGATATAGTTAAATGCTTAAAAATCCAAGATGATGCTCTAGAGCTCCTTAGAAAGATCAAGCGCATAGCGACTTGTACAACGATCATGACCTCGCAAAGATTAAAGAAAATTGGCAAAGCTTTATATTCTCGGCTCAGACCGACCGTTGTAGTGCCAAAGAAAAATAATGAGAAAAAGAATGTATAGAGTTTAAAGGAAGCAATCACAATGATATCACTGACTATTGTAGGAGAAAGCATCGAAAGTCGGAGTGCCGAACTTTAATCCGCAAAATATGACCTACTCCCAACTCACATCTCTCCTACGAAACCACCGGATTAAGTATTACTTCATGGGAGAGAGTAGGGCTTTAACTTAGACTTAGTATGTTAGGTGTTAGTCAGTCCTACCATAGAGGACTGACTGTTCGTTAGTCAGTCAGTGAATCGTCAGCTCTAATAAAACTAAGACCTTCTCCTCTATGGTAGGACTGACTAACCTAACATACCGTACCATATAGGTCTTAGTTTTATTAGAGCTGACGATTCACTGACTTACTAACGGATTGATACATGAGTGCTGTCAAATTTTCCTTAAAAAACTACCGCCAAGTGAAGTTCGTAACTTTTCCCTTACATTTGACAAACGAGGGCATTAAAAATATATGTGCTCGGACACATACACGTCGGACAGTACGGACTAAGGTCGCGATGGAAATCTATAAGTTAGATTCTAAAGCATCAATATCCATTCAGTATTTGGTTTAGGTAGAAGTCTAAGTCTCCATGTCCTCTATCTATCCACTGATGGATATCTGAAGTTAATATGTGGGTCCACCGCCCTTTGGTTGAACACCATCGTCCGTTGCTGCCACATTGTGAAGCTTTTGGTTATCTACTTCTATCTTTGTTGTTAGAAGTTGCTCCGACCTCTTTGTTAAGGGCAGGATTTACTTCCGCTGCCTTACTAATTTCGGTGCCCGGTAGCCTGGCACAAATTTTCCTCTCATAATATTCTGTAAGTATTTTAATTCACTTTAAAGTTCCAAAACTCCCGTGTAGTCAAAAGATTTCAACGATTTCACAATGATAATATACCGCTTAGAAGCAGTGCTGATGAATATTTTGTATATATTTACACTGTTACAACATGATAACAGCAAATTCTTATGTAAAATTTTCATATTTGAGTTCTTGCCTCAACTGCGAGCGTATTTCTGCCTTTTGCAATTCACGCAGAATGATTTGCATATCGCAAAGACAGAAACAAAACAAAGCATTTCATAAGGGAAAGTGTTGAAATTGCTGAATATTTGCTCGTTATAAATCCTCCTAATTATGCCTACAATAAATTCAATGTATTAGTTCATACCGATGTATTAGATTTGCTGGCGCTTACATACATACGATGTATTGTTGTATTGTACATGCACGCACACACACAGGCATATTCAAAACGCTGATATTATAATTTGACTGTAATTAATTTCCTGACGTTTGTTTGTCAAAAGTGGTGTTGATGGAATTACAACAAACACCCACAACCACACATACATACATACATGCGTGAGATAGATAAATGGATTTGATAGCAAGCATATCCGTAATTGTCTTTGTTAAGTGATTATTTGAAATTATTTAATTGCTTTGTCACGCTTGACTGACCGCAAGTAGAATGGCGAACGCCAAAACCCATACATACACACACTGTTGGCAGCGATTAAGCTTCACACTTAGCCAACAACAAGGCATACATATACCATATGTGTGTATGAGTTTATAAAGTTTCTTGATTTCAAGCAAGCTTTCATTTGTGTGTGCGTATATATGCATATATGTATACATTTTTGCGTTTGTATGTGTAATTTGTGTTTGTGTGTTTATGTATTTTATTCGCTGACAGCCAGTTTTCGCTATTCATCCATTTGCTCGCTAAGTCACTCGCTAAGTTTATTTGCAAATGGCGGAATTGTAAAGCGCTACACTACAGTGTACTGCTATAAATATGTATGTATGTGTGTACATGCTGTTGTTGTGCGTATAAAGGGAGATGCGCTTATTACTTCTTAAGCATATGTTTATTTGTATCATATATGTAAGTATTTCTTCACATAATGCATTCACATTTGAATTTACCCGCATGCAGCTTAGTGTGTGTGTGCATAGGGGTGTGTGCGCTCTATAAGTATAGGGGTGCTAAAGCATGGGCGTAATTGATGTGAATTGTAACTGGATTTGATATCAAACATTTAATTTAATCTAGTGGATTTTGGCTTGAAAAGCACGAGGGGGCAAATGAGACAAGTGAATGGCTGATAAGGCGGTTGAATGTGCAACGATAGTTCTATATATTTATGTGGGTGGCTCTATTGTAATAGCTAGGAACATTAACTATACTTTGTGGTACTCTAAAGTTGAACGCTTATTTAATGCTGTGCAAAGCAACACTAGACTCTGAGCATAGATATTGCTGGCGTTGGTTCATGAACGGAATGGCTAATATATAAAGGAGCAAGAGAAAGAGTTTGGGAACTAATATTTGTTCCTGAGGTAACAAGTCTGACACACATTTGCAAAGCCAGCTAATGGTGTAAGCTAGTAGTGCTTAGATTAAAATTTTGCCGGGTAGAAAGTCTAACACTTTACACTGTCACAGTCGCTGTCCTTCAACTGACTAAAAGAATTTTTGACAATAATTTTTGTTTGTCTTGAACTGGGAAAGTCAGCGCAACCCAGGAACGGAAAACACAAAGTTGTACATTAAGCAATTAAAAGTTCAATATATCATACAGCGATGGATTGGGAGCTCAGGTGTGAATGGCTCATTTGGTATACTTTAAGAGTTGGTTCTACAGTAACATTTTACGATCATCTTAAGTAATTTTTAATTTTTTCCACTGTGTTCTTTGTCTTGATCAATCTTATTATCATATACAGTGCTGCTCGAAATCACGTTCAATTAAAACAATAACATTTTAAAGTTTCCTAAAAAAAAAAATGGAAGGAGAAGACACTTATGCAGTCTACTGAATGGCAGTGAAAATGTAACGTCTGAAGAAGGCGCACCCGATTCTCCAATCGATGACGATAAAGCAGACGTTGCATTGCCCGATCATGAAGAAGTTCAAATACCATTTACCCGTCTGAAGAATAACAAGGCGGCGGTGGCCAATGGATTGCCGGCCGAGCTATTCAAATAAGGTGGCGAAGAACTGATAAGGAGCATGCTTCTTTGTAGAAAATGGTCGGACGGAAGCATGCCTGATGATTGGAATTTAAATGTACGCTGCCCAATACACAAAAAAGAGAGATCCCACAATCTGCGTCAACTACCGTGGGATAAGTCTCCTAAACATATTCATCCTCAAAGATTAAAGCCCACCGTCAACAAACTGATTGGATCTTATCAATGCGTCTTTATGCCTGAAAAGTTAACAACTGACCAGATATTCATCATTCGCCAAATCTTCTAAAAGACCTGTGGAACGAAGATCGACGCACACCACCTCTTCGTCGATTTGAAAGCTGCTTTGACAACACGAAAGGGAGCTGTCTCTATGCCGCTATGTCTTAAAATTAACATTCAGCATGCAGGTTTTATATAATTTATGCTATATATCTATTACAACATATATTAACATAAAAAGCTATTATTCTAAATAGCGAAGCTATAAACTAGATAAGAATAAAAATGAGCAAATTGTCAACAAGAAAACATAAATTTTTATGCTATTTTCTATAAGCATTTGATAGTACCTAGCATGTGTGCCTTAATTAATACGCAGCGGAAGGAAACACTTAAGTTAATTTTTGTTGACATAAAACATAAAATTGCTATAAAAATAAATGAAAATTCTTTTGTCGCCGCAATCACGCAAACAAACGTAAAAACATATATGTCGAAGAGCTTGCAGCAAAAACGGCCAATCTCGGCTGCATAAATGTATAAATACATATATATACGAAAATATCACTTACACATGTTAAGCATTTACATATGTATGTATATACAGCGCGGCTCCGCTCATTTCTGCCTCATATGGCACATTCACTGAGAAGCATTGCCTATCAGCGGCAGCACCCTATTCGCCAATCATTACACTTCATTCGCCATCTTTATGCATTGCTTTCGCACATCCTTAATTTAATCAGCACATCCGCATTGCCGCAAGACTCCAGCTTCACATTTTACCCAAAGAATATGTTTACACATACATAAATGGGAGCTCATGTGCATATATTTTAATAAATGCGGAGCCATAGAAATCGCAGTTGAAGAACGCACGGTATATGAGTGTAGCTGACAGCGGTTGAGGACCATTAAATATGCGAAATTATTTTCGTACTCCAGTCCACTGACGAGTTTCTTTCATTTTCCGCTTTCTATCTTTCTCAGCCTCTTGCTTATTCTCTTTCTGTGGGAGAAACTTGAGTTGGCGGGTGATATTTCTTTTGCACTATTTGACAAAATACTATATATAGTATATAATTGGCTTGGAGTAAGAGCTTACTACTCATTAAAAAGTGTAAACGTTTGCCTCACTATATCCTCGGTGTTACTCTGATGATCAAATTATCATCCAGCACTATAATCGGGCAGCTTTTTCCCACAAAATATCTGTGTATATTTAAAAAACAACTAACTAGGGTTGATTGAACTACACATTAAAAATCAATCGATTTTTCAAAATATGTGTAGAAGTTAAACCATCTGCCTCATTGATTACATAAAAGAAAAGCGTTACTCTCGCTGTAGTACTAGATGTACTATTTCATCTATAAAGCTTAATAATTACAAACAAATTCGGCATGAAATGAAAATCAAAATGTTTCTAAACTACTCTTCTATATATCGAAAGGAATGTCTTGCTCTCTTCACATTACTTTATTTCTGGTGCAGATTTGTTGTATTTTTAGTTACTAATCATCTGCTGTTTACTTAAGGAGGGAGCCTGCTTTAGAAGCTTAAAAAATTGATTTTTTTGCTGAAATCTCTTTAAAAATAATCTAAGAATTTGTCTCTAGAGCTTTAGAAGCGAATTTGAAATATTTTCGAAGCTAGAAGGGAAATAGTGACCGAGCTTCTAGCAGATATATGAGCGATTGGGCAGAAAGCGAAAACTTTGACGCGAGATTTCTCGGTTTTTCATTTTTACGATTTTTCTTAATTGGCGGGCAGGCTATTATCTTCTATTTAGACTAAAAAAAACTAAGAAAAGTCAAGTTTGAACACATTTTGAAACAACATAATCTAAAATTTTTTTGGTCAAAAACCACTTCTTTTTCAATTTTTAAAAAATTGTAAAATTTACACTTTTTATTAATTTTTTTAATTAATTTTTAACTAGAAGATAAATTACTAAAAATATGCGTCTTTTTGAATTTTTGTTTCCCATAAAAATTGCGACCTGCATCCTGCCCACCGTCTGACAAATGTACATGGGAGATGCATCGGGAAATTGCTTCCCAAAGGCAGAATATCAAAGATTTCGTATCCAAAAAATTTGTGAATAATGTCTAAATATGTAACTTTAAACCCTAAAAATTTCGCTTTAAGCACTTATTTCTGACCCTCCCAAAAAAATACTCAAAAGAGATCGATTTTTTGAAGCCTCTAAAGCAGGCTCCCCGCTTAATCAAACAAGCAGACATTTTATATATACACATATATTAAGGTGTTCGTTATATTTCATGTTGTTTTTTTCATATACTTAGATGCCCGTGAGGTTTCTATTTGTACCTTAAAAAATTATACAACGAAAACAAACCCTTTATTTTTAAGCTTTCTTTTCCCATGACGTATGTAACTTATATTTTTTGTCGTTTTGGATTTAGCAATCAAGTTTACAACTTGAAAGATATTATATTCTAATACAAAATTTCTCGTTCCATAAAAAAGCTTTTAGTAATTCTTTCCATAAAAATTTTCCTTTAAAAGTTTTACGCAGTTAAAGTTATACTTTACATCAAATGTGCAGAGCTCTCATGCATTGGCCTTATAAAATCTATGTTCCTCATACGACATGGTGTACTCCCAGTATGATTAATACAAAAAAAAATCAACTTTATTTATTTCCCATATTTTCTGCTATTTATGTCATCTTTCATATTCGCTGTCGATAGTTATGTTTTCATGATTATTTTATTGCACTTTTCAATATAGAGATGCATAAACTTTTATGGCTTTCATCGACTCTAATGCCAAGCAATTTGTTCGCATAAGTTTCGGCATTACCTCAATTATTCTCTGCAACTGATGAACTGTCTGCATGTGATGTGTTGTGGGGATAAATTTGGTTAATTACTTTTATTTATTTATTTGCTGTTTTCGTCAAAGAGTCGAAAGTTTTTCAGCCGAATATGAATGTGTGTATGAGTTTTGTAGGGGGCATTTTCTTTGAGTGCTGTTACTGAAGATTACTGAGGAAGATTTTTATTGATGTTATGTATATGTTGGCATATCTCACATGTGAACTTGCCTGACGTTTCCTTCGTTGTTGAGAGTTTCTTCTCAAAAGACTACGCGCCTTTATGGATATGTTTTACGCTATAATATATCAATACAAATTTATATATGTTAATTGAATAATACTTTAATACTTTACTTCATTGTGCTCGAAATCAACTTTTATTTGCTTTATTTTTATTGTAAATATTCGATATTTTATTGTAATCGTTTTTAAAAAAAAGTGTTGGCGGATTACCTATTTTCGGTACTAAACCATATTCTGTATGTGGAAATTTGCCTACTTTTTTGACAAACTGTGGCACGAAGACGAAAAATTTTAGATGAGTTGCAACATTTTAGGGAAGTATTTATATGTAATTTTGTTTCGTTATTGTAAACTTTGTGTAGTGTATATAAGGTGTCGTAAATACGAGGATGCTTTTCAAATTGAACTAGGCCAACAGCGAGTTGCCCTGTTACCATTTCTATAATTTTTTTTCATTTTAGAATTATTTATTTGATAGTCATCGCTCTTCTAATTCCGAAAATGAACGTTCAATATGAAAGGCTCTGATTATTTGCCTTCTTAACTTAGTTTTCGAAGTATTAACTTTAAGTACATACATATATAAGTGGTGAGACCACGCCTACTTTTTGAAAATTTTCTGAACAACTGAAGAAGGAAGAACTTCTGAACTAAGAAGACTAAAGAAGGCGCTGAAATAGTACGAGTTTCTTCAACTGGAATAGCACTCTCATTAATGTATCAAGAAAATTAATATAAAGTTATCACTTTTTGAGCATTTTGGTCTATATACCAGGTTGTTCAGTAGGCTTCAATAGCCGTTATGACCTTTTCATTTGATAAAAAACGCTTGCCACGCATAAATTTTTTGATTTCTGGAAACAAATGGAAGTCGCTGGGGGCCCAATGTGGTGAATACGGTGGATGCTCCAACAATTCGAACTTTAATTCATAGCTTTTAGCCATTGTCAAAATGCTCTTGTGACACGGTGCAATGTCCTGTTGAAAAAGGATTTTTTTTCATCTGCAAACCGGGTCTTTTTTCACGAATTTTTCTTTCAACTGGTCCAAAAGGTTGCAATAATATTCAGAATTAATTGTTTTACCAGTTTGCAAGTAATCCACTATCTAAATTCCTCTCGCATTTCAAAAAACTGATGCCATAACCTTCTTGACCGATTTCCGGACACGAACTCGTTTCGAAGCCGAACAACCAGATTCACACCACTCTTTAGTCTCTTGTTTTGATTCAGGAGCATGGTGATAGACCTAAGTCTCATCCATTGTGATAAATCGATGCATAGAGTCCACTTTTTGCGCCAAATGTTGCTGAGAAAATCGCATTCGATTGTGTTTTTGTTCCATTGCCAGCGAATGCGCACCCATTGCGCATACTGCTTTCTAAAACCCAAAACTTCACTTAAACTATAGCTCACACTGCCTAATGAGATGTGTAGAGCCTCTACTACCATAAATCTCTCACAGTCAATCGACGATCTTCCAAAACCCTCACAAGCTATCATAGGCAAAGTTCCCGCACATTATCCGCATACGTGTTTTAATGTAAAAAAAAATAATCACGCTCTAATGTATATACTCTAAATATCGAATTTATTGCTCACAAATCCCAATTAAGGCGTCATATGTTGTACTGTCCACTCTGCAGTCCCGAAATTTATTTCCTTAAGAAATGACAAGAACGAAGAGAAAATGTATCCAAATTTATTGAAAAAAAGTTCAAAGACTCTTTGTTAGGTGTGAAAAGCATAAGCAAATTACAAAAAATTTTTTTAAATTGTTTGCACTGTCACCAATACTGTTAAATATTGCTTTACGCTCACGTGCTGATTCCAATAATAACCTAAGAAATGCTCCAATAATAACCTAAGAAATGCTGCTAATGACATGTATTGTCATATTTTCTCTTTGCTAAAAGCAAACTTTCAAAACTTATTTATGCACAAATTGAGCTTATTGTTTGTTTTAAACACTAGACCTTCTGTGAAGCATAGCTCAACAACCCTTATTTCTAGCCTAACACCAACATACCTTACAAGGCTTGAAGAGAGTGAACAAGAATATGTAAAATGTTTGTGAGTGCACACTTATGCCCAATGGGCATCTTCGCATTGTTTCATATTTTGAAAAATGTCCATACATACATACATGTATGCATATTCATATAAATTTTTTATAGCTCTTCTAGCTCTTACCGAGTACTGTCTTTCAAATTTACATATAAACAACTTTTTTTCGAAGGCTTCTCAAGCAATTGTTGTTCTTCATTTTGATTTCCTACATACACACATGTAATATGGTATATATGTGTGTATGTATGTATGCATCGTCATAGTACACTTTGGGCTTGACTGTCTTTTGTTTAATGGGAGTGTCACAGCATTGTTTTTGAAGTATTTGATTTTTGTACGAGTGCCGAACGGGAGAGATTAGCCGAGTGTAGAGATATTGGTTTGATTTAGCGCAATGTTTGTGTAAGTTTGTGCTTTGTCGTTATTGTGTTTGAGAGGATATTGTATGCAAATATTTGTTGCCATTATTTAGTGCTTAAAAAGTTTTGTAGAAGGCAGAAGGAAGTCTGAAATAAATGTTGCAAGGAATTTGAAGGTTAAAGTTTTGTTTTGAAGAATTTTTGGTTTTATGAAATTAGGACTTTATGCATTTATTGATTTATGCATACTATATGCTATACACTTAAACTTTTGAGACTTCATTTTTTGGAATAATCTAAAAAATTGTTTTAAAAATTTCGTTTTTATGAGTTTTCGAATTCATGAATTTATGCATTAATGAAATTACGACTTTAAGTACTAATGAACTTATGACTTCAAGTTTTTATAAATTTATGTATTTTTGAATAAATCCTTCAGACTTAAACTTATGATTCACTTTAATGCCAGACAAAGCTGTTGAAACCTCATTAAGTCTAACTTTGCTTTCTACTTTGCCATACAACATATATGTACATAAAAATACATATATAAATATACATATATAAAGCTTTGTGAGGCATTTATCACTGCCAGCTATAGCTTTGTAAAAATTCATATCTCCTGTATGTGCAACACGCATACATACATAGTTCTAAAGTGCCTGACGGTTCGTTGCACCTTTGAGTCTATTGCCAACACTTCACTATATTCATCCACTTTCATACTTTCCCGGCTTTTAACGCGTTCACAACGACCTGGCTGCGCGCAGAAAAAGTCTTACAAAGGTATGTATGTGTATGTGTATGTGTGTAAATATTAATTCAGTTGGCGCTTTCGTAACAATAATTTGAATTTACAAAAGGTGTCAACGCGCCTCAAAGCACACAGCCACATACATACCTACATAATTAAATTTCGCACACTCTCACAATGTTAGACCTACTACATATATACACATACTGTATATATATATGAGACTATCTGGTTTATTTACTTTTGGAATTTTAAATGCAGATATTGCTTCCCTGGCTTTTATATGATTCTTTTTAATCCGTTGCACTGTTGGTGGAACCCTACATGATCTTGTGAATATGTACATTAGGGTGTTTTTTTGAACTATTCATTTTTTTCAATCCCATAAAGAAATTTCCGTGGAAATACCCAAAAAAAAAATTCCCTGAGTATTTGAGCCCTTAATATTAACATTAAGGACTGGACCAAGGCATGTAAAAATTTTCCATTGAAAATACTCGACAATCGTGATTTTTATACTCTCGCAACAAAGTTGCTAAGGAGAGTGTTATAGTTTTGTTCACATAACGGTTGTTTGTAAGTCCTAAAACTGAAAGAGTCAGATATAGGGTTATACATATATACCAAATTGATCAGGGTGACGAATAGAGTTGAAATCCGGATGTCTGTCTGTCCGTCCGTCAGTGCAAGCTGTAACTTGAGTAAAAATTGAGATATCATGATGAATCGGCCCACTGGCACGCCCACAAAATGGCGAAAACCGAAAACCTATAAAGTTTCATAGCTAAGCCATAAATAAAGATACTAAAGTGAAATTTGGCACAAAGGATCGCATTAGCGGAGAGCATATTTGGAAGTAATTTTTTTGGAAAAGTAGGCGTGGCCCCGCCCCTACTAAGTTTTTTGTACATATCTCGGAAACTGCTATAGCTATGTCAACCAAACTCTATAGAGTCGTTTCCTTCAGGCATTTCCATATACAGTTCAAAAATGGAAGAAATCGGATAATAACCACGCCCACTTCCCATACAAAGGTTATGTTGAAAATCACTAAAGTGCGTTAACCGACTAACAAAAAACGTCAGAAACACTAAATTTTACGGAAGAAATGGCAGAAGGAAGCTGCACCCAGGCTTTTTTTAAAAATTGAAAATGGGCATGGCGTCGCCCACTTATGGACCAAAAACCATATCTCAGGAACTACTATACCGATTTCAATGAAATTCGGTGTATAATATTTTCTTAACACCCTGATGACATGTACGAAATATGGGTGAAATCGGTTCACAACCACGCCTTCTTCCAATATAACGCCATTTTGAATTCCATCTGATGCCTTCTCTGTATAATATATACATTAGGAACCAATGATGATAGCGGAATAAAACTTTACACAAATACGGTATTTGAAAAATATGTAAATGACGGATAATGAAATCTCGATTATCACTTTATCATGTGAGAGTATAAAATGTTCGGTGATACACGAACTTAGCCCTTCCTTACTTTTTAAGTTTAAATTTCTACAGCTCAGAGGCATTTTATGGCATCGTTTTGACTGTAGACACATGTTCCTCAGAATTGAACACTCTACAAAAGTGCCCATTGCGACGAAGACGAAACTCACACCGGCGAGGTAGTACGGCGCTCTAAACCTGATTTTTCCACGAAATTAGCATTTTTTTGTATGTATCTCGTAAATGACAAGAGCTATAGGAAAAATTTGCATGACAAACTTGTAGGAAATTTTATTTGCTACAAAAAGGGTCCGAGGTCAAAATCGCTCACATTAATACTTCTCGAGATATTCGGCTTTTTAAGTAAGGCTTTACAGAATTTTCGTAGATGGTACGTAATAAAAAAGCTTTCATGATTTAAAATGAATAGTTCAAAAAAACAGAAGAAAACACCCTAATGTACATACTATAAACTATATTATTCTTCTTCCGTTTTGAATTTTTATATTATAACATTTAAAAAATATATTTGCATTACTAAATTTTCTTTCTTTTCTATTTTCAGGTAAGTGCAATTTGACTGAAGAAAGTAGTGAATATAATGCATCTGGTTTCCATTTTGAAAAAATAAAACTATTCGACTAAATTCACAACGATTTGGCGTGAGACAAAAGTGACTCTGAAAACTTTTGGTCACATTAACTGTAGAGCTGTACCTTAAGCAAAAATTAAAATATAGTTTATCGGAATAACTCTGAAAAAATTAAGAGATTTAAACCAGTTTAAACAAAATGAACACAGCATAAACAAGTAAGGAAAGGCTAAGTTCAGGTGTTATCGACCTTTTAATATCTTTATAGTTTTGGAAAACTCTGTGGAAAAACTTCCCGGTGCACACAGTTTGTTTTATGATTGGCATTAAACTAAAGTACATCCAGTATTAATCGTATATAGTACGTTCACTTAGTTGTGCATATATATAAAGTATACACACATATACGGTATAAAGCCAAAGAAGATAGAAGCAATATTGACCCGATTTTATCTATTTCGACCATTACTACATATTATAAACGGTAAGACATGCTCTCTGAGTTTCATATGTATATGGAGTAAAATCAACCTTCTTCTTCTTTATTGGCGTAGGCACCGGTAACGCGGTTATTGTCGAGTTTACAACAGCGCGCCAGTCGTTCTTCCTTTTCACTGTTCACCGTTAGTTGGAAATTTCAAGTGTAGCCAGGTTGTTCTTCACTTGGTCTTTTCAACGGAGTGCAAGTCTTCCCCTTGATCTGTTTTCTCCGGCGGGTATTGTGTCCTTACTTTCGGAGCTGGGATTTTTTCATCCATACGGACGAAATGATCTAGTCAGCGTAGCCGCTGTCTCTTAATTCCCGGAGCTACTATATGTTAATGTCGTCGTATAACTCGTATAGCTCATCATTCCATCAACTGAGGTATTTTCCGTTGCCAATGCGCAAGGGAACATAAATCTTCCGTAGAACCTTTCTCTCGAAAACTCGTAACGTCGACTCATCAGATGTTGTCATCGTCAGGAGCGCAGAATATCGTTCGGTTACCTGTTGTGATTGCGGCTTCTCGACGTCGAACTTGTGTTTTTTACCGCACAAGGACGGGTGCGTAGCTTCGCTGCAAAAAGATAGTAGTCCAAGTTATTGTTAGAACCTCGGAGTGTACGCACGTCTAAAAAACTGGAGATGTGTCTTTCGTCTTTCACGACATAATCCATATGGTTGTCCTTTATATGGCAAATGTAGTAAATTCCACAAGGACCTACTCGCCGCAGTTCTTGTTCCGTCCATCGCATTTCTTGAACGACGGTGATGTCAGCCTGTACTCTAATGAGGACATCAACCAGCTGGGCAGCGCCACCTTCCTAATTAAGAGACCGGATATTCCACTTTCATGCCCTTAAAACATAACTTAACAGCAGGGATCGTCATTAAAATGGGGCTCTCTCAACCGAGTTTTTTCTTCTTTAAATTGTTAGATGTATTGGGCGGGTCCCAAATCCAACGCACCACCCTGGTGAGGGATATTTCGCCTCCTCACTTTGGCTTGTTTACTGTTTTTTTCGCTACCCAGAGGTCTAAGATCGGAAGTCATGAACTGCTTGAGCCATACTTAAAAGAATTGTTTCTGGCCACGCCCAAGGGAATGGCGCTCAGATGACTTTCCTCACTTATGTGAACTTCTACCCCTGGTTCCATCCTACGAATAAATGAGCAGATTAAATATATGTACATATATGAAGATAATAAATAGATTACACCACCTCTATAGATCACTGCATAGTTTCTGGATAACTTTTTTCATGCTAACTCATATAGTAGTACATACGTAGGTTGCTACATATATTTTTGGCCTAATAATATAAATAGGCATATTTATTAACGAAAATGGTTTTTCTTTGTTTTTTTTTCTTTGTCGATTGCTGTTTTGTTTCGGACGCATACGCATAGATCCATGATTCGTCATCTGTGACGATCTTATAAACGTCTTTTGAAGCACCGCGATCGTATTTTTTCAGCATTTCTTTACACCAGTCCACACGAGCCTGTTTTTGAGCGATTGTCAAATTGTGCGGGATCCAACGAGAACAAACCTTTTTTACGGCAAGGTGTTCATGCAATATCGAATGTATGCTGGTAGGAGAAATGCATATGCATGCCTCTATCTGAAGGTATGTTACAAGACGGTCTTGCATTATCAGTTCACGTACGGCATCGTTTTCTGGCACAACGGCTGTTTTTGGACGACCTTCACGGAATTCGTCTTTAAGCGAGCGTCGGCCACGATTGAATTCGTTTACCAGTTTTTCACAGTGCTATGGGATGGTGCTTCATAGCCATACAAAGATTTTAGTTCATCGATGCACTCTTGTCGTGATAATCCACATCGAAAGTTGTGAAAAATTATCGCACGAAAATGTACACGAGTTAATTCCATTTTTTGGCCGAGATGAATTTTTTACTTCCCTGTAAATAAAACAATTCACGATTAAATGACAAAACGTTCTGAGTGATGTTATGCTAAAAAATGTCAAACTTTCCAATGGAAATGTCAGATTGCACCTGGCAACACTTAGTGTTGCCCTAGGCCAGAATATATATAGCAGCCCTCGTACATCCAGTTTTCAAACCTACTTGTTCTTAACTACGAAGTAAACTTTTACCCGTTAAAAGTGAGACTTTGTATACATTATTAATGGTGTAACATAATTATGCCACATAATAGCACAAGAATGTAACTTGAATTGCGATGATCGCATTATTATACATGATATTCAATCGACTGATCGTCTATTTCCGGGCATAAGTAAGCATAGATACAAGACTCATCGCCAGTAATAGTACATTTCATGGCATCCTGGTAGTCCGAAAATAGAGAGATTTTGGAACCAATTGTGCTTTCACTTCAAAATTGTTTTCACTGATCCATTCGATATGTCGACGATACCAGTACGATATCTGACTGTTAATCTTCGATTCTCAAGGACCAATTCTTTTATTTTATTAACGTGTGAATCATCGTTGATGTTGATGGCCTTCCTGGACGTAGTTCGTCGTCAACGCGTTCTTGACCCTCTTTGAATAATTTGTACCGATGAAACACCAAAACAATTATCAGTGTAGGCCTTTTCCAACATTCTGAACGTTTTGGCAGCAGAAATTTGATTCCGCACACAAAATTTAATGCAACTTCTTTGTGGAAGAATTTCACTCAACGTATAAATCGCTGAATGCACTTCAGAAAGATAAGTACTAAGCACTAAATATTATTTTAATGTGATTGATAGTCATGCAAACCCAGAAAAATAATATTTCGGCGAATGCATTTTCGTGCGATATTTAAATTAGAAAGTCTTGCTATTTTTGCCCACAATTGTACTCTTAAACACCGCAATAAGAGTAGTGAACAATTTTTAATAAACTCATTTATTGTTTATGTTTAGGCCGTTATTATAAATTTACTATTACTGTTTGCTATATTTTCGTAATAGACTTTTGTTGGCCCTGTGCTCTTTCATTGATTGGTTTTAGCACACTACACTTAAAAAACTCATTTCGTTTACTTAATAAACTTCAATTAATTCTATGCTTCCGGAAAAGAGTTTAGAAAATCTTTCAGAAATGAAGTGGAAGTTCAAATTTTTTCAATTAACCCAAATGCTGCTTGAAAACAGGTAATTACGTTAATGAGGCATACTAAAAACTCAACAAAATAACTTAAAGAGTGCAAAAAACAACAAAACCAAATATTAGAAATAAATTTTTTTTGGCAATTCAGTGTCTAAAACAAAATTTTGCACATATTTATGAATGTATGTGAGCATTTAAGCTGCAACCAAGATCCATTATGGCCATCATCAAAGTGTTATGCAGTCGCTTGCAGTTATCATACAGTGGTTGGCGAAATTTTAATTAAAATCACTGTATGTGGCAGCAGCAAAACCGCAACACAGCAGCGGAACATCATCAGCGCAATGTAAATTATTTCATATGCACAAGCACATGCAGCCCTTTATACTTATCTATATATGTATGTATATATATTATATTTAAATATTGTTTTTTTGGCGCTTTCACTTTGCATGTGTTGCATATGAACAGCGTGGAGTGGAAATAAAAAGGCGAGTAAAACGTGGATACTTGAAAGTCATAAAAAAGTAAGAGAAAGATCGCTGAAAAGTTGCATGAAAGGAAACTGACCCATAAAAATTCATACAAAAGCGCAAATAATTATGTACATGTGTATGTAAGTATGCAAGAATGAAGTAAATAAGGGAGGAAATGCCAGTGTCAGCATTAAGTAATATTAAAAGTAATATACCATATATATTCATTTATATATACATACATAAGCACTAGTTATGTTTGTGAGTATGCGGAATTTGAGCATGAGAGGAATATAATTTGAAGTTAGTGTGCTTAATACATAGGTTTGTATGCATAGGTTTACATATTTACTTGAGGATAGCAGCTGTGTTCATAATTTGCTCTAAGAACTTTCCATCAGCGAAGCGGTCACTTAGGGCGATGCTGAGTTTAGCAAAAGAACAAAAGCAAAAAATAATTAGTAGAAAAAATATTACTCCTGTTCTCTATGTACATTTTTGTAGACCACTGTAATGGGGCATTAATTGCCTCTTGCAGTCATACGCAGACAATATGAATAAGTTCCGTGGCGATTTGTGGCACATAAATGCCAGTACGTGAAATACCTGAGCTTGCTGCGGAATGAAATGATAAAAAAGCAAAAAAAAAAAAAAAAACAATACACACACCTACGCAGATGGATCATTATCACACACATGAAACAGCGCTTTAGCCATTTCACCTTCACATTTCCAACATTCCATACATCAACGCCGCTGCGTTGCATAGCCATTTGTACACACGCGCACGCATACAAACGCAGATGTGTGTGTAAAAAACAAATATATATATATATTATATATGCTTATGTATGTACATATTTATATAGATATAAGTATATTGTATGTACATGTCGACGGCGGCAAATGATTCCACTGAATAGACCACACAATCTGGTCGCTGCTTACTGCTTGGTTGCGTATACGCCGTGTGCGGTTGCCCATAAGCTATTGCGGTTTCATGTGTATTTTCAATTTTCCACTACTTTTTCACGGTGAATTATTTTTATGTGTCTGCTGTTTATTTTTAACTGCTTTTGAAGTTGCCTTCCCCAGCATTGTAGTGTATTGCGCACTTAGTTATATTTCGACTTGCATTTATTTCTTGCGTGCCACTTTGCCATGTGTGCCGCGTATAAGCGTAGGTGTATATGAAAATGTTTGTGTTACTTAAAATAATTTTATCTGTGCATTTGGGTCAGCGGGTTTTGGCAGTGTTGTGTAGCCATTTTGTAATGGGCGTTGTGAAAACAAAGTTAATAATTTGCATTTTATGCTTTTTCTCATTGAAAATTATGCCAAGCCTTATCAGATTTTCAATTACAAGTAAAAGCAGGTACTTGAAGGGACTTTAAGTGCTAGTTATCTATTTTTAAATGCTTTAAAGTAATAGTAGTCACTTATACAAAGCTGAAGATAATCACATTTCTGAAGAAACATTTGTGCACATAGAACGACCAAAAAGAAAGTGATTATAAACTAGAAATAAAATAAAATATTAATTAAAAATAACAGTTTACATATTTTCCTTATGCCTCAAGAAACCTAACTGCATTTAACTTTACACCTTATATTTTGGTGTATTGGTGAGATATCTCTAATACAAACTAGAATTGGTTAAAATCTATCATGTGATTTATATCTTCTTCGTTATTGGCGTGAACACAGTTTACGCGGTTATTCATACAGCTCATCGTTCCATGGAATACGGTATTCGGCGTGGGCAGAGCGCAAAGGACCATAAATCTTTCGCAGAACCTTTCTCTCAAAAACTCATAACTTTGACTCATTAGATGTTGTCATCGTCCGTGCCTCTGCACCATATAACAGGACGTGAATAATGAGTGACTTGTAGAGTTTGCAGGAGAAATTTTGTTTTGGCCTCGTTCACTACCAGACCGATTTGCCTTGCTTCCTTATCCACTCTGGAGAAAGCAGAACTAACGGCGCTCTTGTAGAAGATTGTACCTGCTCGAATATGTTCTGCAGCTCGAATGATTTTCTCCAGCAGGTGATTGAAGAGATGGAGTCGCCTTGTCTGAAACATCGTTTGGTATCGAACGGCTCGAAGAGGTCCTCCCGATCCTGGCAGAGCTTTTCATGTTGCTCAACGTCAGTTTACACAGCCGTATTAGTTTTGCGGTGAGACCAAATTCAGACATCGCGGCATAAAGGCACACTGATAAGGTCCAATCAGTTTGTTGACGGTGGGCTTTAATCTTTCACACAATACGCTCGATAGAACCTTATATGCGATGTTGAGGAGGCTAATCCCACGGTAGTTGGCGCAGATTGTGGGGTCTCCCTTTTTGTGGATATGGCAGAGCACACTTAAATTCCAATCGTTGGGCATGCTTTCGTCCGACCATATTTTACAAAGAAGCTGATGCATGCTCCTTATCAGTTCTTCGGCGCCGTGTTTGAATAACTCAGCCGGCAATCCGTCGGCCCCTGCGGCTTTGTTGTTCTTCAGGCGGGTAATTGCTATTCAAACTTCTTCATGGTCGGACAATGGAACGTCTACTTCATCGTCATCCATTGGGGAATCGGGTTCGCCTTCTCCTGGCGTTGTACATTCACTGCCATTCAGCAGGCTGGAGAAGTGTTCCCTCCATATGCCTCTGGGCATCGGTTACTAAGCCACCTCTGGGGTTCTACAAGAGTATGCTCCGGTCTTCAAACCTTCTGTTAGTCACCGCATCTTTTCGTAGAATTTTCGAGCGTTATCTCTATCGGCCAGCTTGTGAAGCTCTTCGAACTTACACATTACTTTTTCTTTCTATAAATGCGTCTTGCTCCCCTCTTCAACTCTCGGTATCTATCCCATCCCGCACATGTTGTGGTCGATCGTAACGTTGCGAGGTAGGCAGCCTGTTTTCTCTCCGCTGCGACACGGCACTCCCCGTCGTACCAGCTGTTCTTTGTTTTTTTTCCGAAAACTAATGGTTTCGTTTGCAGCTGTACATAAAGAGCCTGAAATGCCGTCCCACAGTTCCGTTATACTGAGTTGTTGACAAGTGCTATCTCAAAACGAGTAGAAATTCGTTCGGCTATCTGTTGTGATTGCAGCTTCTTGACGTCGAACTTTCCTTGTGTTTGTGAACATGCGTTTTTTGCTGCACAGAGCCGGGAGCAATTCTTTGCTCTAACAAGATAGTGGTCCGAGTCGATGTTAGGACCTCGGAGCGTACGCACGTAAAATACACTGGAGACGTGTCTTCCGTAACAGCCAGGGAGCTTAGTGAATTTTTCTATGCTGGGATCTAGTACTACACATAACCATATTTCGAGCCCCGGCGAAGTCGATCAGCCTCAACCCATTTGGAGATGTTTCCTCGTGGAGGCTGAATTTACCGACGGTTATGCCAAAGATACCTTCCTTGTTCACCTTGACGTTAAAGTCGCCAAGCACGATTTTGATATCGTGGCGGGAGCAGCTCTGATAGGTGTGCTCCAAGCGATCATAGATGGCATCTTTGGTCACATCGTTCTTCTCTTCCGTCGGAGCGTAGGCGCAAGTCAGCGATATGTTGAAGAACTTCGCTTTGATGCACATTGTGGCTAGACGTTCATCCACGGCCAAAGAGACCGGACATTCTAGGTGTATGCCCTCAAATCGTAACTCTTAATGCGTTTGCCATCGTCGTCATAGAACGGGCTTCTCTTCCGAGGCTATTGTTTCATTTTTATTGGGGGCGTTTTTTACGTGGCGGGTTCCAAACCTAACGCACAACATTGGGGGATGGTACGCCTTCTCCATTTACCTGGCCTTTAAACGGATATTTTTGGCTACTCAGACGATACTTGATCTAAGACCGTAAGTCGTAAGCGGCTTGAGCCATATGTAAAGGAATCATTTCTGACCACTCCCAAATGAATGGCAATTAGAGAACTTTCCTAACTTCTACACATGACTCCATCAACCGACTTAAAGTAAAAAAATAATCTACTTTTCAATCAAAATTCTTCACTACGAAGAAAGAAATTTTTTGAAAAAGCAAAAAACCTTAATATTTGCTGAAACCGCTAATTTCTGATGGTATACAATATACATATATATATATTTATATTATTGTCAATTGTCTTTGAAAATACGAAAGAAGGACCCCACTAAACATCTAAAAAACGATTCAAATCTACTTTTTTATATAGTTATAATTATTATTCCATAGTACCAGCTGTTTAATGGGTTCGTATGAAATTTGGCATCAGGACCACTGTCAAAAAAATATTTAATAATTTCATATCGTCCTAAGGCATCTTTACCAAAACCTTTTATCATATATTTATAAACTTTGAAGGCTCAGCCGCTTAACTTGAGATTATATTACAAGGCTAAATATGACGAGGCAAGATGACACCTCGTATTCAAAAAGCCTTTTTCATAATTTTCAACATTAGCCTATGTGGTTGTAGAATTTAAGAATAAAATGGAAAAGCTGTTAACCCGCAATATTCTTCACAAATACTTATATTGCTTTGAGTCTCCTAAATTTCCTTCTGGGAGTTGCAAACTGCGTGGCAAATTTATTATACCCTATTCGGTGTGATGCACATATATATCTACTAATTTTGGAAACCCAACTGCCATGAAAACAGTCGATCGAAACATCAGGTCTTTATGCACCGTAATACTTGTATAATAAGAATTATTTAAAATTCCTGATAACTTATTGACTTTCACTCCGACTTATATTAATGAAATTGATAAAGGTTTACCATCGAACACTGCATTCGCAACTTCCAAGGTCTCACAAAACAATTATAAAAACTAAATCCAAGCTTACTTTTTCTCAATACTAATTACTTCAGCATTTACGATTGTTCCACTGGTCTGAAGACTAACCAAAAAGCTACAAAACATTTGAAATTTAACCCGTGAAACAGCAGCTGCGATTGAACTGTGTCCAACTGTAGTAACACTGTAGTAAGTTGCGCTCTAAAAGTCGAAAAGTTTACCGTTTTTATGCGCTCATCATTTGATTAGTCGGTTCAGCTAACTTTTGGCTCCCTTGTGGCTGCGTTCAGCACTGAGTCAGGTTATGTCAGCGCTGCCACATACCCCATTTGGCGCAACATTTCGAAGCAATATCCTGTGTGTGTGTGTGTGTTAGTGTCCACACATGCATTTAGTTGCACTTTGTGCATTCATTTGTGCATTTTATGCCCTCGTTCCTGTCGAAATTTGCGTTTAGCAATAATGATTTTAGCACTTGCGCTTAGTTTGTGTAGCGAGGAGATAGAAATACAACTAAAAGTGAGCAATAAAAGTTGAGGTGACGGGCCACGTGTGGCGAGCAATGAGCGCTACGTGACTCAAGCGTGTATGTATGCGTGAAATTTTATTGCTTCACGATGCACGCATGACAAGAGGTTACTTTGCTTTTTATTGTTTCTTACATACCTGTTTGCTAACGGTGCTTTTTGCATAACATTTGATTTGCTGCTGTGCTTGTACTCTGCTTTCTAACTGCAGTCATTTTATGGCGCTAGTTTCTATGCGAATGAGTTCAGGTTTCGCGAATAGTTGTAAGGATTTCACACATCCGTTATGCATGCTAAATTTCGTGTGCTGCAATATTGTCGCAAGAAGGCAAAATGCATTGGAGGTACGTGCGGCATAAAATTTTACATTGGAGTTTATATCTGTACTTCTTTAATATTGAAGAGGTGATTTCGAGCATAGAAGAATAATGTTTTTATTTTTAAATAATTTAAAAAAAATAAGTAAAATTAATTCATACAAAATAAAATAAAAAAGTAAAAAAGTTAATAAATATAATTAAATTTAAATTAAATTAAATCAAATTAAAAAAATAAAATAAAATAAAATAAAATAAAATAAAATAAAATAAAATAAAATAAAATAAAATAAAATAAAATAAAATAAAATAAAATAAAATAAAATAAAATAAAATAAAATAAAATAAAATAAAATAAAATAAAATAAAATAAAATAAAATAAAATAAAAAAATAAAATAAAATGAACTAAAACAAAATAAAATAAAACAAAATAAAATAAAATAAAATAAAAAAATAAAATAAAATAAAAAAATAAAATAAAATAAAATAAAAAATAAAAATAAAATAAAAATAAAAAATAAAATAAAATAAAATAAAATAAAATAAAATAAAATAAAATAAAATAAAATAAAATAAAATAAAATAAAATAAAATAAAATAAAATAAAATAAAATAAAATAAAAAAAAAAAAAACAAAATAGAAGAATATAAAAACTGATAAAATTTCATTTGGTTCACTTAAACTGAATCAAGCAGAATCAATAATTAATATTAAAAAACAATACTCGAAAATCATCGCTTTGGCATAGAGAGATAGCACAAAAAGTTGTTGACCTCTTATGGATGAATGCATACATTTTGGTAAATATTTTGGGTATGAAGAGTGCCAATGCTTGACTCGTGCCAAAAGACCTGAATATGCCGTTTCATTCTAACGTGATTTTAATTGATTTTTTGGCCAAACAGGCAACGGCAAGCATCGCTCAGCCACCACATTTGCCAGTGGTGAAAAATTCGCTTAGGAGAACGCGTCTTTAGTCCAGTGAAACCATTAAAAGAAGCTCGCTGAAGGCATTTTAGGCCATCTGTAGCTTTTTACAAGTGCATGGAAAAATTGATAAAGACTTTACATGTTTGTGTTTGCTCAGAAACCGAAAATAAAGATTTGTCTTAAAATGCTTCAAAATAATGTAATCTAAAAGTATTTAAATTCATTTAAATTTTGTATTTATTTAGTCCTTTACTCTTCGATTTGTAAATTTGCCTGCATGTACTTATGAAAACTATTTCAATAACCCGCCTATTTTTGATGCTTTATTAGTAGCATTATTAGTAGCTTAAGATATCTAGAACTAGATAGTTTAACTTCGTAAGACAATTTCACATTTTTGACTAATCTTGTGCTGGCAACATTTATTTCAGAGAGATGTATTCCTGAAATCATTTGACCGGATATGGGCTTCCTTAATCCCTAATAATGGTTTATTGTACTGCCATTTAAGTTTCTGTTAAACAATTCTAGCTTACCAATTTCTTTAACTGAAGCTGCCCGATACAAGGTAGTTAATTAACGTAACTTGTAAAAGCAGCTAAGCCAATTTGCTACCTTCTATTGATATGTCAAGAGAATTGGGCCTATGTTATATCGAAAATTCTCAAAAAGAACTTGGTGAGTTATTAGAAGTATCCTTTTTCTTCTTGTTAATTTCTTTATGTAACTGACGCTTCTAGTAATGGCGTGCTTACTGTAGCCTTTGTCATTCGGAACGAATTGAAATATTTGTCTCAATACAAAAACCATTTTAAAAAGTTGTGATTTATGGTATATTTGAGAGGCCAGACCTCTCAGGAGTTTAGATTTCTGGTTGTTCACAAACAGATGTCCTAACATGTCGCACGTTTCTTTGTTTTTCTTTATAGCACCCATATTTTCGTCTTACCTCCTACACTTATCTATCTACTACTTATCTTCAGATACTAAGAGAGAGAGACACTTAGGAAATGGACGGAAGGTATTAGACCTTGTAAAAATATTCCTTTCTTCCCAGATTGAGAGCGTTATAGCAAACATAGCCATAACGGAACAAGCGTGTTGCGCAGTACTGACTATCTTTATTGTGATATAACACTCCACTGCTGGAAAATTAAGCATATATGTATATTGCACACAGACATAAATATTTTCTGTAAATGAAAATTAATGCGCGTAACAGCAAGCTAAGAGTAAGGTACCTTTGTGTGCATGAGTTTGACGCAGAGTCACTGCATTTGAGTGTTTGGGTGTGTTACCGTATGTATGTGTGTCTGAGAACTTTTTTCCTCCATATGGACTTATGTGCATTACAGTGTCATTTTGAATGTTTGTTTGGGCGCTTACTGCGGCTTTACGACTTTGGCGGCGAGCCAGTAGCAGTAGTGGAGCGCCAACAACAATAACAACAACAAGTCAGCGCAGAGCGGCACTAAATGTGAGCTTTGCTGCAAAAGCACAGCACAAATATTAATAATATACAAGAGCTTAAGAATGCCAAAAAGCAGAGTGACAATGATAAAAGCAACAACAACGGTAACAACAACAAAAATAAAGCGTGTGAGCACTACAACACTGCCAAAGACAAATAGCATAAAGGCGCAGTAAATTAAACGTCAAGTGTCAAGCAGCCAGCACAAAAACAGCAGCCACAACTTTTTCGTTGCTGCGCCGCTAGTATATGTGTGTGTGTGTGTGTTACGTAATACGCATTTTATGGCGTTTGTGCGCACACATGAGTGCTTCGCTTCAAACAGCAGTCCAGCGGTCCAAGCATACTTTTTTATTACAACATAAGTCAGCGCTTGCACTCGCCATGAGAAACAGCTGTGGTGCGCAACAACAACAATAGCAAAACAAACAATGATAACTTCACAAAACACAACTATATGGTGTAGGTACAAAGCCGCGTAATAGACTTTTGTTAATTTGTGAGGCAGAAAATTAATTTCACTTTGCTGTGAAGTAGGACACTAACAAAAATAACAACAAAAACGAGAAAAAAAATTGTTAAAGAAAATACTCACAAACAAACAATTGCGAAAAATTGCAAACTTGTTGGACTTACCTGGTATATTATTTAATTGCAGTAAAGTGTGGAAGCACACAAAAGACGTGAAAGAAAAACTTGCACTGAAATCGGTATGAAGTAGAAAGCTTGGCGCATGGCCTGCTGCAAAAGCAAAGTTTGGCGCACGAAAATTATCTCCAAAGGCGCTTTCCGCTTCATACGTTCAAAATAAACAAAAGAAGTTGCCTTCAGGATTTTGAAATGGAAAAAAGTTTAGCCTTTTAGCGGCTGTTGTGTCTAATTAAAAGTCACTCATACGACATGGCACACGCGCCAACTGCATGTGCGCCGCGCAGTATGCTACAAAGCAGCCGCCAAAACAATACGCCAACAGCTTAAACTTGACGCAGCGGCAATCGCATTTCAAAACACATTAAACGCAATGCTTTATTGCTGTGTGTAGGTATTAGTAAAAAAATGTACTAAAAGCATTACGCTGTAATTTTAATTAATGGCACGCCGCTAAGCCAAATTAATGACATTTTGATAATAAAGCGAAAAAACTTTTGGTTATGCAATGATTCTGTGATAACGCATTAAAAACGTCGCCAAGCACAAGATGGGATTAACTGGAATTCAATTTGGCATTCTAAATGTACATATGCAGAGTTATACTTTGATATATATAAGTTATATATTTTGAAATTTTTTTTGTTCGGTAAATTCGAGAGCGCGACTGGGTTAGATTTTTTAGACGGGCATTTCACTGTATAAAACAAAAAAAAAATATCTTTTATAAAGAAAATTTTGTGTTTTTGTGTTTGCTGCTGCTAACATAGGCGCTTTTAACATAGCGATGACATAAAAGACTTGCTCTTCATATCACAATCAGAAATGCTTGCCATTATCGTGTTAGAAAGAATAGTTGAAAATAGCTAAAAGCTCAAAGTAACTAAACAGTATCTGATGCTAGAGTTGAATTAAACTTTTTATACTGAATAATGGTATTGAATGTAAAAATGAGGTCAGGCCTTTTATGCTAATATGAAAACTAACAATGCCGTCAATTTTAAATTTGAATTTTTAAGTTCTTTATATGCAAACTTGCGTGTAAAACCTTATAGATTTACGATAGAATGGATATACCTTATAGCGCCTACTAAAAAGGATTTTGACAGCTCGTGCTAGCCATGTTTGTTTATGAGCTTATGTCCACTTTTGTCACTGTATTCAGTGAGGTTTTTCATTTTATCAAGACATGTTTTACCTTGGTATAACGCTTGGAAATTGTCCAATATTAACATATAAAGAAGATTCGTGTTCTGGGCTGGATAATAATATGCATAATTGCATATTCCGAAAATGATGATAATGCTCACTTTAGTGTGCCTCCTTCCCATCAAAGAAAAGCCCGTTGTGACGGAAAAATCGCTGAGGTCTATCCGCATCAGTCGGTTCAATGCCATTCTGCACAGTTGTATTTTTCTTCAATAGCAACATATCGAAGTTTGCAGTTGGATGTGACTCTGCATCCGTATAAGATTGTGTTGGCACAAGAACAATAGCCGACAGACTATTTGAAGTGCAATAACTTTGCCGATTGGACGCTTGAAATGGTGGAAGCCATCGTCGATGTTCACTGAAAAATCAGTTTTCCAGATGGGGCCTGTTTCTGGCTTAATGGGTTCGTCAACAAACAAATTTTCCGCTATTGGGGTGAGTCAAATCTCGTGTGATTTAATTTTATCAAAAACACAAGCCTAAAAATCGCCTTCAGAAAGGGTCAAGATATCGTTGAAGACACGACTAGTTCTGGACGACCTTCGACCTCTTCAACTGATGAAGAGCTCAACATCTCTCGAGAGTTCTTCCGAATGATTTTGGTGAATATTTTAGATAAGAAACTCGTTCTTGCTCGACTCGTCCATATAAAATTGAATATTTTTTCAAAAAGAGTACCGTAACTAGTCTCTTTAGACATGCTGGATCGTGTGAATTCCGATCCCACACTCATGGAGTGCATTATAAGTGTCTAAGGGACAAGGGTTGATGAGTTTGACATGCAAACAAATCAACAATCATCGGAATGAAGGGAAAAAAATGAACTGGAACGAAAAAAACCAAACCAAAGTCGCTCAGAAATCAAGATGATGCTCATATTTTGTTCGATATTCGTGGTCTACTGCTTCATGAATTTATTCCGGAGAGACAAACGGCAATATATGTAGATTTCTATTTGGCCGTATTGAGGCGATTGCGTGAGAAAATCCGTCAAAAATGGCCGGATTTATGGAAGAACAATTAATGGATTTTACACTATGATTTAAAGCCAAAAACGCAATGAATCTCAACAATCAACTACCGTATTCACCAGATTTGCCTCCATATGATTTTTACTTGTTCCCCAAAATTAAATTTCCGCTCCATGGAACCCGTTTTCAGTCGATCAAAATGATAAAACAAAATTTTCTGTAGGTAATGAAGGCCATCACAAAAAGTGCTTATGAAAAGTGTTTTGAGAAGTGGAAGAATCGTTGGCATAAGTTTATTACATCTTTTGGGGATTACTTTGAAGGGAACAAAATATATATTGATGAATATTTAAATATTTTGCGTTTTATTTACTGCAACAAAATGTTATATAATTCGGTGCAGCACTTTCTCAGATATATATTTTAAATTAAAAGTGGCTGGTATCAAACGAATTGACGAATTTTCGAAGTTATCCAAAATTTTTAACAAATAACAGCATACTTGTTTATAGATACAAATAAACCATGTAACCTAAAAAGGTTAAGGCAGTTCTACAGTGCAAGTTTAACAATGCCCCTAACAGAAATAGTTTTCACATAAACTTGAATTTTTCATAAATTCAAAACGCCGTTATATAATAGCTTAAATTTCAAACGCAATCACTTCACTTAGCAACATAATTTATCGCAGTCATAGCAATGTACAATTCTGGTAATTCGATATCTACGCTTCGTTTTCCAAAAATAGCACGAAACCTGACAAATCGCCGAATGAATTTAATTTAACGTTACTTTTATGGAGCACGCGCAAACATAAACTTTCGAATCACAAGCAAGTTACTAAAACGTTGCATATCACGTTTCTGTGGAGACAGATCTCTGACTCTGCAGAGGCGATAGTTCCTCAAATTAATTGCAAGTACTTAATATGTATATATATTTATTTATATATTTGTATATACTTGTATATATTCGAATATAAGTTTATATATAAATAGACTTGACATAAAATTTGTAGTTTACTATTTGCAAGAGAAAACAAGTGTTCTAATAATAGGTTGTCAAAAAAGTCTTGCGGTATTTTTATTAAATTTTTTTTTTTTTATTAAAATTGAAATGAATTTTTGATGACTCATGCCCAGCTCTTGTCCGATGCTACGGCTGCTACTATGCCGGTCTCTTTCGACCAATTCAGCGATTTTATTGCAGTTTTCGACGATAGGCCTTCCGGAGCGTGGCGCATCTTCGACCACCTCTATACAAGAAAGAAAACGTTGAAACTATCGCTGTGCGGTGGAAATGAAAACTGTATCTGGTCCATAAACTGCACAAATTTTATTGGCGGCTTGAGATACATTTTTGCCTTTATCGTAGTAGTACTGTAAAATATGCCGTATTTTCTCTTTACTTTGCTCCATGTTTGCGACGCTATAACTCACGAACGACTTAAAAGAAACGACAATCAATCAAACACGTATTAGCGCGTGAAATGAGCTTTCCAAAAAGGTATAGCATGACTCGATGCGACGAATAAAACTAGAACTACGCGCTTTCTGCGCCAACTAGCGAAAATACCGCAAGACTTTTTTGACAACATATTAGAAATATAAGATATATGTATATTAGAATATAAGTCGGAAATTTCGCATGAGGAATAATTAACAGTTCTTGGAAAAGAATTGATTTTAGCTAAATCCTTATGATAGTCGCTAACTCTTTATAGTTACATATTTTCAATTTTCTGAGCGACGATGATGATTTTTGATGGAATGGAATGGATAATGGATTGCAAAAATATTTTTATTTGGAAATAATCTAATAAAGTTATTGCTTCTACAAAAATAATAAAATACCTTATGACGTTTATAGTCGGAATTAATGGACTTCGTTGAAGCTAAGCTGAGATTTAAATACCCACAAAATTTCAAAGCATGGGAGTTTTGGAATTTGATGCAATGGTGACTTAGGGACGCTACCTGACCAATAACGCATATTTTGCTTATTGACGAAGCCATGTAGCCAAAAATGAGCATCATCGCTGAAGATGATTTTTCGATGAAAATGCAGATAATTTTCAAGTTGTTGCTCAGCCCAATTCACGAACATACGACGATTCTGGTGGTCAAGCGGCTTCAGTTATTGTTTAAGTTATATCTTCTAAGCTACAGCGACGTCACAGAGATGCCCAACGCTTGATAACGACGTGTGAGAGATTGATTTTGGTTTTCCTCAATTAATGCGCTGCCGCTAGAACGTGTCCTCACTCACTGGCACGGGAAAATTTTGTACTGTGGCTGCGAATTCAAATTTTTCCACTAGACGCTCAATTGCTGATCTGACAGAACGATTATGATGACCACAAATTGGACATAGCGCAGCATAGGCCATTGACTCCGAATTTCGGTAGTAAATTTTAATAATTTCGATTCGTTGTTTGATCGTATATCTTTCCACGATGAAATGACAAACTTTACTAAAAAGAAGTGTCAAAAAAGTGGGAAAATTATGGCGTTGTTTGCTGTATATAGCGTTCTACGTTTGTAGCTATTTAAAATCACTATATGTGCCACTTAAAAAAATTTTTTCTTGGGTTTTATTGAGGTACATCACATACAATCACTAAACTATGGAGTAAATTTAGCCGAAAGTTCGAAGATCCTGATATTAGTTGTACTGGGTCTTAGGGTAGTATCGACCCGATTCAACCCATTTTGGACACATAAAGTTACTATTGCCAGGAAAGGATTCACTCGGAGTTTCAATTATATATTCCCATATATTGACCGATATTTTCGGTCAAAAATCAACTATAGATACTGTATCCACATTTTCGGGACCTAGATGCTTGAATAATTTTGGTTGGATTTTGGCAATTTTTGGTTATAAAGATATAAGTGTTTCTTAAGACGGTGCTAAGAATGAACCAAATCGTGTGTAGACTCGCCCTAAACCCCATATAACTTATTTACTTGACAGTACTTCTCTGGCTTTAATCCTTGTAAGTTGCAAGCATATGGAATGTTCGGTTGCACCCAAACTTAACTCCCCTTAATTGTTAACTGCGCGTTTCTACACAAGCGAGCTACTAATTTGCATTTTCATACCTGTGTATGCATATACTTACTTAGCTAAAGGTATATCTGCATACCAATATGTGTCTATGGGTACATGTGTCTGTTCGCCAAGTTGTCTGTTATTGGTAATGGTGTTGAAGTGCTGCCATTAAATTACTTAATGGCTTGTGTCAAAGGTAATAAATGTTTGAATTCACACATCCATTTTTCTGCAGCCGGGTGACGCGACAATGTCAAAAAACAAGAACAAAATGCGCGAGAAAAATGCCGCATGCCCCCTACACGTGCTCGCATACTCCAACGCACACACACACAAATCATTCTGAATGTATTTTTAGCATACGCTTCGACTTCCCGTCCCCACCCCGCTTTCGTTATCAATTTTCGCCAGCGAAACAACGCCAGTCAACACCGCCACTCGCCTTCTTGTTGTTGCCGCTCATATCGCCCGCTATTTTTTCCCCGTTAAAAGCACTCACATTTAATTTTGCCGTTAAGTTCGATTTTGTTGATTGCTCTTTGTGGCAGCGAACAGCCGCTCGCGCGTCACTACACACCAATGCTTTTGGGCGAACGTGCACTGTTTTTGCATGCGCTGGTATGTGTGTAGCTAGGTAGCGAACATATGTATGGCATGCCTGTCATTTTAACAAACTCAATTTGTCATCAGCAGTTGAAAGTGATTAATGAAAATGTGAAACTCATTTAAGCCAACGTACGAAAAGTTTGCAAAAACTAAAGACGATGCGACGATGGAGGGAAAAGCAAACAAAATTAATAAAATAAAATTGTTGCAAATGAAGTAAGAAAGTCTTATAACTCACTCAGAAGTTATAGGAAAACATTTGCGCAGTTACGGTGGAAAGTAATTTTTTACGGTAATTTGTAGACAATTATTCGTATGTGTTTTTTATTGATATGGAATTTCCTAGAGGAACAAATAGTTAAAACAGTTGGCAACGTAACGTGTGTTGAGCTTAACTCCCTAACGGTGAATGCGTCTCTCTGAACAAGACGTTAAAGTCAACCTTCAGTTACGGCCCACATATGACAGCATCATGCTTCCTGAAAAATAATGCGAAAAACATCTTCTTGCTTTGAGAAGGATTTTTAATTCCTCCCTTAACGAAGGTGTATTTTCTTCAATATGAAAACATTTATTTCTCATCCCTTTGCTTAAAAGTGGATTTAGTCAGACATTGCAAAAATAGCAGTTATACCTAAAATTTTTTAAGCTATACTTGCAGACTATATAACTTGTCGTAAAGGGAAATCTACTCTAAACAAGTAAGGAAGGGCTAAGTTCGGGTGTCACCGAACATTTTATACTCACGCATGATAAAGGGATAATCGAGATACCGTTATTAGCAACTTTATTGCGAGAATATAAAAATGATGCCCTCTGAATTACATGAAAATATCTGAGAGATTTACCGATACTTTCGGTGAAAAATTAGGTTAGGTTAGGTTAGGCACTGAATCAGGGATCTTGAAAAGTTATAGTCCGAGCACGACAATTTTTCCACAAGTGATACCTCAGCTCAAATACCGTATTTGTGTAAAGTTTTATTCCGCTATCATCATTGGTTCCTAATGTACTATATATTATACAGAGAAGGAATCAGATGGAATTCAAAATAGCGTTATATTGGAAGAAGGCGTGGTTGTGAACCGATTTCACCCATATTTCGTACATGTCATCAGGATGTTAAGAAAATATTACATACCGAATTTCATTGAAATCGGTGAAGAAGTTCCTGAGATATGGTTTTTGGTCCATAAGTGGGCGAGGCCACGCCCATTTTCAATTTTTAAAAAAATCCTGGGTGCAGCTTCCTTTTGCCATTTCTTCCGTAAAATTTAGTGTTTCTGACGTTTTTCGTTAGTCGATTAACGCACTTTTAGTGATTTTCAACATAACCTTTGTATGGGAGGTGGGCGTGGTTATTATCCGATTTATTCCATTTTTGAACTGTATATGGAAATGCCTGAAGAAAACGACTCTGTAGAGTTTGGTCGACATAGCTATAGTAGTTTCCGAGATATGTACAAAAAACTTAGTAGGTGGCGGGCCACGCCACGCGTCCAAATATCCCCTCCCTAATGCGATCCTTTGTGCCAAATTTCACTTTAATATCTTTATTTATGGCTTAGTTATGACACTTTATAGGTTTTCGATTTCCGCCATTTCGTGAGCGTGGCTGTTAGCCGATTTTGCCCATCTTCGAACTTAAGCTTCTTATGGAGCCAAGAAATACGTGTATCAAGTTTCATCATGATATCTCAATTTTTACTCAAGTTACAGCTTGCACGGACAGACGGACGGACAGGACGGACAGACGGACGGACGGACAGACAGACATCCGGATTTCGACTCTACTCGTCACCCTGATCACTTTGATATATATAACCCTATATCTGACTCTTTTAGTTTTAGGACTTACAAACAACCGTTATGTGAACAAAACTATAATACTCTCCTTAGCAACTTTGTGTCGAGAGTATAAAAATTTACTTGAATTTATAAACCATGTATCATTGGATTTAAGGGAGCACAAGCATATGGTTTTTATATATACTGATTTTAACAAAGCTTTCAATAAAATAAATTTCTTGAATCTCGTACATAAACTTGATCTTATGGGCTTTCAGCCACTTCAGTGGGTCTCTTCTTATCTTTATAATAGAACTCAACAAAGAATATTTGATGATACGCTTCCAGATTCAATTAATGTCTCTTCAGGTGTTCCGCGAGGTTCTCATCTTGGCCCGATTTTATTCTTGTTATTTATTAAAATTTTTTTTCTGTCATAGAATTCTCAAATATTTTTTTATATGTCGCCGACGTAAAGCTTTTCAAATCATATACTTTAGTTGATGAAAGTTGTCTATTGCAAACAGACTTAAATAATTTGGTTGCTTGATGAGATAGAAATGATTTGCCAATGAATCTCAAAAAATGTTAGACAATGTGCTTTTCTCGTAAATCTGGGTTCCCCTTATGTAATAAGACTATTTACTAGAGCAAGTTTTTAACTCTGTTAGTTTTGAATATGAAACTTGATTTTGATCTTCATATTGATTCTTGAAAGCAAATAACACTCTCAGTTTTGTTAAACGTATGCCTAAAGAATTTACAGATCCGTATGTTAACACACCTTTTACAACTTTGATTAGGCCTATGTATATTGAAATATAAGTCTATTGTACGGAACCCAAGTTACCAAATTCATTCAAAAGCAGTTTTTACTTTTCGCCTAAGGGCATTTCTGATGGGATTCTTGTTTAAGTCTTCTTCCATACACTAGTGCTTTAAAACTTATAAATCTACTTACACTTACTTGACATAGAGAAATGCGTGGTGTTATACTGTTAGTAGAAATCCTGACAGTTAACATTTCCTTTCTTCTCTCTGAAATTAAACTTAATATCACGAATCATTTTTCGTGCCAGTTAAGACCCTTACTGTTAAAATATTGTAGATCAAATTTTGGACTTAACAAACCATTCCGACTCACATATCATGATTTTAATACTCATTCCTGCACATTTGATTTATCTGACTAACTTTTCGAAATAAAAAATGCTATATTGATTTATCTCAATAAATAAAATCATTGCATTGTTTATAACGTATTTTAAATCTTAGCTGTTGAAATTTTTGTTTCTATAGCTGAGCAGTTTAGTTCTCGACGCTTAAAAAACTCTCTTACCTTACATGATTCTGTACTTATTGATTCCGTAGGTATGCGGATATGCCTCTCGCAACGGTTGGTTATGTTTACAGGGAGGGTTACCGTTGTGTTATAATAATCATAATAATAATGATTCATTCCATATGGCATCTCAGATTGTGAAAGAAAATGCTTCAATAGAATCATCAGAAAAATTTTACTCTATTCGAAAATAATAATAAATCACCTGATTCTGGACATTGAAAGATCAGTTATCAATACTAATAACAACAGATGCCATATCCATCTCTATAATAAGAAATCACCATTATTCGCTAGCCTACAATATTGCTGAGAATATTCTTCCAATGTAAACAACTACTTTTACTTTCTTCCGCTTATGTTTCTGCTCATCAACATTGTAAGCGAGCTTATCTTCAAGAGCAGCGAGACTTAGCCTACAACAAATGGAATTATTCTATAGAAAAATGCTATCCTTATACTACTCTATAGAACAAAAAACTAAAAAAAGGAAACTTATGCATGCACATATAATATATATTTATACATTTATATGTATTTTTTTAATAAGCCTTAATGAAATATAATTTAAACTGCGCTGCAACTCACGTAGCGTCAACTTCCTACACATATGTCGACAATTTAAAACTGGAAATATCTTCAGATAAAAAAATCAGCTCCATAAATTATCATTCCAGCATTTAGCGATGCGAAGAAAGCAATAAAATATGCACATTTCTAGTAAATTTAACGCAGACAATGTGAAATAGACAAACAGGCAGACGACACAGCCAACATTATACATTTTTGCATAATTTCAATGCAATAAATCACAAATCTCATTTCCACACACAGGCATACGCACACATGATAAGCGTGCGTATGTGTGTGTGAGCGCATGTGAAACTTATTTCCATTTCAACTTAGCATTTAGGTGTCATTTGCGGGCTAGACTTTGTGGCGCACACAAGCACACATACATAGTGGTGGAGCGGATGAAATCACAGCGCACAACGCACGTTACTCATACGTCATGGCACACTGGCGGCGAGTGTGAGTGATGGATGTGCATGCCGACAAATATTATCTACACCGCAATTTTCAATGTTTGTGGTTCAATAGGCATACAATATTCACGCACACAAGCGCAAGCCATGAAAGCGCCTCTACATATTTGGCTGAGTATGTGTGTGCTGTGTAGCATGATGATATGCATGGGAGTGTACGCATGTGTGCATTATGGAAATCAATTGCTGCCAACTTCAGTGCATCTAATCGCACATGGCTCATTGATGTGGCGGTCGAATGGTGTGAACCAAAGCACGATTGAAAGAGTGATTAAGTGAACGGTGGACTGAGGGAATGTTCAAACGCGCTGCCTTGCATTGATATATAAATGTGTGAGTGTGCCGGCTGAAATTCACTCCCTTGGTAATCACCGGCAAGTCCCAAGTGGTAATCACGTGTGGGGCTTAGCGATTACAAAAGCGCCAAGTGCCAGCCGAAACCACAGAGCCAAACCAATATTAATGTGTCTCACGGTTCGTGCATGGGTGCCTACAAATGCGACGCTTGGTGAATGCCAGCCTAAACAAATTTGCCTACCGAACTGGCTTGGGTAGCGGCTGAGTTGTTGCCTATTGCATGTTATTTTGTGTGTGTGTGTGTGTGGGTGTTTGATAACAATTGTTTGTTGATCACGGAACTCTCAGCCTGCAAAGCCATTTGCTGCTCTGTGCTTAGCTGCCTGTTTTGCCTCTTTGGCTTGGGCTGGAGAAAACTAAATCGATTTGCATAAATGTTGACTTTGGTGCGCCCACTTGTGTGTGTGATATGTAGGTAACAACAGTTATTTTTTGCATTAATATGCATGTGTGCATGTATTGGTTGCATAAACATTTTTATGTAGAACGATGAAATTAATTTCAAATTTTAAAGACATTTATTTCTCTTCTCCGATTCAAAATTAGTACTTTTGTAATAATTAGTACCTAATATAGATTCTAATGTCGTTTAAGATATCTCATGAGCAGTTTGAACGCTATTGCAGCCGTTTACGTGATTTTGCTGTGAAGATCTATGATGATTGAAAAAAAAGCATGCGTAAAGTGGTTTAGCAAAAAGGTTACATTATAAGTAAACTACTGCTGATATCCTTATGAAATAGTTTTTAAATGTTGTACAAATTATATTTTTCTTAGTAATGAAATAAGTGAAACTTCTCCTCTCTTAGATCCCTTCAGCATATAGTTTTAATACCGGCCGTCTCATTTGCGTACTTTTCAGAGAATTTTCCTTCGAACTTATAGCACCTTTAGCCCTTGGCACAGTTTGTTTTATTTTGAAAATATATAAAGACATTTATTTTGGAAATTTCGTGACATAATTCATATGAGACTTCAAAGATTAGAATAAGATAATCGACTATAACAAGCAGTAAAACTCCAATTTTACTTTAGGTTAGGTTAGGTTAAGTTAAGTTGTCGATTCTAACAGGGATCACTATTAGACAGCTGAGAAAGCCGTTCCATTCTGGTACCTAAAAGCTTCAATATAATGTATCCCAGCTTCGACGCATCAATAAAAAGTTCATTACGTCTCTTCTCCAGCGACTTCTCCGCAACTACATATCCCTCGTTAGTATGTGAGCCTCAGCAGTATGCTTTTTTTTTGGCGAAATGTAGAAAAATATCGAAAGAAACTGTTGCTTTAGCTGTTAGGGGCCTGCTTTTATTTTTGATATTATTGTACACACTCTTTTTCAAGAGCCATTATTTCAGGTGGCATTATGCCTGAAATCACTCCTGCGGCTTCGTAACATACCATACGGAAAGCGCGTGCAACTCTGGTTTCTCAAACGTTTTTTGCTTTAGCGCATTGGCCCATACTGGCGGTGCATACATAACCATTGACTGATTTACTTTTGTCAATAATAGTCTTCGGCTCTGACTTGGCCCACGCTATCCATTATTCGACTCAAAGACAACGAGAGTCGCTCTTTGGACACATGCAAGCTTCTTAGCAAGTATCGCCTTTTCAGTACCCTCAACGAAACGAATACACAATAGAACATTGCTGGTTTGACTATGGCTTCGTAAAGCCAAATCCCTACCTTTGAAAGCTTTCTTTCCAGAATAAGCTCTAAGTTTTCACATTATCAAGATGTTAAAGATGCGCACCTCCGATAGAAGGGAGAGGGTTGTTTGGGATCTTATTTCCCTCATAAATTAATAATATCTGCTTAACTTAGCTTGATGACTAAGTCGCTTCATACAGCCGGTTGGATACTACGTTGAGGTATCCTTCGGTTAACTCGTAGGCGGTATTTAGAAATTTTCCTTTAACCGCAAGAACAACATCGTCAGCGTAGGCTATCACCCGACAGCTTCGTTTTTCCAGGCTTTTAACTAGTATGTTAACCACTAATATTTAAAGCAGTGGGGTAAGTTCTATCGCAAAGAAGACTATAAAGACTATTAAGCTGCTTAAAGTTATTAGTGCAGGCCATTTCGATGTCTACCGCAAATTCCATTTGCTTAAGGACTTTCTACTGCCAGAACAATACTCCTTGCAAGGCAGTGTCGACCGATTTGCCTCTGATATAGCCATGCTGTGTCCTTAACAGCTTCCCGTTTAATGATCTGCTTCGAATATATAGATCCATAAGTCTCTCCAATGTTTTCAATAGAAACTGGCAGGAGACTAATGAGCCTGATATCCTTGGCAGCGACGTGATAACTCTTTTCGTTCTGCGGTATAAACGTAACTTTAACCAGTTTCCAGCCTTTGTAACATGGCACAATCTAACAAAATTGCTTGATCCGTTGACCGTCCGCAGCAAAAGAAAACGTTCGTATATTTTTTAAAAATTTTATACTGAAATATTTAAGATGGAATATTGAGCACATTTTTTCTCTAATATTAACTGATATCTAACGACCAGAGCACTCATAGCCTTGTACTTATATATTTGTTTGTTTATTTCAAGCAAAATAGATATACAAACTTAAAAAATATATTGTAAGAACCAATAATTACAAATACAAGTGCATTTTTTGTGATACCGTTAATGATTCAATAAAGAAGAAGCAAAATTACCGAGAAAGGAAAAAAATAATTAATTGCCTATCTGCGACAATCGCTTAATGATAATTGCGCCGGCAGAAAATAAGCACTTTCCTAATTGCATTCAATAAGGACACTTACCTAAAGCGCGCATTTAACCACATGAGTACACATAAACATACACAATCTCGGGTATTCACGCATTCTTTTCACCCATTCATTCACGCCATCTATCAGTCATTCGCTGCCTCACACCACCCATCCGCTTATCCACTTATTTGCTAAATAGCTAAAGCGGTAAATTGGTCATACTCACAGAGCGCTTGGCCTCAGCTCAGCGCCGCTCTGTGCTGCAATTTGATATTTATTACTCATCCGCCACCGCCAACGTTGGTACAGTTTGTTGGCCGCAGCATTCGATATTGTCTTGTCTTGGACGATGATCATTTATTAATTAGACTGCTATTAGCAGCATGAATGGTGGTTCAAAATGATACAAGCAGAAAGAGGAAATATTAAGAAACGGAAGTGGATGGGAAAGAGTACAATATTAGTAGCATTTAGGTAGCCAGCATAGGATATTTGGTCCCTTAGGGAGCAGCGGAATCTGCTACAGTTGGATCGGTCAGTAAATTGCCAGATTACGATATACATATATATTTTCTTTGCTGTCATTACACTCCTTAACAATTTCCATAGGGAAAAACAGGCAACTATGAGAAGTTATTGAAGCTTAGAAAGAAAGATTGTGACCTGATTTTCTGTTGGCTGTTGGCAACAACCCCTTTTGAAGGCATCGTAAGTCATATGAAGACCTATGAACTCTAAGTGTGAGGTTTCCATTACTGATCTGATGACCACAATATGACAAGAGAACCCCTAACAACAATACACCGAGCATTGTTTGCTGATTTTTCAATAAAGAAGTGAGAGACTTGAATTTATGACCAAAACTAATGAGCAAATAATGAAGTTCGTTAAAGAAAACTGAAAAAAAAACCAAATGCGCTTCATACTTCTATTAAAAAAAACACTTACTGTAAGTGCTGCCATTCTCGAAAAAAATTCCTTTTAATTGCCTCAAGTTTAAGCCTGCCTATCCACTCTAAAACTAATATTGCACTTTAGCTGTGAAGCATTCTTTCCAACACCATTCATTACGGGTTACAATAAGTGTGAAGAAAGAAAGTGAAGACAATAAAAATGGAAGCAGCAGCAAGATGCAGGTATTAACGTGGTTGCCATCTAATACAACTTGGACGCAGCCCTACCTGCTGTAAGGCGATAAGAGAAAACGCGCAAGAACTAAAAAAGGAGCACAACCAGTTAAGACGAAAAGCACACAAACCACCAAAGGCCAGTTGACTAAAGTGTCTATGAAGTTGTGGCGCAGGCAAGCGGCGAATTGCATGATAAAAGCAAGACACACGAAAACACAAAAGGCAGATAAACAATGACGCAAGTTGAGAAAGAAAAACGAAGCCAAATTGATAACATAATGCCATCACAGGCGTTCCCGTTGATTCGCCAGCCAGTGCGCTTGAGTGTAAACTATTCAATGTCACACTGTGCTGCACACGCCGTGGCAATTAGCGATAACGCTTATGACACTCAACACACCTACAATCATAACATAATAACGGTGCCGCAGTTTAAAGCCTCGCTAACGATATGTTGTTTTCAGCGCCTGCACAACCACACTCACTCACATCGAACTTTGCAGCGCTGATGTGTTTTCGCTTAAATTACCAGCACTGTGCCACACCTCCAAGGCTGTTGAGATGCAGTCACTTTATTGATTTGTAATTAAGCACGCCATTGGCCTTACGGGCATCCGTTTGATATTTACCACCATACTCAGGCCGCCGACGCCGCCGTCGCCACCACATGAATGCCATGCAGTTACCATGTGCTAAATTGGTGTTCGTTTCACTTTAAGCATTAATAGCCAATGTATGCTATACGATAGTGGTTGCTGTTGTTTTATCCTTTCACCAGTTTGTTGGTTTAGTCAGCGGCTTTCATCAGCTATTTTGATTCGATAAACTTGTTTTCCCTTTTGCAGAGTTTGCCCTATGCATTTCAGGCTATTTAAAACTTTCGATTGAATAAGGAGTTTCTGGAGCCGACGTAGGATTAAGGGGTTCTCTGTGGCGCGGGCTAGGCTAAAATACTTTATAGTTAAATTTTGTTGGGAAAACAGGGTGTAGTAGCTTATTTTGTTGCACAGTATGCTTGATCTATTGAAATAGCGGTTTTATTCGGTAACATAAAAGGTGACATATCAAGAAACTCTATTGCTCACCTTCATTCATTCACTTTATAAGAGGTCAATAGAGAAGTAACCGGACTTACACGTAGATGCCGCTACTAAAATTAAATTCGTAGGATTTTTAGTTAGACCTAACCTTCAAAAGTTGCGTGTATAACTGTTAGAGCTGATGGATCATTAGTTTGCGAATTATACAATTTTGAGTGAATCAACTTTTGTTACCGTAAAGAAAATGAAAAAAACCCCAAAATCCAAAATTTCGCTTGTTAATAAAATATTGCTCCTTAAAAGAAAAACATACAGTTGAAGAACAAATTTGGGCGATTTTCCGGACACTGCCTCAGGAAAATCAATCCCCAAACCATCAAGAATTGGTATGCTACGTAAATCCCGGATGCTTTTCAATTAACGTTTTAGCTAAGGTTAATCTGGCAGGCTAATAAGCCACGCATAGAGCAGTTTGGTCTTTTGCGATACCAGATGGAGTTCACTTGCTAAGTCCAAGAGGAATAGTCATCCTTTATGATGATTGCGCTTCACGCGAATTTGAACAGAGTCCACTGACTCACTATCGATACCTCCTCAAGTGTATCATACCGTGCTTATTGCATACAGCGTTCATGTGTTATATTTTCATAGGATGGAAATTTACACCGCTTAAATACTGATGCGTTTTTGTCTGGGACAATATTTTAAAATGGAAGGAAAGACAATAAAAAACTATTTATTTGATAATTTAGTTTGGAAATCTTCCAGTTTATGAAATTCATACTATTGAGCCTTTCATCATCAGCTCCACAATCAGTTGCGTGTTTTCGCTTTCAGCCATTTTATTTTACAATTATTTCTGTCGCTTGCTTTATTTCCAGCACTTCAGCGTCCTGGTCCACAACACCGATTCATCTAAGTTTTGTTCCGCCTCTGCTTCTGTTATTTATGCATTTTTCCAGGAGAATTTGCTTAGAAGCATAGTTTTTGTCGCCGTGAATAATACGACCAGTCCACCGCAGCTTGTTGTTGTTTTTTTCGGCAGAGATTTTGCCGTTGAAGATATAAGTGCTCTCGTTTCTTCTTTGTTTATTGTATGAGCATAGTCTTTGTAGCTTTTTCTAATTGTGTAAATGCATTTTTTAAATCGTCAATAAATTTAGCAACGTAGACACTGATCAATGTAAGCCAAAATTTTTGTCGATTTGCAATCAGAATATTGTATCTATAGTATGACTAAGTAAAAAGCTGTCTTTCCAAAACTATAACATTTTCCCATCTATTTGGCAATTCGTGGATTCCATCCCTAAAAATTTGGTGTCCAGGAGTGATTCAAGCTAATTTTTGATTTGAGTCTGCAAAGGCTCGACTGTATCTGCGCTTCAAGGGGCAGTCATGCTGAAATTCACACCGCTGCATCTAGTGATCGAACAGGTAGCGAAACATACCATTCTACTCCTGGCAGCAGAGGGTTTCGGCAAAGGGAAGATAATGTCGTCTCAACAAATGAAGGTCCAAGGGGAAGACATACCCCTAGCCTTTCTTCCAAGGAACTTTACAAACGAAGTTCGGAGTTACTCTCGGCAGTAAGGCAGAGTGGAACGATATCACGCTTGGCTCCAAAACGGCGAAAGGCTTTGGAAAGGAAATTGCCGCACTGCATACCAAACTACTCATACAAATGGGACGTTTTCCGAGCATCTTTCAAACAGAAGTATCGGGTGATTTTTTTGAGGTTAGGATTTTCATGCATTAGTATTTGACAGATCACGTGGGATTTCAGACATGGTGTCAGTATGCTTTGACATTTCATCATGAATAGACTTACTAACGAGCAACGCTTGCAAATCATTGAATTTTATTACCAAAATCAGTGTTCGGTTCGAAATGTGTTTCGCGCTTTACGTCTGATTTATGGTCTACATAATCGACCAAGTGAGCAAACAATTAATGCGATTGTGACCAAGTTTGGCACTCAGTTTACTTTATTGGACATTAAACCAACCACACGAATGCGTACAGTGCGTACAGAAGAGAATATTGCGTCTGTTTCTGAGAGTGTGGCTGAAGACCGTGAAATGTCGATTCGTCGCCGTTCGCAGCAATTGGGTTTGTGTTATTCGACCACATGGAAGATTTTACGCAAAGATCTTGGTGTAAAACCGTATAAAATACAGCTCGTGCAAGAACTGAAGCCGAACGATCTGCCACAACGTCGAATTTTCAGTGAATGGGCCCTAGAAAAGTTGGCAGAAAATCCGCTTTTTTATCGACAAATTTTGTTCAGCGATGAGGCTCATTTCTGGTTGAATGGCTACGTAAATAAGCAAAATTGCCGCATTTGCTGCAATTCCCGAAAAATGCACTGTTTGGTGTGGTTTGTACGCTGGTGGAATCATTGGACCGTATTTTTTCAAAGATGCTGTTGGACGCAACGTTACGGTGAATGGCGATCGCTATCGTTCGATGCTAACAAACTTTTTGTTGCCAAAAATGGAAGAACTGAACTTGGTTGACATGTGGTTTCAACAAGATGGCGCTACATGCCACACAGCTCGCGATTCTATGGCCATTTTGAGGGAAAACTTCGGAGAACAATTCATCTCAAGAAATGGACCCGTAAGTTGGCCACCAAGATCATGCGATTTAACGCCTTTAGACTATTTTTTGTGGGGCTACGTCAAGTCTAAAGTCTACAGAAATAAGCCAGCAACTATTCCAGCTTTGGAAGACAACATTTCCGAAGAAATTCGGGCTTTCCGGCCGAAATGCTCGAAAAAGTTGCCCAAAATTGGACTTTCCGAATGGACCACCTAAGACGCAGCCGCGGTCAACATTTAAATGAAATTATCTTCAAAAAGTAAATGTCATGAACCAATCTAACGTTTCAAATAAAGAACCGATGAGATTTTGCAAATTTTATGCGTTTTTTTTTTAAAAAAAGTTATCAAGCTCTTAAAAAATCACCCGATATTTGTTATAAGTCAGTGTGCAGAAAGCAATCTCCACTGCAACTATCGCAACCAGCGTATCGCTATACTTAGCAACACGGCATTAAAGGCATTCTAAGCGTATGAGGTTAAATAGCTTTTAGTGGAGGAGTGTATAGGAAGGCTGATACACCTAATCTAGGTGCCAGGGTATCAATGGGTAGCTGGCAATAAGCTGGCCGACAAACTAGTCCGCTCTGCTGCAGGGTCCAGGAAAATGGGGCCAGAACCATGCATTGCAGTGGGTCCCACAATATAAAGTAGCTGCTCCACATAGAGGAGAGAGTGGGTAGAGAACACAATTGGCGGAAGGCAGCAGGAATGCACTATGCCATGGTACTTCTGGAAAGATACAATCTTGAAAGGTTTAAGGAAATGATCAACTTTCACCGAGACAAATTCTGCCTCGTTGTCGCGCTCTACACAGGGCATTGCATGATCGGGAAACACTTGTCGAACATGGTCAAACTGCCAGTTCTGCGACATGGAACAGGAAACTTCAGATTCTGATGTGGATTGCCCAAAAATTTGCAGAAGCAGGCTCAAGGCCCAAGGTTCCATTTACGTGGGCAAGAATCACATCACCTCAGTCGCGTTCAGCAAGTTCCTGGAATTGTTCAGGATGCTGTACCTTTGTGACGATATGTGATATAGGAGACGGTATAATTAGACACAGCGCAAAGCCTCAATTCTTCCATCTATTACTAATATTTGACTTTAAGCAGATTTTGTATAAAAGAAAGGGGTTTCCTTCCTTATTCTGTCAATTCTTTTCAATATTAATTTTATTTCATTTATTGGCTTATTATGGTTTGTAAAGTGTACATAAATGTATTCAGGAAAGAGGTTTAAGTATTCTTTTTAATATAGCACCAAGTTCTTCTGGAAATTTTATTTAAAATAAAACCTTGATTTTAAGTTCCACAACTTCCTTGGCCACAAAGCCAGCGAGCACATTAAAATTGCCGCATAATTTCTCAGCTCAACTATTTTTCTCCAACTTTAACTGAAAATGAAAACAATAACAATATCAAAATTACAAATTTTGTGAGACAATTATTCATAACTTGAAAAAGAATGCTAAAAGCAGGAACTTATCACTCACTGGAGATGGACAGTGCTAAAGTAGCTACAGCTCACGCTTACCCAGCAGGTGTGGGCTTGACAAAATATAATAATATTGCATTTACTGTAAGAGAACCATAAAGTAGTATACAAATTTCCTACTGGGTAGTTAGGCATACCGGTTAAGGCCATCATCAGTGTTGACTGGTGACTAGAAATAAGAAATAGGGAGAAGCGCAAACTCTTAATAATGTCTACAAGAGTATTCATTATGTGTTGTGTGAAGTGGAAAAGTTGCCATTGCGTGGCAACACTCAAAAGTTGTAAATAAATGCCACAACAATGACGGCAAAAGTTGACAACACAAAAGAAGTTTGCACAGAAAGTATGCAACTAACTCAAGTAGCTAAGCAAAAGTGCCCCCGAAGATGCCACAGAGACACTGGCGCTGAGACACAGCAGCGCATAGCAAGTAGGCCGAGTAGTGTGCACACACATACACGCACACTTGCGTGAGCCTAACATGTAACTGTTGAGATGCAAAAGTTTGGCATTAACGAAAACTTACTGCAGCGTGTGCAAGGAGGCATAAAGAAAAGCAACAGCGAATTGTGGCGTGGTGGAGCAACACGCTGCTGGAATACAAAATGATGGTAACCACAAACTGGCGGCCAAATGAATTTATAATCAGCAAGTTTTCTGCTTAAGTAAGTTTTATTCACACAAAATTTTACCGAAACACGCAAAAACAAAAAGTTAAAAATTAGTTAACAAATCTATTTTTAATGACATTTGCTAGCCGTCGTGCTGAGAATGTGGTTGAAAGCTTTCAATATTTACATTTTTGTGGCAGTATGTTAAAGTAGTATGTATAAGTCGACATATGCCACAATAGGTTCTTTAATTTTTTATAAACACATTGAGATATGTTTTAGTTTTATTTTTGTTTTATTGGCAGAGTGGTTGTCTGTTACACATTTTCAGTGAGCGGGATAAATTAAATTTATTGCCAAGTTTGAAACACTTCGAAGTAAACGTCGGTTACGCTTTAAAAAACAAATATTTGCTAGTGAACAGCGTGAGAAAGTGAGTCGAGGAAAGACATGCTTAATTTGTTTTTTGTTGTTTCAAAGTAGGGGTAAGCATTAAAAGCCGATGTGCGGAACTTCAGTCCGTTAAACCCAACCTACTCCCAACTGCAGACTCCCCACGGAATCACCTTATTAAGTATTACTTCGTGAGAGTGATAATGACACGGATCGACGGTCGCTTTATCTTCTCTAAATGTCTCAGTTTTGTCATGATTAAGGCTGCCGCTTCCAGTTCTCAGTGGCCTGACACCTTATTGTCGTCAAATTTTCCATATTAAAACTACCACTGAGTGTAGTTTTAACATTTTCACTGTACTGTTTCTATAAAATGAAACACTTCATGCTTGCACCACAAACTTCCTTACTGCTTTCTTCAACCTGCTTTTGGAGGTAGTTTTCTCCATGCTACGAGGTCTGACCGGAGACTTAATTCTCGCTGCTTACCAAGGGGAGCAAAAACTCGTAATCGAGCCCTTGGAGGTAACTCCAACCTGCGCATGACCACTACGGGGGTCACTGGCCCCAAAGGGGAGTATCGTGGTGGTTGTGGTTGTTAACTCGGCTTTAAAAGCGGGCTACGCCAATTTCAGCAGCGTCATTTGATAGCATTGTTGATATTGCTCGGAAAGCACTGATAGCTCTTAGTGAAAGCACTGATAGCTCCGCCATCAATAGTTTTATTCCTCAGCCTGTGCACCGTGCTTATTTGTCTATTTTGCTCAGCCAGTTCTGTTTATGCTTCACGCATTTGCCGAAGATCGTCGGAGTGTTTAGCCACTGCTTTCGGTTGGTATCTCCTTAGCACCCTACCGTACATTAGGTTCCATAGAAGGTGACCTATAATTTGCGACAGCTCTTAGTACCTTCATCAGTATCGAATAATAGTCACATGTTTTCAAAATAACTCATAATAATAATAATAATTTTCATAAGATATTGAAGAGTCTGTATGTCATCCAAAGCCTTGATAATGTTTGCCCACTTTGCTGAATTGAAGGCATTCTTCACATCCAGGATGATCAGCGCGCAACTTACAAGCTGAAAAATCAGAAAAAATTAGATCCAATCGATCAGTTTGTATAACAGCTTTGTGTTATAGATACCCGATTTGAAAAATTCCTTCCGATATTGCAAAAGTGTTTTGGATAACATTCTAAGTTCAATTTCTTGAAGATGCCTTGTCAAATGAAAAAATTGTACACGTAAGCACCTGATTCCGAACTAACGGCTTGTATAGCTGCTATATGTTATAGTGGTTCGATCAGAATAATTTCTTCCGAGATTAAACTATTGGCTTAAAAAATAGCTCATAGCAAATTCCTGGAAAATATCTCTTCAGTTGAAACAGTTACCATACAAGCACTTGATTTCGATCATTCAGTTTGTTCGACAGCTGTATATGGTGAGAGTGTGTGTGTAAATGTATATCTCAATTACTGTGACAGAGTTCACATATATACAGAGGGGCATAACAAAATCGAATCAGCCCGTCAAGTTGATCATTAATATATTTATTCTATAATATACGCTGTGCAGAGTATAAAAACTGAGATATGAAAAATATTACGAATTTTACGTCAAGACTTGCGGAAACTTGCATTATTTCTCTGGTTGCAATATTACTGAGAATTTAGAAGTTTTTATTTGCTGAAGATGTCTTAAAATCTTACGCTGAAGGCTTCTAAATATTGATATTTGCCATAACTACGAGCGCCAAGGGTATATAAATGTGAGAAAAGCAAATTCTCGCCAATACTTCTTCTGCTTCTACTTTACATGTTGAGCACTTACAAGCAAAAATGTGTGCACACATTTCAAAATCACTTATAATAAGTGCAAATACATGCATGCATACATTACAATAACAAATATTTATGAATAAAAGAAAAACAATGACACTAATACGTCTGCGCCATTGTTGCATGCAACATAACTGGCGACGACTGCTCGCACCATTGTTGCTGCTGCCGCCGCAGTGGGAAGCTGAGCAACTCAGCACCTACATATACAAGTGAAAGTGTGTAGAGCAGCGGTGGAGTCAAGCCCCATGCGCCAAAGCCAAGAAGAGCAGCGGCAGCAACAGCAGTAACGAGCCAAAAAGCCAACCAACCAACCAGAGTTGCTACGGGCGAGCTGTGGGAATAAACTGAAGTGTATTGATAACAAAATGTATTGTTGCATGAATGCGTAGCGAACTGATGCTCTTGCTGCGCCAACAGTTTTGCTTTAAAATGCAATCCATTTACCGCTGGTGCAGTGCAGACGAGCGTTCGAGTGTTTGCTCCCTGTTTGCATAGACATGATTGCATACAAACAATTCCCAATGAATTTTATTAGTATTGAAAGGAAATAAAAGCTCATATTGTATGCTGCGGGTGCTGTTGCATGTTGATGCGCGTTTGTGTGTGAGAATAAAATGACAGAAATAATAACAATAAAGTGCATGTATGCGATTGCAAATGGCAATGATTTCTACTTCTACCAACAAATACATTTGGTTGCTGCATTGTTAGAGTGCTTTATATGCATTCGTATATGAGTATGAAACTATACCGCACGACTTTATAAGATATATATAAATAACGGTGCATATACACCATGCATACAGAAGTATTAAGTAATAAGTATTAAGTTTCAAGTTTTAAGTTTTAAGTTTTAAGTTTTAAGTCTTAAGTTTTAAGTTTTAGTTTTAAGTCTTTTTTTAAACTTTAAGTTTTAAGTTTTATGTTTTAAGTTTTAAGTTCTAAGTTTTAAGTTTTAAGTGTTAAGTTTTAAGGTTTAGATTTAAGTCTCAAGTTTTAAGTTCCAAGTTTTAAGCTCCAAGTTTTAAGCTTTAAGTTTTGAGTTTCAAATTCTAATTGTTAAGTTTTAAGTTTTATGTTTTATGTATTATGTTTTAAGTTTTAAGTTTTAGTTTTAAGTCTTTTTTTAAACTTTAAGTTTTAAGCTTTAAGTTTTAATTGTTAAGTTTAAAGTTTTGAGTTTCAAATTTTAATTGTTAAGTTTTAAGTTTTATGTTTTAAGTTTTAAGATTTGGTTTTTAAGTTTTAAGTTTTAGTTAAAGTTAAGTTTTTTTTTAACTTTAAGTTTTAAGCTTTAAGTTTTAATTGTTAAGTTTAAAGTTTTGAGTTTCAAATTTTAATTGTTAAGTTTTAAGTTTTATGTTTTAAGTTTTAAGATTTGGTTTTTAAGTTTTAGTTTTAAGTTTTTTTTAACTTTAAGTTTTAAGCTTTAAGTTTTAATTGTTAAGTTTTAAGTTTTGAGTTTCAAATTTTAATTGTTAAGCTTTAAGTTTTAAGTTTCAAGGTTTAGTTTTAAATCTCAAGTTTTAAGTTCCTCGTTTTGAGTTTTAAGTTTTAAGTTTTAAGTTTTAAGCTTTTTTTGAGTTTCAAATTTTAATTGTTAAGTTTTAAGTTTTAGGTTTTAGGTTTTAAGTTTTAAGTTTTGTGTTTCAGGTTTTAAGTTTTAAGTCTTAAGTTTTAAGTTTTAAGTTTAAGGTTTAGTTTTAAGTCTCAAGTTTTAAGTTCCAAGTTTTAAGTTTTAAGCTTTAAGTTTTGAGTTTCAAATTTTAATTGTTAAGTTTTAAGTTTTATGTTTTAAGTTTTAAGTTTTAGGTTATAGGTTATAGGTTTTAAGTTCTAAGTTTTATGTTTTAGGTTTTATGTTTTATGTTTTATGTTTTATGTTTTATGTTTTATGTTTTATGTTTTATGTTTTAAGTTTTAAGTTTTTTAAGTTTTAAGGTTTAGTTTTAAGTCTCAAGTTTTAAGTTCCAAGTTTTAAGTTTTAAGTTTTAAGTTTTAAGTTTCAAATTTTAAGTGTTAAGTTTTAAGTTTTAAGTTTTAAGTTTTAAGTTTTAAGTTTTAAGTTTTAAGTTTTAAGTTTTAAGTTTTAAGTTTTAAGTTTTAAGTTTTAAGTTTTAAGTTTTAAGTTTTAAGTTTCAAGTTTCAAGTTTCAAGTTTTAAGTCTTACATCTTAAAAATCGTTAAGGATTAGTGTCATCTCTATGAAACCCAATACAAGTAGAATATATTATACTATACATATGTACATATGTATGTATAGCTAAGATTCTGGCATTTCAAATTGAAGGTATGAGACTGTAAAAATAATACATTTATTTATATTTATGTAAATGTATGTTCATATTAAAGCAATATAGCGTATTTAAGTTATTGAAACAGCGAATGCCAACGTTCGCTCACTACCACAATTTCATTCCAAAAGTAGGCTGCTGCCACAGTTTGTTGCACCATCAGCATGCATGCAACAGTGAACAATGAACAAAGCGAATGAATAAATGCAACATTTCAACATGAAATGCCAGCTGCAATGATAAAATACACACTTATACATATACTCAAATACGTGTGCGTGTGTGTATGTGAATGTGGAAGAAGCACTCATGTATGTGCTGGCAAGCGTTCTAAGTAATATAAAATGTACGCACACATACACACAGTTATATAATATATACTGTTATGGTGAGGCACTCATGTTGCATTGATGAGCGCTGAATGCCGTGGCACGGAAGTCTAAGTAGTTTTTCGCTGATTCACCAAGAAATTGCAAATATAAATAATAGAAATGGAAATTGTTGCATACAAACGTAGCAGAGTGTAGTGGAGTATGTTGCAATGAAAGATAATGAAACTTGCTGTGCGCAGACTTGGTGGCAGAAATTTAAGACGCAATCCAATTGCGAGCAAGGAGTTCGAAAGATATTGTGGGAGAAAATGCTACATTAAACTTTTGCTAGATTTTGAATGAAAAATTGCTTGCATGAAATATTTATAACGGAATAAGGAACATTTTGTAAAATAGGGAAAAGTAGCAATAATTTATTGTGTATACGACATATGCTCATAGCCAATATTCAGCGAAAGCTGGAGAAGAAAGTGGCTCGGTACGTCGTGCCTTCCTGCAGTTCAGAGGCCAGGCCATTGATGCTTGGGTTAGTAGATGATACAAAAATTACATATTTGCCCGTATGCTCTACACATAACTGTATGGTTTGTTGTCCCCTTTCTAACACGTCTCTCATTGATTTATACTGTAAGGCTTGATGTACATACTCACCAATATTCAATCAAATATTGCACCAACTTGTATGCGCAAAAACATAATATGGCGAAAAGGGATAATGCTTTGTGACTTCTGTTATACATATATTATTGCAATGTATGTGTGATTTCTATAAGAAATAGGAGCAACTTCCTTTAAGTTATGACTATGCTTGGCCAATAACGAAATTATTAATACTTAAGTTAGCTTGTTTTCAAATTTTTTATGTGACAGTTGGACTTGATAAAACAATCAAAAGCATCAGAAAAATGAAAAATTAAGCTTTCAGCCCAAATTGATAAACATGTTAACAAGAACTTTAAAAGTCTTTAAAAAATTATAATTTTCATTGGATTTATAATAAAAATACCTGTTGCTGCCCTTACCGGTTTTCTAGCTTGAACTATTCCATAGGACTGTTATACAAATATATGATAAAGCATGTATTTACTTGTACAAATATAAATACAAATCCAGTAAATGCCGATACAAAATATAATTACTTAGCTTTGCACTTTATTTCAGAGGATTCTGGTTCTTTTCTATTTACATGAGTTGAAAATGTTCGTTTCTTATATTAGTGATCATCTATTGTCAAGCAAGATATAACTTTCGTGAATATTTTGATATATATATATTGGATAGATATTTCACTCTCGCTTTCTATCTCCCACTCACTCTTTATCATACACTATTTCTCTCTTTCTAGTAATTAACTATTTCTAACTATTTGCCTCACTCTTTTTCCTTTTCCTTCTCTTTCTCTTGCTCTCTCCGTTTTCATAAAAAGCTAAATTATTTTGTAATAATTCCATTACAAATATTAATGCACTTAGATAAACTCATGTTTTACAATATTCCTATATCAAAATTCATTCTATCCTTATAAAGTTTATCTCTATTTGGTAGAAGAAAATTCTAACATCAAGTGTCTACCAAATTATATTTCTAGATATCTCCGTGTTAAAGATATATTATCTTCAGATATTTATTCCTTTTTCGAGACGTTAGAAACAAAGATGACAATATTTTCGTTCATTTAGTATAAATTGTCAATAATTCCCAACATGTTTATGAAATATTGTATATCTATATAGCGAACTTCCTTTCTACCAGATTTACAGCTTATTAAGTCTTAGTGTTAAAGAAATTCAGCAGTATATATCAATATTATTATAAAAGGGAAAAGTTGACGCTATTAAATAATCTATGTATGCCAATGATCAGTTAGTTAAACTGAGTCGACATAAACTCGTCAGTTTGCTTTAGTGCAACTTTAGTCAGCGAATCGAGGCAGGTGAGCAATTATTCATCAATGTTTTACCATATAGAAGAACGACAGGCTTTGAGGACTGTAATAAATTTTGCTCTGTTGAGGAGAAAGGGTGGAGTGAAATCAATACTCAACATACTGTTATAAAAAAGCGAAAAATCGATTTGTATAATATTGAAATTGAGTTTACAATGGGTCGTACACCAAGGTGAATAATTTCATTTTCGCTAACAACTTCAATTCACAATTTTGATATTGTGTAATTTGAATGGTTTGTTGTTTCGTCTTTTGTCAGGGCATTTTAATAAATCTAGAAAACTAGATTTTAAGCAATATCTTTTAGACTATTTCTATGTATTATACTGACAATTTTTCCGTTTGAAAACATAGTTGCTTTTTAGAAATTTTCAAGCGTTTTAAAAAAGTCAGATAGAAAATTGGCAACAGCGCATTTTTTACGGTCAGTGTCAAGGCATTTTAATTTCCACAGAATTAGATTTTAAGCAATATCTTTGATATTCTGTCCATGTATTATACGGACAATTTTTCTATTTAAAAATACAGTTGCTTATCAGCGTGCTACAAATCTCAACTGCTTTAAAAAGTCAAACAGAATATTGGCAACAGTGCGTTTTTTGCAGTCGCAATAGTTTATTGATGTACAGGAGACTGTGCGTCTGTGCCACACTATTTCTCCCATGCAATGGCAAGCTAAATATTCCAAAAATGCTAATTCGCTTTGAAAATAAAGTAAAGAGTGTAAAAATATTTTGAATTTTCGATCGCAAACCTCAGATAGCCTTGATGCTCAATGCTCAGTAAAAGAGTGCATAATACTCCACCTTTTTTCAACACATCGCTAGCAAGCCTTGCACCCAAATCTACTTTAGAATACACAGCATTGGGGCAAACCTTCCATTTTATTTTTATTTTTTGATGAATATTCAACGCCATTGTTGCGGTCATGTCGTCGTGGTCGCTCGGTAGTTGGCAGGCATCATGTAGCGGACAATGTTCGTATAAGCATGGGTCAAGTGGAAGTGAAATATTTTATGCGCCGTAACTGGTCGCAATTTTCAATGATTCAGAGAACATGCTACACAATGTCACATAGATTTATATGCATATAGTGAATATGTAAAGGCCGTGTAGGGAAATGTGAACTGGTTATAGGTGTAATATGTTAATGGAAGTCTAAAATTATCACGTTAACAGATTTGAAGAGTTTTATAGCCTTGACAGACGGCAGCGTTAATCCGGACTTAATCAGATCCAAATTTGTAGGTGACAGACGGCAGCTGTGCGAGTTTGAAACTCTCATAAACAGCTCATTGTCCTTTTTATAATATTTTCAATGAAAATTGATAGAAGATAAACATTACGGTTGTTAGCCGACCAATTTTTACCAAACCATTTTTTATTACAAAAGCATATCAACACATTATTTTTAAAACTGCATCATAACATAGAAGTTTTATTGATATTATATTGAGAATTTGATAAACAGCTGTCAGGGTTGCTTGTATTTCATTCACAATAGATGAAAATTGGCCATTTTTAACAATGTTGCCAACGAAAAACTCACAAACTCCCTAAAATTTTGAGAGTTATTTTGGATTCTGCAACGGAGTTAGCTGTGGTAACTCCTGAATTAATCCCGAAAAATGCAATTAATCTGGTTTAACGCTGCCGTCTGTCAATGCTATTAGAGAAGAATAACATAGAAAAAAAACAAACGCCTTTAACCATCAGCTATATCGTTGGAGATAACCGCAAGAAATATTTTACTATATGATCGTTTTCTTGTGATTACCTTCGGCTTTTAGGATACTTTAAACTTGTTTCTGATTACTACATTGAGATTATATAGAGGACCTCATTTATTGCTAATTCATATCGTTAAAAATTTAACGAATTTGGTGGATGTTAGTAACTCATTTTCCCTATAAGGTTGTTCAAAAAACGAGTGCCGCTACCTCGCCTGCTTTACTTGTCGGCACCGCACTCGCCTATGATTTGTATGTATTTCAATTTATATGTTTTCCCTCCGCTAAGAGTATTTGGGTCTCATTGCAGAGCATCAGAATGTATTCACTACAACAATGTTGAAAATTATTTGCTACTCTTTTGACATTTCTGTGTGGTGTGCGGTGCTGGGAAAAGCGCAAAAAATTTAATGCATAATGCATTTCGTATCTTTGCATTTTACATTATTTATATACTTGTATGTGTGAATGTATGCAATTTTCTATCTGGCTTAGCTGGCCAGCGTGCCAACGCCCACGAAACGCGCTACAAAGTGCGAATGTTAGCTTCGTTGGGAATAACGAAATCGGAAATTGGAAATTGTCTATGAAATAGTTGGGGCTTGTGGAAATTAAATGAAATGAAATGGAATGCATACAGGATTCTGTGTCCGGTCATGTTTGGGGGCTGCTTTTGATTGGTTTTAAGTAATATTATTATATTTTTGAGAAATTTTGAAGTAAGAAGTCTCGTTCATGATGAGCTGAGTCGTGCCCGTATATACGCAAACTAGTACCACAGTTTTCGAGATATCGATCTGAAATTTTACCCAGATACGCTTCTCTCCAAAAAGCTGCTCATATAGCAAAACTGCCGGTACCAGACTACTGCAGCATAAGCTGCCATACAAACAGAACGTTCGGAATCAAGTGTTTGTATGGAAAACTTTTTCATTTGATGTGATATCTTCACAAAGTTTGGCATGGGTTTTCGCCTCAGTAAACTGTGCAATCTGTGAGGAAATTTTTGAGATGACTATAACATATAGCTACCAAACAAGCTGTACAATCAAGATCAAATTTTTGTTTGTAAACTTTTTTATTTATTGTTTTATTATTTTGAAAAATCGAAGTTCCATTCCATTTGCTAGAGTTATTAACGATCGATTACATCTCAGTGAGGCCCTCTTGACTTTGCTTACGATTCTTTAAATGTTGGGATTAGGTTTTTACTAGTTACGTGTTGATATTTGCAAGAAATACCAAAATTTAGAAGAAAAAATTTAGTGAAATTTCCAAGAAATATCAAAATTTAGAAGGCTCTGTAACATTGTTTTGATTTGAATTTGAAAATTACTAGGATTCGTCCGCAGATGAAAGGAAATACCACATAAGGTAGTAAGGAATCAAGACTCAGAACTATTCCAACCAAAGACAATATTAATTTTTGATTTAAAATGCATGTCAACAGCGCACTAAAAATAATACATTTTTACCATTATTCCTTATCCCAAAGAAACGTATACATACTTTCGGAAATTTCTGTATATTTCCCATATTTACATATATGCATAACGGTATATTGTATTTTTATTAAATTACGCTTTATTTATTATTTACTAACTACTACACGCAGGAGGACAACCGCATGTAAACAGACTACAGCAACAAAGTGTGTGTATGCTGGCAGGCATTGTGATAACGCAAGGTCGCGTATACGCAGTGTTGTACAACATTTAGAGCGCAGCAGCCAGCATAAGCGTCATGCCCATGCACTTGTTTACACGCTATGTATAATTCAACTTCAGAAAGTAAATTAATTATGTATGTATGTATGTTAATGCGAAATGTTGTATGCGTGTATATGTGTATGCGAGTGGCTATATGAGCTTATATAATTAGCCCGCATTGCTTTCGAAATGCACTTAACGCCTGAAATGACAAATTGGTCGGACAGTGCGTCAGCGACTTACACAGACTAATGGAAATAAACACCAACAAGAGCAAGGCGCTTAAATACATATACATACGCAGAAACGAAGCACACACATACACATGCACATTTCATGATTACTGCGTCGCTCCCTCTTCCTCTGCCTCGCTCTATTACGCTGTCTACTTTGCTTTCGCCCGCATTAAAATTAGCATAATAAACTGAGTTTGACTTAAAACCAGCAACTGCTGTGAGCAAAGTCTGAAAGCGAAAATAAAACTCTCATAAAACATATTAAATGCGACCAGGCGTGAAGGTAAAAGCGAAATGCATATAAAAAACGATAAGCAAAGGAAATAAAAATAACATTAATTTTAAGTAAATGAGAATTGAAGATTAAAAGTTGACACCAAGCTGTAATGACTAAGGCAAAAGCACAAATGCGGATTATAACAAACATCAAAGGTGACCACAAAGTGCGAATTTAATAAATTTAGCATATAACAGTGATGTTAAATGCGTGGATATGTGTATAAGAATGTAGGAAAATTAGAGCAATTTTTATAAAACCTTAATTTTTTATTGAAAGTAAAAGAAAGTTTTTTACAGAAATTAAAATTCAAAAAATATAGGAAATGAAAAAAAAACGCGCACTTCCCCACTTTGTCGCAATCAAAACACAAATGAGAATGTTAGCCATTGCTGTGGAAATAACTTTTATCGCGGTCGCTGCACTTAAACGTTTCGGAAAGTTCGCGTTGCGCGCTTCGTTGCACAGCACGTAGACGACGTGATGGTCATTAACGTTGTGGGGGTGCGTTAAAATAACTTTTGAAGTGACTGTTGTGGTATTCACAGTTACCTGCGCAGTAAGCGATTGGCTTGAATGCAAGCAACCTTCGAAGAAGCGAACTCACTCATGAAATGGAAGGCTAAGTGAAGTAATAATATATATATATATACTTGTACATAAGCGTATCAGTATGCAACGAATTGATAGTGGAAAACGTGTTAAAGATTTTAGAAATGGCTAAATAAAGCAGACATGGCTGTTAGGATATTTCGCAGAGCATTTTTAAAAATTGGAAATTTCTTTAATTTCGCTTTCGGAAAAAAATATATGAGTGGATGTACAATAGGCTAACAAATAGAAACTTACATAGGTTAGAACAAAAGGAAAATTTCGTTTGAGTATTATTTATACATGAAATTAAACAACCGCTAATGCCACTGTGTAAAATTGTAGACGAGAGTATCGTTTTCGCCGCCTTTACTTCAACTCCAGCACCAAATGGGAGCCCGTTTGCCAAAATAAACACTTTCACAGTGAATATATCTGCCTTCAAATTAAATTTACACAATGTTACTCATACGCCCTGTCTTACCACTGAATTTCTATACAGCTTATTTTTTTTTTAATTTTCAAGACATCGAACTGAAATTTTGCACACGTTCTTTTCTCCTCAAAAAGCTGCTCAACTGCCGGTAGCGCCGATATCGGACCACTATAGCATATAGCTGCCATACAAATTGTGCTATAGGAATCAAGCGCTTGTATGGAAAACTTTTTCATATGACGAGACATCTTTAAGAAATTTAGCGTGGGTTACTATCTGAGGGAATGGTACAATTTCCGAACAAATTGTTCAGATCGAGTGACTATAACATATAGCTGTCATACAAACTGACCGATTAAAATAAAGTTGTTGTAAAGAAACTTTGGTATTTTTAAGGGTTTATTATAACTTCGATGCAGCCGAAGTAAAATCTTTGATCTGTTTTTTCATCACTCAACATTTATTCCCTTTATGTGCACTCGGGTTATATGAGGCTACATGGAACAAGTTTTCCTGCAGTTATTAATACATTTGAGTACAAACCTTCAATACGAAAATAACTTAAGGAATTACGTAAAAACATTCAGGGGAAAGGAAGAAATTTTACTTAATCTTATTAAATAAAAATACTTTACTTATTTCACTTCGGAAAATTTCAGCTCGGCCAAATCGGAAAGCAGTTAACCGCTTTAAATTAAGTATATTCAATTTTTCTACTTTGTCGTTAACATTAAATTCATTTATTGCATTTAAAGTTAATTAAAACTTATTCCATTTCGTTGCAAAATTACCATTTGAGATGCAAAGAATTCTTTTGGGCGCAGCCAAAGGCAAATGCAGTTGCGCGTTTCCCTGTGAAGACTGCTTCACGCCATTTTCTGCTTCCTTGTGCATCGCAATATTCGGCAATGTGAGCAGCCCAAGGCATCGGTAATTGAATTCAACTGCAAGTGCGAAAGTCACTTTTATGTAATAGCGTTCGCATACAAGCTCGTTTCACCTACGGTGTGCTGGCTGCAAGATGACGCGCTTTTCAGCACTTACTTAACGGCGTATTTTCTTAAGTGGTTGAGTGCGTACCAGGCAGGAAATGCGAAACAAAAGAGTAGGCTATAAAAAAAACTATGTTAAATATAAAAGTTCAGCGAAATTTTTAATTGAAATTACTAAGCAAATGAGGCAAAAATATTTTTTCTTGCTAAATTTATAAATCTTTTAATTAGTTTATATAATAAATAGTTGTTTATTTTTTTTTTGTTTTACCAAATACATTTTCTCAAAACATAAAATATTTACGCGCACTCTAAGACTACTTGCATTGTGCCACAATATCGCTAGCTTCTCATACAGGCAGTGTTTCACAAGTTCAATGTTTTCCTGCTTACAATTTCAGCTTTATCTCGCGCGCGCTGTTGCATGCAACGACACGAATTTACTGCAATTTTGTTATTTGCCATTTTGATGAAAGCCTTCGGCAATACATGCCTGTTGGCTGCTGGCTGCAACGCGTGATAAAGACTTCATTAACGGCCAATGCATTTCACCGTTGATGTGGAAAAATGCCTATAAAGTGTGTGTAAAATGCTGTGTAATTTTGTTGCTAAAATAGTTTTAACGATTTCAAGGCGTTGCCGTTGCCCGGAATATATCAGAAATTGTAGCCATAAAAACATTCATCCATGAACACTGAAGTTTTTTTCACCAGCTGCCTTAACTCGCTAAAAATTGCAGGTTTTTTTTTTGTTTCTTTGTAGTACATCCAGTTTTTTATTTTACGTAGTATTATTCTGCACCTAACTTAAACGGCGACTAAGCGACGGTAGTGTTATAAAGCAAGTTTCAGGCACGTGCTTTCGAAGGCTTTGAGTTTTCAGCCTCATATTTAGTGACTAAAGCCTAGGCGGAGTGTAGTTTCTATGCTAATGACGACTCATGATAATTTTCATTACTGAATTGGAATACATTTTGAGACACTCTTACTTGGATTTCATGAAAATACTTTTGTTGAATGGAAGAAACCATATAATCATATATCAACAAAGAGCTTTGAGCCTCAAATTTGTTGAGACGGCTAATATGAAGTACAACTATTTCAATCATACGTCAAAATTATGACTATCAAAATTTCTTAAGTCATGCAAAAGCTGAACAGTTTAGGAGAAAGTGCCTAGATGTTTCTACCATTCACACAACTTGAACTTGATCACCGCATGTCAGCTTTATGTACAGTCTTTATCAAAAAACAGCCAGTGTACTGAACCTTCTGCGTTCGACTCTGAAGAATTTTGCATCAAATAGGTGCCGGTTGTTGGCCAAGGCTGGTTAAGCTCGCGCTAGAATGCTTAAAGACAACGGCTTCCCAGATGGTTCCCAATTCGTTGCAACTGGGAGTAGGGTGCCCACTTTCTAATCACTATACAGCTTTGAAGTAAGATTTATCACTGAAGGAATATTATCTCTACGGGTTGCTTAAGTTCATTCGCTTCCGTTTAGCTTTCAACCTTTACAGTTTCTAAAAAGTTCTTTAGTTTTTTCCAATTATTACTTTGCTATGTAGACACTTCCCAACATTAGGTTAATTTCATACATTTCCATGCTCTTTATATTCTCCTTATAAGCTCTAAATTCATCTTGAAATCAAGAAGTACTAAAGCAATTCATCTATTACATTATTTGAGTTAATTTTGTAACTGTACAGCTTATGAGGAATACAAGCAGGTACTGAGAGCCGTCGTCACACTTCCTGCTGATTTAAAGACCAATAAATTAAACAAGTTTATTAGGACCGCAGAAATGAAAAATAATCATAGAATTTGGTATATGAGTTTATACAAATGTATGTGTTTGGAGGTTTATATTATGTATATGAATCTATATATATATGTGTGTTTGTAAGAGCTTACATTTAATTTTTTACTTAGTCGTATGCTTTGTGGCGGACGTGCCATTTTATGTGTTTTAAGCCGCATACAGACGGCCACATGCAAGAAAGCGTACTCATATATATACATATGTATACAGCCATGTATTTATAAAATGCTACTCACATTTACAGCGTACAATTGTCAATAGCACTTAACGTGAATTGACTGGTTGAACGAGTGTCTGGGGAGTGTGATTTTTAAGCGCGGCAGATTGATTGCGAGCTGTCATAAAGGTGGACGTAATAGCGGGACGTGTGATCGTTGAGTGCTGTAATAAAAATTTATTTTTATTAACCAGTTTGTTGCTGTGCGGCCAACGCAAATACACACATGCACACACATATATAAAAATATATATTTAGCGGCAACTAAATTGAAATGCCTGTCAGAAATCATCAAGTATGCAGCGCTAAGGGTCAATGACTTATGCTACGGTTGTGCTAAGCGCTATTAACATTTATATTTCGCATTTATTTTCAACTTTTCTAAGCTTAAAATATGCGCAGAAACTCTTCTAAATTTGTTGCTTGGCTTCTGCACACAAAATGAGACAAAAAGGTGCTCATAAAAGCACTTGTATGAGCACTTAAAGACAGCGACGCCACTGCATGCTTACATACTTACATACATATGAGTATGTATGTATGTACTTGTGAGCTTTCAACAAATTTGCATGCAAATTTTAGCTTGTCAGCCTGGCGTAATGGCGCAAAGGAAGCAGATATTGTGTAAGTTATATAAATGTCATGTTATGCTCTAGTAAATCTTCTGCTCACTTGTAATAATAAATAAGCAGGAAGACATAAATGTACATACATATGTACGTACAAACTATACACGTATACACGTATACCGTTATTTTATCTTAAGGTTGTAATGAGTACATGAAAGTTGTTGTAGTTATGAGTTGCAGTCCAAAATAAATAATGGCGGGTACATTAGTAGTGGACGTAGAGACAACGCAGTTGGACAAAATCATAAATGAAAAGAGCCACTGAAAGCTGTCGAATTTCTAAAGTTTATGAACTTTGGCTGTTTATAATATTCGGGGAGTTCGAGTAGCGCTCTCTATAAGGGATCAAAAAGCATAACACAACACGATTATAACATAACAGAGCATACTTGTATAATACCTTAACAAAACTTAACCTAACATAACATGACATAACATAACATAACATAACATAATATAACATAACATAATATAACATAACATAACATCACATAACATAACATAACATAACATAAAATAACATAACATAACACAACATTACATAACATAACACAATATAATATAAGATTAACATAACATTACACAACATAACGTTTTTTCGGCAATTTCGTCCTTCGGGTAATGCTCTTTCGTTTTTCAGGACCACACTTATAAATCATATCATAACATAACATAACATAACATAACATAACATAACATAACATAACATAACATAACATTACATAACATAGCATAACGTATTAAGACATAACATAACATAACATAATATAACATAACATAACATAACATAACACAACACAACATAAAATAACACAATATAACATTTTTTCGGCAATTTCGTCCTACGGGTAATGCTCTTTCGGTTTTCAGAAGCAATCTTATAAATCATATCATCTCGATTGGAAAACCCGGCATATCCCGAGTTGTCTATTCAACTCTAAAGTGAGACTAATTTTCAATTCTTTGAGCATAAAGGGTCGCATTAATTCCGAATATTTCCTTAAAATGAGTAGGATTTTCTCTTAGAGAAGACAAAGGTTAGCCCAAAGCTCAATATAAAAGCAAATCGAAAAATCGTTTGAAGTAATTTAAATGTAACAGCTTCAGCAGTATAAACTTGGTATTAATTTGAGGCAAAGTATAAAATCATCTAAAGATAAAAACAAAAATATTATAACTCCAAAAAATAAAAATAAAAAAATCCTCTATAAAGCAGAATTATACGAGGGCTGCTATATATATTCTGGCCTAGGGCAACACTAAGTGTTGCCAGGTGCAATCTGACATTTCCATTGGAAAGTTTGACATTTTTTAGCATAACATCACTCAGAACGTTTTGTCATTTAATCGTGAATTGTTTTATTTACAGGGAATTAAAAAAATCATCTCGGCCAAAAAATGGAATTAACTCGTGAACATTTTCGTGCGATCATTTTTCACAACTTTCGACGTGGATTATCACGACAAGAGTGCATCGATGAACTAAAATCTTTGTATGGCTATGAAGCACCATCCATAAAAAACAAAAAAAAAAACAAGTAAGGAAGGCCTAAGTTCGGGTGTGACCGAACATTTTATACTCTCGCATGATAAAGTGATAATCGAGATTTCATTATACGTCATTTACATATTTTTCAAATACCGTATTTGTGTAAAGTTTTATTCTGCTATCATCATTGGTTCCTAATGTATATACTCGTATTATACAGAAAAGGCATCAGATGGAATTCAAAATAGCGTTATATTGGAAGAAGGCGTGATTGTGAACCGATTTCACCCATATTTCGTACATGTCATCAAGGTGTTAAGAAAATATTACATACCGAATTTCATTGAAATCGGTGAAGTAGTTCCCGAGATATGGTTTTTGGTCCATAAGTGGGCGACGCCACGCCCATTTTCAATTTTTAAAACAAGCCTTCTGCCATTTCTTCCGTCAAGTTTAGTGTTTCTGACGTTTTTTGTTTCGGTTAACGCACTTTTAGTGATTTTCAACATAACCTTTGTATGGGAGGTGGGCGTGGTTATTATCCGATTTCTTCCATTTTTGAACTGTATATGGAAATACCTGAAGGAAACGACTCTATAGAGTTTGGTTGACATAGCTATAGTAGTTTCCGAGATATGTACAAAAAACTTAGTAGGGGCGGGGCCACGCCCACTTTTCCGAAAAATTATATGCCCCTCCCTAATGCGATTCTTTGTGTCAAATTCCACTTTAATATCTTTATTTATGGCTTAGTTATGACACTTTATAGGTTTTCGGTTTTCGTCATTTTGTGGGCGTGGCAGTGGGCCGATTTTGCCCATCTTCGAACTTAACCTTCTTATGGAGCCAATAAATACGTGTACCAAATTTCATCACGATATCTCAATTTTTACTCAAGTTACAGCTTGCACGGACGGACAGACGGACGGACGGACAGACAGACATCCGGATTTCAACTCTACTCGTCACCCTGATCACTTTGGTATATATAACCCTATATCTGACTCTTTTAGTTTTAGGACTTACAAACAACCGTTATGTGAACAAAATTATAATACTCTCCTTAGCAACTTTGTTGCGAGAGTATAATAAACATTTTCGTTGATAAATATGCCTATTTACATTATTAGGCCAGAAATATATATAGCAACCTACGTATAAGTCGAGACTTCGAAGCTTTCTTTAAAGCGTATTTGTCATATTTGATGCGAGTTTTGGCGCTGCTACTCTTACACTTTAATATACGTAGTCAGACAGGACCAAATGGAAACTATTAAAAGGTATTGCAAAAAATTGCAAATTACCGTTATGTGGCTTGCGTAACATGACAATCATATCACCGAGGTCGGAAGCCGGGACGAGCCGATTTTTTTATGAACTGCGCTTGTCATTTATATTGAGTTTAATGTAATTTCCTACAAATTTTTTTGTTATAAAATATACAAAAATTTTGCTTCAATAAATGAACGAGCGATGAAAAAATTTAATTTTTTTCTCTAGAAAAATAACAGTGAATTACGGTGAATTCCAACTATTGGCAAATATAAATTTGCATATGCGAAAAAAGTTGTTTTCGACACGACAACAGCGGGAAGTATATTTGTTAACATAAACTTATTATTTTTTCGCACTGGAAACCTGTAAACAGTGCCGCTAAATCTAACAGCTTTTTTCGGTATTTTTTGGTGAAATTTATGCGGCATAACACAATTTGGTTGCATGTCCTTCGTTCAGTGCGCCAATCTGTGAATTTCGCGGTTTTTCGACAGCAGCTCATGTTACTTTATTGATGTGTGTATGTGTGTATATTTGAGCGCTTATTTGTGCTGAGAGCTTATGTAACATATAAATGCTTGCAAAAAATAGGCAGATATAGCCTGTCTATTTTGCAATAATATCCATAAATTGGGAGCAAATTGGCAAGCATTGCTGCTAATATACGCTCGCAGACATTCATTCGTCTCATCGTATTTCACCGTACTTGTGGAAAACGGGAAGTGTGCAGAAGGGAGCCACATTTTATTGATTGATTATAGGCTTAAAGCGTTTTTTCGAATTACAAAAAATAAATTATAAAATGGTATAATAATAAATTAATATTTACATTAGATAAAGTAATATTGATAAACAATAACTTTTTATAATATTAATATAATAAATATTAAAAGCGAGCCACAAATCTTTTGAGCTGTCTAATATTTACTCCAGCCAATTTGCCGGGTTCGTAGAAAGTATGTCAACCAAGATGTTTAAAATTTAGTCTGGCGAAAGCTGGACAGTGCAGAAAGTGTCTAGATGGGTCCACCTAATCTTCCTTCCTGCAATTTTGACAAGTTGCATCCTCAAAATCTTTAGCCTCACCGCGGAATTGACAATGGGTCCAGTTAAAACTATTTCTGCGGCGATTAGAGCCTTGCGAGGTTCTTATAGTTTTATGTTTTCTACTCTAAACCAGAAGGCTTTCGCAAACACCATGAAAGCTGGTCGCTGATCAATACTAATTGAGCTCGAGTGAGGTGTTTATGTAGATCCAGCACCTGATGACACGATGACATGTCAACACCTGTTTGTTCCCATTCTAATTAGATTTTGGTTTGGGTAACTTTTGTTGCAAGCTTGTCGGATTAAAAATATTCGACGATTGTGGTCAAGCACCTAGACAAGTTTCATATGTAAGAATATTGATGTCATAGCTTGTGAGATCATGCACTTATTGACTAGCTTTGATGTCAGTCACCATCCAATCTTTTCTTTGAGCTTTGATTCATCCGTTGAAATGCCTACTGCGCTACTTCTCTAGCGACACCATAGAATAGTAGTGGCTTAACTACGGTCTCAACACTTCTTTACAGCAACACAAGGAAAATTATGCTTTCCTCACTCTCCCTTCAGCATTAGACTATCCTTATTGACAAGGCCTGAATTGAAGCAGGATTGTTCGTCTAAAGTCTATGACTTTACATATGCCCACAGGATATCACTCGCTCTTGATGACCAGTCGACCCGCCAAAAGCGTGAAATTATATACTCACCAAAGTGTTCTCTCAATAAATCCTTTGACTGATGCGACGTGCTGGAAGCCATCTGGTTGAAAACAAATGTCGCTGAGATCACAAGCTTCAATCTCGGGCATCAAATAGTCGGTCATTGTGTCGCGATAATGGTCGCCATTGACGGTTACGTTCCCACCGGCATCATTTTTGAAGAAATATGGATCAATCATGGAATCACTGGTCCACAAAACCAAACCGTTGTTTGAGCCAGAAATGGCTCTCATCGCTGAATAAAAGTAGGTTCGAAAACGTCGGATACTCTTGGAACTTCACATGCGCGTCCGGCCAAAAGGCTTCGTGTACACTCTCAGCTGTGGCTGCTATGTTTTCTTCACTGCGTGCTGGACGTGGTCCATTGGGTCGAATATTATCCAATAATGAATGCTGGGCCTCAAGATGGGTGATTGTGTTGCAAATAGTATGCTCAGTTGGCCGATTATATTAACCACAAGTTGGGCAAAGCGCGTGAAACACATTCAATTGAAGTTTAAGTTCATAATCCAACAAAAACAACGAATAACTGATTCTGAGAAGTGCTTGAGTGCTCTTTAATCGTAATAAAACCGAATTTTTGTGTTGGTGTGTGACAATAGAAACATAACTCCATCATTTCCCACTGAAGTCCAATCGACTGCAATTCTAGTGCACTGCACATGATGAACCGGCTCTCAGGCGTGGAAAGACGAAAACGTCAGCTGGAAAGGTTATAATATCAGTCTTTTGTGATGCACGTGGTATAATACATACATACATACTCAACGACTGATTGCTGAGCCAGTTATAATCGATTTTATTGCGTATTTGGTTGTGGTTCTTTTCTACTATTCCAAATACTTAGCAATAGTTTAATTTTTGAGGAAGAATCTGTTTAAAATTGTACGCATATATTCAAATGATTCCTACAAACATAAATTTTGAATAAATGCTTATGTGATTATGTGATATGATTTTTGTATTTATAAGTTGTATTAAATTTTGACATAAAGAGATAAAAGGTATCCTATGTCCTTACCCTGGTTCTAAGCAACTTCTCCAACAATTTTCAGCCAAATCGGCTTAGCCGTTCTTCAGTTATACATAAATGGTGTAACTAACACAACTTTCTTTTATATATATAGATTGAATCACCCAATTTATTACTTAAGAACGAACAACTCTGTCCACATTATGAAAACTTCTCTACAGATGTCGCCTTTTACTTCGGCATCGTTTTGTTTATTGCACGTTTACGCCAATTTAAGGTTTGAATATTGGATACTGAGATGGTAGCGCAATCTATCGGATCCAATGTAAATATTCCGAAATTAGCAATTAAATACAAATGAAAAATTAATTTAAAAAAACATTTTTCAGTGGACCAAATTGTGAATCTAAACCATCCTCGAATCTTCTGAAACACACATAAAAAATTTCATAAAAATCGGTCCAACCGTTTAGGAGCAGTTCAATTACAAACACACGGACAGAAGATTTATATATATAAAGATATAGATTGCTTGGTTAGTGTCATGACAAGGCCGGCATAACATTTTGCACAATACCATATTTTAAAAGGAAAGTTTGAATTATAGGTATTTGTCCCAGAACTTAGTAAAACTGAAATATTCTATATAATATATAAGAAATAATACAATAACACAAGTGGGCTCTTCAGAATATTTCATTAAATGTACTTGTATTACGCATTAGTCTGCGCCTTGTATATTGAACGCAGCGCCATTTTACAAGAACAAAAAAGGATTTCAGGTGTTTGTTTGTTACAGCAAACAAAAATTTAAATTATTTGATTTGGTCTTTTTTTTGTTTTTACAATTTATACAAGCATTACATATGTGTTTTTCTTTTTTTTTCCTTTTGCAACATGTCGACAACTAAAGTTATGTTAGTCATATGTGCGCCAAAATTTGTAACACGACAACAGATTTTTATAGTTTTTTTTTATATTTTTTTACTTTGCTACATTATTACTAGTTCGTGTGTTTGTGCGCTTGTAAAAGTTGTATGAAAAGGCCATGATGAAGTGGCACATCCAATCATAATTCAACTTTGACAGTTTTCCAAACGACTTTGTAGCGTGAAATTTCCATTTTTTATGACATGTTTTTTGTTGTTGCCTCATTTTTCTTGTATTTTTTCAATGTGTTTGTTTTTTTTTTTCATATAAGAGCGCATGTGTGTTCTCGTAAATTTCGACGCATGCACATTTGAATGTGTTTGTAACATAATAAATGTAGCACAAGCTGCGCCGCAACAAAAAGTTACTCATACGCCTGGTTGACTAGTCGACGCCGTTGGCGAATAATAGCAACAAATATATATCGCCATTCGCCTATGAAATGAAATTATATATAAATCATATTTGGCGACAAAAAGTGTGCGCACAACCCACACACCCACAGCCGGTTGGGGGTTCTATGAAATTCTTGATTTTTTCACTTTCACCTTCCTTGTCAGCTTCGCAGTGTTTTCTGTGCAACTTTTTGACTTTTTCCCCAAAAGACTAACGTATGTAAAGAGAAAACAATATACAAGCGGCAATAAAAAAGGGATCAGCATTTCTCAGCAAGCGCAAGAGTTAGAAGCAACAACAACATATATGGTAGCAGCTGTCGTTGGAGCGCCGAACCTGCTGGGAGGCGGCGAGGTAGGTTAGCCCACCAAAGCTGAAATATGACAGTCGAATTGCGTTTTTGACCCAAAGCGTTGTCATATTTTACACGCTGTGAAATTCACACGCCGCTTGCTTTGTGCAGCCGATCAAATGTGGCGCGCAGTCGAACTGTTATCCAAGGCGAGCAGTTACCTAACGGTATCTCTAAATTATGAAAAGAATTGTGTTGCTCTTTTCTGCTTAACAACACACACTGTGGCAAAAATAAATATTTTACCTAGCAAAAAGTTTGAGTCCGGCAAAGTGCGAAAACCAAATCTGTGAAAAAGAAATGATTAATTACTTTGGCTTACATTTGTGGTGTCTCCTGCAGCTTTCTCCTGTGTCTTTTTTTCTCTCTGCTATTGCTTATTATAATGGTCATTTGACTTTTTAGATGTAGTATATACCTGAACAAAAGGGCTTAGTAACTCTGCCTTCCAGCGCTTTATTAGTGCAAAAATTATGGCGCATTTATTTTTCCCGTGTTTTTGATTTTCCGCACCTAGCTCCCAAAAATTGCAAAAAAGTTTGAAAAATGTATTTTTTTTATGAGGTATAGATTAAAGCAAACACATAATAATAACTCTTTAAAACAATTTTTTATGTGAGTATTTATATAACTTCAGTTATCTGGGCAACTCAAAATTATGGCAAACTTCTGTTTATGGTTTTCGTCAAATAGATAAAATATTATTGTGATCCATGCATATAAATATATACGTATGTGCACATTTACATACGAATACAGTACAAATATGTAAATTTGCTTCGTTATCCATAAGCCAATTGACCAATTTTTTTTCATTTTCAGTTAATGAACGCTTTTATTACAATTCAAAAACTTGAAAACAAATTGTATTCTATTGTAAAGTTGTACATACAAATACCAAATGAAAAGTATACATACAACCAATTCCTTAATTGGATTAATAAAAAGCTATTGTAAATAAATAAAAGAAATCAAATGTGACACCAGACTACAAAGAACTACTAAAAACAACTTAAAACTGTTTTGACAGCAAATAAGTAGTGTAATATAATGTATATATCTCTATATGTAAGTATGTATATATCTGCGTATGTAAGTACAAGTGTTATGTTTTGAATCCGTTTGAATAATACTTATATTTTAAAACAAATAAGAAAAAAGTCCGGTTGCAACGGAGCATCGCTTTCTCTTAAAATTTGCAGGAACCGAAGCCAGGGAAATGCTTGCACCTTGAGAGGGAGCCTGCTTTAGAAGCTTAAAAATATCGAACTATTTTTTGATTAAATCTCTTTAGAAATTATCTAAGAATATGTCAAAAAAAGTGAAACTTGAAATATTGTCGAAGCTAGACAGGGAAATAGTGACCGAGCGTCTAGCAGATATATGTACGAGCGTCTTGAAGCTAGACACGCGCGAAAGCTCGGTTTTTCATTTTTATTTTTCGCATCGGGTCATGATAGAAAAAATTTCAGCTAAACGATGATTGTCGTTTTTAAAGTTTATTATCTTTTGGCATTATATTATGTTTTAACTATGGGATCCGGCAACGCGATGCTGCGGTATGCATTTTATAATAATATTATTCATATAATAAACTATTCAATACAGTGAAAATTTTACGAATCTGGGCGAAAACGTTTTTGTCGAAGATGCAACCAAGGTTTAATTTTGAAAATGTTCATAAAATAAATTTCAATTAAAAAAAAGAGACGGCATGACGCGCGGTCATCAAAAATTCATTTCATTTCAACAATAACAATACCGCAAAAACTTAATGGATTATGATTTTTTAAACTGACGCGTTCGATTTCTTTATTTATGAATTTTTTAACTATTTTTTAAAATGGGTTCAAGATAGAAAAAAAATAAACATCTTATGGAATTCGGGTAAAGTTTATTATTATATTTGGCATTAAATTATTTTTTAACCAATAATATTATTGATATAACAAACTATTCAATACAGTGAAAATTTTACGAATACAGGCGAAAACGTTTTTGTCGGTATAAGAATCCAAGGTATTGCACTAAAGGTTTAATTTTGAATATGTTCATACAAATATATTTCAATGGAAAAAATAACGAATTTAAGCCTGTTTTTTCTATGTCTGGTAACCAGCGTTTGTGTCCACTTGCACGATTAATAGAGTTGTCCGGTTAATGTCCAGATTCCATTTAAGAGAGCTTTAATATTTTTTATTTATGAATTGTTTTAACTATCCTAACAATGAACCTCACAGTGTAAAATTTCAAATCGGTTTTTGTTTAGCCAGACCATCTATACAAAAGATTGAAAAGTCAAATTTGAACATATTTTTAAACAACATACAAAAACCAATTTTTTCAATTTAAAAAAATGTAGAATCCATCCCGCCGTCCGACAAATGCACATGCGAAATGCATCGGGCAATTGCTTCCCAAAGGCAGAATGTCAAAGATTTCGTATCCAAAAAACTTTCGGATGCTGTATTAGTGTATATAAGTATCGTGCGACTTCTTCAACCTGTTGATGGAGTAACTAATTCGAGCTGCAGAACTTATATAAGAGTGTAAAGCTGCTGGCGTATGCTGATGATATTGATATCATCGGCCTCAACACCCGTGCCATTAGTTCATCTTTCTCCAGACTGTACAAGGACGCAAAGCAAATTGGTCCGGCAGTGAACGAGGGCAAGACGAAATATCTCCTGTCATCAAACAAACAGTCGTCGCACTCGTCACTTGGCTCTTACGTCATTGTTGACAGTCATAACTTTGAAGTCGTAGATAATTTCGTCTATCTTGGAACCAGCCTAAACACCACCAACAATGTCAGCCTGGAAATCCAACGCAGGATTGCTCTAGCCAACAGGTGCTACTTCGGACTGAGTAGGTAATTGAAAAGTAAAGTCCTCTATCGACGAACAAAAACCAATCCCTACAAGTCACTCAAAATTCCCGTCCTGCTGTATAGTGCAGAGGCTTGGACGATGACAACAACTGATGAGTCGACGTTACGAGTTTTCGAGAGAAAAATTCTGGGAAAGATTTATGATTCTTTGCGCATTGGCCACGGCGAATATCGCATTCGATGGAACGATGAGCTGTATGAGATATACGACGACATTGACATACAAGTTGTAGTTCAGCGAATTAAAAGATAGCGGCTACGCTGGCTAGGTCATGTTGTCCAAGTGGACGAAAACACCACAGCTCTGAAAGTATTCGACGTAGAACCCGCCGGGGGAAGCAGAGGAAGAGGAAGACCTCTACTCCGTTGGAAGGACCAAGCGGAGAAGCACCTGACCAATTCGCTGGCGACTGGCGCTGTTTTTAATTTGACTATAACTGCGTAAGCGGTGTCTACGCCAATAAAGAAGAAGAAGTTTAAGTATACATATAACTTTAAACCTTAGAAATATCGTTTTCTATCCCTCCCAAAAAAATCCTCAAAAAATCAATTTTTTGAACCCTCTAAAGCAGGCTCCCCCCTTAAGGTGTAAAGTGTCAACCAAAGAATCGGAATGTGAGCAATACTATATACACACATATGTACTGCTGCGATCAAAGTGAAAGGTGAATTTCGTCTATTTCTTTTCCTTCAAAGTAATCCCCTCCCGCTGCAATACACTTATGCCAACGAATTTTCCAATCATCATAGCACATGAAAAAATCCTCCGTCGTGATGGCCATCATAGCCTTCTTCGATTCAGCTTTTATATCCTCAATTGAGTCAAAACGGTGTCCTCGGAGTGATCTTGTCAATTTGCTGAATAGCCAGAAGTTACACAAAGGTAAACAGGCAAATGCGGTGGTTCCGGCACGATATTAGTTGAAAATGTAGCGAAATGATCATGAATAACCAATGCAGTATGAGCTGGTGCACTCTTTATTCAATAAATTCAGACACAGTAAAAATCGAAGAATTTACTTTTAGTGCCTCACAACACGACGCGTATCTCAAATACTAATTAATATTTTGACGAGAAATTTAGCATAGATGTCACTAAGAGTTCTACCAATATACTACTGAAAAAAATTACCTTTCAATTTGATGACAATAGTATGCTATATACATATAACTCGGTCAGATATCCGGCATAAGATTTGTGAAAAAAAAAACAAAATCATTACATGTAGTATGTGGGAGTTGTGGTAATATCGACGCGATTCAATCATACTAAAGAACTGTTCTCTGGGCTTCATTAAGGTACCTCACATTGAATCACCAATCATATGAAGCAAGGTCAGCCGGATGTTCAAAAATAAGGTCAAGTTTTCACCCAATTGTATTTATTTTGCACAAAGATATATACTTTTATGAGTAAAACATGTTCTGTAAGTTTCGTTGAGAGAACTCATATATTGGCCGATATATCCAGTATAAAGTTACCTTGAAGTTCACAAATCTTTATATTAGGTATATGGATTTCTTCTATTTCCACACTGTGATATACAAGTAGTGTGATATTCTTGTAGGAATGTGATAAAAACACCACGTACGTTATTTGAGGTCGGTCAGTCAGGTCCCGAGATATGGGATTTCGCCAAAAAGTGAGCGGTGCCACGTCTATTGGCCATTTTCACACCGGTTCTCATAGAACATTCTCGTACCATTCCGAGGTAAAATTTAATGTCCCTGGCCTAATTAGTTATTGATTTATCGCGCTTTTAATAGTTTTTGACAGTACCGTTATATGGGGAGTGAGCGCGGTTATCCTCCGATTTCATCCATTCTCACAGCGTTGGTAGGAGTTCTAATAATATTGACAGACAGACAGTCACCCGAACTTTTCTCGTCATACTGATCATATATATGTATATATATATAAATATATATGTAAGCCTATATCTATCGCCCATTGAAATAGATGATACATACAACCGTTAGGTGAATAAAACTATAATACTTTGTAGCAACAGTGAGCAAAAAAATATTTGTTCCATGTTATTTTATGTTGTTTTATCATTTTAACCTAGAAATTCAATAGTATAGTTTTTGCCGCACCCTTATGCCTTCACTGCTGTACAAAATGTCTTAAAATGCAAATTAAAAACATTCTTATTATGTTATTCTTATGAATTTACTTTAATATTAAATATTAATAGTTTTCTCTTCTTGTTTCTTTTTAGGTAAGTTCAAGCTCAATAATTCACTTAAGCAAGTGGTTATTGCAATATATTTCTTGAGAAGTCTTTGTATAAGTATATATATGTATGTGGTAAGTGGTATGAAAATTATGTGAACCATATTTTGAGACTGATTTGATAGTAATATTTCAATCGAAAGTCTAAACTATTCATCAGCACTTTATAAGTCAGTGTAAGTATTTAATTCACCACTTGCAATATTAGTACATGTAGTCAAACAGTGTAGGTATATAAGTACATATAACAGTTTCGGGAGAACACAATTCGTAGACATCTTATCGGGTTTCAAAAAATCGATTTTTTTATTGTCTTGTTTATTCTATTATTTATTCTACAACACCTCTGCAATATTGTTCCAAATTTTCAAGAAATTTTAACTTTTTTGTAAAAATGTCTGTCAAAAATCCAATTTTGAGTTTTTTTCCTTCGTTCAAGTTCTAAGTTAAGGTTTTAACTAAAACCAATTAACCAGGACAAAGCTGACATCTTATGAAACCCATTAATTTTTTGTGTCTCAATTTAAGTTCTTGGACTGAGTAAAATGTGGTTTCACAGAATCTTGACATAGCTGACCAATTCTCCAACGTTTTATTGTAAAGGCCAAGTTGATTATAAAAAGAAGATAACTAATTTAATTTCAGCTAAGAACTTAACAATTTTATTTGGATATTATGTCATTTTAAGTCCTGTCATTTCATCTTCTGTTGCCTTTGGTTTTAAACAAAGAGTGAAAAACGTGCTGAAAACATGCATTTATCTTGCCAAACAACCGCAACAAGCAGAAGAACTCTGTAGAGAATTGTTATTCCTTGAGAAAAGCAAGTATTATTTAGAGCTTATATGAGATGTATTCCGTTCAAAAGTTGTAAGTATATATAAACATAATTTTATGTGCAATACATGAATGCTTAGCACTAAAAACTTGCCTCATATGTGCTTATATTGGCAATCAGCTCAGTTACCGGAAGAGCAAAAACGTTCGAAAGAAGCGCAGTGTAATGGAAAAATATGCACAAAAAAATGGTAGAAAAAATAATCGATACCAGGGGAAGTCAAACTGAAGGAGTGCAAGGAGCCAGAAGAGGCAAGAATAAGGAACCTAAAAGTACATGCAGTTTATTCCAATAAGTATTTGTAAAGAGTTTTTGTACAATTCCTACTATATTTTCACTCAGTGCATTTTAGATTTTATTGGCTGCTTTCAGCACAGCAAATGTCTCGCCGCTGTTTCGAGTGCTACAGTGTAGTAACTACTTTTTATATGAATGCTTATATACATATATATTATATATAAACATGCACTATACTTACTTATATATATATATGCTTGTGTGCAGTGATACAGTTGGGCATGTATATTCGTCTCTAAAACAACATTTCGCATTCACTAGCAGCCAACTCCGCTTTAGACTGTGACTAAGTTCCCAACCACGATTGGCATGAACGTGTGCGTGTGTATGGCTATGTGTGTGACTGCCTGAACCGCAAAATTCTTCATTTGCATTTATTGCATTTGCAGCGCTTCACCGTACTTGCAATCGTGCCACACAGCGCACATTTACAAGCCAAGTGCTCGGGTTAAACGGCCGCTGCAATGTGTAATTTGCGGCTGCTGTGATTAAAACGAGAAAGAAAAAAATCATAGAAACTCAATATTATTGTATTTGCTGCAGCATGTCCTTATTACACATACTTTTTTATTGTTCTCAGTTAGCCTACTTTTCTTGCTGGTTTTGCTCGTTCCATTCGAGCTTTTTTCATTGTCTGCTTTCTAGTTATTTTTCTGTGTTTTTTTTTTCTTGTTTTTTTGTGCTTTTTTTTATTTTGTTAAAGTATATCGATTACCGCTTTGACTGCTCGCTGAGTGGCTTTTGTTATTGGCTGCAAAAAGTTTCTCCCCGCTGCACTTTCCGCACCGCCGTTTTTGCTTTTTCTTTCTGGCAGCAGTGCAGCTGCGGCCCGGTCGTGCCAGACTCTGGCGCAGCGTGCCATTGTGCGGCAGCCGTCATTGCTGGCTTTGATTGCATTGATTTGACCTAATTGAAGGTAGCAATGAGATGAGCGCACAAAAGTAAGCATTTTTTAACTTAAATAGCCGTGAGTAGGGGAAATGCAAAACCAACAAAAAAAAAAGATGAGGAAAATAGCGCAATGTGTTAGCAGCGGCCTGAGTTAACCACAAATTGCAAGTGAAGGTTGAAATTAAGTGTAAAAAGTGACTTTGTAAAATTCTGAGAGGAAAATTATGAATTTAATGGAATTAGTATATTGTAAACCTTTCAATCATCGAAAAAATCCTTAATAATCATATAACTTTTTATTAAGGGCTGAAAAAGGTAAAAAGACGGAAAATTTAGTTTATTCCTAATTCTGAGTTTTTATAGAAGACTTAGATTAGTTTGGAACTAGTTCGAAACTAAGCAAGAACCACTGTTGATTCAATAAAACTTTTACACGAACTGCCCACTCAAAGTCAAATTTTTGTATGGAAAACTTTTTTTTAACAAGACGTCTTCACAAAAACTAACATGGAATATTGCCCAACGATGCAAACTCCGTGAAAAATTCGGAATCTCATTTATAAAAGTTCACATAGCATCATATTATTACTATAGCTGACTGACCAGAAATATAGTTCACACAATCAAAATAGGTTAGCTCATATATTTTTTTGTTATGTATCTATTCTGGTCTTGATTTTAAGATTGTATAGAGATGAACCTGATTCAGAAGGGTTTTTTGTTTCATTTTTCGAATCATGCATTGAAAGGAGAGCACAATAGTTGCATTTTTTTAATTTTGACTTATTATAGAATGAACGAAGACGATTGTTTAAGCCATGATTGTGGGACGAATATTCTTACGCTTCGATATAGTTCCAGTCTTCTATCAATTTCCTCAATAATAGGTCATTTCTTTAAAGCATTTTAAGCCCTAAAGAACCTGGTTGAGCGGAAAAAGACACATAGTTTTCGTTGATGTGAAAAAAACCGAGATTTCGGCAATTTGCTGGCGATGAACCAATTTTTGAAAGCCTGAAATCCAAATTTTAATGAAGGGTTTCTTTTTAAATTATAAAATCTCGAACCAATGATGATTGTAAAATATTTAAAGGGTGATCCTTTTCGGGATTACCTATTTTTTAGACTTAAAATTAATGAATGTTTATTATCGATCGAAAGATCATTTTTTCGCAAGAAAAAAATGTGGGCCGTGCCTACGGTGTTGAGTCCATCATATCTCGATCCTGGCAAAAGACCCATGTGATGGCTCAATGAATCGACCGCATAGACTTAAAACTTTAATCTCCACAAGAAAAGTTCTGACGGTGTGATCTCACTTGGTGGCCATCCATAATAATCATCCATAATAATCCATTGATAGATGCGATGTGTGGGAAGTGGCGCCGCCTTATTGAAACCAAATCATGGGGATCATGTCATAGTCATTTATCATGGTCGCCATTAAGGGCTAAATATGTATCTATGATTCCACCGGCTCACAAACCACACCAAACCGTTGTTTTTTTTTCGAAAAGAAATGGCCGCTCTTGAATCTTTTCAGGTTTCTATTCGTCCCATATGCGGCAATTTTGCTTTTTTACATACCCATTAAGCCAGAAGTGGACCTCATCACTGAACCAAATTTCGCTTAAAAACGTTGGATCTTCTTGAAACTTTTCAAGAATCCATAAGCGATATCGCTTGGGAAGGCATATTTTATATGCATTCAATTTAAGATCTCGACGTAAAATCTGCCAAGTCATCCCATACGGAATCGCCTCTCTCATAGATTCGAGGAATGTTTCGGAGTCTCAGGTATTTATGAATCAAAAAGAAAAGCACAAACCATGTAGATCGTGCGGCTATATAATTGGAAGCAATAAAATCGCTTCTTCAAATCTGATATATATTTTTTCTTTCGCCAGCATATGTTTTTTTCAGAAAAAAGAAAGTACTTGTGCCGTAAATGTCAGCAAATTAACATAAATTGACAGCGAAGTGTAAAATATGTAAATACAAGGAGACTGCGTCGAAGATGTCTGTTCGGATGACAAAGAAGCAGGGCGTTGGCATTTGCTCAGTTACAACCAATCGCTGGCAATGACAATTTCTACAAACACAACAAACTCTTGTGCTTATTTTCATAGACAGTGTCAAAAACAACAACAAATATATATGCATTCCAACACACACATATACAAACATACAACATGCCCATGCTTGTGCTTGTGCTCATTGCCGCTGGTGATGTAGCGACTGCGACTACTTTTCTCGTTTGCTCATGAGGATATGACTAAACTTTTTATTGTTGTAGGTGTTGAGCGGCAATCTTAGCCTTATCCGAGATCTTATGTAAAACAATACTTAATCACAAGTTAAAATAAACAGTTGTTGTTATGGAGAGGATAGAACGGAAAATTATACTAATGATGTTGGCGTGGAATCAGAAGTCCATATATAAACATACAACCATATATACTATACATACATACTATACATATATGCACATACACACATATATACTTTATATATACATCAATACATACATACATATATAGTACGTTCATATATGCTTATATACAATAATATGCATATAGCAGCCTATAAATCTGCCTGCTCGCTTTCGTCTAAGTTTAAGCCAAAGACCGCCGCTGTTGGCAATAGTTACACTAATAAAATGCACAGCAGCAAAACGTGCGACAATCGATCGCCTAACGTTGCATGCCACATATTTACTTACTAGCTGGCTAAAAAGGCGTTACGTCGCTAAGCAGCAATTTTATGTGATTATTAATATTATAACATACTTTTAGGGTGCCCTTTAGTTCCCAAATTGATTTTTTGTTCTTGCAAATGACCGCTGAAGTTTCAGTTTATGCGCTCAAAAGTTATCCTTAATATACAAGCTCTTTATGTTTAATTTATATGTTATCTAAATCATTTAACATTTTCTTCGTATATAACAAAGCATTTTTTTTTTTGATATTTTGTATCAACCAAGTAAATCTATGACCCTCAGAAAGCGATTGCTAATACAAAATTTTCCATTCTAAAAAAAAGCTGCATTTAAAATTTCATAAAAACATTCCTTTAAGAGTTATTCGCCGTTAATGTTATACATCAAATAATCTAAGCATTTGCACGAGTGATTTATGCATTCTGCGTTGCTCATACGAAATGGTGTACTATATGAATAAAACACATATGTTGCTTAAATTCAACTGCGTATGACTTTTAAATGATTGGATTTAACTCAGAATGTTGTAGAATTATTTGCTTTTGAAATAACAAAAAAAGTTAAAAAAAAAATAAAAAACGCTAAAAATATATAGAAAGAGTAAAATATTTATTATATAGAGCAAACACTGACACTGCTGGTATCAAAATCAACTTGGAAATTAACGCGTACCCTAATATATATGTAAATATATATGAATGTTTGTAAAGATAACGATCTGAGCTTTTATATTACTATTTCCTGTCCTGTTACCTTTTGTTTTTGCTGGTCTGCTAAATACATAGAAAAACAAACAGTCATTAATCATAATCAGCCTTAAGGGCACATTAAAGCCAATAACCCTCATAATTTTGCCGACACTCATAAGAAAAATCTTAAACTCGTTTAAGGCAAGTTAAGTAGCTGACTGCGGTGTAGTAGTCTGCTTGTAAGCCTGGCAATTGATGAGTCGTTCACAAGCTAAACTCCTTTAATATAAAAAGTAAGTAATGGAATATATGTTTGTATATGGTATAGGTAAACATGAAAATTTTGAAGAAAAAACTTAGAACGCGTTAAAAGCTTATTGATAGAAGTGCTTATTACCTTTCCAAGAACCACTCAAATAGTTATAAAGTACTCAAGAATTTAGAGAATATTTGCAAAAATTCTTTTTTCTGCAGATTATAAGAACAAATATTCAACTAAGTGTGTATTCTAGTCTAGAGTCTCGAATTTCGAGCGTCTTTGGCAATTGAAAATATAGAAAAAATATTTTTTTTTTCGCTGAGTTATGAGTTCTTGAAGCAAATGGGAGAAAACGGGCGTATCTTCTTCGTCATGATTCTTTCAAATTTTTATTGCATGAACTTACAAACATCATTCGTTTGAGTTGGCTCATATTGAAGCAGCCAGCTTTTGAAACCAATCCAGTCAATATGGCGACTCCAGTGTTTTATTATAATATAGTCCATATGTATGCTGTAAAGATGTGAGTATCTGGAACACCTTACCGGTCCGAATATGTCCAGATTATTTCGAGTAGTTTCAGAAATTAGAGGAAGCTAGCCCGATGTTATGCGATTTACTAAACTCGTATGAGGGTAATTGAAACTCATGCGAGATTATTCACAGAATTTATTATCAAATTCGTTATGCAGAAGTTGCAAGTCCTTTTTTCGAATGGTCACTGACTTTCCAGCTTAGCCTTTACTTAAATATAAACTGTTTGATACATTTAGGCTCAAGGTATTTAGACTTTTAGGTTAAAATTGTAAAGCAAAGCCCCGAAAGTCGTCGCGCACTTGATCCCTTTCCATACACTTCGCGACATAACGATACTCCTTTGAAGTGACATCATTCTGTCCTTATATTATTATTAAAGTTGTGCTAAGAAAACTAAAAAATAAATATTTCTATATAAATTATTCTGGTAACGTTTAATTAACTCACTAGTAGCAGATTGCCGACTGACTATTAATTAAATTGAGACGCCTAACAGAAACCGAAATATCTTCATTAAGCCTGCTTTTGAGTTCATTTAACATGCGATTCCGTGAAGAACACGCGCAGCGGCACATCACACACACACACACACACATGTATAAATACTTACAACATACGGACCACATGTACGCTGGTGCGTATGAGTGAAGTATGCCATATGCTCGGCAGCGCTGTTGTCGAAATAAATGAGCCAAATGAGACATTGAAAACAACTGCGAACATTTGCAATATATTATGCTACAAGTAAGAGCAGCCAGCAACAACAAAAACAAGAAAGCCAGTCAGTGTTGGGAAATGAAATTAATATGCGTCAGGAAGTGTTGCTGCGTGTGTGTGTGAGCATGATGAATGTACCAATGTATGCGCGCGGCTTCGCTCCAATCATTTAGCCAACTAAGTTCACTGGCCAGAAAAATGTGGTGCGCAGAAACTAGTATATTAGCTACATTGTCTAAAAGAAAAGAAGATAAGAGCTGAGTGTTTGTAATGTTGCCTAATTTCATCAGGAAAACGGTACTTACAAACACACACACATGCAACCGCCCATGTCCTTACAACGCCAACCAACGACTTGCTAACAAATTTGAGCTTCACTTCTCCTTTGATTTATGCTGCAGACAGATCATTATCGAATTTCATCTAAATATTAAATTTCATTTGCCTTCCCCATTCACAACCATATATTTGTATGTATGTATATATGTATGTCGTGGCTTACTAAGTATTATATTATACCATAAAATTTGGAACAAAAACGTTTCGTCCAATTATAATTAAATTGTGCTATCTGATAAGTGTGGCGCAGCATATTAAATATCAAATTCTGGTGATTCCTCTAAAAAAGGAGCCCTTCTTCGTGATTTGTTGTTTCTGATGACTTTTATTTCGACATTTCTTTCTTTGCTCTTTATTGTTTCCAGCGATTTGTGAGTTAACTAACGATGTAGTATTCGGTTATGGGTCGTAATATACTATTGAGGATACGTCTTCGTGTCTACGTCATATGGAGAGTCGTCGTTCTGAGTTATTGATTTTGAGAGGATTATTCGAAAGCAGCGCCACCTATTGTCATCAAAAAAGTGAGAATACAAAAGCTTCATGTTCGGTTCTGAATTATATTTGCTGCTAGAGAGTTAATTAAATGTTAGAAGAATAACAAGAAATAGCTTACAGGGTCATCATCACTGAAAGTGACAGTGAAAGATTACAAATTTGGTGAGGGGCTGCAATCGTAAGAAACGGTTATCTAATCCCCTCTGTAATGGTAAGGTTCAGATTGGTTGTCATCGAAGTCAGCTAGGAAACGTTCAGTTTAGTCGGTGGTTAGTGTCATGCGGGGACTCATTGCATGCTAGCCGTATGTAAGAATATCTATTTGGGATGTCTGTATAATTTGGAGTTTAATCAGCTAAAGTATACAGAGCGTAGTTGCTAAAGGGTCACTCTAGATTCTCGCGGTAACTCAAGTTCGTTGGCTGCTATGGGTGGTGGTTTGACTACAACTACGCAATTCACTGAGAAGGAGTCGGTAATAGCTCCACTGTAAGTGGCGTTCAGTGCGTGTTTACGTAAGTTGTGTTCGAAGTATAATCCGTGTACCAACCAATGTCATCGACTTAATCAAGACAAGGCCTCTTGATGTTTTTAGGACGCAGCTCCGCTTCAAGCAGAAGACTGCAGAAATGGTTTCTGTAAAAAACTGCTTGCAGAGTAGTTCGTTATGTTCCTTAACCGGAAGCATAAGCGTCTCGCTATGTAAATGTTCGGTCGGTAATATCAGGAGACATCCCATTGTAGTCCGTGCAGTGTTTTGACATGTCTGAAGTTTGTTCGTCTGCATTTCATTGCGTGCTAGCAACCATATCGGTGCGGCGTAGTTTAAGCCCGACCAACCGATTGCCGTGTGTGTTGTCAACAACGTTTCTTTGTCTTCGTGCAGTTTTGTTTTGACAAATTTATCATGGCTTATTAACAGTGTTACACCAAAAATCTTTCAACGTCGTCGACTGTAATGTTAAAGCCCAGTCTGCAGTCACTCGTCCAGTTCGTGAATATTGTGGCTCTGTGTTTAGGGGAGGAGAGTTTTAGATTCTCTTTAGAAAAAGCGAGGAAGTTCGAAGATGTAGCCGTGTCTATCCATCTATCCGCTCATATATCCGTCTGTCCGTCTGTCTGTATATATCTTCGATCTGCGATGTTTTCATTTCCTTTAAATTTGTATCCAAAATTGCTTTATTCTCAAACGAAGCAAATAGTTTCTGTTTATTATCGCTCAATTTTAATATTCAGCATTCTAGGCGCACACCGCCGTTTCAATTAGGTTCACGATTAATTAAAAACGTCACTAACACAACACCTGTGATGTCATTAAATATATTTAATGATCTATTCTCGCCATAGATATTTTATTTAGCGTAAATATTTAAATAAGCCTGTAATGTTATGACTTATATTGATTGATGCTCGCCATAATTAATGTTTAGCTGAAACAAATGACGTGTTGTGCGTGCAAGTGATATACTAATGACGTTTTTATCGGCACTTTATCTGCTATACAACTTAATTTTTAGTATACTCTATTCATGAAATGCCAAAATAATTAATCATCAACACACTATTATGATAACAAATCAAAAAATGGCTGAGGGTAGAGTTCGGTATGAATTTCGAATACCCCATAGGAGAATATGGAAAAGTATGGCTGAATGGATATTTTTGCACTTTTCTATAATATGGAAGGACAGTGATTTTCCGAAAAATGCGAAACACAAGCTTACTAAAATTGTGTGTAACTTCAAAATTTAAAAAAAAGTTAAACAACTTACTTACCCTTTAATGTAATAACATATTACAACTCTTCGAGCTTCAACCAGTTAAATCATCTACATGAAATCATTAAATGAGTAAGTCAATTTCGTAAAAATTTTAGATTTGAGTCTCTACAAGTAATCAACAAAACCCGCTTTGCCATTTTTCATTTCTGATTAAATTTTGTACAATCTGTAACAATAATCTTTATAGAATTTTAATTTTGTTTTATTTTATCTCACAAAAAGTGGCAAGCACAAGTCCTATTTTAGCACATAATAATTTTACTTCCACATATAAGAATTATTATTTCTACAGCAACTAGTTTAATCTTTTCATTAATATCTTACTCATTATTAAAAAGTGGCAACCTTGTACAAATGCTAACCTTAATTTATAAAATAAAAATGTAAGCTTACAATTTTTAAAGCTTTGTATAAGCGCGTTCTAAAATTTTTTTTATTTTTTTATTTTCAAAAATATTTTAATTTAGTGCAGGTGGCAACTCTTTCGTTTTTTTGTTTTTAGCTTATGCTAAAAGTTTGTTATTTTTCATTTTTCAATAAAACCTGTAGGAGCTGTAACAATAATTTCTATTACGTTTAAATTTTTTTAATATTATTTCACAATACGTGGCAAGGACAGGTCGCATTTTAGCGCATAATAATTTCACATATATGTACATATGTATGTAGTGATATTTTCACAACAACTTGTTTAATTTTTGCATTAATACCTTACTCGTAATTAAAAAGGTGGCAACCTCGTTCAAAAGTTAACCTTAATTTAATAAGTTATAAATTAATAAAAATTTTAAAACTTTTTATACGCGTGTTCTACATTTTTTTTATTTTTAAAAACATTTTGATTGAGTTGAGGTGGCAACCCTTTTTTTTGGTTTTGGTTTTCTGTTGTGCTAAATATTTTTATGTATTTTATTATTACTTGATTGTGAATTTTAGGTATATCATTTTAAATTTTCCTTTTATATTATTCCAAAATTAGTTATATATGGCAAGCCTTTTAAAAATTCTAAATATTGCTGCGTGTTTGTACATTATAATTATTTAGTTTTTTTATATTTTATTTAATGCTAGGCGGCAACTCTATTTTTTTTTATATAGGTTTTGTAATTTCATATCATGGTGTACTAAAGAACAAAAGTTTACAATTTTCGGTTTTGAATTTTCAAGCAATTTTCTTACACTTGGCAACCATTTACAAAAAATGTTAACTCGCAACCCTGCATTTTTAGTTAGGAATCCAAATGAGCCCGAAAAATGTACTTTTTGTTTTTTTTCATGTATTTGTGTATGTACATATTATATATATGTGTCTAATAACTAAAAATATATATATACCACTATATATTTACATGTTATCGATAATTAAAGTTTATCGAATATTTTTCCCTGAGTTGGAGTGCCTTTTGTGTAAATACGCCCTCTATGTAAACTTCGCTAAAGCCTGGCAGGCATTAACGGCCACAAATCAAGTTGCGCGTAAAAGCACGCAAACAAAGTTCAAACACGAATAACAGCCACTAAATACCCAAATGAATATATATTATAGATGTATGTGTATCTGTCTCGCAACACACGCGTGTGCGAAAAACAGATCAATAGGCGAAGCTAAGACAATGAATGCGGTTAGTACACGCGTATACAAAAATAGACGAAGAGTAAGATGAACTTGCACAGTATAAGCTTGTTTCTACTATTATATGTATGTTTGTAGTTGTTGTAGCCCACGCCGCTGGGAAAGTAAAACATACTTACAAACATATTGACGCACATGCTTGCATGTTGTTGTTGTCATTGTTGTTACACCTCATGTTAACTCATCTGTTTGAAGACTATTGCCATGCAAATATATTGTGGCTGCTTCAAATTTCCATGGATCGAGCACAGCAACATGAAGTTGCTCATACGACATGGCTCACACATGGAAATTGAGCAGTATATGCCCACGCATGCATACACATATGCGCATATGATAGGTGGGTGCACAATGATTGTTAAAATGCATGAGGGTTGTGGCACGTTCATCTTCGTGTATAGAGAGGCGTTGGAGCGTGCCCGTAAGTAGGGTGCGTGTGTTTGTGTATGCTAAACATGGTGGCGCGTGTTGACTTCCTAGACGTCTGCTAGTTAGTCATAAATATCTTAAGCTTTTGATATATGCGTTCATGTGATATGTGTAGTGTGCGATAAGCGCTATTTTGTTCAGAAATAAATTTCCATAAACAATAAATAAAAGTCATATAATCAGCACTTCAATTAGTGGAATTAAAGAGAATAATAGAGTGTGGCAAAGTTAAGTCTAGTAAATTATGCTCAAAAGCTTTAAATGTTTTCTCAAAAAGGGTTGTATCGGGTGATTTTTTTGAGGTTAGGATTTTCATGCATTAGTATTTGACAGATCACGTGGGATTTCAGACATGGTGTCAAAGAGAAAGATGCTCAGTATGCTTTGACATTTCATCATGAATAGACTTACTAACGAGCAACGCTTGCAAATCATTGAATTTTATTACCAAAATCAGTGTTCGGTTCGAAATGTGTTTCGCGCTTTACGTCCGATTTATGGTCTACATAATCGACCAAGTGAGCAAACAATTAATGCGATTGTGACCAAGTTTCGCACTCAGTTTACTTTATTGGACATTATTCATTATTCAAGAACTGCCCATGCATCCCGAAAAATGTACTGTTTGGTGTGGTTTGTACGCTGGTGGAATCATTGGACCGTATTTTTTCAAAGATGCTGTTGGACGCAACGTTACGGTGAATGGCGATCGCTATCGTTCGAAGCTAACAAACTTTTTGTTGCCAAAAATGGAAGAACTGAACTTGGTTGACATGTGGTTTCAACAAGATGGCGCTACATGCCACACAGCTCGCGATTCTATGGCCATTTTGAGGGAAAACTTCGGAGAACAATTCATCTCAAGAAATGGACCCGTAAGTTGGCCACCAAGATCATGCGATTTAACGCCTTTAGACTATTTTTTGTGGGGCTACGTCAAGTCTAAAGTCTACAGAAATAAGCCGGCAACTATTCCAGCTTTGGAAGACAACATTTCCGAAGAAATTCGGGCTATTCCGGCCGAAATGCTCGAAAAAGTTGCCCAAAATTGGACTTTCCGAATGGACCACCTAAGACGCAGCCGCGGTCAACATTTAAATGAAATTATCTTCAAAAAGTAAATGTCATGAACCAATCTAACGTTTCAAATAAAGAACCGATGAGATTTTGCAAATTTTATGCGTTTTTTTTTAAAAAAAAGTTATCAAGCTCTTAAAAAATCACCCGATATTAGTGGAATTACATTTGAAAAATATATGATATCAAAGGCCGTTGCGAATTAATTGTCTGGATTCACGCAAATGTATATTTACGGCAGGTTAATGTGAAGTACTATTGACACTGTATCACATGAAAAGGCATTTAACATAAGTTCACTGGCATAAGTTGCGTAGAAAAGTTTATGAAATATATAAGTTTAATTGCAGTTCATTTTACGCAACAGCCTATATTGAGTCTTTGTAATTGTTATCAATATTAACTAACTCTTTTTATAACGGGTGTACTGGCGTTCTATGAAAATAAAATACTAATTTTGAATGATAAAGTAAAAAAAAAATATTCAAAGTATTGACAATTGCTTCTTACATTTTGAACACCTTTCTGGCGATTTGTAGATACCATGCGCATAGAAATGTTCGCCTTTTGAAGCCAAACAATCAGCCAATCAATTTTTGACTTCTGCGTAAAAATCAAAATGCTGCTCAGGCAAAGCGTATGCCATCGATGAAAGGAAATGCTATTCGCAAGGCGGCAAATTTTGTGTATACGGTGGTTGGAAAAGCAGCTCCAAACCAAGTACTTTGAATGTATGCTGAACTCATGCTTTTCTTTGTGTGCAGGTGTATTGTCCTGTAGCAAAATTACTTTACCATGTCATCTGGACCTTTCTAGTGGTTTTTCGATCAATGCTTAGTTCAAATGAAGCGGTTAGCGGTTAGTATTAACAGTTTCACCAGGTGTTTGAAGCTCATGATATATCACACCCTTCTGATCCCAACAAACACAGAGCATGCATTACCTTATTACCGAAATCGAGATGTTTTTGCAGTCGATGTTGATGGTTGTCCCGCATTAACCCATGATTTTCTCCGTTTAGGATTTCTAAAATTAACTCATTTATCATCGCCAGTGACAATTTGATACAAAATTGTTTTTCTTTCATGTTTTCGAATCAAAATTTCAAAAGTTTTTCAATAGTTTTCAACTTGTGTTTCATCCACTTTATGTGTCACTCATTTTGGATATTTCTCATAGCCTTCAAATGGCCTCGAAATTGTTTGTTATGCAATATTCAACCTGGCTGTGATTTGCTTTTAACGCAAAGTATAATCTTCATCCAATATTATTTGCCATTCGACGGCTGCAAACTTTTTTGGTGGTCTCTCACGTTCGTCATTTCTCACATCAAAATCAATGTGTCTGAACCATTGAAATCATCTTCTGCATGTTGCCTCTGATAGAGCATGTTTACCACATGCCTCGACAAGCATTCGATGCTACTCTGCAGCACTTTTCTTCAAATGGAAACAAAAAACGAATGCTTTCGGCTTTCGGCAAATCATCACTTTTTGGTAGAAAATTTTACATTTTCAATACAATGAAAAAATAAAATGAAATTAGTTTAATGACTGTAAGGTTATTGAATATGTTTGTCAGATTAGCATTTTTCGTTCAGATTTTTTGTTTACTGTAATCATGACTATGAAATGGAAAACCGACTGGCGCGCTGTTGTAAGGTTAAGTAAGGTTGATATAGTAGGCCAATAAGCCACGCATAGACCAGTTTTGGTCCTTTGCGATACCAGTTGACGTTCAGTTTACTATCGATACCTCCTCCAGTGTATCAGACGGTGGGGACCACAGATGTTTATGGCGTAGACTTGCCAATGCTCCATTGCTTCTCTGCTGCCATGCTCTAGACGTGAGGTCGTGTGTCGCAACCAGACAGCGACCAGTTAGTATTCTCATCATGTTCCTACAGTTGAGGTACTTCCGGTCTACCATTTTCAGGTTTTGTTGTTCGTTCCACCGGGTTTTGATTTTCCTTTTCATACTTCAGTCGAGATCGTCGTATAGACAATGCATATGTTTCACGATTTTGATTACGTTTTCGGACGTTAGCCGTACATTATTCTTGGCAATCACGCCCACAATTTCATTGCTCTCAATGCCTTTGTAGTCTGTCAGGCAGTAGAAGTGAAGTTGCTTACTTTAGATCACACTTTTCTCTGCTGCCCTGCTTCCCAAGAAACTTCTGCATATATGTGATACGAGGTTACTGCCTTGATTCCTGCTTGGGAGTCTACGTAGGTGTTGACCCTGGAATTGCCTGCAGGTACAACAGAAGCCAACTCCGAGGCAAATCCCAATAGCGAAGGCCTTGGCTTGAAATATACTACTGCGGTTCGGGAACTTTAAAGCTTGCCTTATGCCTAACTTTTGACAGCATATTCCCGCACCAAGTCCGTCGTCCATTTTCGAGCCTTCCGTATAGATATTTAAAGTGTTGCGTGCGCCTATCCACCATCCTACTGCACCGTAGAGCGCAATTGCTCTTACAACGGCTATGTAGCACCAGTACATGAGAGAGGGAGAGAGCCCCCACGTTGTGCCAAGCATCTGCCTACACACATATAAAGGATTGACGGTTTTTCTCACTCTTGTTCTCACGTTGTGCTTCCACAGCATTTTGCTGTCCAAGTTTTCTCCTGTTTCAACCCCAGATCTGCTTGCGTTGCTCAGTTCTGGATTAAGTATATTAAGTGTAGTGGTTATAGTACTGCTAAGGGTCCGTAGACACCTTCCCGTTATTAATATGGCAATGTTGTCCACATATGCCACTATCTTAAGAGTTTTTTATTCACCACTAGCTTTCCATCCCGGTAAGTTCCACCAACTTCTTGATCACTTAGCGTCGTTAAATTCTGCTCTTATCTGTCTGCGGTCAAAAGGCATGTCTACGTTTTAACATTCAGAATAGATTCTGGATTTATAACCCTGTAAGCGTTGTCTATTGGATTTATAAAATTGCTCCCTCCCCAGTAGACATATTTAGTCTGTATTGGTAAGCAGAGTACCAGAATTTTAAACTTTTTGAAAAAATACCTTTATTTAAACCAATAAGTCTGCTTTCAGAGCGTTGTTAGTGCTTCTGACCACTTCTGATCCGTACTTATCACAACCGCCATGTCTTTTGTTGATAATCGATTACTCATATTAAATATTTACTTGATAAATAGTATGAATTCCGCTGCCGTTGTTCGGTAAAAATGGCAACATAAGCTTCTTACTTTCGTTAGTAATCTTTGGAAATCATCGGTTATGTTTCCATCTCTCCAGATGGCTCGATAACGTATGAAGATACAGCTTTCATTATTATTTAAGAAGGAAAATTACAGAAAAAATTTTGAAAAAATAAACTTTTGTGCCGACTTTCACAAAACTATTTCGAACAATTCTTATTTTAATATAAAACTTTTTAAACTTTTATGATTTAAACACTCTTTTAGTCACCACAGAATATAGTATTTTGTCTTAACCATCAGCAAGTTATGTGCTTCGTTCAACTTCTTTGCAGATCGTAATCACTCTTTCTGCTGTTTCAACCTTTATTTATTGCGGTAACAACAATGAGTTTTAAAATTTATTGGTGATATTTTTGAAATACACAACCCTTGACGCACATATGTATATACACGCTCGCACTCCTCAGCTGCCAGCAAGCTTCTTACATAATATTGGCGCCAAAAACATGTAGCAATGTGTACTTCGCTACATTACACGGCCACCCTGCCACTACTGCTCTCGTGCGTATGCTATTTTATTGATTAAGATCGTGTGGGTAATTGCTCATTTCACATACACACACACACGGATACACATGCTTATACCACAGCGCGTTGGTCTTAATGGAAAGCATGTTGTACATGCATTCCCTAGCTTAAATATTACTGATTGCTCATTTTCACGTTATAATCGTTTGGTTACATGCGCTGCAGCATGTTTGTTGTTAATCATACGACACGGTGCACCCAATAAAGAAATGCACTTAATTCATTAAAACCTTAATGAAATCAATCACAAAAAAATATGCAATATAAAAAAAAACACTACAATCGTGCAGCAAATGTAGTGAGATATTTATGTAATTAGTGTAAATCGGCGGAAAATTATTTTATTTAATTTATTTAAAACCATTTTAATGCGTAAAGTGTATTGATGTTATTAATAAAATGATGTCGGTTAGCTTGCGCTTAATGTTATAAGTTCACAGTGAATTTTTCAATTAATTGTTGATGGAAAAACTTAATTACAATATATTATTATCTGATGTAAAAAGATAAATGAGGATTACTCTGCGTTGCATAAATCGTGACTGTTTTAAAAAATGTTAAGAAGACTTCATGAATTTTGAATTTCTACAATAATTGTTATATAAATATACGGTTATATAAATGAAATATAATATTCGGTTAAAATAAAAAAAGCGCAGATTTCGGCTGCACCTTCACAGCAGATTTTTTTATAGCATAAAAGGATATAAAAAGATATTTATTTTGATTTTGACCAGTCAGTTTAAATGGCAGCTATATGCTACAGTTTCGCGATATGGACAATATATGCAGAAACTATTGCTATGTCTTGCAGAATAATGTATACCAAATTTCGCGACAATACCTTGCCAATTATTCTAGATGTCTGCATACCATACGCAAATACAGCTAAATATCTTGGCATCACGCTCGATGCTAGATTACGTTGGAAAGAGCATATTAAAATAATCCAAAATTGTCGAAAATGCAATGGCTAATTGGGCGAAGGTCAAACCTGTCCATACACAACAAATTACTTCCTTATAAACAAATAATCAAGCCGATATGGTCATATGGTGCGCAACTGTGGGGATGTGCCAATGATGGCAGTATTAATATTATACAACGTTTTCAAAACAAGGTGCTAAGAGTATGTCAGCTTTATATTCATCGAGACAAGCATAATACAGTCGCCGAAGAAATAAGGAGTCAGGCAGATGCCCATTACAAAAGGCTTAATGCACATGTGAACGAGGAGGCGAGAAATCTTCTTTTAGACACATGCCTCTCTAGTCGATTATGTCGCAAAAAGCCACATAGCTTAGTTGGAAGCTAAAATATAAAGAAATTAATTATACTATATACCGTATTTGTATGAGAATTACTATTAATTTCTATGTAATTTGTTTTCAAGTTATTAAAATCAATCAAACTGCTCATTAGTTTTTGAAACTAGTTGTAGTGATATCAAACATTGTTAAAGTTTTAAAAATGTTTGTAATAAAAAAAAAAAAAATACCTTGCCAATGAAATAAGTTTTCCCTACTAGAACTTGAGCATGATCGGTCGGTTTGTATGTCAGCTTTATGATATAGTGCTCCAATCTGAAAAATTTATTTGAGAATTACACCATTGCTTTAGAGAATAATTCATACCAAATTTCTTGAAAATATCTCTACAAATGAAGGAGATTTCCATACAAGCATTTTATTGCGATTGTTAAGTTTGTATAGCAGCTACATGCTGCAGTGGTCTAACATTGGTCGTTCCGAAAAGTGAACAGCTTCTTAGTGAGAAACGGACGACTGTTTAATTTCAGAACAATATCTCAAAAACTAAGAGAATATTTTGTATATATAAAGACGGATATCCTCCATTACAGACAGTTGCACATGGCTATACCGACTCAGCTCATCACGTTGATTAACTATATATGTATATGTACATATACTTATATACTTTATAGGATCTCCAATATTTCTTGTTGGGTATTACAAATATCTTGGTAAACTTAACATGCTCTGTTCATCGTTTCAAGATTGATTCTGGCACAAAAGTATGCGTTATCAAAAAAGTTTAAAGTTCCGCAAAATTTAATGGAGACTCTTTCAAAGTTTCTGCTAGGTTGGATAATTGGCCGGGAAAAAAAGAAATGTGGGGAGATAAAAATAAAGAATTTTTTCCTGAGAGAGAATAGTGGACTTATGGCCAACTATCGACTATCTACTAAAGCGTTAAGCCTTGCTACAGGATCGGCTTTCTTCTGTAATTTTTATTTAAATTATATATTCGAACCAAATAACTATAACTCAGTTTTTTAACCGAGGTTGTGTAACTGTTAGCTTAGGTTGCTTAACTCATTGGAATATTCTGAGATGTTATAACGTGCTCCAATTTGAAAAATGGGACTTAGTTGAATCTCACTTGGGTGAAAAATATTCCTATTGATGACAAGTTTTAACACTAAATATTCATATAATTTTTATTCAGCCCTAACGTGTATAAATTTGCCAGCTGTCGGATCATTAGTTTGTGAATTATATAATTTTGTTTGAAACAACTTTTGTTATTGTGAAAAAAAAGATAAAATAGTGCTTTTCGAAAAAAAAATACAGTTGAAGCAAAAACTTGGCTTGATGACGAGCCTTCAGACACTGCCCCAAGAAAACCAACCATCAAGTATCGGTAAGCTAAGTTTAGACATGGTGAAATGAGCACCGAAGACGGTGCATGCAGTGGACGCTCAAAAGAGGTTATCACCGACGAAAACATGCGAAAAGTCCACCATATAATTTTATATGGCTATAAAGTGAATTTGTTCGAGACAGCAGTCACCCTAAAGATATCAACTGAATATGTATGTCATATCTTGTATGCTTATTTATGTATGAAAAGGCTTTTTACCAAAGCAACCGAGTTGATGTGGACTGCACACGATGAAATCATTCAAAAGCGTGGAAAAACTATTGGAGTTGTATTTTGGGATGCGGATGAAATAATTTTTATTGCCTACCGTGAAAAATGAGCGACCATCGTCCCTGTTTTACTGTGGTAGAAAGTTTTCAATTGACCTTTTACGATATCTGTCAAATAAAAATATCTCAACCGACAGATGGTTTCCTAAATATCTGAAAACCTAAAAAATTAACTGATTCAACTTACTAGGATCAATCTCAGGTATTAATATATTAGACTATATATTAAAAACATAAATGTATTCCAAAAAAATATTTTCGCTCTTACTTGGTATATAAGGCAGCATTAGTTGAGCTCTGCATCAAGCAAATGCAAAATTGGCAAACATTTTTTATTATTCAGCGTTAAAACTAATATTCACAACCTTTTTTGCGTTCCATATCTGGATTCAAAAAAAAAATTCAAGAATAATTAACTAAATTCAAGGTCACTGTACACACATAACACATAAAATTGAGATTGTTTGATAGAAAAGTTATACTTCTGAAATCAACCACAGCTTCTCATGTGCAATGACGAGTTTCCCAAATCATAAAAGTCAGCATTTCATGCCATATTCTAACTCTTCAATTTACACTACCGTTTTCTGTCAAGGACTCACTGCAAGTCCCAATTAAAGATAAATTGTTAATATATTAATGGCAGTTTGTTTGTCTTTTTCTTTTCTGCTAATTAAAATGAAAATGAAAATGCTCAGAGCAACGCATGACGAATACAACAATAACATTCGAAGAAAGCTCGCTAAAAATCACTACCATGGAAACAATTCGCTTATGAAAACAACCGCAGGCAATGAAATGTGTAAGTAAGAAAAATATAAAAAGAACGAAAAATACTGAAGAAATGTGAAAATAGAATATGAAGAGAATGGCGAAATGTAAAAAATATAAAAAAAATTAGTTTATGTTGTGGTGGCATATTTTACGCAAATGTACTAGTTTTGTTTTAGTACTGCAGAGTACAAGGTAGCGCAGCTTTGAGTGGCGGTCAAACAAATGAAATAATAGCGAAATACAAATGCAGAGCTATGTATGTACAGAAATGTCTTCCGGCGGGTCTCCGTAGAGGGGTGCTACCCAAAGGACACATTTTAGATTTCCTTGCGCTGCTGCAATTTCTTGTATAAATATTTATGCACATAAACTGCACACATTTGAAGCTTACTCGGTTAGTCGTGAGCCGTAGACACGACGCAACGGACGCAACGTTACGTTGATATGCACCATTAAGCGTAAAGCAAATCTCGGCGGTATTGACATCAAAAATAATGCAAATGTAACACCCTTCACAGATAATAAAGTTTTTCATATAAGGCCAAATTTCGTGAAGATATTTGCTTAAGGGGGTACTCTCATGTGAACGCATATATTTTACCACTTTTTAAGAAATTTTTTTTATGCGACAACAAAATTCAATCATTTTAATATTTTAATTTATTTTTATTTGTATTTTGAAATGCACAAAAAAATTTTTTTTTTCGTTTTTTACATTTTTAATATTTTTTTTTTTAAATCAAAGTAGTCCCCAACAAAAAAAAGTAGTTCACTGGTCATGGTGATAGCGGCTGTTCATGTTATCTGAAATAAAAAAATCGAATGGATTATTATTCAGTAGTTCTGCGGCTATCGTCCCTACCAAATATAATCAATTTCATAAAAAAAAATGTCGAACTTCAAAAAAAGTCACGAAAATCTTGTTTTTTCGTTAAAAATCGTTTAAAAAAATGAAAATATTTTCGAAAATAAAAAATTCTGGTAGGGACGATAACTATAAATGAGTAGAAGAACATATGTAAATTTTAAAGTAATTGGTTAAATAATTTTTTTTAGGACCATGACAGTTTCAGAAAATGATGATTCGAGAAAAATGCGTTTAAAGTTTCAAGAGAGGTAGACAGTCGCTTACGACACGTCGGCGACTATGAGCTGTAACTTATCAAATACTATGAATTTCGGTCTGAATTTTTCACAGCATATTTTCAATAGGTTTTACTGTCAAAATATAAAAAAAAATCGATTTTTCGAAGTGATTACATGAGAATACCCCCTTAAATAAAAAAAAAATCCTCTTGTTTTTGATCGAGCAGTTTGTATAGTAGCTAACTATATGCTATAGTGGTCCTATATAAGCGGTTCCTAGAAATGAGCAGATTCTTTGGGTGCAAAATTTTGCAAAATTTCGAATCAATAACTCAAAAACTGAAGGACTAGTTCGCATATACAGGCATTCGGACAGAAGGAACTGGCTGAATCCAATGAGTTCGTCAGCTGTTGAGGGTATAATAAATTGTGCTGACATGCAACAAGACCGCTAAATAATATCAAACACAAGCACACATATTTTCGTAGTGAAAAGCAGGCAAAAAGTGTAAACACACCATAAGTATTTCGCGAACACACTACGAGCTGACGAAGCGCTTCATGGTTGCATAGTCGCATATGCTTGTGATCTGTGTATGGCTTTGTGCAAACAACCGTTAAGTATGTGTGCTAAGGTTATTCTTAGTTAAAAGACAGAACGTTGTTATGGCGAGAGTTAACTGAGTCTCTCAAATATCTTATGTGTGCATACATACATATACATATGTAGTACATGTGGTCTACAGTATTCCCATTCTATATCCTAATGCTTGACTAATTCGTGGTTTCACGTCATTTGCTTACATTTGTTGTGTATATCTACTACATTACTAGAATACCTGGTAAAAAATTTTTAAATAGATTTCTGTCGCTTTTTTAAATATTATAATTATACATTCTACTACGGCAACATCTATCGCGAAAATCCTGTCCGATGTGTATACAATCTCTTTTAAATACGAGCGGAAGACTTTTATTACTCCGATTTTCATGAATATCTTGTTGTCAGATCTATATGACATTTGTCTTATTTCTATCTTCTTTATTGATAAATTTCTGTAAAAAAAACTTTTGGGAAATACTGATGAAATGTTTTTAGATTTCTGAAAAGCATACTGTGAAATTAGTTTAAGCAACTAGATAGATTTCATAATAGATAAAATCGATGTGTCGATAGTATGTATTAATTCTGATTCCGCTACCATTGATTGTAGTATATACCAGGTTGTTCAATGAGTTTTATCGCTTGATAAGCAAAACACAATTTTATGATTCCAAATACACTTTAGTAATCTTTATAATATCGCTGAACAGTAATAAACTTGCTCCAACGATCCTCCAATCTGTGGATCCCATCCCTGAAGTGAGAATCCTGAAGGTCGGCAAAATGCGCTTCAACAGCCGTTATGACCTCTTCATTTGATGAAAAACGCTTGCCACGCATAAATGTTTTGAGTTCAAGAAACAAATGGAAGTCGCTGGGGGCCTAATCTGGTGAATACGGTGGATGCTTCAACAATTCGCACTTTACTTCACGGATTATAGCTAGTATCAAAATGCTCTTGTGGCACGGTGCATTGTCCTGTTGAAAAAGAATTATTTTTCATCTGTAAACCGGGTCTTTTTTTCACGAATTTTTTCCTTTAACTGGTCCAAATTATTGCAATAATATTTAGAACTAATTGTTTTACCATTTTGCAAGTAATCCACCATCTAAATTCCTCTCGCATTCCAAAAAACTGATGTCATAACCTTTTTGGCCAATTTCCAGACACGAACTCGTTTCAAAGCCGAAAAACCAGGTTCACACCACTCTTTAGCTTAATGTTTTGATTCAGGATCATGGTGATAGACCTAAGTCTTATACATTCTGATGAATCGATGCATAGAATCCACTTTATCCTTTTTAAAATGCACCAAATGTTGTTGAGAAAGTCGCATTTGATCTTCCAAAACCATATCCTGTATTTTGGCTATTTCTGGTGTTGATGCGTTTTTTGGACGTCCTTCACGTGGACCTAAGTCATTATCCTGACAGAATTAAGGGGTTACATGGGTTTACGGGTTTCAAAAGTTTGATTTTTTTGTCTTATTTTGTCCAGAAAACTTCTACGCTCAAAGCAAGCTAGGCTAAGTGCGGCGGCTTCATACGCGTTTTTCTCTAAACTTTGTTTTTGTAGTCGGTTGGCAAGATTTCTCTAGAATTACTCAACCGATCTTCATGGTCTTTGCACAGGCCTTTGAGATACAATTCTTAAAACTTGGACCAAGGATTGTTTTTCGATCACAACTATTTGAAAAAAAAAATATGTCGCGAAATTTTCACTGAAGTTTTTATTTTTTTTTTGTAAAAATGTCTGCCAAAAGTTCAATTTTCAGTTTTTTCCCTTCGTCCATGTTGTAAGTTAGGGTTTTACTACTAAAGCACTCATTTTTTCACTTTAATTGATCCTGTAAGGAGTTTTCCTGCCAACTCGGGCGCATATTTTTTCCAAGCGCTCACCGAGAACAGCATCGCTATAGCCGAGTTTAAAATATTTTTCCAAGAATTTTATAATTTCTTTGTGAATAGTGTATGTGTGTAACAATAAAAAATTCTAATAAAATATTTAATTTTTTATGTGAGAAAAAAATTGTTGAAGAAAGGCTGTTTTTTACCGGAGGAAACCCATGTAACCCCTTAATGTTGCCGGCGGCTTTTCTCCAATCCGATCGTTTCCATTAACGTTTCTAAGTCTAGAAATTTTCACTTGAAAGATGTCGAGTTGTTTAGCCATCGAGCTATAATCAATTGGTCGTTCGTTTTCAACCAGCACGGTCTTTATTAATGGCGGCGTTAACCCACTCTCATAGGAGCTCTAAAGGCACTCTCTAAACATACCGGTATCAGTGAAAAGTTGGTGGATAAGTTTAGTAGGCTCTAGATGAAGCATAAAACATTCTGCAGAAAACATTTCCCCACCCAGACTTCAAACAATGTGGGACCTGCCACTAAGATCAAATCGAATTCGGTTCGCGGAGCTGCTTTGCTGATTGGCTCTTCCTCTCTTATTTATATATAAAAATATTTACATTTCACACTTTTGCTTGCAATAAAGGGAATATCCTTCGCATTCAGGCAAACAAATTTCGCCGTGAAAAAATATAAACAAAAGTGAAAACGGAAAGTGCAAAACGAAACAGCGGCAACAAAAGGAAAAACATGCAAAGCAAAAGAGAGATGTCTTAATGGAAAACATTGATGCAGCAGACGAATGCCACCTCGGCTTTTACCGGCAAGTTGTTTTGATTAAATATGTGCATATATGTGGCACAAAAACAAAGCATGCGCAAGGTGCCATAGAAATGTGTGTGCGTGAGTGTGTACATGTGCTTATGTGCGCAAAAAATATAAAAGCAACCGCTACACATTGGCAACTAATGCACTGCTGTTTGTTGCTGTTGTTATTGCTGCTTTATAAAGCTTTTCATTGCTTTACCTCCTACTTGCTTCAACATCTTTTGTTTTTGTTGCTGCTGTGGTGGAATGTTTTTGCTGTGCATTGCTTTTGTCATTAGCGTCACGGTTGGCAAACAAAATTGAAATGCTTTTCAGCGCTGCGCCACAGGAAATAACATTCTTTTGCAGCAACGAATGACTGGAAAATGTTGAAGATGCCGTGCAATGAGCTTGTCACCGTAAAAAGCTAGTAAAAATAAACGAATACATATGTGCTTTATTAAAGGATTTAATACTTGCGTTTCAGAAATTTTAACTTGCGACTTTGTGACTATTTCTAGATCCTCACAACAACGACCTAGTAGCAATGCGCAAATTTAATTTACTTTTTTCAAAATTTATTCTTTCACTCCCATACCCTTTTTTTCTCATTTACATATTATAGTATAAAGAAAAAACAAGAAAAAGCGGCTGCTCTGAAGCTGTTTTACCCTTCCAGGTGCATTTCTTTTAGTAACTATGTGTTCATTTTATATGGAAGCTATATGCTATAGTAATCCGATCTGAACAATTCTTTCGGAGATTGTATTATTACCTTAAGCAGTAATCCATGCCAAATTTCGTAAAGATATATCGTCAAATGCGAAAGCTTTATGTTAAAGAAAATGTGCAATCTTCTTGAAAGAAAATGACGTTTGCAAAGTGAAAACGATATCTTAAAACTGAGGGACTAGTTCGTATATATACAGACAGACGGACAGACGGACAAACAGACAGACGGACATGGCTAAATCGACTCAGCTCAACATACTGATCATTTATATATATACTTCATAGGGTCTCCGACGCTTCCTTTTGGGTGTCAAAAACTTCGTAACAAACTTAATATACCCTGTTCAGGGTATAAAGAGTATAAATTTAGTAAAGTCTGCTTCAATTACTAAAACAATAACGATAATTAACCTATATTTATCATTAAATAAATATCCGTTAATCGATTAAGGCATATTTATTAATACCAACTACGTTTTGTCTAATAACAGAACAAACCATAAGATCTGCAACCTCATCATAGTACTTTTAAGCAAGTTTTTCGACATTACTTCTTTTACTTTATCGGTGTAGACACTACTTACGCGGTTATAGCAGAGTTACCACAGCGCGCCAGTCGTTTAATCTTTTGCGCTGAACTATGTCAATGTCCTCATATATCTCATACAGCTGATCGTTCCATCGAATGCGATATTCGCCGTGGCCAAAGCGCAAAGGACCATAAATCTTTCGCAGAACTTTTCTCTCGAAAACTCGCAACGTCGACTCATCAGTTGTTGGCATCGTCCAAGCCGCTGCACCATATAGCAGGACGGGTATAATGAGTGACTTATAGAGTTTAGTTTTTATTCGACGAGAGAGGCCTTTACTTCTCAATTGCCTACTCAGTCCGAAGTAGCACCTATTGGCAAAAGCTATTCTGGGTTGGATTTCGAGGTGGGATGTCTGTCAAATGTTTAAGCTTTGATTCCGCAAACGCGGGACAATAAAAAAGAAAGTATTGCGATGTTTCCACCTCGTCTTCTTCCATACAGTTTCTGCAGCTGGCCCCCGGAAAGATTTCTAACCTAACAGTATAGACGCCGATAGGCCTTTGGTCTGTTAAAATTACTACAACTATGAAGGGATCGGTTAGCCTTACTGGGAGCAAAGAGCACATACAATTAATGTTGGTCCAAAATGATTTACGACAACTCGTGAACCGATGGTAATCCAGGTTGGGCCAAGCTCCTGCGAGGCTCAGCTTTCCAGTAATTGAACACACGAAGAGAGGGGAGCCTTGCCCATTGCCATTCTACTGATACCGGCGCTAAGGTAACTTTTCTTCCCAGCTCATCAAATTTATAGGTTCCTGCGATTCCGCTGTAGTCTGGTACCCATACCTGTTTTATCACAATGCCATTGATAAAGGGGTTAGGCCATCCTTTACCAGCCGTAAACGCTTGGTTAGTGAGCTCTTGTCTGCTATCTCCGCGCTGATATCTGAGTGGATTGTCAGTTCTCTGAAGGAAGCAGCAGTGCGGGACAGTAGACATGCAATAGTAAGGAAGTATGAAATGGAAGTTGATAGAGAGTTCTTTACAATAAACCCTTCCACCAACCTTCCCACCAAACTTTGAATATGCTTACTGTCCACTACTCTAACGGCTTCTACATATCCACATCTCCCTCGGAAGTATATGGATGGAGAAAAGGCCGCCAGAATTTGTTGAGGCAACTTCAAGATCTAAACGATGCCGCATGAAATCAAAGCGTGCAAGGATTTTCGAATGGTCAAACATGTGTTAATTTCGAAAGCCCAGATTCTCTGAATCTGAAAGCAGATGCGGTATACAGTCAAATCGTGACATATACAGATATACAGACTAAATTTATGTTAATTGCAGTCTCTGAAGGAACAGCTAAGTATCAGTGCATACATTGAAATTCGTTATTTTTTTCTATTGGCCGTATGCAATTTTACACTAGCTTCAATTATCAAGAATGTCCAAAGAAGTTAAGCTAACTGATCACTAGAACCTCTACTGTCTAAATAGTAACCATCAAAGATCGTCTTCAAAGCTTTCAAAGTAACTACAGGTTAAGTTTCCCACCCTAAAGTGTAAGAATTAGAAAACGGCAAACAACCATCAAAAACATCGTAATTCTTCCACAGGTTTCTAAGTGCTTAAAAGAACTGCGCACACGGAGTTCGTGTAATGATCTCATCCCATTTGTGGAATTCCTTTCGCCAAGCAACCATGCGTACCGCAAACTGCCAGAAATAAGCTGCCTCATTTGCTTGCATCATTTAGCAAAATGTTACTGCCATTACGTGCAACAACAATAAAAGCAGCAAGTAGACAACCGGCTATAAAATGCAACGGTACTGCATGTACAGTAATTGTAAGTGGAGGGGCGGCGCTCGCTGAAAATGTAGCGAAACAATTTGTCCGCATCGAAAAGCAACGAAAGAGTAGTTTGAAAAACGGATATTTAAAATTTTGATGCACATTAAGCGTTGCCGTTTCGTTTTATTTTTACTTTTATTCTCTTGCCACACATTTTAAAGTTACATTTTCATGGCGCGTTTCATGGCAATTTGTGCGAATGTTTGTGCAAATGGTGCATGCAATGCTGGGGCATGTAAGTGACATATTTGCAACAAATGGTTTGGCGCTATGTTCAACAGCGCCACATCAAATTGAGGTTAGGGTAGATGTGCAAGGGGCAATTCTATTACGCGGGAGTATCTGCAATTGAGGTGTAAAGTCAGTAGTTACCGTTAAAGTCAGTTAAGGCGTTTACACTTCATAAAATGTAACAGGTAACCATGAAGTGCGCGGTCATTTTGCTACCTGATAGATTTTTGTCCATCAAGCTGGCGCATTTTGCTTTTTTAAGTTGGCAACACGTGTAAAAGTGTCTCTAAAATTATGTTGGCTCACAGAAGGTTCAAAGACTTGATTGAGTTTTGATTGTTGATTGATATTAAAGAGAACCAGCATGTTTTCAGGTTTGGTTTTCTGTACAGTATGCGATTTAATATCCGGTCCACGGAGATTCTATTTTCAATGTGGTTTCTTGGATTTAATCTTCTGACTAATTTTCCTCTTAAATATCTAAGATATAGATAAAAGAAACTCAGCTTCAAATATGAAATTAACATGATAAGTTTAGAGGGGAGTCTACCGTCAGAATTTAAATTCAGCTCGATTCATTTTGTCTGTCATTGGAGATGTGATAAGGCTTTATCTCCTTGCTGATACCACTATCTTTGACTAAAACCATTGAAATGGGATAGAAAAGGTTCAGTACATTGGTAAAACACCCATTTGCAAAGGAGGCTCTGATTGATTTTCATGAAACTATGAGGCTATGGGGCTCCTGGTGACTGAGCTGACTTTGGTATTTGTTTTGATACTTTTGATTTTGATTACTGTCATCTAGTTAAAGCTTAAGAGCCGTTTTCTCAATATTTGATTAAAAAAGATCTTTATCGAAGAAGGACTCTTGATTAAGTTAAACAGAAGTTAACTAAAAAATCGCTAGCCAAAAATTTCGAAAAGAGCCCTTAAAGGATATTTTTACTAAAAACTTATTTTGGTAAAGATGATGGCGCAAAATGATCTCTCTTTAGTAAAGACTACTGTGATAATGTGTGGCATCACATACAAGTATGTGCGACCAGTTTTTTTAAATATTCAAGTTAGCTCCCATTGATCATTGATAGTCACACTTTCCCTTTTGAGAAAAAGTGTGAAACTAACTGTCCCCAAAGTCACTTAACAGTAGTTCCAGGAAACGGGTTTTTTCGAGGGGTTGGACTACAGGGAAAGTGCTGTTGTGAGAGTAGATATGTTGGGGGAGTAATCTGCTAAATCTTACCTACTCCGATCTCATGTCTCTCCTACGGGACCACTGGACAAAGTATTACTTCATGGGAGAGAGGAAGACATTTAAATATCCTCTATTGTACGGACAGATTGACCCCTAATATGTTGTAAATGTCTCAGTCTTGCATAAATAGAGCTGTCGCTGCACTGACAGCTTTCCATTTTACAGAGGACTCGCACACAACTACCTCCAAATGTGGTTTCCAGTTTTTCTCTTATACTTGAAAATCGAGTGCCATGATAGAGTACATGTTCAGAGTCTCCTAAACACTCTTTACACGTCGGACAATATGGACTAAGATCATGATGATATTTGTATAGGTAACTTCTAAAGCATTCACGGCCATTGAGTATTTGGATCAGGTGGAAATCCAAGTCCCCATGTTGTCTACCTATCCACGAGTATATGTCCGGAATCAGTCGGTGGGTCCACCGTCGAGGTAGACCTCTCTGATAAGTTACATATTCACGTGAATTCATCTCTCTGGATCTCAATTGGCGGCATACTGGCTAATACCTCATCAACGTCACTTGATATTGTTCGGAAAGCACTTATCACGCGTATTGCAGAAAGCTTATGCCTGCGTTGATTGATCTAGCACATCATTTTATGTCTAGCTTCTGCATCCACATTGGAGCCACATATAGTATAACTGAACTCATTACCTTAGCTATTAAAAATCGTCGGCTGGAACGCACACAGCCTTTATTTACCATCATTCTAGATAAAGCATCATATACATTATTTTATTTGCTTAACATTCCGTATTTTCAAGGGTGCCTTTGTTCTGAGTCTTTTCACTATTACACCGGTACTTCAACTGTGACTGTGATTATATTTGCTCACTTTGCTCACTTTGCAGCATAACCTACTTTCTGTTCAGCCAGCTTAAACTCATGGTAGCAAGCCAACTTTTTTATAAAGTAGTATTGTCTCTTTGATAATCCGCCGGCTTTTTGGATTGGTTACTCCAAGTTAGTGCTTTCGTACACTTAACCAATCGTGTCGAGTATGCACAGTCGTCGATATGATGAAGATTCCACTTTCCACTGTGAAAAGCGTTCTATACTTTTCTGAAGTTTTTTGCGTCCGAAACTAGGTTGGTATAATTCTGATTTATCTTAGTTGGCGGTACCTCTTCAACTAGGTAACTGCGAGAATGATTTCCGTAAGAGCATTCCAGCAGAGACTGCTTGGCCAGAATTGAGTTGTAATTCTTAACCGGGATTTGCTGTTCATTTATTTTGTTGTTTGTGGAATTTGTTGTTCAGTAGAGAAGACATCACGTAATTGTCGCGAAGAAAACCACCTTTTGGAACCTCCTGTGTTCGAGTTTTGGAAAAACAGCAACGGGAAGAAAATCACCTTTCTTGTTGTTATTGTTATAACGGTTATCAATCCCCGTTAGGATGGTAAGGGTTATCTGTGTTGTCGTCGACGTCATCTAATGGGAGGTCCAGGAAACGTTCTGTTTCGACGGGGTCGGACCATTGGGAAAAGGGTGTTAGATGGGTGGTGTTGGTAGGGCATGCAAAGAGGTGGTCAGTGTCATGCGGAGACGCGTTGCATGCAGGACATACATTGGGTATGTCACGGTCTATTATGGATAAATAGGAGTTTAACCTGCTAAAATATCCAGAACGAAGTTGCGATGGGTGGTGGTTTGACTCAAAGAATGCCATACACGGGAAGGGAGTCGGTGAAGGTGTTTATGGCTCCACTGTGAATACCGGTCAGTACCTGTCGAAAGTCAGTTGCGTCCGAAGTCCGGTCGGCATACTGTACGACGTCATCGACGTTGTCAAGGAAAGACCTTTTGATGCTCCTAGGAGGCGGTTCCGCTCCAAGCAAATGGCTGCAAGGGTGATTTCTACGAAAACATCCCAACAGGAACTGCTTGGAGAGGAGTTCATTATGCTCCTTAACTGGGAGCATAAGCGTCTCACTATGAAGGTGTTCGATGGAAGACATCAAAAGGCATCCCGTCGTGGTCCGGAGTGCAGTATTTTGGCAGGTCTGAGTTTTCTCATCTGCATACCACTGCATTTAGGCGACCATATTGGTGCTGCGTAGTTGAGGACCGGCCGGCCGATTGCCTTATATGTTGCCAACATCGTTTCTTTGTCTTTTCCTCATGTGCTGCCGGCTAGCGACTTAAGGATTTTGTTGCAGCTCTGTACAGTCGTATGGGGAGTGAAGAAGCATAGCCTATCAAAGGTTACACCTAAAATCTTTAGGTTATTGACAGTCGGAATTTTGACGCCATCGACTGCAATATTAAGTTCAAGTCTATACTCCTTCGTCCAGTTCGTAAACATGATCGCTGGGGATTTGGTGGGGGAAAGTTTGAGGTTCCGTGCAGTGAGGAAACCAGAAAGGTCGGAGAGGTAGTTGTTTAGTTTCGAACACATGCCATCGATTCCACCTTTGGAAATACTCGGTATAATTATTTTTAACTTAAAAATTTGGCCTCGAAATAGAACGGATGCTTGAACACCGCTCAGCCATGCTTAGTTTGTTCAGTATTTCCTAATAGCGAGCGTGATTGACTGGATCAGAAGTGTTTGATAAGTCCAACGTTACTAGGATTGTCCTTTCACAGAGTTTTTCCGTAGAGGTCACAAGTTGTCAGAACGTTTGTGACTGGACGGAAGACATGTTGGTGATTAGCCAGGTACTAATGGTTTATAAAGTTCAGAAAAAGCAAAGCTTCAAGCATCTTCTTTCTTCGTCTTCCTCGTTCTTCTTCCGTTGCTTAGGCAACTCTGTCTGAATATGTAGCTAACCTCTACCGAAGGGATCGGCTTTGTAATTTTATCTAACTTAAGCTATGACATTTTGAAAATGTCAGTAAAATTTACTGTTTTATTTGTTGAGTATCATATAAAGACTGAAAATAAGGGAAGCTAAAGAATTATACTAATAATTTTGGTAAACATCAGCCGTTTTCAACCAAATCAAATTGAAGCATCAAATACCGATCTGTTACCTAAAAAATTGAACTTACATAGTACATATATTAAATTAAATATATTATTTTATATTTGAAATTGCAATTATGTCAGTGAAATGTTTGCCCACTTCATGCTCTGACACGAAAAATTTTCCGCTCAATTCAATTTTAAGCCCGAAAGCACATACAAACTAGCAGCAAACTACTAAAAACCAGCTTAACGGTTAAATGTGCATGTGAAAAGTACCATATATAAAGTACCGTTTGAGCTTCGCTCATGCGAGCGAACGCAGAAAACACAATTTGCACCAACTGTCACCATAATGTGGCATTTAACGCCATTATACAAATGTGCTGATTAAATTTGTGAGCGCACAAAAGCAAAAAGCGCTGAAGAAACGGCAAACGGGCTACGGCATTCGAAATCTTCAGAGCTGGAGTTCGGCTTGCGAGGCATAAAAGGAAGCCACACACACACACACACCACTGAAATATTTGCTTGCAACGAAAACCCAAAAACCGAAACAAAAGCAAAGTGCTCTGTACAAACAGGCTGAACACGGCAGCGGTGTGGCAACTATTATACATGTGTGGCACATTAAAACATGCATACACACACACACATTCACACATTCGAAAACACTTCGCAATGCAAAAGTTCGCACACGTAAATTGTTATGAGATTGTTGCCGGCGTTGTTGTTGTTTGCTTTGGCGCTTTGTACTTGCAACTGCAACATCGCGCAAATAGCATTGTGAATGGAATGGCAAGCGCTACATAAGCTTTTAAGCCCAACCAACCACCCGCTCCGCCGACTGGCAGGCTGCCTGACTGGCTTAGCGGCTGGCGGTGTCTGGATCAGTTTGGCTTTTCCGCGCCACACTTGCCACGTAACAATGCAACACTTGCAGCAAAACACCGTGTGGGCTACAATGAAATTTATGTTAACGGTAATATAGTTGATGGCGGCTGCAACGTACGCGCTGCGTGCGGTGCGGAATAGAAATGAGCGCTTAGATTTGTTGCAGCGGTAGGAACTTAATACGGTTCGTGTTGTACCTGCTGTGGCGCGCTTAGATGGACGTGCATTTGGTTGCGTGCATATTTAAGGTTTTAATTGCAATTGCGTACTTCAGAGTTTGGACCACTACAAAGTAAACATCAACATAATAATCAACTTTGTATTTCGGGCATGAATATGTGTTTGTTTGATTGTTACTTCTGAACTATAGAACTAGTTGTGTGTAAATGTACACCACCGCACAGTAATGTTCATGGATACACTTTACAGCTGAATATTAGCCGGTTCCAGTTCCGGAATTTGGCAGAAAACTTGACTTCGAGGCAAATAAACGATTACTTAAAAGAGAGCAAGGTAGCGAAAATAATTCCTCAAGCACATTGATTAGATATGTTTACTTACTTAATATTTAATATTAAGCGCTTTAGAAAGCGGTATTCCGGAAATTTAATTTAATTTTTAATTCAGAAATATTTTGGTATATCTTTAATTCTATATATATATATCTTTAATTTGAAAAAAAAAAATAATTTAACTATCGCTTTTTGTGATTTTTAACTCGTCTGAAACCGTACTACAATAAATATTTAGAGATGGTATCAGAACTGGAAAATACAGGGTGGCTCAAAACTAATCCTCCTATCAGAAGATGCTATAAATTTTGCAATTGACCTCTAATGTCAGTTCTGTTTTGACATTTGTGTAGTAAACACATGCAAAATACACGTAAATAAACAGTGGTACGCTACACTGCGTGCCACAACCGATATGCTGAAGGATGCCTTTCCCGGGCGCCTAATCTCCCGGTTTGGCGATTTGCACTTTTTGAAGGCCTTATGTCAATAAGCCTCAGACTCTTGCAGCTCTTAAAGACAATATTCGTCAAGAATGTGAGGACCTATCGCCGGAAGTTCTGGCCAAAGTGATGGAAAATGCCATAAAAAGGGCTCAAACGACAATCAACTGTGGCGGCGGCCATTTACATTATATCATATTCTCGACTTGATGTAAAAAAATTTAAGAGACCAAATAAAAATAATCCACTAGCAGAATCAAAGTTTTTAATTTTTTAAAAAAGTTTTTCATTTTCCAAAAAACATCGGACAGTAATTTTTGCGCCACCTGTTATATAGATATTTTTATACTTTGAACAGAGTATGCAATGTCGGTGATCCTACAAAGTAAATATATAAACAGTCGAATAATTAAAGTTTTGAGATATCGGTCTGAAATCGCCCACGTCCTTTTCTTTGGAACCGCCTATGTAAGACAACTAAAGCACATATGTAGCTGCCATATAAACTAAACGATCAGAATGAAGGGCTTATGTAAACACTCGTTCGTTGGACGAGGTATCTTCAGCAAATCAGCGAAGGATTGTTGTTCAAAACCATGCCGCGATTTCCTAAGATATTGTTTTCAGCATATATGCCATAGCATATATGTAGCTGCCTTTCAAACTTGACAACCAAATGCGAATAGGGATCTTCTTCTACCTTTTTGCCATAAAAAATTTGCTTGTGAAGGTTGTCTTGTTTTAATTGAAAAGACTTTTTAAACTGCTACTACTACTTTTTGTTAGTTTTTTTTCGAATAATATTGGAGTGTACACCATTTTTTGATCCCTGAAGAATTGGTTACACCGCTTTTTAAAGATGATATTTTCAATTCTATATATTATCATTAAAATGATACAGCTGTGGGCAAAAAATAGTAAGACTTTTTGATTTAAAGTTCAGAATGTTGGTAAAGGCCTTCGGTGATAATTGTTTATTGCGATCAAGTGTTTTTGTTGGTATAGAAAATTAAAAGTGGGTCGAGAACACATTGATGACGAATTACATCCAGGACGGCCTTTAACATCAACTGATGAACAACCCGTCAATAAAATATAGAAATTTATTTATTTATTTATTTGTTTATAATAATTCATATAACAAAAAAAAGAGTTTTACGGCCTTTAACATCAACTGATGATCAACCCGTCAATAAAATAAAGAAATTATTGCTTGAGAATGAATAATTAATAGTCAGAGATCTTGCTGGCATCGTTGGATGTCGGAAGTTTCAGTGAAACCCATTTAGCACGTATGTTCGGGCCTGAGAAAAGTGAAAGCACGATTGGTTCCAAAATCACTAAAATTTTTTCGAAGATATCATGAAATGTATTATTACTGACGATGAGTTTTGGATCTGTGCTAACGTGCCGGAAAGAGACGATCAATCGCCCGAACATCGTAGAAAAGGTGAGCCGAAACGAAAAGTTGATAACTGTCATCTGACAAACGCTTGACAGCTTCATCTGGCAGCTACCAATTCACATTCACTTGACAAATGCCAACCATTAGTCCGACAGATGCCAGTTTTTTGTGATATTTTTATTATAAAAAGTCGAGGGTTTTTATTAGTTTTTCCCTCTAGAGTTTGAGAGAATATTTTTAGCATTAATTAGTTCTTTCACTTCGGCCAATTGTATACTTCTTCAAATTATAATATCTGAGTATCCAGTACAGTAATTAAATAATAGGTGATCTTTTTTCCTTCATCGCTCCACTCTATGGGCTCTTAAAATTTTCTAGTCAAATTTGGTTCAGCGATGAGGCCCAATGGGCTTCTGGCTCAATGGGTATGTAAATAAGCAAAATTGCCACATTCGGGACAAATAACAACATAAAGTTGAATTTCTTGTAATTTCATTCAGAAAAAACAACGGTTTAGTGTGGTTTGTGAACCATTGGAATAATCGGTCCGTCTATGCGATCGTTAATACGCCATGAATACTGACTATTTAATGTATTAAGTTGAAGCTCGTGATCTCGGCGACATTTGTTTTCAAAAAGACGACGTCACTTCCCACACAACGCATCAATCAATGGATTTATTGAGAAAACACTTCGGTGAGCAGTTAATTTCACGTTTTGAGCCAGCCGATTGACTAGCAATATGATATGATATCACACCGGTAGACTCTTTCCGGTGATGATATGTAAAGTCTAAAGTCTATGCGGACAATCGCGCTTCGATTCAGGTCTTGGCACAATAACCACGCGTGTCATTCAGTTACCAGACGAAATGCTCGAACGAGTCATCAAAAATTGGACTCAAATAATGAACCAGCTGAGACGTAGCCGCGGCCAATATTTGAAAGAGATAATCTTTAAAAAATAAATGCGAAGGAATGTTCTTTCGAATGATAATAAAGATTCCCCATTAAATTTGAAGTTTCTGTGTTTTTTCTTAAAGAAAGAGAACCTCGAAATGGAATTTCAAATTAAAATCAATTCATATAGAAAAGGTTATTTCACATATGAGAATATAATTACTCCATAATATTGTGTAAGTGAGACCCAAGTTATTTAATTGGATGCATATATAATATGACTATGAAAGAAAGGGAAATAATAAGAAAAAAATTATGCTAAATTCTCCTGTAAAATAATTTATCGTATAAATTTTGATTTTATAGCAATTTCGCAGAATTTTTATGCTACGTAAATAGTAATTGCAGCTCACATATTACCAATCCAAGGAATTGAGAAAATTTCCATCATTTGTTGTACACCATTTTACGCTAGAATTTTCCGAAAGTTGCTTCAAGTATTTCCGATGAATTTTCAAACTGCTTCAACTTTTTAAGGCAAAGCATTTTTTCTACAATACCCCCAAATTGCCATTTAAGAATATCTGCTGCAGAGACTTACCATGAAATACATTAATTGCATCAGCTTCAGCTTGCCACTCACGCATAAGCTGCGAAACAAATGCGGCCTGGCGCTGGAAGCATGCATAAGTATTTGCTTCTAAATCTAACCGATTCGAATGCCATGGAAAGCTCATCAGCTCAACATGACGTATGAGTGACATTTAATGAAATGCACATAAATTAACGGGAATGTGACAACAACAACAACAACACCGACAACAATGAGCCAGCGCTGAGGCAATAACAAAAATATGAACTGAGCTTTGAGTAATCACAGGCGAATGCGGGCAATAAGCAATAGCTGAAAATAAACGAAAATGTTGCACAAAGAGCATGCAAAAGAAGAGCAAAAAAGTGGAGATAAAATACAAATATTCACAGAAGTAATTTCTGTATTTTGCTATTACACAGTTTGTTTGTTTGCCTAAGCGTTTGCGCTGCGCTCCAAGCGCCACTGCAAGAAATTCCACTTGAGCAAACAAATTGCATTTCGAAATTGCAAGCCAAATGACACAAGTCGCAAACAGCGTTGCGGAGCAAAGAGCGCCACAGCGATAGATTGCCGGGGCGTGCACTGCGCGTGGAGCGCAGATGAACAGATGAGCGGATGAGAGGATGAGCAGCGTGCAATAGTTGAGCAAACAAACAGCAGTTGAGCGGAAATGGCAATACCAACACCAATTCCGACTGCTATCAAACGCCTGCAGCACCACCGAATGCCACTCCGCCAGCGCTGGTGTGTGTTGGTGTTGTGGCAACATCATCAACCCGGCCATGCAGTCAGCGTCATTTGACTTTGCTACATTAACTTTGATTTATTTCATGTTTGCTGTACACTCTCGTCTTTCCGAGAATGCGCAAATCTCTTTGGCTCTACGTAGTGCCAGCGGCGTGTTTGGTTTTGCAACTGCGGTGGCGTATGCAACTGCCGATTATTCACAATTTTTGGCAGCACCGAACTTATGAGCGTTATTGTCGTTGTTCGTACATACATTAACATTAGCACAAATGGTTGGCTCTTTCTTGAGAAATATTTACTTTATTTATTTCTGGTTTATGCTCAAGTAAAGCAAGAATTTAAAATATATTACAAGTCATCGCTAAATAATATATTTATGGTACCAAATTCGTTTTTACGCTCAAAGAGAGTTTTTACGTTATAAAGAGTTATATAAAGTTAGAAGATCGAAAAAAGCGAGTTTTCCAAAATTTTTTCCGAGAAAACTTTAAAATGTTTCATAAAAAAAATCGATAATTTTTTCAAATTTGCGTGTAATTTCGAAAATATTCACCGGAACGATATGCTTTTTTTGTGTGCATTCTTAACTATATGTACATACATTAAGAAAATAAAATTTAAAAAAATTGATTTGATGAAAATTCTAACTGTATATAACCTCTTAAAATGTCACACATATTGATTAACACAAATGGCTTAGAGTCAGACATAAAGAACAGTTTACTCGAGAAAATACTTTTTCCACATGTCAGTCTCTAAAAGTGAATTCTTCGATTTTTACTAGGTCTGAATTGATATTGAACAAAGAAGTGCGATAATGCACCATCTCATACTGCATTGGTTATTCGTGATCATTTTGCCACATTTTAACTAATATCGTGATGCAACCACCGCATTCGCCTGATTTACTTTCGTGTAACTTCTGGCTATTCAGCAAATTGACATGACCACTCCGAAGACACCGTTTTGAGTCAATTGAGGATATAATAGCTGAATCGAAGAAGGCTCTGATGGCCATGGCCATGACTGGAAAATTCGTTGGCATATGTGTATTGCAGCGGGAGGGGATTACTTTGAAGAAGTTGAAATGGACAAAATTCACTTTTTAATTTGATCACACTAATGTGTAGTATGTTTTTGGTACTAAACTCGATTACACTCTCAAAGAGAGCTATTGTAAGAGTTTATATATTGTTAGAAGGTAAAAAAAACGCGAAGTTTTCAGAATTTTTTTGAGAAGACATTTAAATTTTTTATACAAAAATGTGTAAAAATATGTACATATATTAAGGTATCTTTTAAATGTATTTTAAGACTGATTTTAAGACAAGAAAATATTTGTTTGGAAAGGAACTGCAGCTGATCTCCGGGAGCTCCTCTCAAAACAGACGTTTTGAGGCGACCACTATATCTCTGAACTGGGTCCTCTGAAATTGAAAAAAACCAAACAGATTTCGTTAAAGTAGTGTTTAATCCAGTAATTTATCGAAGAAATAAGCAAAACATATTTTTTGACATAAAGGCCGTTTCTCAAAAAAAAAAAAAAATAATTTCGGCTTTAAATTGTTTATGAAAAAAAGTATTCATCGGTGAGAAAAAATGTTCGTTTAATTACTGAAAAATATATTTAAGATGGTCGTGTTAATAATGGGTTGTTAAAAAAGTCTTGCGGTATTTTTATTGAAATTGAAAAGAATTTTTTATGACTCATGCCCAGCTCTTGACCGATGCTACGGCTGCTACTATGCCGGTCTCTTTCGACCAATTCAGCGATTTTATCGCAATTTTAGACGACAGGCCTTCCGGAGCGTGGCGCATCTTCGACCACCTCTACACCAGAACGAAAACGTTGAAACCATCGTTGTGTGGTGGAAATGGAAACTGTATCGGGTCCATAAACTGCACAAATTTTATTGGCGGCTTGAGATGCATTTTTGCCTTTATCGTAGTAGTACTGTAAAATATGCCGTATTTTCTCTTTATTTTGCTCCATGTTTGCGACGCTATAACTCACGAACGACTTAAAAGAAACGACAATCAATCAAACGTTTTAGCGCGTGAAATGAGCTTTCCAAAAAGGTATAGCATGACCCGATGCGACGAATAAAACTAGAACTACGCGCTTTCAGCGCCAACTTGCGAAAATACCGCAAGACTTTTTGACAACAACAATTATTTGAGACTAATCGATTTAGCCGTCTTCAAGTAATGTTAGTCACCGAATGCGATCACACCATTTTGGGGAAAACGCGTTAAAGCACTCTCCTTTCCAAATTTGCTTGTAACTTTGAAAATATTTATCGGAACGATATGAAATTTTCGGTGCGTATTCTTAAAATAGTGGCCACAAAAAACATGGCCATTTGTTTTCTTTAAAATATTACTAATTATCTCAGTATCAATATCTCCTGTTTTTAATTAGTCTAGTTCCCTTAAAACAGCTTTCTTAGGCTAATTTTTTCAAGCAGAGCATAGAATTCAGATCAAATTTGCTTAGTAGACACACACTTTATGGGAAACGTTTTGATTTCGAAAGATGCTTAAACATGCATCATCCCGATATTTGGTTTATTTGAATGCAAAATGATCGAGACCGATACAAATTTCCACCCAGCCTTGCATACTGAATATTATGAGCTTCTTTCTTCCTAAGGACAGTTACCGCCTATATATTATATATAGAAATGGACGAGATGATGAAATGTTCCCCAGCTTTCATTACGGTACCTCTTATACTCGTACAATCACCAATCATATGGAGCAAAGTCAGCATGTGCGAAAATCTGAATTATTATGTGGGGGCTGAAAGATTCCGCCCAATTTTATTCTTAAGCGCACGGATTCACTGTGAATAAAACACACACTTTCTGATTTTCATATATATATATATATCACCCGGAAGTTCAAAAATGTTTACATTAGGTATATGGGAACTAAGGGAATTAATGGCCCGATTCAACAACTTTTTGACGTAATTGTATATTATTATCAAAGATTTGTATTTTCGCTGTATTTCAATAAAATATCCATTATTATTTGGCGCTTGGGTTCTTGAAAAGTTGTAGTTCGATTTCGAATGAAATACAACTTGTATTTAAGCAAAGTTTAACTGAATACATTGTTGTTGTTTCGTACATTGGAAAGTGAATTGGATTATATGGAAGTTAAAATTGTGTTTTTTGTAAAATAGGGCTGCTTTGTACATAGTAATGTACCAATGCTAGAATAATTCCAGGTAGGTTCGTAGATATGGATGCCCATTATACCGGCTTCGTAGCTATCGTCTTCTGTATCTATATAATATCAGTTCGATATGGTCGGCACAATGATTCATGGTCGAAAAAAATCTAAAATTGAAAAGTTTACAAAATGACGGCGTTCTGTAAAAAAGCTGAATTTTATCCAATAGTTCCGTTTTTGCCCTACGAAACATCCGATTTTCGGGCAGATCGTGCCTCAATGTTTGAAAATATATATACAGAATATGCAAGCGGTTAGTAATCGGATAATTTGTTTCCGTTAAACCGAGGAAGCTATTTCGGAAAGTATGTTTGGTTTAAGTTTTAAAGGATTACATAGGTTTCCTTGGGTAAAAACAACATATTTTTAACAATTTTTTCTCGTATAAAAAATGAAATATTTTCTGAAATTTTTGGAAAAAAGTATTTTAAACACATCCATTACGATGCCATTTTCGGTGACCTTTCAGAAAAATGTTGGCTCGTTGGCAGGATAACTCCTTACAGTATCGTCTAAAGTAAAAAAAAAATACCTGTTTTAGTTAAAACCTTTACTTAGAGCTTGGAAGAAAGAAAAAAACTGAAAATACATATTTTGCAGACATTTTTAAAAAAAAAAGTTTCAAATTTCGTGCCATTTTTTTCAAATTTTTGTTAACGAAAAAATTCCTTTTCAAGTCTTTAACAATTATATATCAAAGACCTGTGTAAAATGTCATGAAGATCGGTTGAGTAGTTTTCGAGAAATCTTGCCGACTTCAAAAACACAGTTTCGAAAAAAAAGTCATAACGAACTCTTAGTAGTTCCAAAATAATTTTTGGTTGCAGCCAATTTTCATACTTCCCTACCTGTTACTATCTATTTTCAGTATTTTTCACTGCTTAATAAATACCTGCAGCTGCATACTGTAAAATAAATATTTTTGAGACAAGAATTTCAAATCAAATAAACTTCTTACTAAGCACACACTCGCATTGTTTGCCAACAAATGTATCAATTCATTGCATTCTATTTGCATTTACGATACTGTTTCAACATGACTTAGAGAGTTTGCTCAAAAATGTGAAGCTATGAGACTGCCTAATGCTAATTTCCAGTAAAACAACAATTTTTTCAACACACGCACACAAAGAGTGTGTGTGTGGCGTATGCGGAAAGCCAGTAGTTGTTGTGGCCTTGCTTTCAACATTGCACAGATAAAATATTTATATTTTCATAAGAGCTGTCACTAGTACAAAATCGCTATTAGCAGTGGCTGAAGCGGGAGGCAACATAAAAACTAACACATTTTGAAGACTTGCCATAGAAAGCGAGTGACTTTATGTGAGTGTGTGAGTATAAATGTGTGTGTCTGTGGCAATCACTTCGGCCAACTTGCGAACTTTTAGTGATGGCTACTGCTACTGCAGGCACACAGGTGTTCGGTGCACACATATATATTGGACACATACATATGTATATGTATATATGTGTGTGTTTTTAAATGTTATGCAATATTTGCTTTCAAGCGAATTTTTGTATTGCAAGCGATTTGCCACGGCCTTTGCAGAAGCATTTTTGAGTTTTACAAGACAAGTTTCATTTCATACTTTGCAACATCAACCACAACCGAGAAGCCACGAATCACACATGTACACTAAACCACTCAGCTGTTTGCTGGGCGGGACAGAAAAGACTGTAAGAGTGTTGGCAAGGTCCAATGGAACTTTTTACACTAAATGCTTTCATAGCAAAGTCTCTAAAGTAAATATCAGTCACTATAAGCACACATACACACACGTACATATATATGCGTGCTTACCGCTACTCTCACATGCATATTAGTTGCGAATCGTGCATGTTGCTCCACATTTCCATATGGGCGCGTACATACAAATATTTCAGCTTGCCTGGCTTAGTGGCAACATTGGTATGTGGCTGGCGCTGTTGTGTTGCCTTGCCGCTGTCACTTTTTCGCCAAAGTTTCGTACAAAGATTTTACGTGTCAGCGTTAAGTTTTTATGTTTATTTGCTTTCGGCAGCGGGCGAATGTGTCTAACTGCTATTCTTGTCAGCGCTTAAGTGCTTCATAGCATACTTGTATGCGCCAACACAAATACAGAAGCACTAAGATGTATTAGGGTGGGGCCTAACGTAATAAATAGAGTGTGATTAAAAAACGAAATTAATTTGAAATTTTTCTGGATTATTCTAATATATGCAAATGTCGGCTATAGGTATTAGTGGGGCTGAATTTCAGATAATTTTTGAACTTTCGTAAAAAACGCAATTAAAATATGTAATATCAATTTTTTCGTAGTTATTTATTAAAACTACAGGAATACGGGAAAAAATAGAAAATTTGCGAAATAAGGAGCTGATAAAGTGGGGTGGGGTCTAAAACAATTGCCGAGCATCGTGGGTATGGTACCCTCAACCCTCCTAGCAACCTAAAACCCAAAAGAAAAAATATTAAACTAGATTAACTGGTTCTGGTTCTACAGAACAGTTGAAAAAAATTTCACAAAATGGCGATTGCTGGAAAAAAAACATTTTTTTATAAAATTTTATAAATTTTTTTTTTATAAAATTTTTTTATAAAATTTTTTTTTTTAAATTTTATTTAATAAAAAAAATAAAAAAAATAAAAATTTGTATTTATTTTTTTTCTTGTGTTTTATTTTTTTAAATAAAATTTTTTTTGGATTAATTTTTTTTATATACAATTTTTTAAATAAATTTTTTTTTTACAATTTTTTACATAATTTTTTTTTTACAATTTTTTTAAATAATTTTTTTTTTCTATGTCGACTTATTTAAGAAATAATTAATTTGGATATATGGATAGTTTCATACTTAGACAAGTCTATAAAGAAGACTCTCTAAAAATTTTAGGTATATCGATCCAGTACGTACGTAGAACCTGAGAAGTCGTGGGTATAACTCTCACATTTTTCGAAAAAACACGCTGAATTATCGCGTTGTTGTTGTTGTCCCTGGCCAGATAAAAATACGGGTCCGTTCCGGTTACGTAGACGCGACAGCCGTGAAAATGAGTAATGCCTCTTGTTCTATTAGTTTCGACCGAAAATTAATACATATTTTAAGCATCATCTTCAAAAGAAAGCCTTTTAATTCACTTATCTCCAAATTTGGATAATAAATAAACAACTAACGGTGTGAGACTGAAAAATGTGTTTATTAAGTTTTTAAGGATCACCCTAATAATAATATAAAATAACAATATGAACCGCCTTAATATTATATATGCATAAATTGAGTTGCCCACCACCTCCCTTACGCTGTCACTTCGCTTCTATTCTAATTCTTAGTTTTTATCCTGTTGGTGCGCCAGTGCGTATGCGCAATTTAAAGTATTTTAGTTAAATTTTTTATTACAGTACGTACACTTCTTGCATGCGCTTTAAAAATGTGCGCACATGTGTGCGTTTCAAAGGTCTTGTGACACCGCTGCTAGAATGTATGTCTATGCTTCATGTGAAATTGTTTTGTTGTTTGTGAAAAATGTTAAATAATTTTCAAATAGTTTCGAAACTGTTGCGGTTAATGTCAAAATTTTCGTGATATATATATATATATTTATATTTATTTTTCATTTATGGTATTTATGGCAGTTTGCAGCTTGAAAGTGCAAAATAAAGTTTTCATATGTCAGTATGACATGAGAAAGAAAAATTTCGAAATTTTGTTTCTAACTACTGCTTCTTATGTCCGGTTATTTTGTGGTTTCGGACGCATAACTTCAGTAGTTCTGAATTGTATTAACTTGTTGAAAATGGAAGCAACTCGGAAAATATTCATAAAATAATATTTAGAAGACAATTTTTCTTCCGTCCTTTGCGACAGGAAACACTTTGAAAGGTTAATGTTCCTTGAAGCTCTAAACAGAAGTTAAATATGATATTTTCTATATCTAAAATATAACCACGAAGATTAAACATTCTCAACGGAGTATCTCTGATCAACAATGAACAATCTTAAGTTAGCTTTTGAAATGTGCTTAAATATTGACTAAAAGCCTTGTATCGTCACGATCATGTCAGAAATCTCATTTTAATTCAGTTCATTCCTCTGCTAATATTGAAGACATGAATGTACGCCGAGTTTCCTGAGGATATCTTGCCAAATAAAATAGTGTTCCGTACAAAAATTTCTGTTCAATCGGTCACTTTTTATTGCAGTTATATGAAATTGTTAACTGATATCGGATGATTCGACAAATCTGCAATTTTTTGGGTGAGTAAAGGACGTGTACAAAATTTCAGAGCGATATCACAAAAACTGAGCCGTACATATATACAGATAGACAGACAGGAGAGCAAATATGACAGGTCACTTTGTCACTTTAATCGTTTAAATGTATAGCTATATTTTTTGGGGTCTCCGAAGTTTTCTCCTAGGTGTTACATACTTCACGACAAACTTAGCCTATTCAGCCTATATATATTAGGAGCATTATATATATTGGCATAATCGTAATATTTTTCATATTTTGGTGATATGGTGATATGCCTATAAAAGGGTTTTTTGATGTGCCAATCGTTTCTTCATTTCACAAATTGACTGAAAATCGATGTATTAAGTTATATGAAGCGTAAATAGTCTATATATATCTGAGGTATTAGTTTAGCACGCAAAGGTGTGGCTTAAATATCCATTAAAAGATCTAAGAAGTCACAAGTTTCGTAATTTCCCCGCAACCGTCGTAAAAGTGTTTTAGTTATTCTCTCTCTTGCAGTTCGATATTTCATGCTTACGCAGCACATAACAGCACCGATGTGATATGAGTGATATATATATATATATGTGTTTCGGTCTTCGAGAGACACCCTGGTCTTCAGGTTTTGTAAACAGTTACTCAATGTTATTTTTTAGGACCACAAAAATGTTTCAACAGCTGGGTCACCTCTGCCAGTACAAGTGATCGACTACGTTGATTGATAGCTTCACAAGGCAATGGTGGAACAACAAAATAAATAAAGATCTTTTATATCTCATTAATTGTCTTTAAATTACTACATGCATTCACATTTCATGATTCGATATGGAGAAAAAATCACTTAGAGCTTCGTCAATGAAGTGACCGCAGTTCTCGATAAATTCTTTTCGATTTAGTGCCAGTTGATATATCTATTTGTAAGCGTATGTTAACTGTTAAGAATCACTTGCCATGAGAAATGCAAATCAGCTTCGGTACTCAGAACTGAGCGCACGCTTTTTCCGAAACACACAATTCTACGCAGAAAGCGCCATTGCGGATACGTAACCTGAAAGTATCATTCAGTGGTTCACAGCCGTTCGAGAGTTAATTTTTGTGGATTTTACGAATTTATTATACTATATTAAAAGCTGACATCTATTTAATGTAAATGGATTTTCCTCTTATTTTCTGCTAATTATGGTTACCAAATATCAAAAATCACTTTTCATAAGTTTACAGGCGAAGGAAAAACGCTGTAATAGAACATACAACAAACATCATTAAAGAAACAAAATTTGAGTTTTGCTAATAAAATGGTTATATATTGGTTATATCTGACAGCGGAATCCTTTATGTAATTTCATGTAGTCATTCTTAAGCAATAAAACAATCAATTTAGATTTTTCGATGAAACGTTATTTTGCATTTTGGGTGACGATATGCTATTTACATTTGATTTTTTGTATTTAGTATATATTTGATACTTGTTGCTAAACTGCTTTAAAATATTGGTTATATCCTCAATGCGTATACATGTGTATGTGATAATTTTTGATAACGGGATATTCGCCCGAGTGCGTGCTCAACTTATGAAATGTCTGCTTTGCGTGCGCCAATGCAATTTTCCGTTAACTCACATAAATAGTGACAAAAAAATAGAAAACAATGAGCCGTTTCGTCGCTCCTGGCAATATTGTGGAGACATACAGCTGTTGTGATGTGCTTTTGTTGTTATTTTGGTCTTTTAGTTTTTTATTAGATAAAAGCAGCAGTTGGCAAACTTTTTCAAGCATTAAAATCACATTTTTTAAACTACTGCAAAACTGCTACAAATCACGCGTGCAGGCTGTCAGCGGAATATCTTCTTTCACGCAAGTAAAGAACGGATGGTAAGTTTTAGGTTTCTTCACCAACGATGTACTGGTCGCAAACTGGTTTGAAGTGCGTCAGGCTCATAAATTATGTTGAAAGTTGGTGTCTTAGCTAAAATCGACTTTAAGTTTCAGCATTTGAGTTTTATTTGTGGAGTCAGGATTCAAGATACCTCAGTGAAAAGTAAGGCTTTGAAAGCTTTATTCATAATTTTAGATTTATATCGCTATAACATTAATTTTGTATCTTTCTTGTGCGATTTTTCGTTTAATGGTCGAGAAGGCGAAGAAAATCTCGCCTCTTTTTAGTCGATAGGTTTAGTCCATGCAAATATACTCCTAATATTTTATGAATTATTTGGCTCTATTCAGCAGTCTGAAACTTTTTGATTAACACAAATAGCGCCCTGTATTGTTTATGGAATCTGAGGACTTATTAAGACTTGATCTTTTGACGACTTCCAGAAATCAATAAAATTTCAAATTTATAGGATAATGGCAATAAATACTATCTCTCTTAATTTTTTAGGAAATATTTAGCGCTATCAGCGGTCTGAAAGCCTTTCGATTAACGCATAAGATACCCTGAACCATTTACTGATCGTTTTAGAATTTAGAGCTACTTTAAACAGTAAACAAAACTTCAGTTTTATAATATTATAATGTTGAAATGTTTATCTCTATACAGCAGTCTGCAAATCTTTAGATTAACGCAAATGGCACCCTGTGTCTTTTCTTTGATCTTTTCCGAATTTGAGTTTGTTCAGGTTTTGATCCTTTCACGACCTCCAGAAAATAACTGAACGCAAAATTTTGGCATTTTAATAAACGAAAAATATCGATGGTGTTTCGATAAAAACATCATCTTTATACTCTCGCAACAAAGTTGCTAAGGAGAGTATTATAGTTTTGTTCACATAACGGTTGTTTGTAAGTCCTAAAACTAAAAGAGTCAGATATACGGTTATATATACCAAATTGATCAGGGTGACGAGTAGAGTTGAAATCCGGATGTCTGTCTGTCCGTCCGTCCGTCCGTCCGTCTGTCCGTCCGTCCATGCAAGCTGTAACTTGAGTAAAAATTGAGATATCATGATGAAACTTGGTACACGTATTTCTCGGCTCCATAAGAAGTTTAAGTTCGAAGATGGGCAAAATCGGCACACTGCCACGCCCACAAAATGGCGAAAACCGAAAACCTATAAAGTGTCATAACTAAGCCATAAATAAAGATATTAAAGTGAAATTTGGCACAAAGGATCGCATTAGGGAGGGCATATTTGGACGTAATTTTGTTTGGAAAAGTGGGCGTGCCCCGCCCCCTACTAAGTTTTTGTACATATCTCGGAAACTACTATAGCTATGTCAACCAAACTCTATAGAGTCATTTCCTTCAGGCATTTCCATATACAGTTCAAAAATAGAAGAAATCGGATAATAACCACGCCCACCTCCCATACAAAGGTTATGTTGAAAATCACTAAAAGTACGTTAACCGACTAACAAAAAACGTCAGAAACACTAAATTTTACAAAAGAAATGGCAGAAGAAAGCTGCACCCAGGCTTTTTTTTAAATTGAAAATGGGCGTGGCGTCGCCCACTTATGGACCAAAAACCATATCTCAGGAGCTACTAATCTAATTAATTTTACAGCAAAATAAAAAAATATGTAAATGACGGATAATGAAATCTCGATTATCACTTTATCATGCGAGAGTATAAAATGTTCGGTGACACCCGAACTTAGCCCTTCCTTACTTGTTAAATAAACAAAACTTAAATTTTTTTTAAATTTTCACTAAGTAAGTTTTTTGACTAAGTGACTCAATAATTCATACTTTTTTCAATCATAATTTTTTGCTTGACGAAATCTCAGTGAAGCTCTTTCCTTGGCAAAAAATATATTTGTCATAGTTTAAGTATTTTTCTTTACTTTGTAGCACCCTGTAGTGCCAATATTTTTTGTGTTTACTTCTTACTTTAAATCCGAACTTCTCTGCGCTCTTGGAACAGCAGTTATGTAGTCGAAACACGCAGTACTTGCATACTTACATGCGCCTTTGCTGTGCCATTAGCCCTCGAGCAGTCAAGCGGCAAAGATTAAGAGGCAAAATTTGGCAATGTCGGAAATAGTTTTGAGAGTCTTTTGCACGCTGCCAATGAACGATCGACTACGGCAACTATATAGGGCTTATTTACATATATACTTTTATATATATGTCATTGTGTATGCCTGCACGTGTCTTCAGCATAAGCCACTGCATTTATCTGGCTCTGTAGGTTGGGTGTGGCGAAATTTACGATTTGATAAATTTTACACTTAAACCTTCCCATAAGCGACAGCGCCGGCAAGCAGTGCCCCACAGCCGCAACTGAGCACTTGTCAGCGCACACAACAAAACACATATACGCCAACTTGCAGCGGGGCTTATGTATTAAACACCATAGTCACTCAGAGCGGAGCTTACGGGCTTCAAGGCATACTCACACACACACATACTTCCTCCTCAGCGTATACTATATAATGTATATGTATATGCACTTGTGTAGGTGTCGTTGAGCTCTGCTTGCATTTGTGCACGCCGTTCCACAAACGGTAAATCCAGCAAATAGCTCGATAAATGGTGTCAGCATTTGGTGTCGGCAAATAAAATTGAAAATTTCTGCATTTATGTACGTTCAACTTTTTCGGCGCAATGAAGTGGCGCTGCTTTAAGGGCTTTGGCACTTTTATAAGCCTAAAATTATGCTAATATGCTTCGAAAGTGATCGAATTTCAACTACATTTAAGTGTTTATGGGTTTGCCAAGCACCGATTACTATTTCGAAGCCATAAAAGTGTGCAAAAAAAGTAATAAAGTGCGCATACAACAATCGAAGCTGGGCAGCTTTGTGAATTGCTTACTGGTTAGCAATAGGTTAGTAATTAAGGGAAAATAATAATTATTTCAAAATGATGATTCAGCAAAACCAAGAAGAATATCAAGAATTGTAGAGGAGATTAGGAGGATATGGTTAATAATAATTGTATACATGCTTTTTATACGCTGAAAAGGGTATTTTAAGTCTGTCACGAAGTTTGTAACACCCAGAAAGAAGCGTCGGAGACCCTATAAAGTATATATATATAAATGATCAGTATGTGCTAGCTGAGTCGATTTAGCCATGTCCGCCTGTCTGTCGGTCCACCTGTCCGTCTGTCTGTATTTATACGAACTAGTCCCTCAGTTTTTAAGATATCGTTTTGAAATTTTGCAAACGTCATTTTCTCGTCAAGAAACTGCTAATTTGCCGGAACTGCCGATATCGGACCACTATAACATATAGCTGCCAAACAAACTGAACGATCGGAATCAACTTCTTGTATGGAAAACTTTCACATTTGACGATATATCTTCACGAAATTTGGTATGTTATTGTTCATAGAAATTGTATTATATCGGAAGAAATTGTTCGGATCGGCTCACTATAGCATATAGCTGCCATACAAACTGAACGATTGGAATCAAGGGCTTGTATGGAAAACTTTCGCATTTGACGTGGTATCTTCACGAAATTTGACATGGATTACTGCTTAAGGTAATAACATAATCTCCGAAAAAATTTTTCAGATCAGATTACTATAGCATATAGCTTCCATACAAACTGAACACATAGTTACTAAAAGAAATGCACCTGTGAAGGGTATATTAGCTTCGGTGCAGCCAAAGTTAACTTTTTTCTTGTTTTATTAGGATCTAATCCGGTTAGCCACAGATCCGATTGTGTTAAAAAATTTATTCTGGTTTAAAGAGACGTCTCTGTTCATAGAAATTAATTTGGTGAAAAATACTTGCTCGTGACACAATACTAGAATTACCTACTAGAAAAATTTTGGAAAGGTAAAATAGTCACATGACATTATAATTATGGTTGATGGTTGTACTGTTGACGATAAGGAAACACTGAGTTCATCGAATATAATCTCCGAGCCATACCACTCTCAATTTTCTTAGCGTTAAGTTCGAAAGCTCAACAAAAAAATACAAAGGTGGCTCCAAATAAGACTTCTGTTGTCTCTCTCTCTTTAAAGCATCGTATCAGCTTGATTGATCTATTACACAAGCAACCAAAACGACTATTAAATAGAATATTTTATTTATATTTTTAACCATAAATAATTTCGTCCTAATATAATACCTCTTAACATGATAAAAACCAAAAAGTAATATTTTTCTGCTTTTCAATTTCACTTTTTTCGTTTACACAGGGGTGGACCTGGCCTAAGATGGGGAGCGTGCTATTCACAGCTGTGTTCATAGCGTTACATTTTGCCACCGGCGGCCTGGCCAACCCAGATGCAAAACGTTTATACGACGATCTTTTAAGCAATTACAATCGTTTAATCAGGCCAGTGGGCAATAATTCCGATCGTTTAACGGTCAAAATGGGTCTACGGCTATCGCAGTTGATAGATGTGGTAAGTATAATCATTCGTTTTATTTTGTTCTGTGTTTATTTATATTTTTATATGTATGTGAAAGCAAAAGCGAGTTGTACATATTTCAAATATTTAATTCAAATGCCTAACATACCATGTGTATTTATATCAAAACTCTTTATGGTGTCAACTTTAAAAGGACATACAATTTAATATTGGTCGCGACTCACATTCTTCAGCGAAAAGTGAAAAAGTGTTTACATAACCAGTGACTGAAAATAAGATAATTGCTTAAACTCAAATAATATGTATATCGTCACCTGAAATGTAAAATAACGTAACTTCACTTTTCAAAAGTTTAAAGGCGAAGGAAAAGCCGACTGGAGTTTTGGTTATAAAATGGTTATATATTGGTTATATCTGACAGCGGAAGCTGAACATTTTAATTTCGAATTTTTCGATGATACGTTCTTTGCATTTTAGGTGCCAAAATATAGTATTAGCAACGAGATCCTTTATAAAACTCACACTTTACTTGTTTTTTGGGAATTAAGTCTGCATATTACAAGGTGAGTTCCAAAGTAAACAGGACTTTTTAAATCTAGCGCTCCCTGGTGGCGCCATCTATATGTCGACTGGTGCGTTAGAATCTGCTATCTTTATCGATTGTCCAGTGATTTCATGACATTTCATCGATTGGAAGTGAAGTTATTGCGTTCTAAGTGTCAGTATGTTTGTGTTATCGGTGCGAAACAAGGAGCCAACATTAAATTTTGTTTTAAAACTGGTAAAACTTTTACCGGAATGATTCAATTAATGAAACAAGTTAAGGCGATGCTTGTCTAAGCATTGGCAAAACGTTTTCAAAGTGGTCGTTAAAAATAAAATCCGTGATCACCGGAAATTCCATCGAAACTGTGCGTGAATTCATCAAAAATCAGCTGATATCATCATTGACATTTATGGAAATGGAATTGAACTTCTCCAAAACATGAATTTATCGCATTTTGACAAAATATTTGGGGTTACGAGAGGTGTGTGCACGGTTTTTCCGTACAAATTGACTGACGACCAAAATTTGCGCAGAATACAACATTCGAAGAACATCATTATTACCGATTATTTGACCAAAAATCACATTTTTAACAATTAACCACTCCCCGTATTCACCTGATATGGCACCGTGCGACTCCATGAAAGGAAAGTGTTATGAAGACGTAGAGGCCATTCAAAAGGTTGCACTGGCATACCGGCGGCCATACTATTTCGACATGCTTTTGGACCGTGCACAAAACGTGAGTATTTTGAATAAAATAAAATGATTTTGCTGAAAAAAAAGAATTATTCTGAAAGTCAAACGTTTTGTAGAACGGAGAGCATAATTTTTGTTCCTCGACTTTTCAATTGCTTACCGATGCCAAAGCAGCAATTTTTGTTCAAGCTTTAATCTGGCCTAAATCTCCAGATTATTAAATTAAATTTGTTGTATACTGCTTCAGAAATATACAAAGTTCTTAACTTTTTTGAATTTATGCCTATCAACAGTGACGTAGTTCATCCGACGAGAGGAATCTTTCACTTCTTTCTCCACATTGGGAGAGACTGCACTGCAACAATGTCAAAATTATTTGCGCACACCAGCAGCATTGTAATTTTAGACTAGAAAAAGTGGCTTTGCCGTTCAGATTAGCGGCAATATAACTTTTTCCAACATTTTGTTAAATAAGACTCACAACAGGGTATCATCGAAAACCTCGTCTGGTATCGAACGGCTCAGAGCAGCCTTCCCAGATTTGATGAAGCCGAAGGTGCTCAACGTCGTTCTGCACAACCTTATGAATTTCACAGTTGTACTGTGAAAAGAGAGGGTTGTCTCCAGCATTTGACTTATTGTGAAAATTGAAACATTCATATTGCAGTCATTAGACGTGTATTCATCAGAACATTCATTATAATTCGAAATAACATTCTTTGGCTACATCTCAGAGGGTCCATCCGTTGAGTTCAATTTTCGATGACTTGTTTGAGCTGAGAAGAAGTTTGAGCATTTCGACTGGTAAATAACTTTAGACCTTACATATCCCCACAGCAAAAAGTATAACAGTGTAATATCACAAGATCTTGGTGGCCAATCGACGGGCTCAAAATATGAAATTATCTGCTCACTGAAGTGTCCTCTCAATAAATTCATAGATTGATGTGATGTGTGGGAAGTGGCGCCGACTTGTTGGAACCAAAGTGTTGAGCTGCAATTGCAGGCATAAATAGGCGGTCATAACGGTCCCCCTGATTTTGCATCATTTTTAAGAAATATGGACCAATGATTCTTCCATAGCCCACAATCCACACTAAACCGTTGTTTTTTGGAATGATAAGCGGCTCTCGAATCTCTTCAGTTTGATTTTCGTCCCAAATGCGGCAATTTTGATTTTTTATATACCCATTAAGGGGCTATGATGTTGAGCCAATAATTTTTTTTACAGATTGAATGTTTCGACGTTCTGTGGACGTAATAAAGTATATTTTTAGCCAACATAAAAAAAATTTTTAAAAAATATTGAAAAATAACGGAGTAATGTGCTGTCTGCGGAAGTTAAAAAAATTGCCTCAACTCTGGCAATTCCGGTCGATTGATGCTGAAACAAAAAATTCAAAATGTTTATTAAACTTAAATATATTTTCTATATAATGGATATCTTTGAAAAATATCAAAAATTAAGAAATGGTTTTTTTTGACAAAATTTTTTTGAATATATAATTCGCGTTGGTTTAATGCAAAAAAAAAATGCTCGATGTGTTGCATAGTGTATAGCCCCTATTAACCAGAAAAGGACTCATCGCTGTACAAAATTTGGCTCGAAAACGTCAGATCTTCTTGGAAGCTTCAAGAGCCTACAGAGCGAAACGATATCGCTTGAGAAGGTCGAACGGCTTCTTGCATAAGCTGTATTTTGTATGCTTTCAATATAAAATCTCGACGTAAAATGCGTCAAGTCGACTCCGTTCGGTGTTCGTGTACACTCTCAGCTTCGGCTGCTATATTTTCTACACTGCTTGCTGATCGCCGTCTATTCGGTCGAATATTACCAATAATGAATGCTGGGTCTCGAAATGTATGATGGTGTTGCGAATAGTACGCTCAGTAAGCCGAATATGTTGACCATAAGGTGAGCGAAGCGCGTGAAACACTTTATTTACAGAACGTGAATTTTCGTAATGAAGTGGTACAATTTGTAAACGCTGTTTACGCGTAATTCCTTTCATTATGATGAAATGCCAAACAATACTGAATATACAATGTAAGATTTCGCATATGTAGGTAGATTCGACAAAATATTAGTTCCTAGCTTTCTTCTGTTTGTATTCATTGTAGGATCTTCAAAAAATTATCATGTTATAAGCCTTAAGCTGTTGAGCCCTAATATGCTGAATAGGATCATATATATACATGTATATATGTGACCTGGTCTACGGAAAGGAGCTTAGGTGTAAAAAAAAGGAGAACAATTGATGAGATAACGAGAAACTGACGATTATTTTTAACAGCTTTTCCCAGAAAACTAGTTTTCGCACGTTAGCTCCCTTTTCGTAGACCAAGTCACATATATGTATATATGTATGTATATTCCTATAAGAAATTTCATTTCTCGAAATTGAGAATCTTGCATATGTCAAACTGAATTTTTAAAGCGATTAAGCTCAGCCACTAGCAATAATCAATTATATAAATCAACTTACATTGTAACAATTACATAGTGTGTGCCTCTGAATGTCGTATGCGCCCGTATGATAAATGAAATGTGTGTGCGTCCAACTCTTAGTGTCACAGCTGATTGAATACTTCTCCTCGAATGCATTCAGTCTCAGTTCGGTGCAGTTGGATTCCTTTCGTGGCTGACGAATTTCCACACTGTCGCAGACATGTACATTTATGCGAGTGTATGTGTGTGTAAGTGCAATCCGTATAGTGCGAAGAATGCGATTTAGCTCATCTCCTGCCTTGCCTTTACGGCAGCAAAAGTGGATAAGGTTTCCAGCCAAGCAATAATTTTTGTTCAACCATTATTGCATCTTTCAACAGCAATCGTTGAATTGCCAACATTTTCCTCACGACTCTATCGTCAATTGACTTTTGCCGCCTTCGCAATTGATTGCTCAACTCAGGCTTCAACTGACCAGCTGCTGCGCCCTGCACAATTTTCTTGTTGCCGCTTCACAATTCCAATTTTCCTTTGCAATATATTTCTGTAGTTGTTGGTTTTTTTTGTTGCATTTTTCTATACAGCATTCGCACTGGTCAACGGCAAAGCGGCTGCCAACTGCATGTCGATGTGTGCATGTGAATGTGTGTGAGTATGTCTTCGATTGTCAGCTCAATTCCTCGTTTGATTTTGTCCAGCGTTGCTGGAAATTGTTATTGTGTGCGTTCAAAATGGCGCTAAGCGATTAGTGTGACTGCTGTTTGTCTGCTTCTGCTCGATTGAATCGAAATTTCCAATTCTCCTGTTCGTTTCATTTTTCTTCTGATTGATTTTGCTGCACTTCGTATGCGAAATATTTCAACTAAATTCGATTTTGTTTGCGTACATGTGTGAGTGTGTGTTGCAATTCATATACATGCATACACTCGTCTATCAGCTGTGATTGCATAGTATAGTCGTACATACATACATACATAACGCAAAATACGTAAAACTTGAATTAGGGAAATTTTCCTGAAAATTTTGTATTAAAAATTAGAAAAAATATATAAGAACCGTTAAGAAGCATAAAAGTCTTCGCAGATACAGAATATGTCATCAACGAATCTGATTTTTTTTGGGCACTATGATATTGTATGATAGCTATATGTTATAGTAGTATGATTTGAAGCTTGTAGCGCTGCTTTAGATAATAATCTATGCCAAAGTTCTTGAAGATAACTCGTTAAATAAAAAAGTTTTCCATAAAAAGGCATATGTTTGAACAGTCTGTATGACAGCTTTTTGTTATAGTGACCCGATTCGAACACTTTCTTCGTAGATTGTATCGCTACCTTTAGATAATATTTAGTTTGTGTAATATTTCGTGAAGACATTCTTCAAATAAACCAGTTTTCTACACAAGAACTTGAGTTTGATCGGTCGGTTTGCATGATTCCTACATGCTATATGAACAATTTCTTCAGTTATTGTACCGTTGCCCTGAGTAACAGTTCTTTACAAACTCAGTGACGATGTCTCGCCAATAAAAAAAGTTGTCCATTACTAGAGTATGATTTGGAACGTTTCAGCAGCTATATGTAATAGTGGCATGATATCGGTGGTTCCCACAAGTGAGCAGATTTTTCAGGAGAAACGGATGTATGCAAAATTTGGATCGATATTTTAAGAACTGAGTGACTAATTTGATTATATGTAGACGGTCGGTCAGACGAACATGATCTGTTCTGGAGTGAATTCAAAATCAGAAATTGAAAACCTACTTCTTAGTCCTAAATACTAAGGAAAGTGCTCAAAGACAATGATAGAAACTCTTTTGTTTGTGCCGCAATCTGAAAAGTGTTTTCAGGTGAGTTGTTTTTTGGACATCGTTGCTCATTCAGTTTATGAATGATAAATTGTAACTTGTGACTGTTTTCTATTATCTAACCTCAAAAAGTTGCTCACTGAAAACCGTTTTTATTCAAATGAGGAGCTTAAAGTAAAAACAACTGATTAGTTTGAGGGTCTTGAGGAATCCAAATCGAACAGCTATTAAAATAATCAATTCCCGTTATGACGGAGGCATTCTGTCATAAAATAAGTCATATTTTTCTTACATTAAACTAAAAAAGCTCACTCTCTATCATAATTCTAAGAATTTTTTTTTTTTTTTGGATAAGAGTATCAACGCTTACTATGTACCATATATCAGGGAATATAATAGCTCAGGTAAAGTCCATGCATAAATATCCATCTCTAAATAACTGTTATGTTGATGAGTATGTTTCTGGTTGCTTGCCTACAATTTTTGTTGTGTTAGAGTTAGAATTGGTATCTAACATATAATTTGGACCTTATCTTTTATGTGATAACAGATCAATTGACTGTGCCTGACACATAAATGGTAATACTAGAACTAAATCCATATGACTTTAGCCCCAACTTTCAAAAGGCGCGTGTATATACTTGACCATCAAGTATCGGTGTGCTTAGTTTAGAATGAACACCGAAGACGGTGAGCGCAGTAGACGCCCAAAAGAAGTTGATACCAACAAAAATATAAAAAAAGTCCAGAAAACAACTTTGGATGCCTATAACGTGTAGTCGTTAGAGATAGCAGGTACTTTAATAATATTAAAAGAATGTCTAATTGGTTGCCGTGCGAACTCACTTTTGACCAAAAACAACAATGAGTTCATGATTCGGAGCAGTGTTTCGGGAGGTTCAAGCATAATAAACCCGAGTTTTTGCATCAATATGTGACAATAAATGAAACATGGCTCCATCATTTCACTCCAAAGTTCTATCGATAGTCATCCGAGTGGACTGCACACGATGAACCCGCACCAAAGGGTTGGCAAGGCGTCTGTATATTGGGTCGCGCATAGAACGCGTAGAATTTTGATTGACTTCCTTGGAAAAGTAAGATCTATTAACAACGACTACTACACAACGTTATTAGAGCGTTTGATGGATGAAATCGCAGAAAATTTTATAGAAAAAGAAAGCGCAGTTTCACCAAGAAAATGCACCGAGTCACATGGAAGTGAAAAGGATGACAAAAATCCATTAACGGGGTTTCGAATTGCTGCCACATACTCCGTATTCTCAAGGTCTGGCCTTCAGCATCTATTACTTGTTCTCTTATATCAAAAGAGTGCTCCCTGGGAAGAAATATTCGTCGAATGAAGAGGTGTTCGCCGAAGCTGAGGCATATTTTGAAGCAAAGAATAAATAGGAATATCAGTTGGAGGGTCTTTATAATCAGTGTATCACCCTTAAAGGGAACTTTCTTTATTAAAAACAAATTTTGCCAAAAAAAGTATTTAACTTTGGTAGGCCAAAGGCTTCTCACTTGTAATTAGAGTTCGCTTTGTATGTATGTGTATTACAATATATATATTTCAAATGGGTTTTACAAAGGTTTGATCTGCTACGGTGAAGTTCCAGAAAAAGTCAAATAGGATTCAACTGAAAGCGCAGCTTGAAATCTCAGCGTTATGAACTTCTTCTCATCGAAGATACATAAAACCTTTAAGTTTGCTATCTTACGCGTCTAAATGCAACATTATAACAATCATAAGTCGCAGCAAAACGTTTTAGACAAACAATCGCTCTACCTCTCTCTCTCTCTCTCTCTCCTATTCCTCCCTCAAAAACTCACGTCCCCCGACCGCAGCTCTTTTCGGCTTAGTGGCTCCCAAAGCGTAGCAACAAAAGATTGCAATCAAGAAAACCTTTACCGCCATTTTTCTAATAAATTAAATGTACTTTGGACAATCGGCAAATCCCTTCGTTGCCACTTTCACTGCCACCAAGGCGGAATGCTCACCTAAAAATGGCCATTAATGCACGAGAAGGCGTAAGATAGAAGCAAAAAGAAAAATTACAACAGATTACTACCTTCAAGCGAGTCCAGGGCTTGCACGAAAATTACATAATAAAGCAGTTTAGTCGGCGAGCGCTGAGAAAGAAAGAAAGCAATCTTGATTAAGAAGCCAACACAAGCAAAGCGCACAAGTGACACAAATACCGATTTATAACGTTAACTTTTAAACACACAACGAAACTGCAATTAAATGGCGTCACCTGGCGCTGGCCACATGCACATACCAAACAAGTATTTGGCTAACTGTACTACACGTATATACATGTCTGTGTGTTTGCCCTTTTTATTTTGGCTTGTTCGCTTGCCAAAATAACCATATATCCTGCCTCATTCGTATCTTTGCGGTTTACGACTTTCACACTTTGCTTATTTCCGCCTTGCCATGCAACCGCAATCAAATTGATACAGACCACACACACACACACACACATGCATGCACGAATATATCACTTTTATGGCAATCACTACATCTACATTTATATTGCACTTAAATAAGACAAAAAGTGGCAAGACACTGATGGCGACAGGCAGAAGGCGCAAATATTCAGACACACACAGCGGACGGAGTAAAAATGCCACAACACAACAAACAGCAACAGCAACAACAACTAGTGTTGAAGCAATAATAGCAGCAATAACAGGCATAATAGTAAAATCCAGCCGACTGGCTGGTGAAAATTTATGACCACAAATGGCATTCACCGCCTTAACGTGTAGTTGAAGTTTCCTTTTAATTTAAAATTTTAATTGGCCATTTCCTTTTCAGTCTGCCAAGTAGACAAGCGTGTGCAAAGCACTCACAGTTGCTTACCAGCACACAGATAAGCCGCTCAAACGCAAAGCTGTCACTTATACATACACACAAACATACATACTTAGGCATATACACACGTACAAACACACCTACAGTTATATTCACTAACTTTTATTTGTGTGGTATACAGTTAGGCTGCGAGCTGTGTGGCTGGGTGTGTACACAGCACCAAAGCAGAATACACAAACAAACGTAGCCAAGCACATAGGCTCGTTTGTAGATCTGCAGGCGTGCTTGTGACTTTGCTTTGATTTAGCACTGCCACCAGCAAACAGCAATAAACACCTCCAAAGCGCTCATGCCACAACACGCTACGCTATGCTACACCATGCCATGCCCATAAGCTGTGCATACAAGCCGCACCTGGCGGCGTGCTTGCGTGTACAACTGACTGCGTAGCTACTTTGCGTTGCCGAGTGAAAAAATTGGTATGGAAATGCACAAAGGCACATTCTCTGAAAACAACGCTGGCAGCAGAAATGTCACTCACGGAGTTCCTTAACATCAAAGCGCGCTTTGTTTGCTTGTTCTTTTTGTTCGCTTCCCTTTTGTTTTGTTATTTTTTTCGTTCCATGCTGCATTACGTCTTTTGCAAAAATTTAGTTCTTTAAAAAAGTTTTTGTGGAAAAATTTAAAAAATATTTCATGCGATATATTACAAGTATATACAAGTAGCATTAGATTTATAACATGATGATGTTTGTATTTAATTAATTTTTAATTTAATTTTGTTAGTTAAGCATTATGTTTTTTATTTATCTCTTGCGATAAATATATTACTTAAAAAAATCTTAAAACTAAACATATTAAGAAGTTGTGATTCTCTCAGGTATCAAAGCGAACTTAAATTCATATTAGTACAACAACAGTACATTGATTGAACTCTAATCGATTGAAACAAGCAATACATTTTGCAGTTTGCGTTTTATAATTCAGACTCATTATTCATTTCATTATGCACAATAAAATATTACTTAAAGGCCGTTGGCATTTCTAGAAACCTAATTGAAGAAAATCGTTTGTTCCTGATGTTTTCATTGACCAAATTAATGACGTTTACCCTTTACTAGCTGAAAGTTAAGCACAATGTATGTGCGTGAGGGTTTTACTATGTACATATAGACGAGTAAACTAAGAATCTTTCTTAGATTCCACACAAACGCAAGGCTGATACTGAACAGCAGAGCCGCATGGACCAGTAGACGAAGTGCTGGAAAGATATGCAAATTTTTACGCAGACTACCAAACTCATTATATTTTTTTATAATAGGGGGAATCATCGAAAGCCGGTGTCCGGTACTTTAATCCGTTAAACCTAATCTACTCCCAACTCAAGACTCTCCCACGGAACCAGCGGCTAAGTATTACTTCAAGAGAAGGACAGGACATTTAATTCTACTCTATTGCATAGACTGACGAACGCTTAATTTGTTAAAAAGGTTTCAGTTGAGTTGTCTTTATGAATGCTGACGCTTCGCTAACAGCTTTCCATTTATCAGTCACATTCTTATAGTGCCGTATAAGACGATGGGGCCGGTGCATTTCAGATGAGGAGTTCCACCACTCCTGCCACACTGTGGTGCACTTATTCTTCTCCTCAATCTTTGCATATACTGTTTTAGGCGCTAATAGCAGATATAATCGCTCGAATTCATCTCCCTGGAGTCAATGGGCGGTATACTGACTAATATGTCAGCAGCATGAGATTGCCAAAAGTGACGGCAATTACCAAAAATTATGTATTTATGACGAAGCCTCCAAAACAGCTCTGAACACGATTCAGAGCGAGGCGGAATACTTTGAAGACAATACTGGATGTCAAGGACGTGTGCAAGAGCCTCCAAGAAAAACACGTATGCTTTTTACTCAAACGGTCTCGAATGAACTTGAGAACAGCTGTTGGCCTAGTCACAGGTCATAACTTATTGGCAATACATGCGGGTCGGATTGACATATAGTAGACGATACATGCAGAATGTGTTGAGTAAGCATAAGATGGACGCTGGAACATCTCATCTTTGTTTGACGAGTCTACAACTCGTCTTATATATCTAGGAGCTTCGCAGTTCAAAGGACTAGATGAAGTACCAAAAATAGATATCAGGTCACTCTAAAAGCTCGCGAAAAGCCTTAACGTACTGTATGACGAATACTTCAGCCCAAATAAAACTGAATCGCCATTTAATAATCGTTCAGAACAACCTAACTTAACCTTTTAAGATATTGCACTAGTTTTCATAGAAATAATTTCAGGAGAACTTTCCACAAAAATTTTTACTATTTTACTCTGAAAATAATTCAAAAATTGAGTTCGCTCATGTTTAACAAAAACAACGTTGACGAATCCCTTATTAATCATATATTTTAACAGTCTTAAAGCAGAAGCTTTGATCGAGTTAAACAACTCGGGCATGTTTCATCAAAAAATACTGAAATTGGGATTGTTAAATAATAACTAAATTGGAACCCGATTTAGGGTAAGACAAAATATGAACTAAGATTTTATTTCATGTTTACATATATTTCTAGTTAAATCTGTCTAAGTTCTAGAAAAAACATAAATGTTCTGTTTGAAACCCACATAAAAAATATCCTAAGATTATAGGAGCAGTTACATCTACTTCACAGTAAAAGTGAAGTAAAGAAGTGGCACTCGATCGCAGAAAAATCATCCACAGTGCCTGAAAAACTTCACATGCCGCCTGTATGTACTCGTATACTAAGTGCTAAACGAATATGTAGTTGAGTGCATATAAAACGTTCGATTGTATGCCAGTGAAACGTTATTTATGAAAGCGGGCGAGCTTTTATGCAGATTTATACATTTTTATGCCAAATAGAAGCAGCTAGCTTGGACAAACGACAGGCGATTTGCATATAGATTTAATATTAGAATGAGTTTTTCTATATTCCTTTGACTGTGTATGCAAGTAAAGGTGTAAAATGTATTGAAGAGTAGAAAAGCGACTAGTTTTAATTTGGTTGAGCAATATGCTGTAAAATTCAAGTTAATATAATAATTATCGTTAGCATAATCTATATGCTAGTGTTGCAGTAATTCAGAGCTTACCGTTTGATAACATGTTATTTCGTTTTACAACTAATTTTATAACCTGAATAGGGTATATTAAGTTTGTCATGATGTCTGTAACACCCAAAAGGAAGCGTCGGAGACCCTATAAAGTATATATAAATGATCAGTATGCTGAGCTGAGTCGATTTAGCCATGTCCATCTGTCTGTCTGTCCGTGCGTCTGTCCGTCCGTCCGTCTGTCTGTATATATACGAACTAGTCCCTCAGTTTTGAAGATATTGTTTTGAAATTTTGCAAACATCATTTTCTCTTCAAGAAGCTGCTCATTTGTCGGAACTGCCGATATCGGAACACTATAACATATAGCTGCCATACAAACTGAACGATCGGAATCAAGTTCTTGTATGGTAAAAAGTTTTCATTTGACAAGATATATTCACGAAATTTGGTGTAGATTATTTTCTAAGGCAACACTATAATCTACGAAGAAATTGTTCAGATCGGCTTACTATAGCATATAGCTGTCATATAAAGCGAACGATCGAAATCAAGAGCTTGTATGGAAAACTTTCGCATTTGGCGTGGTATCTTCAAGAGATTTTTACATGGATTACTGCTTAAGGTAATAATATAATATCCGAAAAAATTGTTCAGATCGGATTACTACAGCATATAGCTGCCATATAAACTGAACACATAGTTACTAAAAGAAATGCACCTGTGAAGGGTATATCAGCTTCGGTGTAGCCGAAGTTAACGTTTTTTCTTGTTTTTATTTCATCTAGTTTAATAACACTGCTCAAGTAACTTCTTTCGGACCACTCCAACAAGCAGCCTGAACTTATGCAGCTCTACGTAGTTTTAGTTAAATTTCCTTATTCATTTGCATATGAAGAGCATTCTGCTACTTTAGCTTTTGCCTTTGATGTCAGGTAGCTTAACCGATGGATATTTGCTCAGCGATAACTATTTTGCAAAAGCTGAATTTAATAGATTATGTACCACATACTTCTAAATCGCATTTGCTATTTTTTATGATGCAAATGTGGCATTGAGCTGACTGAAAAGTATGCGCTTTAATGGCCAGTCAAATATGCTAAAACGTCATCCACCGCTCTAAGTGACTTTTTGTGAATAAAAACTTGTATTATGTAGCTGTGCCACCTGGCGTATACGTAACCTTTTACCAATTTCTACTCACAATAACTTTCAAGCACACTATATTATATCTTACGCTTGTATTACAAACGCTGCTAATTTATTGCGACAAAAATTAAATGAGAAATGCAAATTAAAACTTCAAAATGCACATACGTGTGTGTGTGCGTGCACCCAAATATGCTTTAACTGTGTGTTATGGCGATGCAATATAGGTAAATGAATGTGTTTTCAGTATAAAGACATATGTATGTGTTGCGTACATAAGTTTATAAATATATATGTAAGTCTGCTATCGTTTACACACAAATTTATATCAAAGAAATTCCGTGAATGTATGTCGTGCCTTCGGCCACCCCGTTTGTGCCTGTGTGATAGACAACAACACATCAATGTAGCTTTCACAACTACAAAAAGTTGATATAAAACTGCTGCTGATGATATCTGTTTATACATTATATAGACTTCATTTACATTTTCTTGAATTTTTTACATTGCTACTACAAGAGTTTGCTAGCTGAACGCGCGGTAGAAAAACACACAAATGAAAGAAATTATCTGCATTGCATAAATTGCGGTCATTGATACAACACATACACCTTCATGCTTGTAACGGAAATAAGAAACAAATAAACAAATATAAATAAATAAATATATACTCTTTTGAGTGAATATATAATATGTCATTGTGCGGACTTTGTTATGTGCTGTGATTCAATGACTTTTCCAATAGTCAGCAAGCCTAAAGCTGAGTATTCGATAATGCATTGCTAGTTAGTCACAGAAAAGTCAATTTCATAGCCATTTAAATATCTTGTGATATTAGAAAGAACAGAGAATATTTAGAACTAAAAACTTAAATTTTTTACAAATTATGAAAAAAATATTTTGGAGGATCAAATGTGATATTATTAATCTTAATTACAATTTTGGTTCACTCACAATTCTTCGCCAGTTGGCTAGCGACTGTGACTAAGCTAAGTGCTCCTCTGGTACCGTTGACGTTCGGATAAGACATTTACTACGACTATTAGGACTATGTTAACTGCAAAACTAAATATCAGTACATCATTATCGCTTGGAATATCCGTTGTATATACGATATTCAGATTTGGGTCCAGCCTACTGTGTTGAGGTACACCAGCCCTTATCGGTCGTTGATCAGATATGAAATTAGCCAGTTTTGCAGTAAATTTTATTTTATAGATAAAACTCCAATATTTTATATAATTCGAAAGGGAATATTTTTTTTAATTTTATATAAAAGACCATGCGTAAACTCCTCATAAAATGAGTGGGCTATATAATAAAATATTGTTGAACAGTCTAAGCTCAAATGCTTTTCTGATTTCGTTAATTAATCTATGGAATTTTCCATGTTTTGCCCGAAACCCGAATTGCTGCATCGCAGTTATATTATTTTCATAGAGGAAAAGGGATATCTTTGGTAATAACACTTTTTCGATTATTTTGGAAAGGCAGGGCGGAATGTTTATTGGTCTGTAAGAAGGACGACATAGATTTTGAAGAATAAATTAAGAATTTTAACATTATAAGCAAAGTTTTGATGTGCTAGTATCTATTTTGACTTGGTGATATAGTTAAGGACACTTCAAGTTTTTAGTTAATATATTAAAGTAATACTGTAGAATTAAAAGTTGTATGAATTTATACCGCATATATCAGCCAACATTTGACTTATCTTAATACAATTGAAAAAGTAAAAAGAAAAACTTTTGGCTGACTTTACTTCATTTGATTTTTGATTTTATACGAGATACCTCGATGAAACCATGGGAGCATTTTACTAGTCTAGAACATGTTCTTTGTATCTGGAAAAATAAATATAAAATGGACTATCTCCAATATACATAAATTGAGATCATCCAACTTCCGGCTAAATTAACCGAAATTATATTGGATATTTTTTAGTTTACAAAATACTGTGTTACATACAATGATTTTCGTTACTCTAACAAGGCGTGTGCCGATAATGTCGGTCAGTGTATGAGTGATATATACGTATATGTATATAAAATTGCTTGGAATCAGATCTGGTTGACCTTCTGCACCTTAAGGTTATTCCCTGGCTTTGGTCTTGGCAAGTTGAGAGAGTATGAATTATTCGGTTACACCCTAACATACTTTCTTTCTTTATTGTTGTAGCATGATTTGATCTTTGCTTCAAAACGGGCCTCAGTTTCGGCGATCACCTTTTGATTTCGAAGAAAATTTCTCTTCATTTCGCAGAAAAATGCCTAAATTAATGTGAGGCAATGGAATCGATGTCAAGTGTTCCAAAGTAAACAGCTATCTCTACGATTTTCTCGTTTCTTCTCTGCAAGAAACTTGACATTCTCCGACACTAAGTCTACATCGGTCATACTTACTAATTAAGCGAAGGGAGCTCACAGTTGATGGCTTTAAAATTTCAACATTGTACAACTCTAAGATTTTAAGTGTTACATTCAACAGCCATTGCTCCTATACCCCGCATACGACCGCGATTACTGCCAAAGTATAACGACGAGACAAAATCCTCCAGTCGCTAGCCTGCAACACATGGGGAAGGACAAAAACATGTTGTCGGCAACATACAAGGCAATCGGCCGGGCGATCTTAAATTGCGCTGCATCGATATTGTGGACACAGGCGAATGAGCTTCAGGCGTTTCAAAATACAGCACTCCGAATGATTACAGTAAATACCGGATGTTTCCGAATAAGGAATTCTCTTGCGATATTTTCACAAAAATCCTGTATCAACAAAGTGTTGTTAATCCTTCACAAATCTGCAAAAGTTTTTCATTTCGATTCAAGCTAATTGATAATGATAAACTCAGAAAGATGTCGCTTAGATAACATCGATCGACAAAATGTTGGGTTCTGACTTCTTAAATTTCAGTTTCTCCTACAGCAAACATGGATGGCAAAATGTTTTTTCATTCAAGTTTGCCTTTTTAGAGTTTTTTTTCGTATTTCTATTAAGATCGCACCGGCAATTCATGCCCATTCCAGTTTCTCTCCTGTTTGTAGAATCAGAATTTGAGCATGAAAACAGAAACTCAAACACTTTTTTCTTGACAAATCCAGAGAACTTGGAAAAAGCGATAATAAAAGGACGCTAAAAGAATAGTAGTTTGCGATTAAAAATCTGTGAGCAAGCTCTTTATAAAGGAGTTTCATTCAGAATTCAATAACTGCACATTATAATTATTAAACGAAAATTATGCTAATTTCACCCATTCAATATGAGTATTGAAGAAAGATCAGCGGAAATACTGCGAATTAATACTTAAGCGAAGCAGATTTACATTTGCTGTGGGTTTGGATATTCATTACATTTTCAATTGAGCATAGGCTGAAATAAAATAGCAATAAAAAATATATAAGTAAATATGTCATTATCCTTTTCCTTGCAATCAATCAATTAATATAATGAGATTGAAGCATTAGCGCATAGCATTATTGATAAGCGCAAAGCAGACAAGACGAATTATGCGATTATTAGAGAACGATGCGCTAAAATGCCACAAAAATGCCAAGGAGCGTATTTCACAGAAGCAATAAGCCGCCGATAGATGCTTGAGTTTCCCCAATTGAATAAATTGGTTTGGAGTTAAGTGCGGGGAGCAGAGTTGCTGGGATGGCGAAGCGGCGAAAAAATTTAATTATCAGCAAAACTGATAATTATATGCCGCAACGGCTGTGGCAGTTAAAACAGTGCGGATACCACAAGGCATATATGTATGTACGCGCGCACACACAAAGTTCTATTGGAAATGAGGTGAAGGCAGCGGGCACGACTGCTGCGACAGTAAATTAAATTTATCATTTGATCGATTTAGTCCTGCTTCGATGGCTGCTAATGATGCCTCTGACGCCAGGCATATCTTTGCATTTGTGGTTAATGAAAAAAGGCAACGAGTGAGCGCTGAAAAAGTGCAGATAGTCAGCTTCGTGCTGGTGTGGGCGGTATAGTCTGCGTGGTGAAATGCGCCACTGTATGCACCCAAGGGAGCTGCGATAAAGTGGTAGTCATTAATGGATAGCAGAAAATATGCGCCAAGTGGCAGCGTTAAAGCATAATGAGTTGGATGAAAAAAAGAAAAAAATAAATAAATAATTAAACGAAGTTTCGCTTTTATCAGTTCACTCGGCATTTAAGCAAATGCATTGCATTGCGCGGCCTGCGTAAAACACCGTGTCGTATGGGCAACTTATAATTAAAGCGCGCGTTTCAAAGGGGTTCGTCAGAAGTAGAAAAATCACACAAAGTACAAGCTGCCAGCATAATCATTAACGACTCAGCTTGCCAGACTGCTTTCCATGTCTTTTTACTCTTTTTGCATTTGCTTGGGCGCTGCATGTTGTCAATAAGGCAGACCAACTGTCTCTCGCGTGTAAATTTAATGCCTGCTTTCATCCCTCTTTCCTTATTTAAATATTTCGCTTAATCGACAGTCGCTTTTTTCATTACTTTACGCATAACTTCAATGTAATTAAAACTTTTATGTGCCTTTTCTCACTTCTACTGGCATCTATAGATATGCTCTACAACAAAAGTCTGACCATAGTAAGTCACTTGACATAATAATTACTTGACATAAGTGGTAACCACTTGGCTTAGTTATCAATGAAACAAAATAAATATAAATTGATTTTTACTTTTATTTTGATCGATCACTTTGCATGGCAGCTACATATACATATGCTGTAGTGGTTCGATTTGAACAATATGCTCGGCGATTGTAGCCTTGTTGCCTTGTGCAACAATCTAAGCAAAATTTTGGAAGGACAGCTCGTCAATTAAAAAGTTTTCCACATAAGGAATAGGTTTTCATCGATCAGTTTCAGACTAAATTCATGCCAAAATTATGAATATGTTTGCAAAATTAAGGTCTGGGAATAAAATATGAAAGAAACGACAGAGAAAAACCGTTTTTTAGGGCGACCGTGTAAGGACGTATATGGGGGCTAAGGGAAGCAGTGACCCGATTCAACTCATTTTTAACAATAATACATACCAATATCAGGAAAGGATTCCCTCTTAATTTCATTTATATATCTCACACATTGACCGTTGTTTTAAGGTAGTAGTCTGGTAAATTGTGTTCAGAATATCGAAAAATTTTTTTGCTTAATTTCAAAGTACAATATCTTGAGAATATACTGTGGAAATTTCAGACAGAAATTCGAAATATTTCGGGAGTTATAACGAGTTCTCTAGAGCGCCTCGGAGTCATCTCTCTCGGTGTTGTTGAACTTTAAACGCGTTTTTCTCAAAACATTGTTTTTCTGGTCGGCCCGGTCCTAACTTTTTTTCTACGGAACCGATTGCTTTCAATTTTAACAGGCTGTTCTACACACTTATAATTCTCGTCTTTACTAACGAGAATTTTTTTAAATCCTAACATTTTGTTTTACAACACTTTCTTTGCTAAAATAAAAGGATTTTTTTTTTTTTGAAAATAGGCATAAGTTACCAGACTACTACCTTAAGTAAAAAGTGAAGCATAGAATCTTGGGTAAACATTTCCGGTATTTGAAGGCGTATATGGTTATGGTTCGATTTGGAGAATGTTTTGTCATAAGGTAGCACACTTCAACAACACTATTAGTGCAAGCTCTTATCTTGTTAAATGTAAGCATTATTTGCTTCTTGGTTTATATACTAGGTAGTGAAAGAACCAAATTCAAAATTGTGTCATATTGAAAATAGACGTGGTTATGGTCCGATTTTGTCTTTCTTTCCTCCAGTAACATATAATGTCAGAGGAATGTTATATACAGAACTTGGTTGAAATCGATGAAACAGATCTCGATATATGAGATTTCACCTAAATATGGTGGGTGCCACGCCCGTCGTCCAATTTTGAACCCGGCTCGATTAAAGGCTTCACCCATCATGTCGGGGGAAGAATTTAATGTCTCTGGCGTTTCCAGTTCTTTATCGCGCTTCTTAGTAATTTTTAACAATACCGTTTTAAGTGTCAATGGGTAGTGGACGGAGTTGTCATCCGATTTATCAATTTTACATTAGCAATAGGATTGCTTTTGAGACTTCTTGTAGGCGAATTTTGATATTTTAGTTTGAATGATTTCGGAATTACAAGGTGCGTTCTAAAGTAAACACGCGCCATCTATATGTCGACTGGTGCGTTAGAATCTGCTATCTGCCCGAAACATTTCAATTGATGAAATCAAGTGATGGTGGAAATTCCATAGAAATGTCGTGAATTCATCAAAAATCAGCAGAAATCATCATTGAAATTCATGGGAATGGAATTGAACATCTCCAAAACATCGATTTATCGCATTTTGACTGAACATTTGGGCTTACGAAATGTGTGTGCACGGTTTGTTCCGCACAAATTGACTGAAGACAAAAACTTGCTCAGAATCCAACATCCGAAGGACATCATTATTACCGATTATTTGACCAAAATATACATTTTTCGACTTCTTCCTTTTCGGAAAAATGCATTTGCCTATGAAATTAAAGCCTTATGCAGACGTAGAGGCCCTTCAAAAGGCTTGCACCGGCATACTGGTGGCCATACCGGCCAACGAGCTAAAACACTGGTTCGACATGCTTTTGGACCGTGCAAAAAGCTGTATTGAAGCAGAAGGAGACTATTTTGAATAAAATAAATAGATTTTGCCGAAAAAACTACTTGTTCTGTTTTTTTAAAATCCTGTTTACTTTGGAACACTTCTTGTATATGCTATGCATTTAATCTATATATGTTTGTTAGCCAATATCTGTCATATCTCGATTAATTTTGGATGATACATACAACTTTTGGGTGAACAAAACTACTATACTCTGTCGCAACATGTGTTAAGAGTATAAAAACGGTATCGAAAAGTTGGGTTAAAAGGGTTACTTTAATCAGTGTATCACCTTTGAAGGGAACAACAAATGTATGTTAAATAAAAAAAACGAATTTTACTAAAAAATATCTGGTACTATGCTAGGCAGCTAACTGACCTGTTAACTGGGTGTTTAGAACGCCCTTCATAAAAGTTCTTCATACAATATACAACCTATAAATACAATCGTCATCAAATGAGAAACTAGCTCACCAGGAAATGCTCAAAATCTTGCCTTAACCTGAATAGAAGAAAGTACTTTAAGAAGGTGAAAGAAGTTCAGAAGTTCTCAAGCCAATTTGCCTTGTTTTAGTTGAATTGAAGCAAGTGCACACACGAATTAAAAAACTAAATGGAAAATGTGAGTTCAAAATGCTAACGAAAATGCTTAAGTCAATATGGAAGTACACGCATAAGACTTACACACACACTCCCACATACACAGAGGTATGCAGCTGCAGTTCCCACTCATACATACATATAAACATATAATCTGTGAAAGCGTCAGTCTCATTGGAAAGTTGTAAAATTTCTCAAAAGTATGCTTTAACACCAAACCATTGCCCAAAGGGCTCTGTATATGTGCGTGTGCATGTAAGCGCACAGCTATACAATTGCTTGCAGTTGCCGTATTTGAAGAATTTTGAAGTTTTAACTACATATTTTCAATATTCTGAATTTTGCATTTCTTTTTTTCTGTGTTTGCGTGTTCTTTTCGTCAATTTTCTTTACTTTTTTATTTCTTTATTACTATTTTTTTACTACTATTTCACAATCTTTGTGTATCTTCTAGCTACACTCCACTTTCGGCTGATTCTTTCACTTAACTTTGACTATCGAATATCTTAAGAAATAAACTTTTATCATATTTCGCAAATTTAACAATCGGCTCCAATTTCCCTCGTACATATTTGCTTAACTGCAGTCTGTCAGGGAAAGTGCGTGCAACGAGCGGAGAAACAGCAAATGAAATCTTGTATTTTTTTAATCAACAAAACTTTATGCGCTCTGTATGTAACAGTTAATGTTAGTGCGGTTGAGCACAGCTTACATGGTTTCATACATACTTAGTAATCCTTCTAAAATATCTCTTGAAACTACATACTCCGATAAAGTGACAAAACAAGGTGTAACTTAAAGGTCACTACTTTTTTGGAAATGTTGACAGAACTTTTAATATAAGTTTACTATCATATGAAAGTAATTCGCTTCTATTAAAGTTATGTACATGCCATATTCTAAGTAATCTTTATTTCACCACAATATCTCAGTAACTAACGAAATTGTTTATTTGCTTTTCTACTTGCAGAATTTGAAAAATCAAATCATGACGACGAACGTGTGGGTGGAGCAGGTAAATAACCACGCTTAAGTGTTAGTTAAAGTATTTATGTTCGAAGATTTAATATCTCAACAGAAGCAGTTACCTTTTCCGAAAATTGAGTCTAATAGTTTTTGAATGGTTTTTGAAATGAAATGTGTTTATAACGAGTTTTTCAACAAGAACGCTGCAAAAGTTATTTCTGTGAAAGTAAAATCGATGTCATTATGTTTGGAATTCGATTTCTTTTGCATGGGCAGAAGTCCAGACGCTAAACCTAATTTTCGACGGTTTTCAAGCATAAATCGTCCGAGACTGCCGCAACTTCACGTTCAATATTTGTAAAAAGTTCATCAATAGTCGCTGGCTTGTTGGCATAGACCATAGAATTGACGTAGCCCCACAGGAAATAGTCTAACGGCGTCAAATCGCACGACCGAGGCGGCCAATTGACAGGGTCATTTGGTGAGATAACACGATCACCAAACTGAGTTTTCAATAAATCGATTATCACATTCGGTGTGTGGCTTGTGGCGCCGTACTATTGGAACCATATATTTTCCAAGTCTATACCATCCAATTTGGGCCAAAATTATCATTGAGCGGTAGCGACTCTCATTCACAGTAATGTGCCTGTCTCGATCATCATGGAAGAAGTACGGCCCAATGACCCCGCCGACCCATAAACCGCACCAAACCTTAATTTTTCGCAATGCAATGGTCACTCGTGGAGTACGTGTTGATTGCTGTTTGACCAATAACGCATATTTTGCTTATTGGCGAAGCAATTCCACCAGAAATGAGCCTCATCGCTAAAAATGATTCTTCGATGAAAATCCGGATTATTTTCAAGTTGTTGCTCAGCCCAATTCACAAACATAGGACGATTCTGGTGGTCAAGCGACTTCAGTTTTTGCCTCAATTTGATATTTTAAGAACGTATGCGAAGATTTTTTCGCAAAATTCGCCACAACAACGTCGCAGAGATGTCCAACGCTTGAAAACGACGTGTGAGAGACTGATTTCGGTCTTCCTCAATTGATGTTCTAGCGGCAGCAATATTCTCGACACTACGAGCACTTCTTTGCCTCACTGGTACGGGAACATTTTGTACTATGCCTGTGGATTCAAATTTTTCCACTAGACGTAGCGATCCTAAAGTTGAGGCCACTGACTCCGAATTTCGGTAGTAAATTTTATTAATTTCGACTCGTTCTGGATCTTATATCTTTTCATGATAACATGGTTAACCTTACTGAAGAGAAATGTTGAACGAGTGGGAAAAAATGTGGTATTATTTGCAGTCGTTATCGGTCGACTTTTGTGGCTTCGTTTTGAAAAGACCCGTTATAATGCCCGATTTGTGAAAAAAGATGATTTATTTAGAGTTTTATTAACAAAAAACTTTCCATTTGATGATTTTGCTCAAATTTCAGATAATTTTTATCAAGTCAACAGTACTGATGATGTTCAATTTAATGGTTGGGAATCCCATCGGTCCAATTTCTAAACTAAGTTCCCAAGTTGAACGAGTACTGCCCTTTTTTACACCGGAATTAAAGCAGAAAACAAATATTAATCATCGAAGATCATTTTATTGTTTTTCAAAACATTATCTATTAAGGTCTATACACTTTTTCATGCGTTTTAAACAAATTTTCGAAACACATTTGCCACTATAATTGAAGTATCTACAAAACATGATACCTGAACACTGAACACATCAACCGCCTCTTTAGTATCGAAAAACTAAGAGGCCAGCTTATTCTTTAGGTACGGGAACAAAGAGTGATCATATGATGCCAAGTCAGCACTATGCGGCGGATGACTCTTCAAATCGATGTTTTGTGTGGCCAAAAATGCAGTTGTTTCAGACGGTGTGTGAGAGCTCGCATTGTATTGGTGAAGAGTGATTAGTCTTCACCGGTTGGTTTTCCTGATTCCTTGAAAGACAACTGGCAAACAATGCTCCACTCATAATTTACTGTTCTTCGTTATTATGGTCACATAAAAAAAGACCACCATTTGCTTGGCGTCCAAACAACTTTTGTTGGATTCTTCTCATTTGGAAATACCCATACAGTCAGCTGCAGTTTTCGTCCGGGCTCAAATGCATAAATGCACGATTCTTCACCTGTCACTCTGTCATAACTACATATGTATGTATTGAAGCATCGCTATCGTATCTTTTGAACATTTTTCCAAGCCCATCGACATCAGTGTTTTTTGAGCGATTGACACATTTTGTGGATCAGATTTTTTTACGATCAAATGTTCATGCAATATTGAATCCCAACAATGTCTGTGGTTGTCTCAATCTCACGATATATTACATAACGACTTTGCAATATCAGTCTGCTCAAAGCATCAATATTTCCCAGAAAAAGAACTGATTTTGGATGACCTTCACGAAATACGTCTTGGACAGCTCTACGACCTTGATTGTATTCACCACACCATTTCATCATTGAAAGACTTACGCTTACGAAAATTCTCGTTCTGTAAGGAATATATTTCGCGCGCTTCACTCAACTTATGGTCAATATAATCTGCTACTACCTACTGAGCGTACTACCATCACCCATTTTGATAACCAGCATTCATTATTGGATCATATTCGACCGAATAGACCACGTCCAGCACGCAGTGCAGAAAATAATGCAGCCGAAGCTGAGATCTTAAATTGAAAGCGTACAAAATACAGCTTTTGCAAGTGTGGAAGCTGCCCGACACTCCCAAGCGTAATCACTTCATTCTATGGGCTCTTTTAAAGTTCCGACGTTTCCGAGCCAAATTCTGTTCAGCGATGGGGCCTATTTCTGGTTCAATGGGTATGTAAACAAGCAAAATTTTCGCATTTGGGACGAAGAGCACTCTAAAGGGATTCAAGGGCTGTCATTTCGTTCAGAAAAAAACAACAGTTTGGTGTTGTTTGCTGGCCGATGGAATCATCGGTCTTTATTTCTTCGAAAATGATGCCATGATAACCGACTATTTGATGCCTGAAATTGAGACTCGTGAGCTCGGGAGACTTTTGGTTTCAACAAGACGGTGCCACTTCCCACACATCGCATCAATCAATGGATTTATTGGGAAAGCACTCAGGTGACCAGACAATTTCACGGTTGGGCCAGTCAATTGGCCACCAAGATCCTGTGATATCAAAACGCTAGACTTTTTCCTGTGGGCATATGTAAAGGCTAAAGTCTTTGCGGACAATCCACTCAGGCTTTTGAGCATAACATCAAGCGTATCATCCGCCAGTTACCAGTCGAAATGCTCGTACGAGTCATCGAAAATTGGACTCAACGGATAGACTAACTGAGACGTAGCCGCGCCCAACATTTAAAAGAGATAATCTTAAAAAACAAATGCCAAAGAATGATCTTTCGAATGATAATAAACATTATCCGTAAAAGTTTAAATTTCTTTAAGAATGCAGGCAACTTCGAAATGGATTATCCTTAATAAGGATTTTGATATAATTCTAGGTCATAACTTAGAGGAGAAACAACAATTTTCTACAAAGCCTCGTTGAGATTACCCCAAGTACTTAAGAAGAGAAAGTTTATACCATATATTCTTAAATGGGAGTGACCATGCGCACTTTTCAAAACCTTAAAACCATCGTTCGAATCAAGTATTTTTAAAAACACTTTAAAATGTTTTTACTGAATTCAATATATACAGCTATGAAAGTTTTTACAAAAACATTTTGAATCCGTATCCATTGCAAAACCTAATATCATCGTCCTTTTCCATACACATTTTGCATATAAACATCGTCTGCAAGTGTAGAGTAGTTGACACAACCCCCTCCATACCAAACATTATTGATTTTTGACCACAAAGTGTTGGCAATTCGAAGCATTTTACCTCAATAGTTTCCCACAACTATCCGGCTACCCACTCACTTTAACATATTAACCTGGCTCGTAGCTGGTAATCGTTGCTAAAGCACAACATTCGCTTGCAGTGCACGTACTTTTGGCAACGTCTGTGGCCATTAAATGCATTCCACGGAAGCAGCGTTGCAGCAATAAGGCTTGATTTGGCGAAATCGGCGGGCACCGCATGTTACGATTCTGCTTACTCTTGTTTTGGCAATTGAAATTTATGTTGCAGCGCTAGCAATACTGCGCTCAGCCCAAAATTTATTGACGACACGCTCCCTATATACATATGTAGCTACAGTATTCGGGAATTTATTGTATCAAACATGTTGATCACAACTGCGATATTGGTTTCGATATTATGATTTAAGCGAAGATAGGTTTAAATTAATATACGAGTAAAAAGTATTTTCGCACTGTGGTTACAAATATTGAAATATTTTTTAAACAAAATTTCAAACTAGAGGTTCCAGTCTTTTAACTTGCTTAACATCAAGTCTACACCATCCAGTTCATTATCAAAGTCTGGTAGGTGATAAACGATCTCAAATTTCAATGACGATAGGGTACATTTAGATGTCACTGCTCTTTTCCTTTTCAAACAGAGCAACAATCTTATAGTCTGGCCTTTGCTACAAGTGCTTAAGTTCTCATAAGATTCTCAAAGTTCTTAAAATCGACTACCACGTGACCTGTTAATGAAGATTAATGGATATTAATGAAATGGAGGCACAGTTTTTATATCCAGACAAGAAAAAAAAAACCAAAAAAAAAAACTTTCTACCTCCCCCGACATTTATCGTCGACCATCCTCACTATTGATAAGACGTATTTTGTCAATAGATGTCGTTGAAGTCGTATATATCCAATGCTACCAATCACATTGTGTATGGTATGACATGTTGGATAGGTGAGATTTTAAGCTTCATTTTACCAAAAAATTAAATTCGGGGAAGTTGAAAAAAAGTTACAGCTGTTCAAAAATGAATGTACCACATGAATTGTCTGTGAAAAATTTAATGTACCAAATTAACATCTGCGATTCTTTGCTGAAACGAATGAAATCGAACCATTTCTGAAGCGAATGGTTACAGGAGACGTATCAAATACGACAATAATGTGCGAAACGCCACGAAAGGTTATGTTGAGTGTTTGGTGGAATTGGATAGGGACATCCACTATGAGCTGCTTCAGCCTGGTCGGACGATTGATTCTACATTTTACTGTCAACAACTGATGAGATTGAATATATCAATCGAAAAAAACGGCCAGAACTGATCAACAGAAAGGCCTTCACCTTTCATTAGGAAAACGCTAGACCACACACATCTTTGATGACTCAGAAAAACTGGGAGAGCTTGGCTGGGAAGTGTTGATGCATCCACTGAACGTCATCGGACTAATATTTACTTCGGTCAATGCAGAACTCCCTTGATGGAGTAAAGTTGGCTTCAAAAGAAGCCTGTGAAAATTACTTGTCGCAGTTTTTCGCTGAGAAACCAGACAAATTTTACACTGATGGAATAATGTCGCTAGCTAAAAAATGGCAAAAAGTATTCGACCGAAATGGTACATATTTGGTTTATTAAAGTTCAATACAAAAATTAAAAAAAAAGTTGAAATTTGATTAGAAATACGAAAAGACTTTTTCGACTACCCAATATTTTCTTAATAAAATAGGTAATATCTTTGAATTGTATATTTTGGCCTTGTTTTTCTGAATATTTGTATGCTTTGCTCATTCAACTCTTGAAGAAGAGCCCGTGAAGTAGTCTCGAGCGGTAACTATAATAAGTTATTTTTTTCACATGCTGTATACTCATTATTTGTTTTTTTGGACTTGCTGTGAAAAAAAAGTTTTTGAAAATAAAAAATTAAAAAAACAACCTGGGGTTATGGAGCTAACAGTGTCTGGACTTTAAGCGTCTTGTCTTGTATAATATATCTCGAGCTTCAAAATAAGCATCCCAAGCATATACCTTTACAATAATTTTGAAAAAATTCAACAGATTAGAGTAAACCAGTGGCGGATCCAGCGGGGATTTGAGGTCAAATACAAAAATATTTACAAAATAATGTCAATATTAAAAATTAGATAGCACAAGCCCCAGAGTGTAACCAACACTAAAATATACCCATGAGACTCTTAACTTTCGAAAAAGCCATAAAGAAAAGGTATTTCTCTTTACAGCATATCATTTTCAAATGGAAACTATATTAATCTAAAATCATGTCGTATATGAAGGATATCCGTCAATAATACAATAGAAATCCAAATATCAATATTTAAAAGATTTATAAATAAGGTATCACTCGTCCAGAACAACGTGCTTGATTCAAAACCATTAGAAAAAGTTAAGCGTTTTTCAAAACATCAAAACACTTTTTGAAGCTTGCAGTGCTTCAGTATTTACGTTACTAACAAATGTATGCTTCACGGCACAGCGAAAATATTGTCATGAAACTAACAAAAGTGTTGCATACTTTTTGGCTACTTCAATAGTGTTTTATTACAAGCTTATCGTATGTGGATAATGGCTCTAAATTATTTCAAAGAAAATTTGTTTGCTTCAAATTTATTTTCTGATATTAAAACCATCGAAACTAACTTTTTTCCTAAATAACCACACCTTGGCTTTAATCAGTGATTTTGTGTATAAAATTGCAAAATTTTCCAAGCACCGAAATGTAGACAATCAAATCAAAGTTTTTAAACTTTCAAAATGTAAAGAGAACTTTGCAAAATCCTATACCAGTTACCAATAGAAAATTTAAACAACCTTTTACTTAGCATGAATTCGACGAGTTGCTAAGAGGTAAATAGAAGCATAAACGCGCTCATAAATATGCAAAGCTATCAAAATGGGCTCAATTGGTACTGCCAGGCTATATAGTGTTGAATTAAGCGCCAAATGCAACAAAAATCGTTGGATACCTATTTTATGGAGCAGCCGCGACGACGATGAGCCCAAAAGTTTAATGCTTAGCGGTTGCTAACCGAACCAATACGAATGTTCCAGCCACTAGTTATATATGAAAAATGTAGCATACTTTTAAGCGAAATAGCATAATTTATGCAGCTTCCCCAGAACAGGGCTGCTATTTGCCAATACAAAATAGCCAAACGGCAAAGTCGACAAAATGTGCCGGACAGAAGAGCGAGATTGTGGTGAGTGGGAGGTAAACCGCGCATACCAGGGTATAGATGTCAATAGAGGGGAAGCGTGGAAATGCGGATTTTGCTAAAGGGTATTACAGTTTGAAAGTCAATGAATTTGTGGGCAGCTCAACTATGCGCAACCAACATCACCAACAGCTGCCGCAAGTTGCCAGTGCCACAGGCGTTGGACGTCACTTATACGTAACGGAAATAGACATCCGCACTATGCAGCAACGGCATACATATGTACATATGTATTGGCTGCATTTGAGCGCTGCAACAGCCGTTTGTGTTTGTTGTGTGTCTGTGGGCGTTGTCGGGAGTGTTCCTGCGCAGCCAAGCGGTGATTCAAATATTTTGCTTTGGCATGCAAATATTTTTTTTTTAACAGTTATAATAGTGTACAGCAGTGATTTAATATTTTTTTGTAAAAAAGTATCATTTAATTTACGTTGAAGAAAATAATCTGTTTTTATATATTGCTGAGGCCAAGTTACCAAACGCATATTTTTGCATAATGAGGTTAAATCATTGCTTTCGCGCTTGACATTTAATGTTGATGATATATAACTTTGGATTCAGCGAGTCGTTGCTCTGGAGAGAGTGCAATTTCAGTTCGGACCTCAAAACTTAAAAGCTTACTTAAAAATTGCGAAGAAAGCAATAATGACAACTTAAATAATAGGAAACCTGGTAAGTGGTTGATTGGTTAAAAACAGAGGCGCATGAGCACCAAATCGAAGGAGGTCGAAATGAGGCCATTATCCCTTATCCAGCCACTCAGTGGATTAAAAAAAAACTTCGTCCTATTTCACCCCAGCTACTTAATGTTTCTTAAATTGGAAGATTGGAACCCGTAAAATATCTCTCGTCTTATCCGGCTGAAGGCTGGGTATTTACATAAATAATGTTCCAGCGTCTCATCATCTTTCACGCATTCTCTGCATTCGGCCGAATCCACATTTCCAATTTTCGGAAATTGGGATCTTATGGGTCGGTCCACTGTGATGACCCTTCTAACGTTTGGAACAGCTTGGGGGAACTGTGTCTCCAGCTGCTCCCGAGCGAGCTAGTTCTATTCTAGGCACTCAGATAATATTAATCGATTTACCTAATAAAAGTCTACTTATTGCCTGCTTGCTGTACGGATAAACTTAATAACCGCTTGGCTATTCGTTAGAATATTTATTGCCTTGCTGAGTAGAGCAGAAGCCCACTTGACATCTTCTGCTTTGTATGGATTAGTACAGAAGAAGCCTCCTCTTCTCTTCTTCTCAACTTAGCTCCAGTTCATTAACAAGGTCGAGAATGCTACCAATGCATGTAATGACGCCGAGTTGGCTCCAATTGCAAAAATTGTGAACCGACTGGTCGAAAGCATTACCTCACAATTCGTTTGTATATACGTATAGATGTATGTTGGCCGGTTGTCGAGGATAACCCTCATACCCTTTGTTTCTGTGGACTTCCCTAGCAAACAGACCCTTTGCACCTGTTCCAGGACTTTTTGCAGCACTTTTTCGATAATGTCATCTACCGAACCACCGCACCATTAGTTGGTATGGGGCGGATGACATTTCTGATTACCCAATGGAACATGTGGGGTCGTAAGCCCAACATGGGTCGATGGTTGGAGCATTTTATACCCTGAATAGATTATATTCAGTTTGTCACGAAGTCACCCAGAAGAAAGCGTCGGAGACCATATAAAGTATATATATAAATGATCAGTATGTTGAGTTGAGTCGATTTAGCCATGTCCGTCTGTCTGTCTGTCCGTCTGTATATATACGATCAGTTTTTAAGATATCGTTTAGAAATTTTGCAAACGTCATTATCTCTTGAAGAAGCTGCTCATTTGTCCGAACAGCCGATATCGGACCACTATAACATATAGCTGCCATATAAACTGAACGATCGGAATCAAGTTCTTGTATGGAAAACTTTCACATTTGACAATGTATCTTCACGAAATTTGGTATAAATTATTTTCCTAAGGCAAACATGTAATCTTCGAAGAAATTGTTCAGATCGGCTCACTATAGCATATAGCTGCCATACAAACCTAACGATCGGAATTAAGGGCTTGTATGGGAAACTTTTGCATTTGACGTGGTATCTTCACGAAATTTGACATGGATTACTGCTTAAGGTAATAATATAATCTCCGAAAAAATTGTTCAGATCGGATTACTATAGCGTATAGCTTCCGTACAAACTGAACACATAGTTACTAAAAGAGATGCACCTGTGACCATGTGTTTTTCTTATTTTTATCTAAAAATAACTCTGAGATATTTGACAGAGTTCGAGAGTATAAAAGTTCTGACCCTTAAGAAAGTGCGATTTCATTGTGAAGTTTTGTTTGCTACTTTTGGACAAATTTCTGTTTTCTCCGAACTAACACTTTAGTCCATTTGGTGGGGATCTCAAGGGTTTTTTGCTATGAAACGGGATAGGCGATTAGGATTTATCTCTGAACAAAGGATAGCAAGGTTGTTCGCTTAGCAGTCGATCTTTATATTCTCGCCGATAAACACATTGTTATCCAAAAATTAACACTGAAAACGATATTTTTGGAAGGAAAATTTAGCTTTAAAATCCGCACCCCTCGGTCGATAACTTACAAATTACAATAGTGCTCGTCCTTTATTAATGAATGCGAAGCGTCTGATGCTTTTTTGAGATATATGTATAAATATTATCGAACGTTTTTAGCAATATAACCTAGGCTGAACATCCAGCGGTATGTCTCAAGTGGCTAACTAATCAAATTAAAGCACGAAGGCATTTCCACAGTACGTCAATACCAGGCGATCAACCTTCCCTCCTCGCAATGAAACAAAAATAAGTAAAGAGACAGATTAGATTACAAATGCAAAACTACTTGTTTATCACTTTCAACATACACACATATATACATGTACAAACAAAAGGTTGACAAATGGACATTGTCAAATAAATTCAATTTCGCCGTCAGAAAAACAAGCAAAGCGAAATACTAAAGGTATGTACATACGTACTCTCCAAATTCAAATAAATTGAAGTGGATGAAAATGAAGTGAAAGAGAATCAAGTTAAATAAAATTAAGTGAATTTAAATGTGATGCAATCAGCTTAGCACAAATTGACGTGGAGTGCAATGGCAATGAAGTGTGCTGCAAGTGCGGCCAAATGACAGCGTGCAACAATTATTGCAACAAACTGTAAATTGTCTTTCAATTATTTCACTATTTGCGCAAATTAAGAGCGGAGGAAGTGACAGTGACGGCGGGAGCGGCTGAGAGGGTGAATGAAGGCAAAAACGAAAAAATAAAAACATTGAAATTATAAAATAAAGGGTGCATTGTTGCAAATTATAGCAATGTACTGAGTTGTTGTAAGCCTAATTAACCGGAAAATATTTCAATTGTGTAAATGTATACTTCCGGGTTCATTGTTTTATTGAGTGGTTGGAAATTGTTATAAATTGTTGGTTTTAATATACATATTTCCGCTGGCTGAACGCTTTTTTTGAATAAATGTGTTTTGGAAAAAAATTACATAGTATATGTATGTATGTGTATAAGCGTTCACTAAGGCACTTTGTTCTCAATAAAAATTAAATTTATATTTTAGTTTAGTTTACAGCAGTTAAGTTGTTATTGAGGAGTATTGCCATATGTTACAAATTTCAATTTTACAAAATACGCAAAATAATGAACCTAAATTAAAAAACAGGATAAGAAGTTTTTGAAAACAAAGGCGGCTCACTGTGTTGCGGCTAGTGGAAAAGTAACTTTTCTCCGATTATTTTTTTCAGTGTTTTTAATGATGCAATTTTGTCACAGATATTCCAAAAAACACATAAAGAACAAATTGATTTTAGAAGTCAAATAAAATTTATTTCATATTCAAAATTTCAATTAAAATTTTGATTCGGAAAACAAATCTGCTGACAATGAAAACAAAGGTTTTTTGAGAAAATTTATATAAAGGTCCATTTTTCCTTTAAATTTGGGTTAGGTAGGCAAAGGCTGCCATCCCAGTTGTAAAAAAAAATTTTTTTGTTTTTAACGAAAAAAAATCAGGTCATAAAAGTTATCACTTTAGTATATTTGTGAATCAAAAATTTAACAAATTTCGGAAAATATTAGATTCCAAATATTTTTCTAGAAATAATTCGTTCATTGCCATTGGGCAACTGTTTGGAAATCTAAATAGTCAGAAATAAAAGAAGAATTAAAAAATAAAGACACTTTTGTTGAGAATTTGACCCAACAATTTTTTTCGGTGTAAATTTTTTTTTTTTTTACTCATTCTGTTTGGGATTTCATTCTGACAATCTGTAGAAGTTTCTCATCGATATGCATTATTACAGTTTAATAAAAACACTGTGCGGCTTTTACATAATTTTTAAGGGTTGCCACCTTTAAAAGTTATAATTTTTTTAAATTAAAAATTTGAAAAGAGAATGTTTTAGAAAAATCATAAATATATATGCAAAGGCTGCCATAATTTGCGAAAATATCAAATTTGTAATCAACGCGTTTCAAGAAAATATTAGATTGACAATATTTTTCTAGGATTGCCACCTGTATGGAAATTTTAAGTCAGTAAATTAAAAAATAAATACACCACAATCTAGACCTTTTTGCAAGTAAAGGTTGTAAGGTTGCCAAAAATTTAAAAATAATAAAAAAATGAATTTTTTTAAAGGCTGCCAGCTTTTCAAAAAATTTTTGTTGCGAAAATTCAAAACATAAAAGACACTATAATTTTTGTATCAAAATAACGAGTTTTAAGAAAATATGCTATTGAGAATATTTTCAGGGTTGCCATCTGTTTGGAACCTTTACGTCAATAAATTAAAAACTCTATAATCTACACCTCTTTGCAAAAATATATTCAATGATTTAATGGAATAAATTCAGTAGTAGAATACTGGAACATTTTGGCTATAATCGCGTAAGCGGTATCTATGCCAATAAAGAAGAAGATTAGAATTCTTGTATAGTTATGAGGTGGAACGTATTTTAGTAAAATCCACTGTTTCGATGTGGTCTGCAGTTTCTAAATCACACATGACATATTTGCAATATAAAAAGAGTTTAATTGTGAAATATTTTTAGTACTAAGGACAAATACAAAATTTTAACTAATCTTCTTTTTTAGGTAACTCAAAAATGAATTCGTATGCTAAAAACCTTTTTAAAAGAAATATCAAACCAATGTTGATTGATATTCCATTCATACCCATACATTTTCATACACTTTAGATCAAAGCTTAGTATTTCAGACAATTCGAATGGTTTCGCTTAGTTGACGAATAGAAGACCAAATTAAAAAAGAAATATATGTGAGATTCGACATTAAAGTTCGGAATCTTTAAAAGCGAGGATCACTTCTTTTTTCACTATCTCGTAATACTAGTAAAATTTAAAAGTGCCTTCATATATAGAACATACTTCCAGGTAATAAAATGAAAATTTTTATACCCTGAACAACTTATTCAAAGTTGACTACGAAGCTTATAACACCCAAAAGAAAACGTCGGAGACCCTATACAAAATTTAATGATCCGCGTGACGAACTGAGCTCAGCTGAGTATCCCAGTTTTGGAGTTATCGCTCTAAAAATTTTCACAGGTCCTTTTTCTAAGAAGCTTTTCATATAAATGATAATACTCAACAGCCTGAACGTGGATCAAGTAATTACGACAAACTTTATAAAATGCGTACATTACTGAATAAAAAAATGAAGGAGAAATGCAACCAAATAGACCAGGAAGAACATAAAATCAGATGATGAACAAATGATTAAATTTAAAGGGCGCAACAGTCTAAAACAAATAATAATAAAATCAACCACCGCTCAAAAAATGATATATGAGAATCGTATACTGGTGCCTTAACACAGCAGTAATAAATAGTTGGTTGCTATATAGACGACACCTCAAGGGCCTAGACGAAAATACAAAGCATATGTCATTGTCGGATTTCCGATTGAGTACTGCAAACCAGTTCCTACACTCGTCGAATATTACATAAATGAATCCACGGAAAAGAGGTCGTCCATCAGCATTTGCTTCAACAATTCAGTACCAGCGACTCCAGCATCAGCAGCATCATCTTCAGTAACAGACGTTTCATCTAAGTCAACATCAAAGAGATCGTACATTTCTGAACATCCAAAATCCATGCTTCTCAATCAAAACGATTATTGGGTGGAATGGGAAGGAAAATGAAGGTGCAGACTTTGTCAAACCGGCTCCAAATGCTCAAAATGTATGGTACATTTATGTTGCAACCCCCCAAAAAAGCTGTGTTTGCTTCAGGCTCAACTAATAATCTTGTGCCCTCAAAATATGTTTAACCACGCCAACTTTTATTCTGACATGAAAGGCTTCACAAGCGGCTCATTTATTGGAACTGTCAATATCAGACCATTACAGCACATAGTTGCCATATAAACTGAACGTTCAAAATTAAGTTCTTAAAAGAAAAACTTTTTTATTTCCGAAGGAAAAATTTATATTGTTTTTTCTTAAGTTAACGGCACAATATTCGAATCAATTTGGCTGCCATACAAGCCGACCGCTCAAAATAAAATTTTTCTGCGGAATGTTTTTTGTTTGTGAAGGGTATTATAGCTTCGTGCAACCGAAATTAGCGTTTTTTTCTTCTTTTTATATATTTTTAATTTTTCCATAATATTCACTTAATTAGTTTCAAATAAATATTCATAACATTTCAAAACAATGATGCATAATTAATTAAACAATAAATAGCGCCAATATCCATTTGTTATGAAATTATAAAATTAATCCACAACAAATAAAAAATCTGCAAATTTTAAGCGTATTATCTATGTACACGTGTTGCACGCGTGGAATATTAATGTATGCAGACGAATAACTGTCATTTGTGCATATTAAAAAGCGAAATTTTTGCTAAAACATTTTTTCGCATTCCACCTTTTCGAGAGCAATTTGGGTTGTCAACGTTTACATGTGTACACGTTAAGTTATACATGAAATTATAAATGCTTCTACATTTACATATATAAATATACATACAAGTATGTATATATAAATGTGTTGTGTGTTTGTATAGATTCGTGTGCGAGACAAACGCGCGTGTTGTCTGGCAATTTTCCTCATTAAGTATCTGTCATCGATAATCATATTTGCGGTTTGACTGTATTGTGTATTGTTGTTATTGTTTTTGTTTTACTGCCTGCCTAATATTGCTTATGTATTGTTCTCATTTTCTGTACGCTTTCATTTTCGTGTCGTAGGAATGGAATGACTACAAATTAAAATGGAATCCTGATGATTATGGCGGTGTGGATACATTGCACGTGCCATCCGAACACATTTGGCTGCCGGATATTGTGCTGTATAATAAGTGAGTATATTGATATCTTTATATATATACATATATTTATCGATAGAAAAATAGCTTGTTATAATATTATATTCGGAATATGTATTTTTGTATATAATTTGGTCTTATGATTCTAGTATTTTATATTGGAATACTAAATGTATATTTTTAAATAAAAAGTTTAACCATAAATCACGCTTGATATGTAAATATAAATACTCTATCTAACTTATTAATAAGCCAATTAGATATTTGATCGCTCTTCACATCATCAAATCTGATCATATGATGTAGTTTTTTAAATGATACAAATGTTTAAAAACTGCATAACTTCACATCTTATAACATTATAATGCAGCACAGCACAATACCGTGGATGATAACATCTCATATATGATCAAACGGCATCCCATCACAACGTATATGCGTTTATATGATATACAAAATTCTTACTATTTTGCTCATAATGCCTTCAATTAACTAATTCCGTTTTCCCCGGAGCAGTCGTTTGAGTTTGCTGCATAGCCATAAGCCACACGGAGCTAACTCCAGCGAATAGCGTGTTTACAGCACGATATTGGCTGCAAATTTGGCGAAAAACTAACGAAGAATCAATGCAGTATGCAACGGTACATCATCGTGGTGTAAAAACCAAGAGTTGTCGGCCCATAATTCCGGCCTCTTTTTGCGAATAGCCTCCCACAAGTGGCGCATACCACTCAAATAGTAATCCTTTGGCTTTTCGGAAGGAACTCAGAGTGCACCAGACCTCAACGATCTAACATAACCTTGATTTTTGACGTGGTTTTTTCGGCTTCGACTCACCTTTGCCACGATATTCGGCCGATTGATCGTCTGTTTCCGGGGTCGTAAGCATAGATCCAAGACTTATTGCCAGCAAGATTTCTGACTGTTATTCGTCGATTCTGAAGCACCAATTTCCTTATTTTATAGTCGTGTTTATCATCAGTTGATATGAATGACCATGCTGGACGTGGTTCGTCGTCAACGCGTTCTCGACCCTCTTTGAATAACCAGACAACCATTCATTACCAAAAGCCTTTTTTTAATATTTTGAATGTTTAGATACCAGAAATATGATTCCGTACACAAAATTTCTTTTCACTCATCGTAAAAATCGCCGAATACACTTTATGTGCTTAATAAAGACAATCGTATACTAAACACTAATAATTGTTTTGCTGTGAAGTTTATCACAGTTATCACTGACAATCATATCAATCAAGAAAAAAATATGTTTCGATGAATGGGTTTAACCTCGTAATTTAAATTAAAAAGTATTACTATTTTTCGCCCACAGCAGTATGCCTAGAAGGAAGCGTCGGACATCCTATAAAATATAAATTTATTGAGATATGAATCTGAAATTTTGCACACACTCTTTTCTTTTCAAGAAGCTGCTTAGCGCATTACTATAGCATATACATAGTTCTCATACAGAGTGAACGATCAGAATTAAAGGCTCATATGAAAAACCTTATCATTTGATGAGATATACAAGTATACAAGAATTTTTAGTTTAAAAATATAGTCTAAAGCAACTCGAAGACATTGCGAAGAAAGTTTTCAGATCGTGTCACTGTATACATATACAATATGTAGTTGCCCCACAAACTGGCCGATCAAAATCAGGTTATTGTAAAAAAAATTGAACCTATGAAGGGTATTACTGCTTCGGTGCAGCTGAAGCTCGTTTCCTCTTGCACTGAAGACATTTTATCACATCATTACAAAGTATCATGTGATATTCCAAACACATCGCAACATGCATCATCATTCATTCATTCCAAATTAAATCAAATCAAAGCGGATCATAATAACATTTTAAATCACATAGCATTTTATCACACTACGATACTTGCATTATATCGCGTCATATACACATCAGACGCCTTCGATTCGCCACTTTTCTGGTCGCTATTTTTAACATCTGCACTTTTCTTCAAAAGTTTCCTCTGAAAGCGGCGAGTAAGTTAACTGCATTTGATGTTGATACCAAGCGATATTAAAATATTAAATTCGGCTCTCAAGAACCTCACCGAAAATATTTGGAACTTTCAAAAAGTAAATAAAAATGTGTAACCACGTGAACGTTTCTCATAGAAAAATTATTTAGAAAATATTTTCTTGCTATTTTGAATACAGTTTTGATGTAACCTCGGAAAATTTGTAAATCATTCGTGAGCAGAATATGAAAGCATTAAATGATCCACTTAAATTAAACAAAGTAAGGAAGAAACTACTTGAACAACTTCAACAGTTCTGCTACTTACAAGCACAACGATTGGTGTATTTAAGATGGGCCTCGAATCCTACCACGCAAATATTGTCCATCGAACACTGCCAATTGGTACTGAAAATGTCCGGTGTATGCAGTGTAGAATGGACACACCAACCACCTTAGTAGGGTTCGAGTCCGATTCAAAACCTCTGCCGTACTTTGGGTCCGACAACTGGTTACAATGTAAATCCACTAAAGAATTCACACGCAAATGATCCTAACTGTTCGGCATTCCGACTAGTGGAAATCACACTGCTAACATCTAAATGTTCATCAGTTAGTTAATCCCCATACCACCGAGATCCCTTATGCCCGAGTACATCGGGAATTCTGCGAATTCCTCAGCCAGTCCTCTACCACAGCCCACAAAACCAACCCGATTTATCAGATAGGTGCTTCTGATGTAAAAATGCCTTCTAGATAGAATCTGAAGTCTAGGCTGCCCTCCACAAACCCAACGACCCAATGTACTCATAAGTCACTCGACACTAAAACACACACTGCCTGTGAATTCAATAAAGATGGAGTTTTGTCTTTACTTTTCCTCCGTTTCTACAACTGTTGTTTAAAAGCGTCTTTCAGATGAAATAATAAATCACTTAATCTAAAATCTTTTTTATATACTAAAATCATTTAGAATTTATTTTACATGTCACATTTAACAAAGTAATACCAATTAACGCCCATTAGTTGCTTGAAAGACATGCTCACACTGCTCCACAGAATAAGAAAGTCGGTCGGTAATAAAAATTGTCTTAAATTTACTTAGCTCAAACGCATTATTAGCGTAATATCATGATAGTTGAATAAAAATGTGGAATTGAAAAAATAAAGTACCCAAAATAATTGAAGGGAGATTTTGTGCAATATTATTAAACGACCCTGTAGGAAAAAAAATTGTTTAATGGAGATTTGACTTTCTTGCGCTAACCAGAGGCTTAATTATATTGTAAACATACCATAGCTCATTTTTAACTCCAGACATAATTTTTGTTTACTAATTCTCATAACAGAAAGTTTTGAAGAAATTGAAAATATTAAAAATAAATTAAAAATAAAATTTTTGTATAACAAAAAATTCTCACATTTAAACGCATACATAACAATATTTGCTATAATGCTTTTTGGCTCAAACTAGATTATATTAATTTTCAGAGAGAGAAAGTGAGGACCTAAAAGGTACCTACAAATATTTACCCTCCTCCTCAGTCAATTTCGCGCAATATTAAACAAAGTTAGAGTAAGCAGAAATTACACCACACTTAGCATGAGTATTTGTTTGGTGCACACATTCCGTTGAGCGCATAATCACAAGCGGCAGCAACATAATCATTAATTTAATACGCCTGATGGCGACCACCACAAGCCCATTGGTGGCCACTAGTTGGTGTTATGCCATTGTTGGCCGGCCATTCTAAATGCTGATGAGTAAAATATTGGGCAAATAAAAGAGAACAAATACCGAGGCGTAAAATAAGAATTAAACGCAAAAGGCAAATTGTTTCGACACGAAGCTAATGCAAATTGGATTTGCCGGAATTTCGTACATAAATGCTGTTATATATGTGTGTAGACTCGAATTACAATTAAATATGTGATTTATATGTTTGCGCGATGACACTTCACTTAACACAAATATACTGAATGGTTAGGTATAGAAACTAATTTCCGCTTTCAATATCGGTTCATGGAAGAAAATTGCCTGTAAAGATTTCATCTAATGAATATTCCTTCCATTTTCTGTCTCACAACATAATTTGTGAGGTTGCACTGCCAAATAAATTAATTACGTAATTTGATGTGATTGAATAAAAGAATGAGCTGAATTAAGCTGAGTTTCCAACGGCGGGTTCCCTCTTCTAAGAAAGGACTAAATGCATGCAATTCAGTTCTTCCTTCAAGCATCCAAGATAGATGAATTTCAAATTCCAATTAATTAGATTTCTTATGTAATTGTTCAAATATTGATAAAGTAATGCATATGCATTCGATAAACTGAACTTGTGGCGGGTAATCGTTCAGTTATTATATTAGGATATGTCATTTTTTGGTGTATACTTGTATATATCAATGTAAAATAAAATTTTCTTTTGATTTTTTTTATTTCTTATTTTCTTTAATCAATTTTATTATTTAATGAAAAACTGCACTTTAACAGAATTTATTATACCTTAATAATCATCTCTACATTCAAAATAAAAATGGATTTTCTTGCTCTTTTAGCCAATATCCATGATACTCTCCAAATACAAGTAGCCTCTTGATGTCTCCTGTGGTAGACATACTTGTACATAGTAAGTCCTGCAGGCTTGCAATCAAGAAACATAATGCTCTCTTTTCCAAGCACGATCTGCGGAGATGTTTTTGTAGCAACCTTTCCTGAGATTGACTGCTTGAAGCGTAATCGCCTGATAGGAACAAGTGGTCTTTCCTTAATGATGTCGACGACATCTAACAGTACGCCGACCAGACTACAGGCGCAACCAACTACCGACACATACTGACTGTCATTCACAGTAACGACATGAAAATCTTCACTGACTCCGTCTCAGTGAATGCCGTACTTGGCGTCAAACCAGTATCCATTGCAGACGAAGAGCTCAAGTTGATCCGATAATCTATAGTGACCCTTTAGATGCTTCGTTCTGGATAATGTAGCCGGGGAAACTCGTACTTATCCAGAATTCAAATATTTATTCTGCATGCAATGAGTCCCCGAATGACTCTAACCACTTCTTTGCATGCCTACTTCTCTGTGTCTTCAATCAGAACCTTACCACCTTAGCAAGCATTAAATAACCGCTACAACAACATCAACCACAGCAACATCTACGAAAAAATATGTCTGACGGTAAAGAAGACTCTTCTGCTTAACCTTTATTAAATATGAAATTGATTAATTAAAATGTTTTTGAAAAAACTGGCAGCTTCTCCAAAAAAAGTCGATTTTTGATTTTTTCAGAGCTGGAAAAGCGAGGAATTGTTATCAAATATCGTATTCTTTCGATCATACCTGAGAAATGTATCTAAAAGAGTGTTATAAAAATTTTAGTCAATCTATTCCGCCGTTGCGGAAAAGTTGTCTCTACCGCTGCTGAAAAAAGTGTTTCAGGAAAAGTGCGTTTAAAGTTGAGAGCCGCAGAGTATTCGCAACTATCTGCATATTCGATATACAAGTATGTACATATGTTAAACAAACGATCAGGGGGACAACAATTATAAACTCTCCATATTGGCGAAACGGAGGTAGGACAGAATACGGTCTAATGTTAACCATGTATGAAAACAGGTTGACTACTTTAAGGTGATAGTACCACGCCAAGTTTGGCGTTGTGATCCTCCTTAAGGGGCTATACCAGTGTGACACTTTCAAAAAAAAATTTTTTTTTGCTTTTTTCGATAGCTTATATATTCAAAAATATCCTGTGAAATCGGCGAGGTCGTATTTTAAATAGTTTTTGAATGGCAGCGTTCTAAATAGCGACCGCTCAGAGGTGCAAACATATATAAGTGAAACTTTAAACGCGTTTTTCTCGAAACGACATTTTTCAAATTTGCTGACATTATAACTCAACGAGAAATTAACCGATCAACTTCAAATTAAAACTGGATATAGTTGAATACATTTTTATACAATAGACTACGATTTTTTGGAGTGGTTGAAAATTGTCAATTTGGCATTAAAAAAACAATTTTTTTCGTAAAAAAACGATTTTTTTTTAAAATGGCGCCATTTTCTTAATTTTTGATATTTTTCAAAGATTGTAGTCCATTGTATAGAAAATATATTTAAGTTTAATAAACATTTTGAATTTTTTTGTTTCAGCTACTCAATCGACCGGAATCATGCCAGCAGTTGAGGCACTTTTTTTCAATATTTTTGTAAAATTTTTTTTTTTTTAATATAGCTAAAAATATACTTTATTACGTCGAAACATTCAATCTCGTACTTTAAAAAAAAAAATCACGAAAATCGCCTAATTTTTCATGCGTCACACTGGTATAGCCCCTTAAGGTTTGACTATTTATTGATAAAAGTTTAGGCAGATGCTCGGCACAACCTCTTTCTCTCTCAAGATCTAGGGCTACACACCATTCTGCTGCTAAACATATGACTACGTTGTACAGACTTAGGCATAAGACAGCTTTTTATGCTGCCGGATCGCCCAATACATGGTAAGCAGAGGCTTTTGCTTTTTGGTCTTAGATTTTTAATAGCAAATCGAAAATATTTCACTCTCATAATACTTATAAATTTAAGATATGCAAAACAAATTTTATGAGACAACTAGCTGACCCCGCAGCCGTTGCCCTGCGTGAAATTATGGGTTTTGAAATGAAAAAAAGTTGAAATTATATTCTGTCGAAAATGATTTATTTACGATTTTTCTACATTTTTTTTATGTGGCGCAACTTAATAAACATAATTTTTTGATTTCTGCTCTGGTGCGTAAATAAATAGAGAAAATGGCTTTCCAACTCGTCAACACACCACATATATCTGGCCGTGTGAAAAACATAGCATTTCCCGTTGATTGTCAACGCAAAGGCAATTTTCCCAGGAAATTGAACACGTTTGAACTGAAATGACTGTCCTCATGTATTCGATAACTGCGTCACAATCAGTCGGGTTCCATTACACAGTTTTGGCGCATGAAGATTGTGAAACATAATAATGGCAGATCCAACTTTAAGACGCAAATGATGCTGGGGCAGGCTTGGTATGGTACTTGGAAATTCCACTGTATAATTTACGGTTTCGTCTTCCTTGTCAAGACGATCGATCGATTTATATGAGCGCAAACTTCCCGGAATTTGACTTTGAATCTTCCAGTTTAAGTCATTAACTTCGGTATTTTTGCGCGTTCACTTAAGCAATCGCAGTTACGATAATTTGGCCAATGTTCGGATAAACATTCGTGATGAGTTCATCTTCCGTTGAAGTGAATTGACAAAAGGGAGGTGAAATTGATATCAAACCACTGGAATATCAACCAAAGTTTGCCCATTTCCAATTTTTAGCGAATACAATGTAAAATGTCATCGGCAATGTCATTTTTTCGTATCCCATAATTAACGCGAATTTAAAGGCTGATAACAATAACTATAGCATTGTCCTTCGTCTGTTTCCAGTGATTATAGATGTTCTCCAGCAAATGCTTGCTGGTATGCTTATCAAAATGTTGCACACACTGTACCATTCACAATACGCGATGACTTAAATGAAGTTGAACCGCGAGACGCAAAACAGTCGGAAAACTTTCATGAATTTCAAAAGTAAATATCCTACAGAGCGCTTTATTGCAGTTCACATATCGACCCATTTGATACTGGTGATCTCATATCGTTCAATCCAATCCGCTATATTGCTTTCTTTGGTGATACTTGCAAAAGTATTTGATCGATTACACTATATGCAACATTGACATGAGTTTTGAATGTGAATTAAACAAAAGGGGCGAATATGGTACGTGTTGTCAACTTCGATGGTTGTTAACGTCGATATTCACGCCTCTAAATGCTAAATGTTCTGCCATTGTCGTCTGGTGAGTGACGCCGATACAATTAATATCCATCATTTCACATTCCCGTTTCCGAAAGAAAAGCACATGAGTAGTGTTTCGTGCATTTATTGTCAAACATACAAACCAAAGTGGGATTGTAAGGTTCGCAAGGTCCTTGAATCAATTTTCACCACTTCGTTTAATTCTGGATCTATCTCTGAATCAGGAATTTCCGCTGAAATGATTTCATCAATTTGATCTGGAGTAATCACCATCCGCATCCAAAGAAGAATGTGTGCGTGCGGCAAACCTCTTTTTTGCTACTCATCAGAATACATTCAGCATCTAACAGCACCATCCGTATATACCATAGGTTGCTTCAAGATAAAGACCATCAAACATTGCAGCTATTGTTTAAAAAGTCGTGCTGTGATATCGTTAGCTGATTGACCGCGATCCATAATTCCGCACTCATGTCAACGCATTTTGGGAGAACTTCTTGCCTTTCTTTGGGCTGCCATACGTTGATGGCAAAAAGAACGCCGACCAATATTAGCGCCACCTCTTCGTGGCTTCGTAACAAATTTCAATCTGTAATTGATCACATCGTCTCAAACATACATAAAGTTTTCACTGAATAATTTTCAATAATTTTTCCTTGGGATAGCCGGAATAAAAAAGTAAGCGACCGCAATTGAATGATTCAAATAATTTACAAATCAAAATATTGAAAAACAAAACAAACAAAAAATAAAAAATGTGTATGGAAAATGTTACTTTTTGAATTGTCCAATTTTCCGACTTCTCCTTTCAAAAAGTTTTGATCCACTACAAACAACCTTTAAAAATTTCATTAAGATTGGTTCAACCGTTCTCTTAGTGTTACTAACAAACAAACATTCATATGTACATATTTATTGTAACGTTTGCGTAAATTTTTCTCGCCGTAAAAACCATCCTTGATCTTCAACAAACATTTAAGAAAAAGAATTGGCCAAATTGGTCCAGGCGTTATTGAGTTATGCGCGTACATACATTTTTGGTATTCATTTTTATTTATATAGATAATTATAACTAGAGATAAAGCATCATTTAGCACTCTAAACTCCACTTTATCTAATGGGCCCCAACATTTCTTGAAATAACGGCGGATTTTACGAAAGCGGCATGCAAATTCAGCACAGCAAACGCCCCAAAGCTGGCATAATTCTAACCTATAATCATCATCATAGTGTGAGCGTTTATTTAACACCCAAAACGCTCACACCAGCTGCCAACCAAGAAACATTTACCAGCTCCGAAGTCTTTCATTTTCACAATTTTTAGAGTGGCAGTAGTCTGCCAGCAATAAAGAAAGTAAAATTTAATGTAGACAACATTCAGAATGACCAGCACCAACAAAGCGACCACACCCACATTATGCCTGCTGTAAGCTTGAAGCATATAGCTGTTTACATATAGATGTTTGAGTGTGTGCGTGTGTGCGCAACTGCACGTGCACATTGTGCAAGGCGTGGTCGCTGCCACACTTTCGGATTTAATATGATAATTGAGGGATTTTTGCCGCAACGTTGTCGAGCTGCGGAGCCGTGGAAAGGACATTTAGCATGACATACCCTTCTCCAACGCAGATTTTACTTAATTCTTTCTGCTACTTTTTTGCTTTTTGTTTTTGGTCGCACTCGATTTGCATATTACTTAGTGCTACGCATCGTAAAGCTTTGAGCTGATGAAGAGAACTGTACCAACTGTAAACGGTTGTAGTTGTTGTAGCTTTTATAGAAAAAACGTGCTGATCCTTCCGTTCACTGCCACAGCATACAGCTGTTGGCTCTGCTTCGCCTTTTGTGCGTATAATTGAATTTGGCGAAGCATTAAATATACTTTATGCTTTTAAAATTTGCAAATAAAATGTGAGCAGCCGAAATTTGTTGTTGGCGAGTGTTTAAGTGCAGCGCAGGCAAGTGCTGGTACGTGAGAGTGGAAGATGTTATAGCATTATATTTTCCAATTATATTTACATATATATTTTAAGATTACATATTTATGTTTGTTTTTCTATCGTAACTAATAGCACTTATTAATATTGGATCTAGCGCATCAAAGGCACAACCTTAAATTTGCAAAATGTTTGCATATAAAATATTTACTGTCCACTTTAGGTGGCGTTTCTTAGATTTTATGATATTATGAACATTTTTCTCATTCATAATTTTGAGAAGTACTGTAAAACGCCATTTTAGGCAACTTTTATAATATCAAAAAAGGTAAAATCACATTTTACCTCAAAAAATGTTATTAAGATCCTTTGATACAGAAAGCATTTTAGAAGAATGATATGCCAAGCGAGAAATAATTTTAATTTTTAGATAAAATTTTATTTGTATTTTTAAATTTAATATAAAATAATTAAAAACCTTAACAACCGTGCACCAAGTCAATAATACCCTTCACGCATACAAAAGATTCAACTAGATTTTGATCGGCCTGTTTGTATGGCAGCTATATGCTATAGTGACTCGATCTGAACAATTTCTTCCGAGACTATAGCATTCACTTGTAAAATAATCCATGCCTAATTGGGTGGAGATATCTCGTCAAATGAAAAAGTTTGCCATACAAAGACTTGATTCCCAGCGTTTAGTTTGTATGGCAGCTATATGCTACAGTGTTCCGATATCGGCAAAACCGATATGTCAGCTTCTTGAGGAGAAATAAATATTTATCAGCACTTACTAAATGTATACATACTTGTACATAAGTCTATATACGTATATTCACTATCACAACCAAATATGTTCGCAATCACTCATACGCCCTGTAGAGCCAAAAATGCAATATAACTTAAAGTTGTTTGATATTGTAAATTTGAGTTAAACAAACGAATATTGACTCTTAATTATTATTAATACTAATACTTAGAGCATAATTTAACTAAAAATTTAAGTTGTCATATTATTTTGAATATAATTGACCTTGTATGTTATCCTTTTGCAATTAAACTTGAAATCTATAAACTTGCTTCGATTAAAAAAAAAATAAAGCTAAAAATAAAATTTTTTTTTACTTAACGCTTATTAATAATTATATTTTGCTCTCACTGTTGGCTATATTAGCAGTTTCATCGGCATCTGGCACTCTATCTTAATTTTGATATGTTACTCATACGCCCCGCCTAGCCAAAGTATACAAAGTCTTTTAAGTGCAACTTAATATTGCTAACTTGATTAAAACTAACAAACACATACTGCCAAATACAAAATAGGTACTACTAATTTTTATAGAGCGAACTAACTAAACAATAATGAGGAATGCATATTATTGACTTTAAATATTATTTCTGTCTTTAAATAGTAAATATGTCTTTGTTTAAATAGTAAATTACACAGTTTAATTAATTACTGTACACTGACTTATTTGAAATTTTTTGTTAAATAAGCGGTTTCAACATTATTAGAAACTTTGCTATATGCCGTGACATCAATATCACCCATACACACTGCAGATTCACCAACAATTACTTAGAAGTATTTACTCACATGAAAACAGATCTTATGTTTAACACAAAATACTGGCTTAAAACTAAAATTAACAACAATATTTCTTGAAATTTACTACTAAAGAAAACAAATTTTACACCACAAGTTGAAGTCATAGCCTGAGGTAATATGAAACATCTACCTAAATCGCAAAAAAATCTATTAAAGCAAAATTTGGAATCTAATATTATATGTAGCATATAGTTTTATTTTTTGGCATGTAGTTTACATCAAAAGTTGAGCTGCTGATGAGAATTTCACACTATGATATCGAACACATGCAATGTTACTCATACGTTCTGTCGGACCGAAACAATTATTTGAAGTAATACAATAAGAACTTGTATTCTAATCAAAAGACTTTACCTTAAAGTATCAAAACCCCCGTATAGTGAAAGTTTTCATTTAAATACAATAAATATACACAACAACAACAAGTGTGCTGCGCTTGGTATGCTATGAAAAGTATGTCAAAATAAAATTCAAAACATTTGTTTGCCCGAAACATTGAATTCAAACATATTTTTATCTCAAATATATATGTTTCGCATAAATTTTACTTCACACTTGTGTGTTGAACACAAAGCTTAGCCTGAAATCTTAATTTGACACGGCCTTTCGAAGCGTTTCATGTTAATCATACGCTCTGTATGCCAAAGTTTTTTATGTTTTACTTAGAAACATTTAAGTATTGTAAATTGATTTACATACGGAGCTACAACAGTAATAAATACATTATTTTTTCAAAAAATCGGACTAAAGAGCCGAAATGTGCCTCAAAGTATTTGAAGCTACAAGGTGCGCTCCAAAGTAAAGAGGACTTAAAAAACAAAACAGAACAAATGGTTTTTTCAGCAAAATCAAGTAATTTTGTTCTCCTTCTGCTTTAATACAGCTTTTTGCATGGTCCAAAAGCATGTCGAACGAGTGTTTTAGCTCGTTGGCCGGTATGGCCGCCAGTATGCCGGTTCAAGCCTTTTGAATGGCCTCTACATCTGCATAACGCTTTCCTTTCATGGGCAAATGCATTTTTCCGAAAAGGAAAAAGTCGCACGGTTCCATATCAGGTGAATACGTGAATAACATGATAAAATTTGATTTTTGGTCAAATAATCGCTCACAATCTGTCCTTCGAATGAGCAATTTTTGGTTATCAGTCAATTTGTGCACTCTGCCACGGGATAGGCAATCATTGCCATGAACTTGTTTCATCAATTGAAACGTTTCGGTCAAAGTTTTACCAATTTTAAAACAAAATTTAATGTTGGCTCTTTGTTCGAGGCTCATTTTCGCACCGATGACACAAACATACTGACACTTAAAACGCAATAACTTCACTTCCAATATATGAAATGTCATGAAATTCTCACTAGACAAACGATAAAGATGACAGATTCTAACACACGAGGCGCCACCAAAGGGTGCTAGCTTCAAAAAAGTTCTGTTTACTTTGGCACCTTGTATTTAAATGAACTACCAGATATACTGGAATAAAATTATTTTTTTGTGAAAATTAAATATTAGTTTTGAGAGGGAAGGTCAAAAAACATGTAATTAGATTATAAATCGCTGCCTTTTATACAAATTGACCAACTTTCTGGCAATTTGTGGAAGCCATGCCAATAGAAATGTTCGTCCTTTGAAGCAAACCAATCAGGCACACAATCTTCAACTCTGACTAGAATGTCAATGCGAGTCCTTTCGATGAAAACAAATGATAAACGGAAAGATTCAAGTATGGAAAATACATTGGGTGGGGTAGCAGCTCCCAGCCAAGTACTTTGAATGTCTCTTTAAGCGAATTTTCTTTGTATGCAGGTGCATTGTCCTGTAAAAAAAATTATTTTACCGCGTCTTCCGGCTCATTTTTGTCGTTTTTCGATCAATGCATGGTTCAAATTGATTATTTCTGTAGCGATTAGTATTAACAGCTTCACCAGGCTTTTGAAGATCATTACATATCGTAACTGTTTGATCCCACCAAACACAGAGCAATACCTTATTACAGAATCGATCTGTTTTCCACTCGATATTGATGGTTAACCCATAATTTTCTTCTTCAGGATTCTTAAAATGAATCCATTTTTTATCGCCAGTGAAAACTTAATTCAAAACTGATTTTCTTTCACGTCTTTGAAATGAAATTTCACAAGTATTTTTTCCTTTTTCTATTTTTCTTTCATTCAATTTATGTGTTTCCCATTTCTCTCACTTTTGGATCTTTCCCATAGCTTTTAAACGGTCTGAAATTGTTTGTTATGCAATATTTATCGTTTCATCATCTTCATTCAATTTTTTTTTTAGATTCGGCGTCTTCAAACAGTTTTGGTGCTCTTCCAGCTTCTTCATTCATCACATCAAAATTATTATTCTTGAAACATTGAAGCCATCTTTTGCATATTGCATGTCCGATGGAGCTTGTTCACCATATGCCTCGACAAGCATTCGAAGCAACTCTTCAGAAGTTCACGCTACATTTAAAAATGCTAAAAATATAATTTTTCTAAACAAAAATTGTGCAAATGTATTAAAAAGTCATAATTTGAACAAACAAAAATCTTTAATATTTCCATAATTTATTAAGACTGGTGAATAAAGTTGCAAACTGTTTTCTAAATCGTATTTCTCACCAATTTATATAACAATTGCAGCCAAATATGTTACGCATCAACACACTAAACTTCCATTAAATCGAATACATTTTAGTTTCCTTTAAAAATTTGACAATATTTTGCATTCTTCAACTACTTCGATTAAAAATTTATCGCATATTTGTGAACTTATAGGTTTGGATATATGCATTTTTCTATGCAAGCTGAAAAGAAATTAAATTTTTGCAAAAATATTGTCATAAAAGGATCGTTCAGGCATTATTTATTATACTCCACGATATACTTTGTATGAAAGTCACCAATATCTACACATATACATAAACGTACATACATGCGCAAACTTGTGTGAGTAGAACACATGTGTAAAAATGCGACGAAAATGTGTGCATGTAGACATGGAAAAACAATTTTCATAAACAATACGCGTTTAAGGTTAAACCAATAAATGACAAAATACAAAAGCGACAAAATATTTTGTGAATAAATTTCACACTTGAATATGCAGCAAATCGACGCAGCAGCGAGCAAACTATGCATTTATGCAATATACACACACATAACTACATGTGTGTGCGTATGTAAGACTCATATACATACTTGCTTGCTTTGTGTGTGTTTACAGCCATTTGTTTTGTTTGTTTGTTTGTGTCACGCATTTAAGCCATGAAAAGCGTTCGGCAGCTTTGTGCTGTAGCGCAGTTAGCATGCATTGAAAATCCACAAAAGTACTTAGTATTTGCATTTATTCAGTTATTCTACGAATTTATTGAATTTCACATCATGAGCCGCGTAAATTTCGTCGAGGCAATCATTGTAAGCGCCAAACAAATTGACAAAGCATTTAATGCGCTATACGCCTGCATACAACAAAAACAAAAAACAAACGAAAAAACAAAAACAAAAGCGACAGCGACAGCGACAGCTTGAGCGCGTGTAAATGAACAGTCATGTGCAAGGTATTAGCAGTATGCGTAAGAGCGTTAAAAACTTAATATTTTTTTTTGTTTTAAAGTAAAATCAGCATTAGATTGAAATTATGTTAGTCGAAGGTGTAGATAAAAATGACGAATACGTAAAATTTAAACTAAGTATATATTTTTTTGAAAAATCTATATCTTTTTTAGAAGCTTGGAAGAACAACTAAGAAATAAATAATATTTATATTAATAATAGCAACAATTTTTGTAAACTATAATACTTACTAATATGAAACGAAATATTTAAACCGAAAAAATTAAAGTTTACATAGTTCTCTCTTTTTTTATTTATTTTTTCACTATAAGTCAAAATTTCTAAACCCCAAAGGAAACAGGGTTGAGTTAATATTTCAAATATTTTTTTTTATTTTTTAATCACGAATAATAAAATAATTTTCCAATTTCCGCACAAATTTTCTACAAAAATAAGAAAAAAACGTTAACATAAAACTTGCAAAGACTTGATTCCGATCTGAACAATTTCTGCGGTTATTGTACCGTTGCTTTGGACAATAAGCTGTGCCAAATTTGGTGATAGTAGCTTCTCAAATGAAAGGATTTTCCATACAAGCACTTGATTCCGATCGTTTAGTTTGTACGACAGCTATATGCTGTAGTGGAGGCTGACATCATATGCCTCCCGTCAAATGTGTAGTTGCTTGGTGAGAGAAAGACGGAAAACTAAAGCATTAGTTCACATAATATATAACAGTTCAATTGAAAAATCCCCGGCCTACCACAGCAAAAAAACTTTTTTTTAGCAAAATTCTTTTTGTTTTTTATTCAACATAGATCGCTCCAAAAATGATACACTAATTAATGCGACTCTTCAACTTTTCGATACCAATTTTGTATTACAAGTTGTCTTTTGCTACAAAATAGCCTCAGTTTTGGCGATCAGCTCTTTATTCGATGAAAATTTCTTCTCAGCGAGTATTCTTTTGAGACCTGAGACCAGAACATAGTCGCTGGATGCCAGATCTGGAAAATACGGTGAATGCGGAAGCAATTCAAAGGCAATTCATGGATTTTTGCCATCGTTTTCACTGACCTGTGACACGATGCACTGTCAAATAGTCCAACATTCGAAATAACATTCTTTGGCATTTGGTTTTTGAAGATTATCTCTGTCAAATGTTGGCCGCGGCTACTCCACGGTCCATCCGTTGAGTCAAACTGTCGATTACTCGTTCGAGCATTTCAACTGGTAACTCGTGATGTTTTGCTCCAAGGCCTGAATCGAAGCTGGATTGTTCGCATAGACTTTAGATTTTACATATCCTCATAGTGTGTGCTATCACACGATCTTGGTGACCAATCGACCGGCCCAAAACCGGAAATTATCTGCTCATCAAAGTTTTCTCTCAATAAATTCATTGATTTATGTGATGTGAGGGAAGTGGCGCCCGAAGGCTAGAAAGTGGCCTCACTGAACAAAATTTTGGTGAAAAACGTCGGATATTCTGGGAACTTTTCAAGAGGCCATAGAGCGAAGAGATGTCGGTTGGGAAGATCAAGCGGCTTCTTTTCTTGCACAAGCTGCATAATTTAAAATCTCGACGTAAAACGCGCCAAATCGTTCTATACGTCATTCGTTATTGATATTCCTTCGTTTCTCAAGGTTCTCAATAAAAATTATTTCATGCGCATCATCCAAAATATAGACGTCATAAACTTTTCAGCCGACTGTTGCCTTGTTCAACGCTTTGGAGCGGGTGCACCGTGTGCAGTGCACTCGGATGACCGTCGATTAGATTTCGAAGTGAAATGATGGTGCCATGTTTCATCTGTTGTCGCATATCGACGCAAAAATTCGTGTCTATTATGCTTACACATCTCCAAGCACTGCTCCGAATCATCAGCTCGTCATTATTTTTGGTCAAAAGTGAGCTCGCGCGACACCCACTTTGGGCTTTTCAATTGGCTTCTTACAGACGGACTTAGCAAAATCGACTTAGCAAAATCGACTTAGTTCATCATGCTCATCATCCCTATATATTGATAGGGTCTCTGACGTTTCTTTTTGGATGTTACATCGAGGCTTATACTTCATATAACCTAAGAGAAACGAGTAGTTTTGCTTGATTAATAATTTAGTGTTAAGCAAAACATTATATATCAATTTATTATTTTACATTTTTAAAAACAAAAAATACTCGTTTATGACACATTTTGTAATATAAATGCTACTTAGACTTAAAATTATTAACTACTCGCTTCACTTCCATAAAAACATTATTCACTGCTATAGTTTTATCAGCTACTGTGCGCAAATATTAAGCTTTACATATGCAAAAATTCGCTCGCCTACATTGCTGAATGCCGCTAAGTTCCATTTCCGCGAAAATGACATATTTTTGATGACAAATATTTATTGTTGCGAACATGACACTTTTTCAGGCATTCACAAAAGCATAAAAATGCATTTATGCGCGTGTCGAACACACATCTTTGTATGTGTATCGGTGTGAGTGTAGTCGGCTGCGGCAACAGTAAATGCGGACAAATAATTTTATTGCCAAACAAAAGTTTTTAACGAACAATGCAAAGCGATTGATGGACTGAAATTAATTTTTAGTAGTCCGATTACGGGTGTCAAAAGCTTAAAAAGTGCAAAAGTCAAAGGAAAACAAGTAAGAAAGAACTAAGTTCGGGTACAACCGAATATTCATACTTCTGCAACTTGTAAGAATTAAAGCCAGCGAAGTACGTTCCAAGTACGATCAGGTACATAAGGTATGTTAGCTTGTGGGTTCTGGGGGGAGCGTTCACCAGATTTTATTCATTCTAAGCACAAAAAGACACCGTTACTAGGAAAACTCGCCCTCTCAATTTTATTAAGATAACACACATATTGGCTGATATATGCGATATAAAGTCAACCAGAAGTTCGAAGATCTTGATGTTAGGTATACCTTTTATATAGGTATCGATCTCGCTTAGCTTTAAGTGACACATAAACCCGTTTGGTGAACAAACCCATTATGCTCCTTAGCAACATGTTGCAAGAGTATAAAAGCAGCAATAACAATACAAAATTGTCAACCAGTTGAAAGCTTGAAGCCCCAAACTAGAGCTGAATTGCATTAATTGCAGGGGAAAAAATGTGTAAAATAATAAATTCATTTATATTTTAAGTCTATTTACAAATAAATTCAGAGTTGAGAAGTTCTAGCTAAAATGTGTAAATGAATTTAAAAACTTAGCAGCATAATTAATTTCAAATAATTAAATTTGTAATTGTAAAAGTTAATTAAGCTGTAAATGTAAGGAAAAAAATATAAAGGGACTATTAACCCTGCTCGATGGCATTGATCTAGGTAAAAACCAAAAATAAAAAAAATTTAATTGAAAAAAATTAAAAATTTTTTTTTTTTATTTTAAAGTTTAATTAACTTCGGCAGTCTTAAAAAGTGCATTATTCATAAAAAAAGTTACTATTCATTTTTTTCTTTTCCTTATATGCGTAACACAGCACCCTTCACAGCGTTTATTTATGTCAAAATGACAACGAGTAGTTTCTTGGACACCTCACTAACATTCTCTCAACCGCATCAAAACGTTTAAGCACCACACAAACGAATGTAAATTTAAAGTAAAATGTAAATGCAACTAACTACAAAATACATACTATAATCGTATGAAATTCCAACAAAGTAAACAACCAAAAACAAATAATAAGTGAAAGCGGATAAAAGTTTCAAAGTTGCGTATACAAACACGGCAAATTAATTTATGCGGATATGTTGCTTCAATGCGATAAAGTTTCGCCAATTTTTGGCTAATTTACATACCAATTCCAAATACACTAAAAATACAGTATAAGGTATAAAACAGATACAACACCAGCATTGCTGAATATTTAGCATGAAAAAGTTGGGTTCACTGAGAGCGCTGAAAATATTTTGTGAATTAAAAAATTAAAAATAAGTTTACAAAAATTTAAAATTACTTCGGTGTATAAATTTACGTCGAATATAGAGCGTTTTTTGAATGTACAAGTTTACGTAAGGGATAACCGTCAAATCAGCTGTCAAGGTAAAAACATGTGTTTGACAGTTATGTTCAATATAGCAGAACTATTCTTTTCAGGCTAGTCAAGAGAAAATGTTCAAGATAAAGAGTAAAAAAAAAAAACAAAAATTGTACAAATTTATTTACAAACTTTCTCTAATTGCGGCGAATTTCACTTTGCCGTTTTGTTTAAAATCCTCTCCTAATATATAATAAATACTTTTCGGTTCTCAACAAACTCTGCAGGGATCGTTGTATATAGAAAGAAAGAAGCACCGAAGCTATAATTCGTCTTCAGAGATGCATTTTTCTCGCATTAACAGTTAAAAAATTTAGCCTTCATGGCGAAACCTCTTCAACTGGGTTGAGGTTGATCGACTATGCAAGGGCCCGAAATATGATTGTCTGTAGTACTAGATTCCAGTATACGAAACTTCATCAAGCGGCCTGGTTGCCTCCCAATCGAAAAGCCACCAACCAGATCGATCATGTTGTAATAGAAGAAGAATGTATCCAGTGTCCTCGATATACGTACGCTCCGAAGACCTAAAAACAACTCCGATCACTTATTGTAGCGAAGATATACTACGCGCCAGCCTCTGCACAGAAAAGCAAGCCCGTCAATAAACACGGGAAAGGTACGAGACGTCGAGAAGTTACAGTCACAGCCGATCACGAAACATTTCAACCTACTTGCATACAGCTGCAAGCGAAACCATTGGTTTTCGTAAAGATAGGGAATCGACCTCTTCAATATACTGTTGGAGAAAATAATTCGAGCTGCAGAGCTTAATCGAGCAGGTACAATCTTCTATAAGAGCGTACAGCTGCTGGTTTACGCCTGTGATATTGATATCATTGGCCTCAACAAACGCGCCGTTAGGTCCGCTCTCTGCAGAATGATAAGAAGTGGAGAGAGGAAGACCTCCACTCCGTTGGAAAGATCAGGTAGAGAAGGACCTGGTTTCGCTTTGAATCTCCAATTGGCGCCACGTAGCGAAAAGAAGAAACGACTGGTGCACTGGTGTCTGCGCCAGTAAAGAAGAAGAAGAAAAAAAGAAAATCCATGAAATGTTCTTCCACAATTCCGGCCGTTTTCAACGGATTTTCTCACGCAAACGCCTCAATATTGCCAAATGAAAATCTTTATAAAAGACCGCGACAACGCTGGCTAGGTCATGTTTTCCGGATGGACGAAAACACTCCAGCTCTGAAAGTATTCGACGCAGTACCCGCCGGGGAAGCAGAGGAAGAGGAAGACCTCCACTCCGTTGGAAGGACCAAGTGGAGAAGGACCTGGCTGCGCTTCAAATATCCAATTGGCGCCACGTAGCGAAAAAGAAAAACGACTGGCGCGCTGTTGTTAACTCGGCTATAATCGCGTAAGCGGTGTCTACGCCAATTAAGAAGAAGAAGAAATCTTTATTAATCGTATGTCCCTCCGGCATAAATTCATGATGCACTAAACCACGAATATCGAGAAAAACAATGAGCTCACCTTGATTTTTGAGCCGCTTTGGCGTGGTTTGTTTCGACTCATTTTTTCCGTTCACTCCGATTTTAAAACAAATTCCTACCAACTTAGAAAAAGAAAAACATGTTTTTGAAACATTTTTTACCCGGAAATTTAATTACAATTTCGAGTTGCTTTTTTGTCACAATGTATTTTCGTTTCAGTAACGTTATCAAACTAAAATAACAACTATCAGATCATGCCACATTCTACCATTCCACATACATAAGTGGAATGACTGATTATTGCCCCACAGAATTTATATCAAACTAGTTTTTACAAAAAAGTTTATTTAAACACTGAATTTTTTCAGATGTCAACATTTGCAATTAATTTAAAAATAATTTCGTTCATTATATCACACTTACGCAAAATGCACGCACAGCTAAAATGTATTTAAAAAAAGCGCCTTTGTATCTCTGCACTCCGTTTAAACGCGCCTAAAGCTGTGGGCGCTTCCATTGCAGGCAACTTTCGTTGGCGCTGCGACTAACCCAGATCGCGGCGATTGCAATGCGCACAACCAGCATTTTAGTGCGGCACAACAATTAAACGGCATTTGTGCGTGTGTTGGTGTGTGCAAATTTGACAGTTTTGCTTTTTATCAGAGCGACAATTGGCTCAAGGGGAGCGATCCAGTGAGCAGCACAAAAATTTATAAAACATTTGCATAAAAGCGCTGCAAACGCATTTGTATGCTTGTTGTAGTGTGCGTTTGTATGCATGGGTGTGTGTGTGAGTGTCCGTGTGTGTGGTTATTCGACCAGCATTTTGGCAGCGCGCTTTCATTGAAAGTTTTGTAATTTACAAGCGCTCGCGCCCAACCCACAGCCAATGTGCGGTTATGCTAGCATACTTTTAGGCGTGAATGCGCCTTGTTTGCACTAATTGTTCGGCAGAAGTGTTGCGGTGTCGGGTGCCCGCTTCAGCATTGCTTATGCAAATGCTCGTGGGAATGTTGGCGCGCACAGAAAAGCGCATACGGGGCCCAAGCCCAATCATACACACATACACATGAGCGCGTGCGAATGTGCAAATAGCAAATTCAATGCATGTTTAAGCATGTTCGCTTTGTATGTGTGTTTGTAAATGCAAGCTAACATGCATGTATGTGGTAACGGCGTTCGTAAATGCCATTTTGGGTGGAATTTGTTTTTCGTTTTAACATCTCGTTGGCGCATATTTATTCAGCAATGAACATTTGTTTAGCTGCGTGCCGATTTGCATGCCATTTGAGTGTGTTTGTGTGTGTATGTAGTGCGCTCGCATATTATATGGACTTGCGAGAAAAACATTTCATTTTCGAAGTAGTTGATTTTTTTTTTAATGTTCTTAAAGTTATGAAAAAGTTTGTAAAGAACAAAGTTGCTCTCATCTCCAATATATAACATTTTTTATTAAGTTTTTAATTTATGAATGGAACTAAAAATGTAAAATTTAAGTTAAAACACAACTGATGATATTTGCTTTTCGGATCTACTCAAAATTATCTTTATAAATAAACAAACGTAAAGTTAGTTTCGCCACCTTTTAACTCTTGAGAGATTGGAAGAATTTTGCTGTTCGCTGGGTGATTGAATTCATAGCAGAATTACTATCAATATCCGAAGGGGAATCTTCAGAAGATACTGCTAAAGGGAAACTGGTCATATAGTCTGCCAGAGTACATCTCTGAGCTCAATAAAAGACTAGCTCCACCTAGACTAGACCTGAGTTCCCGGCCACAGACGAGTTGGCAAATGCAGAAGCATTCCTTAACGATCCCAAGGCGGAGCTAATACCAAGCCCGCTCAACAAGTTGCAAATAACAGATGTAAAAACATAACAAAATGTATTATAACTACACAATTATGGCCAGCATATGACAAGAAAAGAGCTAACGACTTATTAAATAGGTCTAGGAAAAGTATCTACAGAGTAACAGCTACCATAACAAGGCACTGGCTATTTGGAGAACATACGTCCAAAATGGGTAGGCCTTACAACAACATCTGCCAAGGCTGCGGAGTAGCAGGAAACAAGGAAACAATTTTCCGTTTTCTTTGAACTTGAAGTTTCACTGAACACTTGGAATCCATCAAGCACCAAACCTTGAATGGATTTCTACTAAAAGCATATCGGGCATACGTCGCTGTATCGGAACCGACGCAGCACTAAGCTGGGCGATAAATGCCTTTTCACATCTTACACCCAGGGTTATTCATGTGGTCGTATGCTTATCCGCTGCCTTTCTTTCATTCTGAGTTCTTTAAACACTATTGCTGCCCTCTCTTTCATTTTAGCCCACAACAGCTCAAATCGCAGCATGTGACTCACTATGTTATCGGGCGACATCCTTTCGTTTGTTAGTTCCACTATGGTGGTTCTCTCCACTACATACCACGAGCAGCAGAAAAATATGTACTCTGCGTTTTCTGCGTCATTTTCGCAGAAGGAACATTGTGTTTCGCCATCCTGGCCAAATTTTGTGCAGGGATTCCCTGAAACCGCCATATCCCGATAAGAACTGCGTTAAGTCGAAGTCTGTCTCAACATGTTGTCTGTAAATCCAGGCCGATACATTCTTACTTAGTCTATATGTTCATCTTCTTTTATCTGCCGCATCCCATTACTTTTTCCAGTCATCGAGGCCTGTCTTTCTCCACTTTTTTCGCTCATCGGCTGTTGGGCGCCTACTCATGGCTTTTGTTTTACAGTAAACTCTACTTAACTCAGGTGGCATAAGGCCAGAATAGATAGCAATCGCTTCGTACGACCCCGTTCTAAACGCTCAAGCAACTCTAAGGTCGCATAACCTGGACACACCTTCTGCCTTATTGGCACTTGGTTTTTGACGCAGGGTTGTCCCCATATCGAAACTGCGTACATAAACATTGACTGGCTAACTCTACTAGCAGAGCTCTCCTACTTAGGCATGGACCATAATGGTTTGCCTTAGAGACCTTACCATAGGCTTTTTCAATGTGCCGTAACAAAATTCCATACCGCCCGTATCCAATACCTACCCCGGGTCCAAAAAAACTTAATAAGTTTTATCCAGATAAATCCATTTCTTATTTTATCGCTTAGCCGGGAAAACAAACAGAAGGTCAAACAGACTTCCAAGTGTTTTCTCATCGTTCATGTTTTTGCAGGTAAAATAGCACATGAATAATTTTAGGCTTATAGAGCGTATCCGCTTCTCAACTGCTAACAGATCCCAAGTGCCTACCACCTGTTGCGAATAGTTATTCTGAACTTGATCTCCACGCTTGGATTTTTGGTGGAATTTATGCTGGTTCAGCGGTATATAAAGTCTTTAACTTTTACAAATTTAGAGCTGGTGGCAGTGAGGCAAGGAATCTTTGTGTCTGGCCTCCAGGTAATTTGCCTTGTGCTCGGTTCCCACAAGACCAACCTCATTCGCTTAGTGGAAAAGGCTGCACTGACGGCTTTGTTGAACCCCTTTGATCTTAATACCATCAACGTTTCCCAGTAGCATTCCATTTTAGAGTAGACATTGCCATTGCAGCTGATATTGGCGACACGTTTGTTTTTCCAGTATAATATTGAAGAACACGCTCGAGATAGAATAGCCCTGTCTTATACTTCGTCTGTTATCGAAAGGCTCGGAGAGGTCCTTCTCGATTTTGATTGAACTGATTGATGGTTATGCTTACATACAGGCAACTGCAGGCTCAGGAAGCACCTGTTCAACATGGACATAGTCTATGAGCAAACTGCCGGTTCTGCGACTTAGAACAGGAAAATCCAAAAAAAATGATTATGGATTGTCCACCAATTTGCAGAAGCAGACTCAAGGCCTTAGGCCCAGTCATTATCCTGGACCTTTGTGACCATATGTGATATCCCTCCCCTATATCACATATAGACAATAGGTTGCAGTGCAAGGCCCCAATTTTCCTATATATTGTTATGCTTAACTCCAATCTGCATAACCGTATGAGGCTCGCGTTGATACAAAATTTAGATATAGCATCGAAAAGGCAATTTCTATCAGTGATGTCGAAAACAGTTTTGAAATCGACAAAAAGGTCATGGGTGTCGATCTTGATTTGACGTATTGAGAAAATCTGGTCGGCGGTGGTTTTTCCAGTTCTAAAGTCACACTAATTAGATTCAATCAGTTTACGTACAATAAGTTTAAGTCTTCCAATACTGTCGAAAGGAGCTTGTAAGCAATTTCCGCGATAATTAGTGCATACTGCAAGATCTCCCTTCTTTTGGTTTGGGCAGAATCTCATATTTCAATCATTGGGCATGTATTTCGGGTATCTCTTATCAGGTGTCTGTTCCTGTCTTTATAAAAGCCGACCCAGGATTAAAACGATTTGTTTACTGCCTTAACTTCTAATCCACGTTTGGTCCGAACTACTGCTAGCCAGAGGTTCAACCGGAATTTAGATTATGTCGTCATTTTGGTCATATATTTATAGTATATGAATCTACATATATCTATCAAGATTAGTTTTAGATATTACAAACAATAATTGGGTGAATACAACTATTATTTTCTGTGCAACATGTTGTTATTGTACACAATAATGTCATGACTTGGTTTGGAAGGAGTAGTCTCCACTTGACCTTTAAGATATATTAGAAAAGCAGAGTACTTCGCCACTGCCCATGAATGAATACCTAACAATAAATCATTTCACAAGAAAAGTAGTCTTTTGGCAAAGAAATAATAATTTTCGACGAAAAAATTAAGCTGTATCCGACCAGCAACTACATATGAGGTAAACAAGGAAGAAATAATTTAGTTTTTCAGCAGCTGAATGTGCTAATATTAAAAAAAAAAAATTTCAAAACCGGGAACTACGCTATAATACGCACATTAATTAATTAAAGCAACCGTATTTGTGTATACCATACATATAAATAATTTACGTACTATATCTATATAGACTTCAATTCCCCAAACCGACCGCATTTCGCGAAAACACATATCTTTGTACATTTTTTCAAAAAAATATTATACCACCAAATACAAGACCTACAAACGCTTAATTCGTTTCGTCTGACAGTTAAAGTTGGCCGCTTTTCACGAGCGATAAGTGAAAAAAGAAAACGGCATTGCCGCCAAACGACGTCACGTACACAGAAATATACAGGAAAAAGCACTTTGTCGCATAAAAGGCTGAGCGGGCTGTGAGATCGTCTGGGGGGTTTAAGCAATTATGCTCCAAGGCACATAAAGCTAAAACACATCGCAACCCTTAAATACATGAACATATGTATTTGTATGTGCATATATTACAGCCACGCTCATCTATATACTACATATGTATGCATCTAGCAAGTAAGCATGTAAATCTGCTCAGCCACCATAATACTACCGATTTTGACGCGTCACAAAGTAAGGCAGCACTTAAAAGCTCGAAAACCAAAGAAGCACACATTTACACTTCGCTATGTGCACACACACGCTCACTTGCAGACGCGCTTTCATTCATTTGCACCCTTCAATTTCTACTCGCAGGCAGCCTTTACTTTACTTCGGTTTGCTTCAGTATTTCCGAGCTTAGGTTGCTCATTACTTACTACTTAGTTGGTTGGTTAGTGGCGGAAAGTTTGATGTGCGGACTTATGGTATATAAATATGTGTATATAAATACCCAGTAGGAAAAACTTAAATGATAACGAGTTTTTCTATAAGGACCCTGCAAAAGTAGACCAATAGGGACAGCAAACGACGGCGTATTTTCTCCCGCCCCTTTAAAATTTCTCTCCAGTAAGTCTTGCCATTTCATAGTGGAAAGATATATGATCCAACAACGAGTCGAAGTTATTAAAATTTACTACCGAAATTCGGAGTCAGGGGCCTCAACTTTAAGATCGCTACGTTCAATTCATGGTCGTCATAATCGACCTGTCAGATCAACAAAGTGGACAAATTTAAATCCATAGTCACAGTACAAAATGTTTCGGTGCCAGTGAGACAAAGAAGTGGCCGAATTGTCGAAAATATTGCTGCCGCTAGCGCATCAATTGAGGAAGACCCAAATCAGTCCCTCACACGTCGTACTCAAGCGTTGGGGATCTCTGTGACGCCGTTGTGACGAAGTAGGCGAAAATATCTTAGCCTACATCCTTTCAAGATCAAATTAAGGTTTGGTGCGGCTTACGGGCCAACGGCGTCATTGGGCCGTACTTCTTCTGTGATGATCAAGACCGGCATAAGACTGTGTATGGAAGTCACCACCGCTCAATGATAACCGGGTATTTTTGCCCCGAATCGAATGATATGGACATGGATATTGCCCAACAGGACGGCGCCAAAAGCCACACAGCGAATGTCACAATCGATTTATTGAAAACCAAGTTTCGCTTTCAGACTTGACCTGATAGTAGAGGAAAATAGTTAATTATTCTTCGTAATAAAGGCCAAGATAAAACGGAACTTCTAGAAGCTATAAAGGGATCTGTTGACGCTCATTTAATCTACAAAAATAGTTCCGATACAACACATGCACTTGGAAATATCTCTCTCTCTCTCTCTCTCTCTATCTCTATCCCCTCTCTCTCTCTATTTCTCAATCTCTTTCTGTCATTCTTTCTCTATCAGTCTTTTTCTTCGCTTCTTCTTTGCAAAAGTCATCAATTCCTACAGGGTATACATGTGTGTGATGCTACCCAAACGCATACCCTCTTTGTTCGCGCATTGAATGTCGTCTGCTACTTACTGTCTGCGATATCATAATGCCGCCTCTTCTCTTGCTCCACATCTATCTCACGGTTGCCCACTCTGTGCTCCCCTTACTGTTTGCCATTTCTATTCGCGCTTAATTCCACCAATTAATTTTCATGATGATCCGAGAAATTAAAATCACTCAAATTGTGGCGAAGCGTATAACGAAATAAGTGTGTTTGTTTGGCTATCTCCAACTCTTGCGAGAGTCTAGGTACGGTTAACTGGTTAGGCGTGTGATTATTGCTGACACCAAACTCATTGCTGGAGCTTAGAAGCCCCACACGCCATTTATGACTTGCAGCCAGCAGTGCCACACCTCCGCCTAGGCAGCGAAATCACATGAAGCAAAGCTTTTGGAGCTTGTGCTGTCTGCTAAGTAGGTCGTAGTCGCTCTTTTATCAGCTGCAATGTGCCACTTAGTGATTGGTGTCAAATGCGTGTTGAGAGGACGTGCGACACATCGTGCTGGGTTTGTCTTGCCACAGAGCGGCGCAGCGAAATGCGTCCTGGGATCACGTCACTCGTGCAGCCGACAAAGTATCAAGTGCGTGTCTGGTGCGCGGCACGAGTAGCGTGGTGAACTTCTGCTATTGCAACTGAAAGTGTTATGCTTTTATATGTCAGTGAAGCGAATATTATATCAATGTATGTATGTTGAAATATCTCTAATGTCATAATGTGATTGCTGATGATGAGCTCTTGCGTTGTATAATTTTGATAAATTGACATAAGTCAATATGTCACATATGTTCTCATATATGTATATCACACTGAGCCTATATTTAGTAATGAATAAAGATTGGGTCAAACTAAGCCTCAGAAACCACCTTATATAAAACTCTCTGAAGCAGTCTGTTAATTTTAATCTGACTGGCCATCAATTTTAAAACTTTAGTCTCTGCAATTGTTCCCATGTTACAGGGTCCGGCACAAGTGTAACCAATTAACAAAGCCATAAATTAGGTCTGGAAAACTTTTTTTATTTATTTTAAAGTACAAAATGTGTGAAAATAATCATAAATTCAGAAACAATTCATTTTTGCTCGATATGACCACTTTTTGCCTTAACTATGGCCTTGCGACGGTCAAAAAACGAATCTCAAGCTGCCCGAATGTGACTTGCCGGTATTTTGGCTCACTTACGGACAATGGCTTTCCTTGTTAACCTTGCTCTCCATTTTGTGGTCGTAATGAAGTTCGGAACGTTGTTTTTCAGCCATTCTTGGTTCACTCGCGCTTTGTGAAACGGTGAGTCTTGTCTGTTGAAATGTCCATTCAAAAATCTTTTACAATTTGACGCCAGGCTCGATGAAAACAATTGGAGAGCGCCCATCTGAGGTGACAGCGGCCCAAACCATTATTTGTGGCGGGTGCTGGCTCCTTGTGCCAACCGATGACTTAGATTCTCACATGAACGGTCTTGAGAGTTTACGAATTGCTTAATTGGAATTTCGGAATTTGACCGCTTTCGGCCAAGCGAAGCAACTCGCTTTCGCCAAGTCTTACTTGTTGCTGCTAGATCATGCAAACTTGATAAGTCTCACCTTGAGCTCATTTTTCAATATACTTTTCAGTTCTTTAGCCATTTGATTGGCACTTTGTCGAGGATTTTGCTCGCTTCTTCACTTTCCGAACCATCTCACGTGACGTTGCAGTCTTTTGATGACTACTTCCATGGGCGTTTTGCGATGCTACCAAAATCATTGTAACAAGTGATGGTGCGATAAAGAAAAACTTTATTCACATTCAGGTGTTTGAGCTCACGAACAATGGCTGGCTGTGATTTTCCAGGTGAAATATAAAGCAATCACACTATTACGTTTTAATTCCATCCCTGATCACTTTTTTTGCGTTCACTTTTGGCAGAACGCTTTTGTACACTTGTGAACAATACTCCAAACTGTCATTCAGCAAATTTATAAACAGCTGATTCCAGTGCGACAGCTGCGCGAACGGTCTGAAGTTGGTTACACTTCGAGTGCCGGACCCTGTAAATAGCAACGGTTCCATAATTTTCTTCAAAGCCCTTTTTACAATTTACATAGTGATTCAAACACATAGTTTGCAAGAAAAATCCGGAAAATATTTAGCCATGATAAGTGTAACGATATAATCTAAGCTCAATATACTTGACCTAGCAGTGTTCCAACTTCCTAAACCTATCTGAAAAGTATATTTTCTGGAGGTTTTCAAAGTAGAGCTTTATAAAAGCGAATCAAAATTTTTTTCTCGAAGTGACTTTTTCAAGTTTTGAAAGAAAAGGAAATCCTGCGGGACCAAATCTGGAGTACACAGAGAGTATGACAGTAAGCTGTAGCCTAATTTGAACCGTTTTTTGCATCGCGATGAGGAAATTTTGAACTTTTTCATTGCCATGGTGAAGCTCCTTATTTTAATTGCTAAATATGGGGAACCTGATGTTCTATGTAAAATCAGCCCAATCATGAATCACATTTTGTGAAATCCGAGAAAACGGTCTCTATCACCTTTCGACCATTAGAACAGTTTTTATATTCTCCAGAGCAAGTTCGCCGTGTTAAAGTTTCGGCTGTTCCTAGGTCTCTGGTATCTGCCAGTGAATACGTGTATCGTCGAACGACACGAATTATAGTAGCAACGGACTGCACTTAAACAACATCGCTCATGGTCTCACAGTTGCATTTGGAAGCCATTTTTTTACACCTGGATATGGCTTATCAAAAACTAACGTATGATCACGACGAAACTCTTTAAACTAATTTTGTCAAAGGTCGCAGTCATCGAAGGGAAAAAGTCACAGTATTCTCTGTCACAACACCTTTTGATACTACTGTGTGATTTCTATTCTAAACACAGGAATGGAACAACCGACCGATTTCCGATCATTTTCCATCACCCCAATCACACCAGATCACAATAAACTCTATTTTCAGCTGTTGAGTCTGTACACATTTTTTTCTAAATACCGTTTTCTTTTTGCTCATGCTTGACAGTATGGAACATATTTGCTTCATGAGAATAAAGTTTTATAAAATGTCAAGTTTATAACTGTCAATCAGAGAATATGAACTCTTCACTTTTTCAACCGAATGTATTTTTTTTTACAAATGTATGACTTGAGCTTGTCAATGGCCTTAGCACTTGGCGTAAACTTTGTTTGTTTTGATTGGGTCAGTCTAGCCGCCCCTTCACTCCTTTTGGGCATTCCGTGATACTTCATTGTTCTCGAATGGGTTTTCGGTTACTTAGAACGAAAAGTTTTATAAACGAAATTATTGACTCACTGTTGAGGACATGACATATTTAATACCACTGGATTACTCCTAACTGTACAGACATATACAGTTTATATAGTTACATTGCATAAATTATGTAATTACCGTTGAAAATAGTGCTCGAAACATCTTTTAAGAATGAACTAGCCAACTATTTACTAGATACTATCTCCGAGGCCTGCACATATAATATATATATTTGGATATTTCACAAAAATATAAAAAAAGTAGTTATTACTATTTTTTACTTTTATTTTGCGTTTATTTATTTATACGTATGTATTTAGTCAACGCAATTATTAAAATACAAATTCACATGCTTTTCAATAATGAATTTAACATCAAGTTATATTAACGCTTACAGGCACATAAGTTAATTGTCATTAAATTCACTCTTCTCTTTGCAGCGCTGACGGCAATTACGAAGTGACAATAATGACAAAAGCAATTTTACATCACACCGGCAAAGTGGTGTGGAAGCCGCCCGCCATTTACAAATCGTTTTGCGAAATCGATGTCGAATATTTTCCATTCGATGAGCAGACGTGTTTCATGAAATTCGGCTCATGGACATACGATGGTTATATGGTGAGTTCAATTAGAAAAAAATATATGAATGTTGGAACCAAATGAATAGTTGCACGTAAATGAAATGTTTGAAATATTTACAGGTTTTAAGAGGGATGTATGTTTTCAAATTTAAATGCATATTTTTATTAAATAATAATTGTTCTAATTCTTTCGAAAGCAGTACTTGTAAAAAGCGATATTCTTCTTTTGAAATATTGCCATATTTATATCTACAAACAAAACCTTGAATCTTGAAAACACTTAACTGAATGTTCCTCTATAATATTTGATAAAGGTTTTTGACAAACAGAAAATCCTTAATAAAGCAGAATACCGTGGATGCGGAAGCAATTCAGAGCCCAATTCAAGAATTTTAGCCAACGCGTTCACTGACTTGTGACACGGTGCATTGCTTTGGTTAAAAAGCTCTTTCTTTTTTCTTCAAATGCGACTGTTTTTCGGCTGTATAATAGTCGCTGTTGATAGTTATTCGATTTTCAAGGCATAAGAAACCAAATATTATAAATTATTTCATCTGCATCCCAAATTCCAGACGCCATTGCCATGCCAGCCAACTGTTGCATTTTTCCACGCTTTTGAGCGTGAGCAGTTCACTCTGTTGACTCTCGTTTGGACTTCGGAGTGAAATGATAAGGCCACGTTTTATCTATGACAATATGTCGATGCAAAACTTGGGTTTATTACGTTTAAACATGTCCAGACATTGCTCCGAATCATCACCCACTTTCCATAGAGCTTTCTCATATCCAAATATTGGTAAACGATATGATATACAAATTCAGTTTATATCTGTAAGTGCTTTCTATCTCGCACAACTGCACTTTGCGGTCATCCAAAATTATTTTCTGGACTTTCTTTACATTTTTATCGGTAACAACCTCTTTGGGGAGTCCACTCCAAACGAGGTTGCAGACAAGACGACTCTCTTTCGTGCGACTTCTTCAATCTGCTCTTGGAAAAAGTAATTCGAGGTGCAAAACTAAATAGGGAAGGTACCATCTTCTATAAGTCTGTACAACTGCTGGCGTACGCTGATGATATTGATATCATTGGTCTCATCAACCGCGCCGTTGGTTCTGCTTTCTCCAAAATGGATAAGGAAGCGAAGCTAATCGATCTGGTAGTGAACGAAGGCAAGACGAAATATCTGCTGTCATCAAACAAGCAGTCGTTGCACTCACGACTTGACTGACAGACCTAACTTCGAAGTCGTTGAAAGCTTCGTCTATCTTGGAAACAATATTAACAGCAAAGACAACGTCAGCCTCGAAATCTAACGCAGAATAACTCTTGCCAACAGGTGCTACTTCAGACCTAGTACTTCAGTAGACAACTGAGAAGCAAAGTCCTCTCTTGACGAACAAAAACCAAACTCTATAAGTCCCATATCATTCTCATCCTGTTATATGGTGTAGAGGCACGGACGATAATACAATCTGATGAATCGACGTTACGAGTTTTCGAGAGAAAGGTTCTGCTGGGTATTTATGGCCCATTGCGCATTGGCCATGACGAGTTACGCATTCAATGAACGCTGATCTGTATGAGATATACGACGACATTGGCATAGTTCAACGAATTAAAAGACAGCGGCTAAACTCCGCCCGATTGGACGAAAACACAGAGGAAGAGGAAGACTTCGCTTGGAATCTTCAATTGGCGTCACATTGCAGAAAGAAGAAACGGCTGGATCGCTGTTGTTAACTCGGCTATAACCTCGTAAGCGCTGCTTACGCCAGTAAAGAAAAAGAAGACTTGGCCTAGAAGTCGTCATCAAACCATACTATTGTTTCAACTGTTTTTTCCTTCAAAAAGCAATATTTTAACAACATGCGATATTCTTTTTTAACCATTTTGTTACAATAACAAAATATGCCTCACTCAAAATGTTATACTTCTTAAATTGAAGGTTAAGGTCAATTACAAGTCATATGGATTTAATTGTAGTAGCGCCTTCTATGGCAGACCTGGGACTTTTCCTTAAACTGTTATAAACTTCTTGACTACGACACAACCAATTTTTCCCAATGGTTTCGGACAGGCCAGACTGTCTCATTTTATATATTATCGAATCCACCAATTGAACCTCTTACTCTGAATTGTTTTATGAAGGTATAAATTTTACTCCCTGAATGAAATAAACCTGTTTTAAATTCTTTTTTAGTTTTCTGTTCTACGAACTTTCATCAGTAAAAGTTAAATTATTTTTTTAGTTTTGTGTTCTACGAACTTACATCTGTAAAAAAATTACGGAAATTGTTATGAAGAAAATCTATAAAATAATTTCGCCAAGTATCTACCGGGAGTCATGAGAGAAATTGAAGTGCAGATGTTGTGCATATATAGTTCGATTCTCTTACATAGCAAGACCATAGTTTGACCTAGGAATATAATAAGTTGAAATTTTTACTTTAATGGAAACCACTTTTGCAGTCCCTAATTTGGCCAAAATTGCACTATTTGACAAGCTTATGAAACCAATAAACTAGCTTTTGCGGCCTGTCACCATAGAATTACTAGTTAACACTGTTAGCCAGAATTTTTTCCCCTCAAGCGCCTGCAAGTTTGACAATTTGACAATTCTATACACACTTCTGAGCATCAGTGTTAACACGTGTTTGTGCGTGCAGCAGACACAGCTGCATTATATGCTATGTACTGTTACAATGACAGTTTGAGAAATATCCAACTGTCAAAAAGTGAGCAAGCATCACATTCATGTAAAATGGCAGCACACAAAAGCAAATAAAGTCAAGCTATTGCGTATAGTTGTGGGAGTGAGGAGGGAGCGGTAGCGAGTGACGAAGACAATTGAATCAGGGACAAGGGACATTTGTGCGAGAGAATGCAATAAGACAAATGTCAATGATGTCAGACAGGGTGAATTTAAAGAGGGGCGTAAAATGATAAAGTGAAATGAAATGAGATGAAATGAAGTGAAAAAGTCATAGGCCACGCAAGAGCGTACTAGTGTGTGTTGAAAAATGATAACAAAGAAAGAAAGTGAAAAAACACAAAATATTACAACAAAAGAAATGAAGCGGAGAAATAATGTGAGTGATTTGAAATGAGTTTTTATGAAAGCGTCGGGTGCGAGGTGCTATGTAACATGAGAGGCAGACCGCAACTGTTGCACAGCTGAAAATGATGCTTACAATTGCCTAGCCCGTAAAAAGTATGGAGTGGTCAGCGCACAAAATAAATAATGCTACAATAAAAAAGTAACAGAAAATCTACGAGATAAAAAGTGAGGCCAAGTGAACTTCAAACAAAGGTTTCAAGGAAAAAAATATTTTTTATTTACAGTTTTATATGTTAACAGTAACAGTTCTTTATTAACTTATTTCAATTGTGTTGTAATTGTTGCTTCTTGATAGACATGCGTCCCAAATGATTGATTGCGCTTTTTTGTTTCTTTTAACAATGGTGTAGAACATTGCTTTAATAACGGGTTATAAAATAGTACTTCCTTCCTGAAAATACAATTACCCTTACTCACCTGAAATTATTGTGTCAGGTAGCTGAAAAACTTTGCCTCACATCAAAGTATTTATATAATTTTTAGCACCACAGTTGTCATTTGATCATTCTATAAAAATAGATATGACCGAGGCGGTCTTTTTTATAACTTGAAATTCTGTCTAGAGTACATAACTAACATCCAGGAATATTGAAAAGTCAAAAAAGTATTTTCGTATTTCTAATCAAATTTCAACTTATTTTTTTATATTTATAATGAGCTTTAATGAACCAAATATGTACCATTTTGGTCGACCACTTTTTGCCATTTTTCCGCTAGAGACATTATTCCATCAGTGTAAAACTTTTCTGGTTTCTCGGCGAAAAACTGCGACAAGTAATTTTCACAGGCTTCTCTTGCAGCCAACTTTACTTCATTAAGGGAGTTCTGCATTGACCGAAAGAAATGGTAGGTCAAGGCTATATGGTGGATGCATCAAAATTTCCCGGCCAAGCTCTTCCAGTTTTTGTCAAGTCATCAAAGATGTGTGTGGTCTAGCGTTATCAAACATCGACCTTCTTTTTGTAGCCAACTTCTTTTAAATGGTTCAAAATTGTTTGATGATGAATGTTAAATTCGTTAGCGATGCCATGGCTGCTTATGTGATGGTCATGGTCAATCTTTTCCATTATTTCCATATTTTCCATTATTTTTTACATCGAAATTTCTAGAACGGAACAACAAACTATAGTTGTGCTACACGAACTGATATGGTCAGCTGCCAAAGTTATGGCGTTCAGTCTTTGGTATGGGTCTGAAATGCTTTAAAAGACAAAATGCGTATCTGGCGCTGTTGACACTTCTCCTGTTCCAAGACCACATAAGCTCGCTGGAAAACTTTTAATGCTTTCTAGTCTTCTCAACGATTTACGATTTATATTCTCGACGATAATCAAAATTAACTCGAGTAAAGCAGGTGTGCTGAACAATTTTTTCGCACTATTGCCTTATACTAGAATCCTCGCCTAATTTTATGAAGATATATCGTCGTATGGTAGCTACATGCTAGGGTGACTCAAAATTTCAGACGATGTCTCGAAAACTGAGGCAATAATTTGCATATCTAGCCAGACAGAAAGACCTTCAGACGAAGAGACAGACGTTATTGGCTATTTACTCAACTCGTCACACTGATCATTTATGTAGACACTTCAACGGTTTTCTAACGTTTCTTTTTAGGTCTTACAAGCATCGTGGCAAACTTAATATACCCTGTTCTTCTTCTTCCGTATTGGCGTAGGCATCGCTTACGCCGTTATAGCCAACTTTTCAACAGCGCGCCAGTTGTTCTTCTTTTTCACGGTTCGGCACGATTTCGAGATACCAAGTGGAGCCAAGTGCTTCCCCACCTGGTCTCTCTAACGAAGAGAAGGTCTTCGTCATACTCTGATTACCCGGCGGGTAGTACAACGAATACTGTCAGAGCTGGAGTGTTTCCATCCATTCGGACGACATTACCTAGCCAGCGTAACCGCTATCTATGAACTATGCCAATGTCGTCACAAATCTCATTGTTCCATCGGTGAGGTGCCATTGCGCCAAGCACCATGAATCTTCAGCAGAACTTTTCTCTTGAAAACTCGTAACGTCGACTCGTCAGATGTTGTCATTGTTCATGCCTCTACACCATATAGCAGGTCGGAGATGGTGAGTAACGTGTAGAGTTTTGTCTTTGTTCGTGGAGAGAGGACTTTACTTCTCAGTTGCCCACGAAGTCCATAGTAGCATGTGTTGGCATATAGTGAGTCTCCTCGTCTGAAACCTCGCTTTTCTCAACGTCAGCTTACACAGCCGTATTAACTTTGAGGGAATACCAAGTTCAGACATAGTAGCATAGAGACAGCGCCTTTTCGATCTGCCAAAGGCAGCTTTGAAATTGACGAAGAGGTCGTTGATGTCGATTCTCTTTTCACGGGTCTTTTCTTCTTTTTAGGAGGGGTGTTTTTTACGTGACGGGTCTCAAACCCAGCGCACATCCCTTGGGAGCTTTAGCTTGCCTTCAAATGGTTGTTTTTTTGGTCTTAGAACGGAAATCGTGAACTCCTTGAGCTTATTTTGAGACTTTTTAAACATATGTTGGTTACTTGAAAAGCCATGTTCTACAACTCTGACCTGAAACTCTAGTCTAATGGACTCAAGTCTATTCTTTCCGACAGTCAATCATCTACATTCATGAAACCATGAATATTGCATTCAAACTGAATGATTTGCCTCTTTACTAAAGATAAGATTTTTTCCATCTGTAAAAAGAATAATTTTATGGCTATCGACCGACTGTTGAACATAAATTGATTCACGGGCATTGCCAGAAGACGACCAGTTGACCGGCGGTAGACTTTAAAGAGGAGATTATCTCGAGAAAGTGATGACATTGATATTCTCGATATATCAATTTCCCTTAGTATAAAAGTCTATTTGCGAAAAGTTTCTATTACTGAATTGTTTATATAACGACCTAATCTCCTTCTGTAATCAACTATAGAGACGTTTGGGAAAAAACGATTAGTAATGCGGTAAACAAACATTCTCAAAATATAAAGTTCTGGGCTGCTTTGTAAATCTTGCAACAAAATTTATGGCATAACTAAGTAAAAACCAGATATATTTCTTAAAATAATAGTTCTAAGCTTCTACTTCTTATTCTTTTATCCTACTATGCGCAATTCAAAATTTATTAGTACAGTCTACATACATATATTCATATATACTAACATAGTATATTAAATTATATAATGGTATATATTTGAACATGTACAGTAATATGTCAACAAATAAATGGACTATTACACTTTCATCCGAAATGTTCAATCAAATAAATGTTACAATGAGCTCAGCGTAATCAATTTACTATTAAACTTGATTGGCAAGGCAATGCAATCGTCTCTTACAAATAACTCAACCAATTACCAGTAACACACACTCAAACATATATACATAGAATATATAGTATATATACTTGTATATGCGATATTCTCCCGAAGCAAAGTGAAATAAAAGAAGTCGCTTGAAACTGTCTTCCAAATAAGTTGAGAAAAATACTTGTAACAACAACAGCAACGACGGTAGTCATCAATAAAAACAAAGAACGAAAAAACTATTGACTGATGAGCGAAATTCACTTTTGCACAATTTTAAGCGAAAAGCAATAAGCTCGCAGGGAAAACGAAAAAAAGGACGGAACGAACTTGCGCTTTGACAAATTTTGATGGAAACCGGCAACTGGTAACTTACATGTATGTATGTGTTTGTGTGTATGTATGTGTTTATATGGATGTATATGTATATATATATATGAATTTGTTTGTATATATGTATGTATTTGTATGTATGTACGTTTAGTGCTTGTCTCCAAATAAATTTAAGCATTTTCTTGGAAGTTCGCTTATTTGTCCCACGATGAAAGTCCGCATTTAAAGAATATTTGTCAGTACCATTAGCTTTTCTTAGATTCACTGCTTTATTTTTTTGCTATTTCAAAATGTTTACATGCATTTGACAGCATAGGAAAGAAATGTCCTGGCTTTAACGTCATTATACATATTTTCCCTTTTGCTACGTAACAATGTAGCTATCATCAATGTCTTTCTCTGGGTGGCGGAAAGAAGTGCCTAACTGTAAAATGCTTTGCAACTTTTATAAAGCCCAGAAGAATTTGTTTTATTTTTTAAAGATCAATATAGGCTATACAGCATTTGTTGAGTATTTATACAGTACGCCATGGCGTATGAGCAACGCCGAATGTTTTAATTACTCGAATGCTCAAGTCAATTCATGTATAATTTTAACTACAAATAACTTTTAAAGCAGTGTTTGTATGGAAAAATTCTCCAAACGGTTTTTGTAAAGCAAATAATCTTGTATTAGAATATCGTTTTAGTTTCTACTGTAAAATATTAAAAAATTCCACATTATATATCTGGGAGAAGTAAGATGAATTAGGCTTAGCTCTTTTTGATTGGTTTATTATTTTTAAGACAAAAACCTAAAATCACAGAACTTAAAAATAACGGACGTCTTAGTATATATGTTTGCTGATAGTTCCGAATTCAAAGAGGTAATCAAACATAGGTACTTCAAACTGTAAAATACTCCAAAAGTATACTCAAAGTAGCTCAATTTAAATTGATTAAAAGGTAAACATTACAAAACCCTGAAAACACATGTTAAATTTCACTAATGGTTACAAGAATTTATCACATTTAAGTAATAGCTGATATAATGCTTAATTACCCAATTTTCTTACTGACATATGATGCACTAAAAGTTTTAATTTCTCGACAGCAACCAAATTTGGCCAACAAATTTTTTTCACAATCAATCTTAGACCTTAATCGTAACCACATGATAGCTAAGTTTTTACTACAGAATGTAATTTTAATAATATCTAGGTCTCAGAATCTAATTAAATTAACTAGGCTTGACTTTCAAAATACCGCCAATATAACGATTACTTTATTCAAACACTTCTGCTCCAATAACTTAGCAAACTTATTTGGTAATTTTTCCTCGCACCGAAACACGTATGTTTGTATGTATGCATTACATAGCCATTGACGGTAGTTAATGCTCCATTCAATCTATTTGATCCATTAACCACTCTACCAAACTGCGAGCATCCGAACCAAATACTAGCGCTTGTAATATTGGCCACCGCAGTGCCTCATAACCTTTGAAATGGTGGCTCAACACACGCATACAGAAGAAGATGCTTGATAAGGGCTAAGAAATTTCAATGATCCGTTAAATTTCATAAAATAATATTAAATTGTGTTCCATCAGTTTCTGCGATCACTATTACATCACTATCACATTGAATACTTCATGAAAAGTGGGGTCATCCCAACAAAAGTTATTTATACCCAACGATCGAAGCTGAAGCGAAAGGTTGGAGAATGAGTGTTTTGTCGGAGGCTTTGTATGAACATTCAGACTGCCAGAATATGTAGCAACAAATGACAGTTTTCAAGGTAACAGCAGATTTCCTTCTCCAAAGTGCGTCTTCTTTTGGAAAGGTATGTAATCTTTCCAAAAGCAGAGCTGCTATACCTGCTGCTTGCTGACAGTGAGCCATACCGAGGAGTTTTGGATATCATAACGAACAGGCATCTCTAGCTGTCCCAGTGGAATTATTCATGGCCTCCAGAGAATATTTACCTATTCCAACCTAACTCTCGACCCTTCCTATATCATATCATGACGCATACAGTCATCGGCAAAACTCATCAATATTCCCAGGAGACTCTTATAACTCGCGAATTCCGCGTTCGCCTAATATTGAACGGTGCTTTCTTTTCGAAAGTGTTATATGTGAAAACAACAACAAATATGTTGAGTTTAATGCGATAAAAGACAGTGCGCACTCTTAAAGAGGTGTAACCCCAGATTTTCTTTACTATTATAAATAGCTGAAATGGAAAAGTACTGGAATATGATACTTCAAATATTTTTTATTGGTTTAATGTAGTAAAGACAGCTGGTATAGTTTGTTCGATTCGCTGCTCTCTATTATTATCGATAAATATTATGGTTTCTAACAAAATCAGCTACAACTTGGATGTTATAACTGCCACAAACTAAAAGAGTAGCTGGAGGCAAGTGGCGAGAAGTGAGCAGTTCTGAACACGTCACAGAAACAGCTGTTTAAGGCCTTGACGGGGACTCCATATTTATGCCTAGTTTTTCTTTTTCTAAACTTATTCATGTTGGAGATGGTACGGAATTTTCTACACCTGCAAAATGCTGAAAATATAAATCAAGTAATACCGGATTTTGCAATAGGGATGATTTGGGTTTGATCCGTATAAAATGGTTCTCACATAAGAACTCAAGCCATTGGACCACCGTAAACATCGTAAATTTGCTGATTTTGCCTTGGAACAACAAGAAAACGATAACGATGTTTTTAAGAAAATCATCTTCTCCGATGAAGCTCACTTTCATCTGAATGATGCGGTATATAAATAAAACTGTTCATTCTGATCCACAAATTATTCATGAACAACCATTATATGCTAAATTGTCAGTTTGGTGTGGTTTTTAGTCGAGTGGAATAATCGGTTTGAACTTCTTTCGAAATGAAGCTGGTGAAACCGTTACTGTCCAATGGAGAGCGGTATAAATCGATAATAAACAACTTTTATAGCCGCAATTGAAATGAGTTGATTCTGAAAACATCTGGTTCAAACAAGACGGAGCTAAGAGCCACACAGCACGTGCAACCCCCGAATTATTGCGAGAAAAGTTTAGAAATTCGATTATTTCAAGAAATTGTGACTTTTCATGGCCTCCAAGAAGTTCTGATTTAGCAATATTAGACTACCTCGTGTGGGCATATTTGAAGCCATTGGTCCAAAGCAATAACCCAGACCTTCTTCAAGCTTTAAAAGTCAATATAGAAAGTGCTATTCCTGACATAAGACTTGAATTAGTGAAAAAAGTACTTGAAAATTGGATTCATCGAATACGTTCCTACAAAAGAAGTCAAGGAGGTCATTTGAATGATGTTATATTTAGAACTTAAGTGCATTGATTTTTCTTCTAAATAACCCATAATAACCATTTGATGTTCCTTAAAAATTTGTTTGATTTTTTTTTCTTAAAGAAATCTGATCATATTAGATTTAACAAAGAAGTTCCAAAAATAACATATAGAATGAAGATTGTAGGATTACAAGCAAAAGTTTTAACGCCTATCCGTTTATATTTGACATATCTAGAAAAGTCCATTCACATTTACACAAGCGCTTCATATCTTTGTATGCAACAGGCTCTAGCACGCCTTTTCCTTTAAGAATTCTTTGTGTACTTCGTTTTATTTCACTGCCACGAATCGCCATCAGGGGCATGACAAATGCTAACAGTCAAAAGATTATCGCCTTATCATATTTTTACAACACAGCAGGCGCACGACGTTGCCACCATCACTTGCTGTATAACCACACAAACACATACCTACCCAATTGTAAGTACACATGTGTTGCATGCAACGTTGCATGACAATGCAGTATTCGCTGCCACGAAGAATATCAACGAAATTGAAGCGCATGAGTTGCGGGCATAAAAAATTCCGGCTGTCAGTCACCAGTCAAGCCACACTTGTTGGTAGTCCTGAGAAATTACCAACATCTGAGTTATGGTTGCTATGGGAAAATAAACGAATAAACTTGGAGGTGTTGAACGAATAGAAGTAGGTGGGAGGTGTGAAATTTACGAGTGGAACGTTTCAAAACGGCTTGCAACAGATGGACGTAAAAGTAATATGCAAAAGAACAAAAAAAACTCGTGAAAAAACTATGTGATAACCAGCAGCAACACGGAAATCTGAATGCTTCTAAATGATGGAACAGTATCAACAATTTTGATGCGGTGAAAGAAACTGAGCTTTCTACATGTGTGATTTTATTTCCAGATGCCTTATATTTTTACTTGAGGGATGGATGATTATGGAAACGGCTTGCCATATTTTGAGTTGGTTGTCGTCGCTCCTCATAAATTCTAGTGGAGTCCCGGCACTTCCATGAAATTTGTACATGATTTAATTAGAGAGCTTCCTTACCAAATCCTGAGAAGTATACTACTTTTAAATACTTAAGTCGACCGTTATTAATTACCTTTTGCAAAAACATGAATTTTCCCTTATATTTTATATTGATTACGTCTTCAACTTCAACGCGACCATAGTTAAACTTTTTTGATCGGAAATTGTTCAATTTGTTTCAAAAATAATTGAATTTCAAAAACTGATCTACATTATTTTCTTTGCCTGTCATCTTCTCCATTCCACCTTCCACCTTAGAAATCTACTAGCTTCTTTATTAGAGTTTTAATTATGAAGGGGCGTAATGAAAGATCGTAGGTAGTCAAGTAAATTCCAGCCGACAGACCCACGTTCTGCAGCAATTGTCGCGGACTTTCTGTGTAGACAAGCGACTACACAAAATCCCAAATAATCCCACAAAAAATAGTGCAGCGATGTAAAATCACACGATCTTGGAGACCACGCCATAGGCCCACTAGACGACATAATGCGCTCACCAAAAGTTTCCTTCAATAAATTGATTGCATCGTTGGCTGTATGACACCTAGCGCCTTCTTGTTTGGAATTAAAGGTCGCCAACATCAACAAAGTTCAATTCAGTCACGAAAATGTCTTTCATCATGGCGCTTTAGCGTTTCCCATTGACTGTAACATTGTGGCCGGCAGCCTTTCTGAAGAAATGTAGACCAATGATTTCCTCTGCCCTTAGATCACAGCAAACAGTGACTTCTTTCGGAAGTAACGGCGCTCTTAGCATGTCTTGTGGATGATCATCACTCCAAATTCAGCAATATTGCTTATTAACTTCCCTATTGAAAAGTAAGTGATCTTACCGCTGAAGAAATTTTTCTTGTAAAAATCGAATAGGTCCATTTGGTCCATTTACCAAATGGCCGACGCACTTGATGGTCATTCAGCTTAAATTCTTGAAAGGGTTGAGTTCAGTAAGCCCGCAAACCAAGATCTTTCCCGAGAATCCTTCATAAAGTGGTTGGACATAGCTTCACTTGTTGCGCGCTATGATGGATAAACTCATTCGAGTCTTCTTCGATACTATGCTCCACAGCAGTAATAGCGTCTTCCGCGAGCTTCTCCCCTCTTTCGGCGGTTCACGTCTTCATCCTGTTGACAAGTTGAAATACTTGGAGCTTGTCCTTGATAGAAAGCTTTCATGGATGCGAAATATTGAGGAGAGGGCTAAGAAGGGATCGGTTGCCCTGTACTGAAGTAAGAAAAAATTGGAAAAGGTGGAGACTCTCACCAAATATGGTGTTCTAACTCTGCGTAACCGTAATTAAGCCAATAATCTTCTACGGTGTATTCGTCTAGTGGAGAGTGTTCGAAAACGCGATCGTTGCTAAAAAGTTTGAGCGTATGTAAGAAACGTCTCTCACCGGCACCTCTGATGCACCAACAAAAACACTTAATACCATTTTGAAGACACCGCCCGTAGACATTGCCAGTAGTTGTATGGCTGGGAAGTATGCTCTTAGTCTCAGGGAAGCTGGGTACATGAAGTGGTCCGAACAAGGACTCGCTGAAATTCTCTCTTTCTTCAACTGCATGCCTGGAAACTTGAATAACTGCGTCGAAGAGGCCACTTGTGGCTCTATGTGGTTGGGGAGAAGTCGCTGGAGAAGAGGCATAGTGAGCTTTTTGACGAATGGACCGAAAACACGAAAGTGAAAGAGATGGTTGGAGGGGAGTTTACTGTAAGGAGCTCTCCATCAATCTTAGCTTTAGGCTACCGAATTACTGTAGTATTTTTCAAGCAGAAATGATCATTCACTTCAATAGTAATACCTGCGCTAAGCTAGCCAGAAGACATAACCGAAACTAACATTGGGTGTCTCAACAAATTTGTGATAGGCTCAAAACGCTTTGTCGGTTTGTAAGAGTCTTATGATACAGTTTATCGAAGTTTTTAGATAGCACAATGGATTGGCGTTGTCATCTGTTCAAGCGAGATGTCTGTTAGGATCGACTTCTTAACCTAATCTAACCTAGTATTTGGGTCGACGAACATATAGGTTGACGTAAAGACGTTCCGACCGCGTAAAAAGAGTACACTTTTTTTTAAAATAATAATTCCGCGATTATTTACAGTAATCACTTGAGGTGTTCTTTAAATAATTTTCATACATAGAATATTCCTTTCTGGAACCGAATATTTCATTTTAAGTAAGATAAACTCCTTTCTTGGGATGTACCTTTTAGCTTCATCTACGTTTGAGAGTTTCTTTATATTTATTTTACACCTGTTATTATAAAATTGAATCGAATCAAAAATTTTAATTTTTAAAATCACTTTTTACTTCTTTAACAGGTGGATCTACGACATTTGAAGCAAACAGCGGATTCGGACAACATCGAAGTGGGCATCGATCTGCAGGACTACTATATCTCTGTAGAGTGGGATATAATGCGTGTGCCGGCCGTGCGTAATGAGAAATTCTATAGTTGTTGTGAAGAGCCCTATTTGGATATCGTTTTCAATCTGACGTTGCGTCGCAAAACACTCTTCTACACTGTCAATCTAATCATACCATGTGTGGGTATCTCATTCCTATCGGTGTTGGTCTTCTATTTGCCCAGCGATTCCGGCGAGAAGATCTCACTTTGTATCAGCATTTTGCTATCGTTGACTGTGTTTTTTCTCCTGCTCGCCGAAATTATACCGCCAACATCGCTGACGGTGCCGTTACTGGGCAAATATTTGCTCTTCACTATGATGTTGGTGACGCTGTCGGTTGTGGTCACCATTGCGGTGCTTAATGTTAACTTTAGGTATGTAGCTAAAAACGAGACAAAATACACTTTACAATAACATATTTCTCTCTTCGCTCTCCTGCTCTTTATAGATCACCTGTGACGCATAAAATGGCGCCATGGGTACAGCGTTTATTTATACAAATTTTACCCAAACTCCTTTGCATCGAACGACCGAAAAAAGACGAAGCCAACGAGGACGATCAACCGCCCGAAGTGCTAACCGATGTGTTCCATTTGCCACCGGATGTGGATAAATTCGTGAATTACGATTCGAAGCGATTTAGCGGCGATTATGGTATACCAGGTAAGTTCTTAAGAACACATCTTGAGTGTACTAATTCCCATTCAAGTGAAAGTCTATAATAAATTATCATTTTTAATCAATGAAGATTAGTAACTGCAAATCTTACTTTAAAATAAAAATCACTTGTCCAGGAAAAGACTAAAAACCTCTAACCGCAAAAGTATTTTAAGCAAATGCTTCGAAGATTACCGAAAACAATACTGAAGATCAAGTATACGGAAGATAATTCCCCCAAGATCTCGTCGTGGTGGAATTGGGCAGTCGGTTGCACTACGAAAAATCAAGGAGACTCCGCCATGTGGGGTTCTGTCTCTTTTACTCTGGATCTCTGTAGTAAATAACCTGTTGAATGAACTTGAGGGGTGAGCCTGAGTGGGATGATAGATGATGTTGCTGATATAATTAAAGGAAAACTCCTAGATATCGTTTATGAGTTAACACAAGTGTGCCTCAAAGTGGTAGTTAGCTGGGGGAAAAGAAGTGGCTTCGCTGCCCATTCATGTAAAACTTAACTGCTATTATTTAGGGATGTATCCTTTCCCTCATTGGGGGCTTTCGACTTGACCTTCGTCGAAAAAGTGAAGAACTTGAGCCTCATCCTTGAAAGAAAGAAATCATGGGAGCCCAATATTGAGGAGAGTGTGAGAAAGACATTGGTTGACTTATATTGCGTTAAAGGAGATGGTGGGGCTTTCACCAAAATATGTGCATTGGCATTGACTTTTCTATGATGTATTTGCCTGGTGGAGGGCGCTCGTAAAAGCCACACTCACTAAGCAGCTGGAACAAGTTCAACGAAAAAAAAATTGTAAAGTCGTCAAACTTTCAAGAAAGGCACCCTTACCCAAACTCCATCAGAATGGGAACAGGCAGGTGTTCCTTTGTTAGGCCTTGCATTCGAGCGCTAGATCTATGGGCCTAACGCGAGAATATCAAGTGTTCGTCAACAAGCGGCATTTGGGTGGTTGCAAGTGGACCAGAAAACGCCACATTAATAGGTGACCTAACTGGATACAATCTCATTTATAGTCTGAAGTTCGTCTTTTGTTTGCATATTATAGTTTTACCAAGAATGGCTCAAATAAACAAACAAAAGAGTTTTTTTATCGATTTAAAAACTTAAGATTTGAAATCTATATATACCCGTATAAAAGAAAGTTGTGTTAGTTACACCATTTATAACTCAAGAACGGCTGAACCGTTTTGGTGGGGAGGTAGCTTAGAACCAGGGTAAGGATATAGGATACCTTTTGTCTATTTATGATAAAACTTAATACAACTCAAAAGTCGTTGACGTGCATCCCAAAAGACTGCTCTCATAACCTCTCCAGACGACTTTTTCGTCTTTCCACGCCTTAAAACCGGTTCATCATGTGCAGTTCACTAGAATTGCAGTCGATTGGATTCAAGTGGGAAATGATGGAGATATGTTTCTATTGTCACACACCGATGCAAAAATTCGGTTTTATTTTTTCGTTAGTTTTTGTTATTCGTTATTTTTATTGGATTATGAGATTGCGAGACACCCACTTTTCACAGAGCTTTCGCCTCTTTAGAGCATCATTCTCCTTGGTGCTCATTCCGTGTGTTTCCAGCTTAGCAAATATTTTTTCAACGGTGGATATCCCTGACCCCATATTCAACAGTATTTTCCCTAGAAAGCAATGCTTTATTAACACACGAAATGCTATATGATCCAGTTTTTTGTAAACTAACTATTTCTTCACTGAACTAGTAGTTATAATCCAACTAAGAGAAATCATAAAGATGATAGTAGTAGTAGTATCTATGTATCAAGCATGTCCTCTAGTAGAATATAAATGTTTCTGAAAAGCGAAAGAAGTGAACGAAGTTGAAGCATGTCTCCGCGAAAGAAAGATTTCGCATGCCAACCTTTTTGGTGCACTGGTTAAGTTTGCTCGATTTGATGCTCTCCAAGTCTTGACAGCTTATATTTGAGACTGTCACTTTATTGCATTTATACCAATTGTTTGTTTGATTCACTCTCCCTACAAAATTTTGGTATAAAGTTGACTACTGCTAAAAATTATATGAGTGATAAGAAAGTCCCGGAATCTACTGCTAGCACTTACAAATGCTAACATGATCTTGCAAATCTGAACATAAATCCTGCAGTACATAAATACACTTCGTTTTTGCTTCATAAATACTAAGAGCAATCGACTCGTTCGCCACTTCATTTTCTTTTAAAACATTTAATGTTTCGATGTACATAATTGAAACTTCTTGTTGCTAGTATGTCCAACACTTTTTCGACTTCACTGGTCAATGCCTTCATTCATACGCACATATGTACATACATATTGTATATTAGGGTGACTCAAAAAAGACGGATGTTTTATTTTTCGTTTGATACTATGGAAAATTGGTTGATAGACACCTTTTAGAAAGGCTCTGCAGGTATGAGCAAAGGGTTTTTCATGAACCTAACCTTCTAAAAGGTTTTAATAGTTAAAATTTTATTATTTTGATGACATTGATGTTAGATAATAAACATCTCGTAAGCGCTTAATTTAAAGACAAATTATTCAAACCACTTTCGCAGAGCAGAAAATTTCCTACAAGACTATGAACTTTACAATACAAAATGAATTTTTTTCATTAAGTTATAAAATTCTTAAGAAAAAATCTTAAAATAGTCGAACTTCAACCGATAATAAAAAGTGATCCATTTCGAGGATAAATTTTTTTAAAGAAACATACAGAGATTTCATTATCCGTCATTTACATATTTTTCACATACCGTATTTGTGTAAAGTTTTATTCCGCTATCATCATTGGTTCCTAATGTATATACTCGTATTATACAGAGAAAGCATCAGATGGAATTCAAAATAGCGTTATATTGGAAGAAGGCGTGGTTGTGAACCGATTTCACCCATATTTCGTAAATGTCATCAGGGTGTCAAGAAAATATTATATACCGAATTTCATTAAAATCGGTCAAGTAGTTCCTGAGATATGGTTTTTGGTCCATAAGTGGGCGACGTCACGCCCATTTTCAATTTAAAAAAAAGCCTGGTTGCAGCTTCCTTCTGCCATTTCTTCCGTAAAATTTAGTTTTAAGTCGGTTAACGCAAAGATTTTCTATAACTTTTGTATGGGAGGTGGGCGTGGTTATTATCCGATTTCTTCCATTTTTGAACTTTGTCTCAAGGAAACGACTCTATAGAGTTTGGTTGACAAAGCTATAGAAGTTTTCGAGATATGTACAAAAAACTTAGTAGGGGCGGGGCCACGCCCACTTTTAAAAAAAAAAAAATGTGCCCTCCCTAATGCGATCCAAATTTCACTTTAATATCTTTATTTATGGCTTAGTTATGACACTTTATAGGTTTTCGGTTTCCGCCATTTTGTGGGCGTGGCAGTGTGCCGATTTTGCCCATCTTCGAACTTAACCTTCTTATGGAGCCAAGAAAACGTGTACCAAGTTTCATGATGTTATCTCAATTTTTATAAGTTACAGCTTGCACGGACGGACGGACAGACAGACATCCGGATTTCAAATCTACTCGTCACCCTGATCACTTTGGTATATATAACCCTATACCTGACTCTTTTAGTTTTAGGACTTACAAACAACCGTTATGTGAACAAAACTATATAATACTCTCCTTAGCAACTTTGTTGCGAGAGTGTAAAAACACAGAAATTTCCAACTTAATAAGGAATCTTTATTATTATTCAAACGGCCACTCTTTGGCACTTATTTTTTGAGGTTTATCTCTTCCAAATGTCGGTCGCGGCTACGGCTCAGATGGTCCATCCGTTAAGTCCAAATTTTGATGACTCGTTCGAGCATTTCGACAGCTAACTGGCGAATGACACGCGTAATACTTTGCCCCAAGGCCTGAATCGAAACGGGATTCTCCGCATAGACTTTACATTTTACACATCCCCACAGGAAAAAGTCTAACGGTGTGATATCACACGGTCTTGGTGGGCAATCGACCGGCCCAAAACGTGAAATTATCTGCTCACCGAAGTTTCTCTCAATAAATCCATTGATTGATGCAATGTGTGGGAAGTAGCGCCGTCTTGTTGAACCAATTGACGCTGAGAACGCGAGCTTAAATTTCAGGGATCAAACAGTCGGTTATAATGGCGCGATAACGATCGCCATTGACGGTTACGCTCTCACCGGTATCATTTTTGAAAAAATATGAACTGATGATTCCACCAACTCACAAACCATACCAAACTGTAATTTTTTCTGCATAAAATGGCAGCTCTTGAATCTTTTCAGGTAGTTCTTCGTTCCAAATGTGGCAATTTGCTTGTTTACATACTCTTTGAGCCCGAAATGGGCCTCATCGCTGAACAAAATTTTACTCGAAAACGTTGGATCTTCTAGAAACTTTTCAAAAGCACCTAGAGCGAAACGATGTCGCTTGGAGCAAGTCAGTCTACACGAGATTCTACGAACGGTCCCTAATCGAATCTTCACGATCTTCACTCTCAGCCACGGCTCCTAATATTTTCTTCACTGCTTGCTGCACGTGGTTTATCAGTGGAATATTAATCAATAATGAATGCAGGGTCTCAAGATGGGTGAAGGTGTTGCGAATCGTACGCTCAGTAGGCCGAGCGAAGCGCACGAAACACATTCTTTACAGAACGTGAATTTTCGTAATAAAGGTTGAACGATTTGTGGGCGTTGTTCAGGCGTAAGTCTTTCCTTGATGAAATTCCAAACAATACTGAACGAAAATAATGTCTGTGAAACAATTTTTCAGAATATGAAGCGAAAAAAATCGATTTTTTTAACCCACCCTAATTAATGTGCACTTACTCGAATTATCAAGCGAGCGAACATGGTTCATTGCACTCCAAGTGAAGCCAAACACTTTCCGACAACTTTATGCAACTCCGTCGGCTTCCTTGCTGCACAACTTTAGCCACCGCCTTATACTTAGCCGCTTGCTGTCTGATGTCTTTGCAAGGCTTTTGTTACTACTCCAATTTTTCACTTATTACGATATACTGCTTCACTTTTAATATCCCCTTTGCTGTAAGTTTGCTTCATAAATTTGCTCGACAATCATTTTTCATGTTGCAATGCACTTAGGCTACTTCTCTTACGACACGCACGCACGAGAATGCTGTCAAGCAACCGAAGCTCGCACAACCGCTACTCCACACTTCCTCCTCCAAATCCGTTGTTAAAGACCTTAGACTGCTTTAAATCGTGTATGTCTTGAGGAACTATTTAACAAACGGCATTTCTGTGCTGCTGCTCATTCGGCGGTTACTCGGCACTGGGGTGTATCCAGTTATAGAAAAACGTTCTTTGTCATAGTTTCAGTTGCATTTTTCGCTGCTATTGCTGGCTCGCAAAAAAACTTCAACAACTATTGTCGCTGCCGCCTACATCATCGCCCGCTGCCGCTTTGCCGCCTGCCACCATTGTGGCTGCCACAAACTTTTGTCACATTTCATTGCTGACAGCCGCGTGTTGGGCTCAACCTCCTCAGCGCTTGAACAACGGCGCGCATCGGCTGTGTAAGATTTCCAGCCCTAATTCCACTTTTCACATTTTATTACTTTTCTTCATTTCAACTGTCGCTTTTTCGGTCTCTCTATCTCGCGCTGTGTGTGTCTCCTATTTCAACTCATTTCATTTGACTTAGTTTTGTTGTCGCATGTTTTATTACTTTATTTCTTTACAGATTTTAATCTGGCGTAAATTTATGAAAGTTTCCCGCGCTCAGCGCCTGCTCCGCTCATTGCCGTCGAGTTGCCTTCACTGCCTCCGTCGCTCGCTTCACTTTATCAGCTGCGTCGGAATTTAAATTAAGCGCGAGTTTACATGCCGCATTCGCTTGGCGCAATCGCTTTGTTGGCTTTGTTGTTATTTTCGTGAAACTATTTAACTTTATATATTTTATTTGCATTTTGTAGCACAAGTTTCAGTTGCCAAATGTTTTCGGTTACATAGTTTACAGCGATTTTTATCTATTAATGCGCGTTGTCAAATTAATTGTGCGTCATTAAAAGTTTTCCGCTGGCGAAAATATTCGAGCTTTTTTACCTCGGTAATGCTCACGGAACTATGCGTTATCTTTGTGATTTTCCACTACAGCTGGTATGCAAATTAAGCGAGATTTCTTTGTGGGTAATGAATAAAGTTACAGGAGCTCTCATTAATATGATGAATTAGAGTTTGGAGATTAATTCGACTATTCTTCATAACGAAACTGAGTAAACATTTAAGAATACATTTTGGAAGCATAAATAACAAAATATTTTTGCAATCAGAAGGACTGTAAAAATCAATTTAATATAGCTAAACTATAGGAACCCCAAAAGAACATATCGCGACCTAAGATTTTACAAAAAGCGAAAGAAGCCACGGAACCTTCTCTAACTGATTCTTATATAAGAACATCTTTTGGTGCAGCACATATCAACACCGCAGTGGATTTCATTCGAGCCACACGTAATAATTTAAGCCAGTAGCAATAAAACAGCACAGTATCTCAAAGCGTCGCTAATTAACCCAAGCGAATTTACTTGGGCTGGAGACCAACGAGGAAGATACATCCAATCAGTGCAAATTGGAATATGAACCAATCTAACATTTCTCGTAGCTTAGGAATAGAGTTATTCTTAAGAGAAAAGCCACAAAATGGAGTAAGAAAGATGGAGATAGTTATAACAACCTCCTAAGTTCATACAAATAGGAGTTATTTTAGCTATGAAGGCTGATCCAAAGGTAGCACTTGGACTGCTATAAGTGGTCCTAGTGAAGTCATAATGATAAAATTCTTGTACTTCGAACGGCGGCTTGTGTTCAAGAAAAAAATTTGAAAAGGTGTTTAATTTCTGTTCCCATCAGTTCGGTGGGAAAGTGCGAGTTCCCAATTGTCCTCGATTTGGCAAACGCGGAACAATCACGAATTAAGAGTTGAAATGTTTCCACCTTGTCTTGTTCCATACAGCTACTGCAGCTGGTATTGGGTAAGATTCTCAACCTAACAGCATGGACGCCGATAGATCACTGGCCTTTTAGAAATTACTATAGCCTTACTTAGCGCAAAGAGCTCACTGGATCACTTACGTTCGATCTTGGGCCAAAAAGGAACTTACCAATGCATTTGAACCGATGGTAGCCAAGCGCTGGCCAAATTCCCGCGCAGCCTAGCTAGTAGTAAAACAGTCGAGGAGAGGAGAGCAGTGACTCGTTTCTATTTTACTGATAGCGGGATATAGGGCACCCTTCCTTACTTTTTCAGCTCAACAGCTTTACAGTGGCCTGCGGTGCCGCTGCAGCCTAGCACCCATACTAGTCTTATCACAAAGTGGCTCGTTGCCATTGATAACGTGCTTCCTTGAAAGTGTGGTCTTTTCTAGGGCCTTCCACCACACAAAGCCATGGAACAAATGGGTTTGATTATGGTGTCAAGAGATTTGTTTCAGCAGCAGTATAAGGCAATTAACGCCTTCTTTGATATCCCTTCGACATTAGTATTGCATGAAAGCTTTTTATCTAGGACGGGCCTAAATCTTCAATGTAACTGCAGACTTCAGCCTGTTGCTTCGCATCTACGTCAAGGGTGCTTTCGGGATATTTCCTGATAAATAAAACAGTCTCAGGGACGCTGAGAAAAACATTTTAGGAAATCTTTTCGTAATGATATCGAGAATAAGCCAGAAGAGTTTTGGCTTGGGAAAAATAATAACACAATCGGTGCCTAACATTGAACATCTTCAGAAACAAGATCACAGATGAACGGTACCCAATGAAGGGTCTTTAGGATTATTAATGGATACTCACTTCTCAAGCAGTTCTGAAAACCAAACGGTTGAGTATGCGCAAGACAGTGAAGTAGAGATAGACACGATTCCTGCAGATATAGTATAAGGAAGTTATATATATTGCCGATAGAAATTTTACGCCCTTCACATTGCCGGACCTAACGTTTTATTTCCGGCTTACGATATATTCCCTTGTTATGGAGGAAAGTCAAAGTAATATATAAAACAAAGACGGGCGAAAAATCTCACATACAAGTCTAAAGGATTTTAGACCAACTAGTCTTGCTATAAGGCACAAATCCTATAAGACACAAATTAGTCCCAGAAAAGCTGGTTGTTTCGCAGCAGCGTATGCGTAATCCTCATAAAAAAGGCACTAAGTTCAGAGGTAGCAGAGATTGAAAAATGGAAAGAATCCTGCTTATTAACCGCCTATTATAAGGGACATTCTACAAGTATGATACTTAGTATGTTCCCGTTTCTACGCATTACCACGAATTTTCGAAAGCCTATAAAATTGAACTTGAATTCTGTACACAACTTATCCTTTCCTTCGAGAGAAAAGTGGAAAAGGAGCGTTTGAGCAAACTTGAAATAAGCACATACAAGGTGTGTTCCAAAGTAAACAGGACTTAAAAAAAACACACACAAATGGTTTTTTCGACAAAATCAATTTATTTGATTCAAAATAGTTTCCTTCTGCTTCAATACAGCTTTTTGCACGGTCCAAAAGCATGTCGAACGAGTGTTTTAGCTCGTTGGCCGGTATGGCCGCCAGTATGCCGGTGCAAGCCTTTTGAATGGCCTCTACGTCTGCATAACGCTTTCGTTTCATGGGCAAATGCATTTTTCCGAAAAGGAAGAAGTCGCACGGTGCCATATCAGGTGAATACGGGGAGTGGTAAATGGTTCAAATGTGATTTTTGGTCAAATATCGATGGGACGGCGCATTATCGTGCAAGAAACGCCAACTTTCATCTTCGCGATATTCGGACCGAACACGTCGCCAAACGCTTCAAAACTCCAAGGTAGAATATCGCATTAACGTTTTGCCCGGGTGTGGACAATACATTTGGAATCATAAAAACAAATCAGCATTGTCTTCACTTTTGACTTCTCCATGCGCGATTTTTTGGGTTTCGCCTCGTCCGGTGCCTTCTATTCAGCACTCTGGCGTTTCGTTTCGGGATCATATTGGAAACACCACGTTTCGTCACCAGTCACAATGTTGTAAAGGAAGTTTTCGTCCTCTTGACCTCTTTAATGATGTCCATCGAATGTTGGATTCTGAGCAAGTTTTGTTCGTCACTCAAATTGTGAGGAACAAACCGTGCACACACCTTTCGTAAGCCTAAATGTTCGGTCAAAATGCGATAAATCGATGTTTTGGAGATGTTCAATTCCATTTCCATGAATTTCAATGATGATTTCTTCGGCGATTTTTGATGCATTCACACACAGTTTCGATGGAATTTCCGGTGATCGCGGATTTTGATTGGCCCACATGTTGATCGTCATTTATGTCCTCACGACCACTTTGAAAACGTTGAAACCACTCGTGCACTCTGCTACAGGATAGACAATCATCGCCATAAACTTGTTTCATCAATTGCAACGTTTCGGTAAAAGTTTTAACAATTTCAAAACAAAATTTAATGTTGGCTCTTTGTTCGAAGCTCATTTTCACACCGACAACACAAACATACATACTGACACTTAAAACGCAATAACTTCACTTCCAATACATTAAATGTCATCATATCTCAATAGACAATGGATAAACATAGCACCAAGTCGACATATAGATGGCGCCACCAGGAGGCGCCAGATTTAAAAAGTCCTGTTTACATTGGAACGCAGCTTATATATCGAAGGATGCAAACTAGATAATCGAGTGGGAGGTGGAGTCTTTTCAAAAAATTAAATACTAAAAGTGTCTTCCGTCTGCCAGACTACTGCAGTGTCTTCCAAGCATAGTTCACAGCAATTAAAGAAAGCCTTCTTGTTCTGACAAGAAGTTTGCTCACAACAAAGAATATTATTGTATATGGTATACAGACAGCCAAGCGGCTTTGAAATCACTATAGACGCTTAGGGTTTCATCATAATGCCTTTGATGGAAACAAGGTAACCGACGGCATTTGCTTACACTGCACCCACATCCCACACAATGTAGTCGGAGAGGAGGCACCGTTAGCCATACACATTGACGACCATCAGATGACAATAGATTAAATTTTCACTAATCGGTGAAAAATATAGAATCCTAAAATTCGTTATTATATAGTATTTTCAACATTTAATAAAAATTATTTTAACATACCTGAGGAAATTTCTTTCAAAATTCATATATCCTTTAAAAAAATGTTACACACATTAAAACAGACAGACATCTGCAATCAAATGTACTCTAGGTACATTAATGAACTGAGATGTTTCAAAAAAGTGTCAAATGTTTGTATTATTCACTGTATTCAGGATTGAAATGTTTAGTAAGTATGGTAATTTAACTAACGTTAATATACTAATACTATTAAGATCTTGAAAACAATTAGATTTTCAGCAAGAGCTTAAAACTACTTTACAAATTATAATTAAAATACCGCCAGAGAAATTATTCTAGAGGCATTGAATCGCATGTTTGGCTTCACAAAGTACTACATATAGCAGTCTACGTGCGATCTATCTAGATCAACCATCTAACCTAACCTCAATCGCATTATCTTGGCGACCATTTGACTGGGCTATTTCTCGAAATTAACGTTTTCTAAACCATAAAAGCATTTGACTCATCCCAATGGCGGCAATTTTGTCTAATGGACCTCAACTGAGGAGAAAACCGCAACATAATGAAATGGCAAGCCCAACTGAATACATTGACAAAATTTTATACAAATCCGTAAACAAACATGGCCGCCACGAGCTGTCAAAACTACGTCACTCCTATTTAGTTGTAACTTACTCAGTCCTATAGAGAAGACAGCAGCATAATCTTCTTGATTAATCTAAATGAATAGCACTGAAAATCGTTAGTACAGGCAAGCTTAGAGCAATTTTAGTAACCGTAGTAAATCTCTTCGGTTTGGTTAAAAATTTGGCGTCACAAATTACTATTTTCAAAGAAAAATCAATAGCTAAAACGGTGAAATAATACAACGCAGCATATTCTTCAGGTTTATTTAATCTCCATATTAACATTTTAAGATCAGATCAGAAATTATTCAAACAACTCTCAGACTAGAGACGTTCTTCCTGTGAAAACCGTAGACTTCATAATCATTTCAATAAATAGGTTGTAATCAAACAGAGGCAGCCCAGCAGCAATTCGCTGGGTGATTGGCATTTGATTCTCTATAGATTTAAAAAAACATTTCAACATTCGAACGAGTTTGTCTTGACGGTAGTGTTCGGCAGATAGGGTGCTTTTAATGTAGGGTAATCAAACAGAGTTACATGCTTCATACCTCTGAGAGACATGAATCTACCAAATATAACTAGTATCAAGTGAACCGCGGGACAGCGAACGAATGCATGAAGTCCCTGAAGATTACATGATATGATATGATTTTAAAGAGAAAAAATTATTCAACCATAATACACTGGAATGGCTAAGATTTTTTTTTACCTTAGTTGTATTTAAGGAATATCTTTACTCTACCCTTACGGTTGTCCGTTCTCTAGGGAGGTTTTTTATCACTACTGTATGACATCTATACCACATGAAAAAGTTAGTCGATTACAAATTATTATGTTTGGTTGATTTAAGAACCATTTACATAATCAGATTAGAATTGAAACACTGAATCGTACATCGAAGGTTGATGAATCTCAGATACATATACATAGCTATTTTTTTTTTTATTTTACAACTAATGCAATTCCAATGCACGCACATTCCTCCAAAGCAAATATGTGCGTAACTTTACATGCAACATTCCAGTGAAATTTCCGTTTTATATTTGACATGACAGAACATTTCCTACTCTTCGTGCCCACACGCACTTGCACTGCTGCAAACAGCTCGTAAAGCATTCTCACACTTGCAGTGCAAATAAATCATAGCAAATCGCACGCAGCGCTAAAGTTTTACATTTCCAGCCACATTGCAAGGCACTGTGAGTATTTTTCCAATTTCAGCTGCTTTATTTCATTCAGCGCAATTTTAGTTGCCATTACGCGCTGTGCCTTGTCTTAGCCTTTAATAGCACCTAGATTGCTTTTCTTCTCCACTTTTTGCTGTTGTTGTCTGAAATCACCGTTTTTTCGTTAGAAAATTGTAAAATTTTCAATTCACTTGGTTTGCACACCAACTCGTGTGCTCAACCGCGCCACGCAGCAGCTCAGCATGCACATCGTGCTTCCAAGTAATTCGAAGGGCTACTGCAATGCGTTTTCCATTCCGCGTGTTTTTTTTGTTTTTTTATTTTCGAAAGCTCCCACATAACAAACGCGTTTGGCAGCATTATATTTGCTCCGTCCCATGCTTCTTCGTGCTGCGTGCTCACGTTACTTCGCCTTCGGTGCGCACCAGCATGTTTGCTGGGAAAGTGTTTTGATTCTACTTTAATACCTCGACAGCTTCAATTTGACATAGCCGCGGCGCAGTCATGTTGCACAGCAATCTTAATACTGTAATATGCCAGCATCGGAATACTCTTGGGTCTTTCTAATTGGTTGCGTAGAGCGAAGAATGCGCATTTCGCGAAATGTGGAAGAGGTATGCGCGTTATTTGCTTTAGACTTTGAAAAAATTCTTTAGTATGAAGAAATACTGCGTCTTCCACTGAGAAGAGATTTTGGGAAGGGATGTGCTAGGATTTCTAGGATAACATATCTTAGCTGCGTGTATCACGTTTAAAATCTCACTTATTGATTCTTTGGTACACAGTATGTTGCAAAAGTTGTGGGTTTCGTAATCAGCGGTTACTAACCAGCTTAGTTCTTGCAATGACGATGACGAAAGAAAGGCTCCTTTAAATGCTTTTCTTCAATTTTACTATTATTTCCTCATTTTTCAGTATTCTTCAGTATTCTTCACATTCTCGAAGCTATATACCCTTCATTTAACAAAAGATTCCATAGAAGCACTTGATTCCGATCGTTGAGTTTGTATGGCAGCTATATGCTATAGTGGTACGTTATCGGAGGTTCTTACAACTAAACAAAAGAGAAGAACGTTTGTAAAGTTTCAGATCGATATCTCGAAAAATTACTAGTTTGTTCACATATATAACGTGTTTTCCAATAAGAGCGCTACAAAAGCTAAAACAAAAACGGTTGGATATATCAATGAAATTATTTATTCCTGTTAAAATACATTCAATGCTATTGCGTATGGAAGTCTATTTCTTTTGCATGACCAATACGGGCACGCTTGCAGAAATCCAGACGCTGAACCCAATTTTTGACCGTTTGCAAGCATAAATCGGCCGATATTGCTGCAATTTCACGTTCCATATTCGCACGAAGCTCATCAATCGTCGCTGGTTTGTTGGCATAGACCATACCATTGAGATAGCTCCACAGAAAATAGTCTAACGGTGTCAAACCGCTAAACCGGGGCGGCCAATTGACTGGGCCATTTCGTGAGATAACACGTTCTCCAAACTTGGTTTTCAATAAATCGATTGTGACATTCGCTGTGTTGCTTGTGGCGCGGTCCTGTTGGAACCATATATTGTGACAGGACGATTAAGACGACCATAAATTGGACGTAACGCTCTTAAAGTTGAGGTCACTGACTCCGAATTTCGGTAAATTTTAGTAATTCCGACTCGCTGTTGGAGGGTATATCATTCCACGATAAAATGGCAAACCTTACTAAAGAGAAATATCAAAAGATCGGGGAAAATATGACGTCGTTTGCTGTCTCTATCGATCTACTTTTGTAGCGTCTCAATTGAAAGACCCGTAACAAACACCCGCCAATATGGTAGGACCGAAACCTTTAATAGCGGTTGGTCCCCACACCATAAAGGAGCTGCTCTGTAATGATGAAACAATGGGTAGGGAGAGACATTGGCAACCACTCCCAGGCATACGCCATGCAAAGTTGCTAATGAATGGTTACAATGTCAAAAGGTTTAAATATGTAATCAATCTCCCAACATGTTTCCAAATAGGGATCACATCGCCTCAATAGCACCTAGCAGTATATTGGAACTCGTCAATTAACTGGAACTAGTTGAGATGTTGTGAGTTAGGAGAGGGCACAACAGACCCTAGGTCGCAGTGCAATCCTCATTTAATTATCTATCTAACAAACAGACACATATGACTAAATCGCTCATTGTGCTGATCACTTAAATATATATTTTATAGGATATCCGAAGTCTAGGTGTTACTAACTTCGTTGCCAACTTTATACTATACCTTTAGATTTGATGTTCTTTTTTTACCAGGTTGATCTATGTCTTTATTCTGTTATTAAACTGTACTGTTGTATAGGTGGTGAGCTGATCTCGATAACCAAATTTTATTTGTTTTCATTGAAGTCTTTAACGGGCCAGAGACCGTTATCGTATTTACATCTAAAACAGTTCATTCTCCCTTTCCTTTCATAACCCCTGCTGGAAATCCCATCATATTCATTGTTAAGTATGAGTAAAAAATGGTAGATTCACTATTAGAGATTTACAAAGATTTCCAAAAGTCAATTCATAGACATGGACGCAGATTTTCACAACCCGAAAAATCGGAGACGAGACAATAGAAGGTGTTGTCTACAAAGCTGTAGGCATTCGATAGCTGGGATAGTGAGCAGAAACTCACCTGCAATAGGTCCACATTGGAAAACTTTCCCTGAAGTAATGTGAAAGCGGTCCCGGGCCTAGGGAAAATTCAAGGGGAGAAGGGGGAATGGTTTAGTGTGTACACCAATCACGTAGAATGGTGGTCCCTAAATGGTGCGCAAGCCTTTTAAGCCCTTCTAACGGCCTAAAAAAACTTCAATATGTAGCGAACGCATTGGCTCCATTTTGAGGTTGAAATAAACGAACATTGACCATGACGCCCCAAATAAATATAAACACAAATGTCCAAGCAGTTATTGCTGTTGTATATGTATACATACAAATATAAGTTTACTTAATATTTTTGGGAAGAAAATCTCACGACGGGGACTCCATCTTTTTATATTTATAAATTCATCAGTTGTGAACTTCTCTAATTACAACAATTATTTAGGTATAGCTATGACTTTAAATTTGCTTTTACATTTCTATATTGTATTTAAAATATATATATATATACTTATCTCTTACACTTAATTTCATTGCAGCACTTCCTGCCTCACATCGTTTCGACTTGGCTGCAGCGGGCGGCATAGCGCCCTGTTTTGGTGATCCGCCCCTACCCTCAGCACTGCCACTGCCCGGCGCCGATGATGACCTCTTCAGTCCATCGGGCAATGGGGATATCAGTCCCGGCTGTTGTCATGCCGACCTGAGTCCGACCTTCGACAAGCCGTACATGCGCGAAATGGAGAAGACAATCGAGGGCTCGCGATTTATAGCGCAACATGTGAAAAACAAGGATAAATTTGAGAGCGTAAGTTAAAGTAGAGCTTTTTTACATATTCTTTAAAGAAGCATTGACCATTGTCATTTGTCATCAACATTGAAGTTTCAACTAGTTCGCAACGCACTTCGCCGCATTGCTATTATCGTACACTTGCTTGTAATATGCACTCCTTTCGCGCCACATTCTCATAACGGAAATGCAATTCAGTTCTCATGCAGTCATCGTATATGCGTACAAACTGTAAATAAAGAATTAAATATTATATTACTTTTCAGATTCAAAGTTACACATAAGCGGACAATAACCCTACATATGAAGTAAGGCCTTTACGAAGAAATATTTGAGAAGAACCTTTAATGTGTACAAACAATATCACGATGAAAGGGGCTTCCCAAACTTTCCTTCTAGCATTATTTCTCGTAGAGCTTCACTAAGTTTGCGTAAGCCAACCCTTGTCCCAACTCGTCCTACTGGCACTTTTTAGGAAATTCCGTTTTAATTTTATACTAGACGATTTTGCAGAAAGCATACAATTATGTATGTTATTGATCTGAAGTGCTGTTTGAAAAATCGACAAGTTTAGTTAAGCTCGAACCTAAAAACGAAACTTTCGGAATTGATCGGATCAGGAATCGAATCCTGGACTTATGTAGAATCAGTGCGAACCTCTAACGTACTTCAGTGAATATCTTTATATAAACCTTTTAAGTTTCTTAAGGAAGCATAGTAGCGAATCATCAGTCCGAGCAGAGGAAAAAGATTAGAATCAGCAAGAGCTGCGGGTCTTTCCAAGCTCTCAGGCAAAGCAGCATTAAGTTAGGTTAAGTTGGGTAGTAAGGTTCATTCAAAATCGATGCATCCCTCTTGGACTGATATTCGTCCTTTATATTACCCATAAACTCCTTAAAGTCAATCACCAGATCCGCATAGATAAACAAAGGGTTTTGAGCTTACTACAAATTTATTAAGGTGGTTAATATCAATCCTAGCCACTTCGCTAGGTTCTCTAAAGATGTGTCTTCCGAGATATTTTAATCTCAGTCCATAAAGTCGGCTTACTCCATACAGCTTAAGCAAAGAGCGTCTGACAAACTATATAGCCGCACCGCGTGTAAACCCATTGCACAGTGTCCAGGCGGAACACCTAGAATTGCAGCGAGATTTACTTTGCTAAGAGCTAGTACTTATAAGCTCTTACTGTTCACTCGGGTTCTGAAGGATATCGCAGTGGAATAAGTTCTGATTGTTGACCAGCGCTTGGGGAGCTCACTTTATGTCCATAGATCTAACGCCAGAATTCAAGAAGGTATCGGAAAATCAATTCGCCTCTAATAGGATGGAATTGGAGGAAAAGTGCCCTTAGCAACCTCATCGGCATGACAGTTACCGGCGATGCCGCTTGACCATTCATACGTAGTCACACAAAGCAATTATATTGAAGAAACCCCCTTTCAATACATATTTCTTTCACCAAAACAAAAAATTTTCTAAAATCTATGAATCCATGCACCTTTGATATGGCGAATGACATGGTCGATGACATTAGTACTTAATCGTCGGTAGTCCGAAGGCTAGTGGAGTCAAATCTGTAGATATCAGGGGACGCTTTGACCTCGGCCTGTCGGCAATTAATTCGCTAAGACAGCGTCACGCGCTAAGTTGCGTCCATCCGTTGAACCTTGTCTACCTGTCTGTATATACGCACACCAGTTACACAGTTTTTGAGATAACAAACTGAAATTTTTCATACGTTCTTTCAACCCCAAGAAGCTGATTATTTGTTGGAACCGCCAATATCGGACTACTATAGCATATAGCTACCATACAAACTGAGCAATCGTAATCAAGCGCTTGTATGAAACTCTTTTTTGTTTTTCAAGATATTTCTACAAAATAAGACATGGATTATGCTCCAGAACAACAATACAATCTCCGAAGAAATTGTTCAAATCGGATTACTCTAGCATACAGCTGCCATACATCCTGAGTAATCAAACTCAATTTCTCGTTTGGGTAACTTCTTTACTCGGCGAGATATCTCCATGATCTTTGACATGGATTATTCTCCAAAGAAACAATACCTTCTCTGAAGAAATTGTTCGGATCAAACTACTATATCGTATAGCTGCCTCACAAACTGACCGATCAATATCAAGTTCTTGTAAGAAAATTTGAACCTGTGCATGCTATTATAGTTTCGGTGCAACCGAAAGTAACTGTTTTTTTTTTTTGTTTTTCATTGAACTTATCACTGAATATAAGAAAATTAAACAGTATTCCATTAAATACATTGAAGCGCATGGCATTTAGCTTTAAAAGCTGCCACACCCAATGCCTTTAGTAGCTTTCTGAAACTTGTATTACTTCTATTTCTCTTTGATAAGCCACAGCATTCTACTTACAGATATAATTTTATTGCACACATATTCCGTTTGACATATGTACATAAACACCGACTGCTTCACTATACAAGTGTGCACTTTGGTAAGGCTATAGTATATGAACGTATATGCGTTTCGCCCTCTAATCAACGCTAAACTCACAAATTGCATTGGAGTGCAAATTAAGGTGGCTTTTTATGAGAAATCTGCACATTGATAGCGTAGTAACAGCGCTTACATACACATCTATACAAGCAAATATACACATATACATACTATGTAATTATGTGCTTGCTACAGAAGCCAACTGTGCAAATATGTTACTCATACGCCCCGCTGCACGAGCAGCCCATTGCCGATGCTCCCGAAGCTGCCGAACAGCGCTGCATTAACCACCGTCAGCTGTGTGTGTTTGCACGTCATCAGTGTGCCAAGCATTGACAGCTGATGCAACGCCAATGCCAGTAGCTGCCGTTGAATTTTGAAACGACTCGAAAAAAGGAAACCTTCAACTATCAACATTACGGCTGCTTAGTCGTTGTTGCGGCTGCTGCACAACTGCCAGCTGCCGCTTGCATCATCGTCATCGTCATCGTCCTCATCATTGGCATTATTGATGATTGCGGCAAAGCTGGCTCAAATCGAATTTCTGCCGTCACCGCTGTCAAATTGATAAACGCCCCCCACTTGGGTTGCCACTGCGCTCACCTCGCCTGTGGTTCGCGTCGACTGTCTATCTGCGTGATTTGCTTTGCCTCTTTTGGCATGTCATCGCTGCTGATTTACAAATATGAAAACTGCAAGTGGCTGCATTTACATTGCATGGCATGTGGCAAATGGCAGGCGAACGCTTCAAAGGCACTTAACTCGCTTGGCCTGCATGCGCACCCACATATTTCTGAATTCGCCTGTGCATTAGCAACATTCAATGAAAATACACCCGGTTGGTAAGCCAATTAGTTTCGAAGTAGTGTAGCAATGGTGGATTTAGGGCTGAGATTAGTTCAGCAATATACATATATGTATATCATGTGGTAGAAAAAAGAGTATGCGTTCTAAGGATAGTTCAAACTTTGCGACATCCGCCATTTATAGACCCTACCTAAGATCATTCGAGAACAGCAGCCTTTGGGAAATATTATATTACCAATATTATTAATATTTCAGAAATTTCTGACTTGCAGTTGGAATTTCGAGATATCAGCTCATTCATTCTGCTACGAAATGCAATCTATTTCAGGGAGTTGTGCTTTCACTCCTATAAGAGCGCAGCAATACCAGCGCTGAGCTCGCTAATTCTGCGTTCAAAGCTAATAAGGAGGTATCTGCCCTCGCTAAAAATAGCATCAAGTTACTTCGTCAGCAGGCTCGTTTGCGTGACTGCTCATAGCGGTTTCGCTGCCATCTGCAAAGCCGAGGAGCTAGCCAGAGAGGGCATGCTTGTTTCGCTCACACCCGAATGGGAACGAGTTGGTTGCCTTTTTTTGTCTTGCGAGCTCTATTGGTCCAGTGAATAGAGCCCGCGTGTATTGAGAAAACGCTCCTCTGCGACTAAAAGAAACTTTTGGCCAAAAGAAAAATGCAGGAGATCTACTGAAATACTTCCCCTTAACAAAGTTCATCTTGTCGCGATCGTAGGGTTTCATACCGGACACTGTTCATTAGGCATTCATGTGGTCAGGCTAAAAATCTTGTCGAACGCTAGTTGTAAAAGTTGTAAGGATTCTTTCTTCTTCTTTATCCAGCTTTTACAAAACTAAGATTGAAACATCTCGGTAGTTTTACCTTCGGCGAACCAGAAGCCCAATCTGATATTATCTGATTCGTCTCAACAAATTTTGATATGTTCAAAGCGCTTTTTTATCGGTTTTATGATCTATTATACAAGAGTATATTGTTTTAGATACCACCCGGTCCTGCGCTCATGTGAAATTCCTGTTAAGATCGTCCTCTTAACCTAACCCAACTTAGTTACATACATTGCTGTCGGCACAGCATTGGAAATCTTATTTCTAACTAGTACTGTAATAAAACTATTCCTGAGGGCAATCCTATCACAAATCTCTAAAATCTAAAGAATTACATGGTTAGCATGTTCCTAGTCTTTGTTTGTATTCTTCTTTGGATTTAGAGTTTGAAATAATCACGCATTGGTCAAAATCAATCCCCACTCCATAATCAGTATAAAATCTTAAGTACACTCAGATTTTATTAACTAAAAGCTCTGTAAAAGCTCATTAAAATCGTCGATTGCGTATTAAAATGAACTTTGAAAGCTCATACTAAATCCCACTTCATATTCAACTAGTTTCCTCCCGACAGCACTACATATACAAACACTCGTTTGCTTACGTAACTATAAATTATTGGAAAATTAGAGCAAGGACGGTTTAAACTGGCAGCAGCAGTGAAAACTGAAAACTTTGAGCAGCAGAGTTTGCATACAGCACACATATCTATAAACAGAAAACCGCAGCTTCATAACAGTTATAATTGCATTGTTAAAAGCCAACCTTTAATGAGCGATTTCATTTCAGCAGTTATTCAATTGTCAATTGGTTGTTTTCGTTGCCATGATCACTAAGTGGAACGCTTCGAGGCTGCCATATTTTTGAAAGTTTTGGCTTTACAGAAATTCCAACTAATTTAAATAGACGTCGTTAAATTGATTTTTAATTACTTCATTGACAATGTGCCAATTTTAATTAAAGAATGTTGTACTTAAAACCAATAACTGAGTTTGTAAATTCCGATAATTCATGTAGCATATATTGCAACTCATGAGAGCTTTTAAATGGAATTACGATTTTTTCTATTATTTTGAGCAAAAAAGGTCAATTAAAGCAGAGTTAAAAGTAAATAAGTAGGATATTTAAAATATTTTGATTAGGATAAACTTTGTGATTATGTTTAAATCCGCTAAATTTCAAATCAAAATCACCAATCATATGAAGTAAAGTCAGCCGGGTGTTCGAAAATATGGAGTTTTTTTAATACATAACATCTATAAAAATTCTATAAAACCTTACTTAAAAAGCCGAATATTTCTAGAAGTTTTAATGTTAGCGATTTTGACCTCGAAACTTTTTTGTGGCAAATAATTTCCTACCAGTTTGTCGTTTACATTTTTTCTATAGCTCTTGTCGTTTACGAGATATATACAAACAAAATGCGAAATTCGTGGAAAAATCAGGTTTAAAGGCCCGTACTACCTCGCCGGTGTGAGTTTCGACTTTGTCGAAGTAGGCAATTTTGTAGCGTGTTTAATTCTGTGGAATATGTGTCTAAAGTCAAAGCGTTGCCATAAAATGCGTCTGAGCTATAGAAATTTAAAGATAAAAAATCACGAATGTCGTGTATTTTAAATGGAAAATTTTTACATGCCCTGGTCCAGTCCTTAATGTTAATATTAGGGTCTAAAATTTTGAGGAAATTTTTTTTAGGCTATTTAAGGTAGGGAAAAAAATTAAGAAACTGTAGAAACTTGTTCCAAGTGCATATAAATTCTCATACAACAACTGATTTGAATCGATCGGTTTCCAGGGCAGCTATATGCTATAGTGATCGAGTAAATTGGTTCGTTACACTGAGTATTACTGTATATATGTAGACCATATTATAATCAAAGAAAAGATGCCAGTTTCATTTCATTAAGGCATCTCGTTAATGGATTGATATTTTGGTAATAAGTCAGGCGTAGGCACGAAGCCCCTAATAATTGGAATTTGGGAGCTCGAAAAAATATACGGTTACTTTTAGTTATAATATTTAAGTCTCATTAATAACAACTTGTAAATGTTCCAGAGAGGGACACTTCGAACTCCTTTACCACGACAACTGCATTTCTGATAAATGCGCCGTGGAAACTACTCCTAGCGGCATTTTCTTCGCACATATACCTCCGAGAGTGAGCTTTTTCAAGTAAAGCTCGAAACTCAAGGGCAAGGTTGGAGGGGAGCATTCTGTCGGAAACTCTCAATCAACTCTTGTTTCAGACTGCCAGACCACTGTAGTGTCTTTTACAGGCTTTGAACTCGCTGTCGAAACGCTTTTTTTAAGATCTTTTTGGGATGGCCTTCAGCTTCTTCAAAGAAATTTTGTTTTATCTTCGAAATTCGCAAGATCACGTATGTCCTAAGAGACGTGCTTACGGTACTTTTTTTGCCATAAAGTCAGCTTTGTCGGGACAAGTCGAGCAAAAACCCGTTTCATACCCAACATATACACCAAAATTATTTGAGCGGACTTGCGAGAGATGTCGAGATCTCTTGCCATCTCTTCAACATTTGTCTGACAATTTTCAAGCACCATATCCTTCACTGTTTTAATATTCCAGAACGAGACATGTCTTCAACGATCTCTCGATCCTCTTTGAAGGTTTTGTACCACTCGTAGGGTTGCGTTTGTGATGAAATTGAATCACCATAAGCCTTTCACAACAATTCCGCACACGAAGTGAATGATTTCTGAACGAAAAACGAATAATATACATATTTCCTTATTTCAGACAAAAAACTTCGAGAGAACAATTGACAAATGGCTTAAGAAATAGAATTAGTAACAACTGTTAAACAATGTAATTAACATAGATTATCTTGAATTCTCTTTACAGGTGGAAGAAGATTGGAAATATGTTGCCATGGTATTGGATCGTCTATTCCTGTGGATCTTCGCGATTGCATGTGTGGTCGGCACAGCGCTGATTATCCTGCAAGCGCCCAGTTTGTACGATCAATCACAACCGATCGATATTTTATATTCCAAAATCGCTAAGAAGAAGTTCGAACTGCTAAAAATGGGCAGTGAGAATAGCTTATAGCGACCGCTTGGGTTCGCAGCGGGCTGGTGGAACTTAATCACCAGCTCGATGCGAACCCTCTTCGCCGCACGCGATGACGATCGCGGATAATACAACGATGCCATTGCAATGGTCGAACGTATTTTACAAAATTTTATTGGTGCTGGCGAAGGACAACAAGACGACGAAATAGTAAAAAATGTTAACATAACTAATGATAAATACCCAATACACGATCAACAAGCTGAACAAATAACAAGTGAAGAGTTTAATAAAACCGATAACATAGCCGAAGTAGTTAATAACGATGACGCGTCTAACGTCCTAAAACAAAACAAACTAAATAAAAATGCTAAAACGCAATTGAAAATACTAGTTGTTAAAGCAGCAGATGAGCAAAACGTAAGCGAGGACAGTGTTGCATTCGATGGGCGTGGCGTTGGTTATGAGCGACTTAAGGTAATTTTGCGCAATGAAATTGTTACGGAGAATACTACAGCGCGTGTTGTTGGAGAGCAATTGATCAAAATAAAATTGTTGCCATAAAGTAGTTGAGAATTAGTAAATTAAAATAGAAAACAGAAGGAGTGTGTAGAGAAGGCGAAAGGAAGGGAAAATCAGTTGATATGTATATGCATACTTAAGCAAGCGTATACATATACATACGATTGAGAGAGAAGAGAGTGAGAGCAAGTAAAGTAAGTTTCACTCAAGAGCGCAAGCTTAACTGTTTGTAAAGTGTAACACTTGAGCCTAACACGCTGCATATGGTAGAGTATATTTGCAAAAACAAAGCTCACTCAGCCATCCAGGTATGTTTAAAATTAATAAACACACAAATAATATTAAACAAAAATATTATTAAACAAAAATTAATAGGTAATAACACAAAGAGCTAAAAATCACGTTACTAATTAACTAACTAATTTAGCGTATGATAAATGTTTACTAAACAGCTGAAGAGTAACTACAAAACTAAACGAGTTTATAGGTATGTATTCAGTATGTGTATGTATGATTAGGTATATGAAATAAAACCACAAACAAAACAAACAATTGTTGTAGTTGAACAATCATCAACAAATGCCACATTTTTTTCTACCGAAGACGCAAGTGTAAAACGACGAATAAATTAGTTCTTAAGTATAAATAAAAATAAGAGCAAAAGTAATTAGTTAAAAATGCAGACCAGTTACAGTTAGTCACAATAGTATGCCGACTAATTGAGCGCTGTTGGATGTGGCGAGTGAGCGCGTAGTGGCATGAGTAAGATAATGTAGGTGAGAGAGCGAGAGAGAGAGAAAGTGTATTGCATATTACAGACACTACGCTCCTTCCCTCTAACACGGTAGGCAAATATGAAGATCCCGTTATGCTAATTATAATAAAATTTTTGCATAAAATATGCAAGCGCAATGAAAAAAACGCGCTGCAGAAAAAGTTTTATAATTAGTGTCATTTAATTTAAATTTTTTTGTAAATTTATTTACTTTCTTTCTTTGTGTTTGAGTTCACATAAAGTATAGCAATAATTGAAATAAGTGCAAAATTTTTAAATTCAACGACTGAATGTGCTTATGTCTACATAATTGTATGTATAAGTAATAAAATATGTGTGTACACACCTTAAGATTAAAACAAAAAAAAAAACAAATTAACATAAAATTGCCAGCAAAAAGCAGTGTAATTACCGAGTTAATCACCAAAATTAAAAAAATATATGTATTTTTTTCTAACTTTAAGTGCATATGTAAATTAATTTTAGCATAAGCACTAACACGATATGCCCTTGAGGCACATACACGTGTCACGTGGCAAAACAAATAACTACACAAAGCACGATTTGTTTGCAAACGCTTTTTCATTTCACATAGCCATAAATGTATGTAAATTAACTTTGTAAAAATAAGACAAAAAAAAATAAAAAACATAAACAATATAAAAAGGTATTTGTTGACGACAGGCAACAGATCGAAAGCGTAAATTCTGAAATTAATTTAGATAATGGACAAAACGAAAATCAATTGTGGCATACAGCAACAAACTATTAGAAAGATCACATAAAGCGAAACAAACACAAAAATATGTTAATAATTATTTTTTGAACTCCAGCCCGATCGACTAGGTGTATATACGTACAAAATACATAAAAAAATTTTAATTGCTGTAACTTTTAATTGCAATGTAACATAATTTTAAAAATCATTAATTCCTTCTTAGTGAAACGTTTAAAAAATTTTTTCAATTATTTTAATTAAATTAATTAATGAAAAGTTCATCCAAATTAAAAAAAAAATTATAAATTCTTTAAATTAAATTAAATTATTATTAAATTTTTGTTAATTCAAATTAATTTAAAAAAATCTTCAGCGAAATTGTGATTTAATGTAATTAAGGTCTAATTTTCAATTATTAAAATTTGTAATATAGAAGTTATGCATTGTGCACGTTAATTAAATTAAATTAATTTAATTAAGTTTAAATAATTAATTTGGTAATTAATTAATGAAAATTAATAATAAACCCTAAATAAATTAATTAATTTGTTTATTAATTAATTTGATAATTAATTTGTTAATTAATTTATTTATTAATTTACAGAAATAATTAAAATTTGAACATGAACATGAACATGAACAAAATGTTTTTTTAATGTATTTAATTTATTTTTCAATTACTTAAATTAACAGCCCAAAATGAATCTTTAATATATGTAAGTATGTACATATGTACATATGTATGTCTGTATGTACATATATGGAAATTAGAAACTGTAAACTTACTAAAAGCATAAATAAATTCTGTATTAAAAACGAAAAAGTTTGTAAAATTTTTACTAAACAAAAAATTTGTTTAATTACTAATTAAAAAAATTGGACCATAAATTACTTTACAATTTGAATTATTAAAAATTCATTTGCAGAAATTATTTTATCAGTTGAATGTTGCATTCAAATAGTTTAATTAACCAATTTAATTTTCTTAATTAAGTTAAAATCTTTTAATTACAAACAAATTATATTTATTTAGTTATTAAAAATTCATGTTCAGATTAGTAATATAGAAATATTTTTATAAAATTAAAAATAAATTTGTTAATTAAATTAATTAAAATACTGAATTATTATATATTAATTAATTTAAATTCACAATTTGGATTAATAATATATTTTTAGATATTAATTATATAAATTAATTAAGAATAGTAAAACATTTTAATTTATTTAATCAAGAATTTATTTGAAATTAGAATAATTTTTTTTAATTAAAATAATATTTATTATTAAAATTTATTTATATTTCAAGAACATTTAAATAAAAACTAAAACTTATTTAATTTAATAAATTAAGTTGGTAATTAATAAATAAATATATTTGTTTTTAATATTATTAAAACTAATTTACTTAATTTTTTTTACAAAATAAGGTTATGTATTTAATTTAAGTAATTAATTTGGTAGTTAATTAAATTGTTTAAATAATTTTGTAAATTAAAATTTAATGTTAACATATTTTCCATTTTAATTAGAAATAATTTGTCTAAATTTTTTTACAAAATTAAATTAACTTTAATTGGATTAATAAAAATATTTTAATAAAAAATGAACTTGTTAATTAAATGAATTACAATACAATGTTAATAGACATAAAATAAATTATTAGGCATATACTAATTTAATTAAATTAATTAGAATTGAAATTGATTTATTTTGGTATAAATATTTTATATTATTAATTAATTTATATTTAAACATATTTAAAAAAAAATGTTAAAGAACTGATTTTTTTAATTAATTTAATTTTTTAAATTATGTTTACATAAAACCCAATTTAATTTTACTAATTAAATTTATTGCGGTTTAATATTAATGTGATTAGCGTATTTAATTAAAATATTTTTTTTTAATTGATTTACTAAGTATATTTATTTTGTTCGAATTAGTTAATTATTTAATTAAACTATATGAAATGCCAAAATTTTCGTATTTCATTTATGGAATTTAATATTTTACACATTAATACATATATTTTTTATTTATTTAATTAATTATATTTAATTTTAAATTACAGTAAATAATTATTTTTGTTTAATTAATTTATATTTAAAAAAAAATTTATAAAAAAAAAATACAAAATAATATTTTTATAAATTAATTCATATATATTTTATAAATGTAATTAATTATATTTATTTTTAATTACAGTAATTAATTATTTTTTCACAAATATTAATAACAAAGTGCTTCAATTATTTTGTATTAATGAAATGCATTTCATAAATAATTTACGATTTGTTTCAGTTTTCATAAAAAAGACGTTTCATGGTGAAGAATAATAAAGAAATACAACATTTTTTTTGTATTTGTTCAGTAAAACCCGCAATAATTCAAATTATATATTGTAAAAAGTAAAAATTTGGAAAATAATTTACTTAATCTTACTAACTTCTTAAACATACACCCACCCTAACGTACACGCATAAGCATATATTATTTTTTACGCACTCACTTGCGCTTTTGTATAAATACTTCACATACACATACACATACATTTAAGTGCTTCCCCTAAATTTTTATTAACAAAAAAAAAAACACGAAGAAATTAAATTGTAAAAAATTGTAAATTTTGTTGTTAAATATTTGTATGCTTAATATCGCCAAAACAAAAACAAAAAAAATTAAAAAAATCAATAATATTTCGGTATTATTGAAAAATGTTAAGTGCCAGCGCGCATTTTAGATAGTTATTAAATTTAATTGCATTTTTGCTAATTTTCTCTTTTTGCCCGTGTGTAAATGCATAATCTATGTGTTCAGTGAGAGTAAAAAAAAATATATATGAAACACATATATAAATAATTCAACAAATTAATTTAGATGTAAAACATTAACAAAACGGTTTTAAATGAAGAATTTAATTGTAAGTGGTTTGATTAGGATGTAAAACTAAAAACCAACGTACAAGTGCAAACCACTGCATTAACGGTAATTACACACATTATGTGGTTAGATAAAATAATTTTGAAATAATTAGTTAGATAGCCTATAAGTTGCAGTTGCTGGAGGCTTAGTTGTTACGCATTTTTTTATTTAAGGCTTTTAATGAATGTGTCAGCCATTGCTAAAGTTATTTAAGAGCTTTCTGTTTTATTATTTATGCTTATAAACTTTTTAGGAACAAACGCTCTGATTATCTATTATTCACTTTTGCTTTTTCTCTTTTTTAAATTATTTCTTGTTTGCTCAATTAAGCAGTCGCGTAGTTTACAAGCCAAAACCATAGACTTTTCAAAGAACCTTTAGTTTAGTATGTCAACATTTTCTCAAAACTGGCTTAGACCTAAACTAAGCTGTCTTTTGAGAGTATTTTTAAAAGAAAGAAACACAGCACTTCAAATAAATCCTAATAAGTTTACTGGGGCGCTGCTCCGAGAGCAACAATGGGCCCTGAATAGTTTCGTTGTTTAAAAGACGGCTATTTCGATTCGACCGACCGTGTGAAGGATGGCCAAAAACCTTCGCCGACGGTAAATTGGAGACGTTGCTCGATGAAGAACCGTGTCAAACGCAAGAAGAGCTTGCTGCAGCATGGGAAGTCACCCGCCAAGCGTTCGCAAGGCAACTAGTTGCGCAGGAAATGTTTCAGAAACAAGGAGCTTTAGTTGCTTATGATCTCAATACCAGGGGGAAACGAAAAAGTTGCCAAACCCGTTACAACCTTTACTTGGGAACGCTTAAATGGGAAGTCCATCCCAACCGCTATATTGTCCGATTATTATTTGTTTCATTCGATGGCATATGGTCTGGTTCAGAAGCAGTTCCACTCACAACGAAAAATGGCTTGATTCTTGGATAGCATCAGAAGATGAACAGTTTTCTCGTAATGGCAGTCGAGCTTTACCAGAAAGATGGAAACAAGTTGTGACCAGCGATGAGCAATACTTTGACTAACTTTGTTCCTTTTCAAAAAAATTTAATTTTCATTAAAAATAAGCAAGCACTTAGTCGAGCACCTAATATCAAAAAAAATCTGTAAATATGCCTAAAACAGGTTGTAAATATGTATATACATTTTTAAGCCTCTTTGAGCCAGCCTATGTTCAGAAACAGGCTCGGGCAGGAATCAGAAGCTCGTCTCAGCTGAACCTGTACGGCCAAAAAATTAAGGCGTACTTGAAGACCTGCCAGGGTTTTAACGGGGCGGAGGTGTGAACAGTATTCCGTATAATCCGTTCCGGGTTTCCAGTACTCCACAATCAGAATCTTACTGGCTTCGATTCTGATGGACGCTTGTCCAGGGTTTTCATCAACGCTTGTGTATACACTTGTGCATTTTTGATGCTGCTCGCTGTATTGTTCCCTTATCGCTTTGTTGTCTCGCTCTCCTTCTCCTTTGGTGCAACCCCAGTGGAGGTTGTGTGCGCTTATTTAAAGGCGGCATCTATTCGCCTCTTCACCGGAGGTTCATTAGGCGCATGAGGCGTTTTTAACCAAACCCTCCTCTCCTGCAGCTCTTGGTCGGGGGCTGCGTATGACTATTCGCCGCAAACCTACTTAGCATGTGTCGTCCGCACAGCCCTAAGACTTAGTTCATTGCAGTAACATAATCGGTAATTGGATAAATAAACTGTTTTGATATTTTAGCTTGAGGCTATCTAAGCTTAATATTCTAATATATAATATATATTTACAATCTTTAACACCATTTTCCATGCTGGCAGATTCTTTCTTTTTTAAGCTAAGAAAGAAATATTATGTACAAGAACCAGCTACTCGCAATTAACGAATACCAAGTATTCGATTTCCAAAAGTAGTCGGTTCATACCGAACTTAAGCACAACGCCATATCAACAAAACCCGGTTTAGTATATTTAATTGTTATTATATATGGCATCTACGTATGTATGTATGTACGTCTTACTCCATAAATAAGTAGTCAAAGGTTAACTAAGTAAACTTATTATTCAGAAGTTATTCTTTTCAACAACCACCGAGTCGCTGAATGCGTAAGTATCTGAGTCAAACAGTCATTGTTCTTCTTACTTTGACGCAAAACAAACGCAAAAAAGCTTTTATCCTCTAAATTTCGTATAAAATTAAAAACTACTTGAAAACTTAGAAATGCCCTTTCACTTCACAAACGCTTTGGACACAGCATAGCAACAACTGATTACACAAATTGTACAACAAACACAAGCTCTCATATAATTGCCGTACTCTCTATAATTCGTGCGCTAATTCAATTGTTGCTCAACGACAAAGCAAGGCTAAGGAAATTTTTACAACTTTTCACTAATATTGCTTTATTATTTGACCAATCAGCGAAGAACTATTTGCCTTTTGACTTTATTTGCTTAATTTGACAAATGAAATGCAAACGTCATTAAATTGCTCCAGTGCCGCCTGCCTTCACAGAGCCATTCAAATTAACTGCATTCATTTGAAATAATTGTAACTTTTGCCACTTTAACATAGTTGCCGCGGAGTTATGCAAAGGGAAGTTCAAAAATTATTACAATTTGACATTGAGTTTAAGTGGTCGGCGCTCGGAGAACAACAAATTTGCAATTGTGAAAGAAAGAAAACACAGCGGGAGAGCTAGTCAAGCTGGTGGCGACAGAAATGGATGACAAGTTTGTGAATTTAGCTTTCAAATTATTTTGAATTTTTTTATTATTATTAAAATATGGCCACTCTGTCAGCATTTGAGTTCAAGTACATTTAAAACATGGCCACTCTGTCAGCGTTTGAGTTCAAGGGCTTCTTTTTGATCTCTTTGGCAGATCTTCTAATTTTGATTCCACATCGCAGGCACATCTCTGCTTTGGTGTTTTTTCGATGTACGCGATGTTTACTCTCTTTGAAGTTCAGCTCGCTTTTGATAGTTCGGCATGGTTAATATATTTTCGTCACATCAAGTTTTCATCTTCCGTTCGTTCATAAATTTTTAAACTCTGTTCGTTCATACTTTTGTGATTATGTTTGTCCAAGTTTTGTGATGTGTTTGTGGCCCTGAACTCAAACAGGTCTGGCTTGGTTGTTGTTCTTAGAACTTTTTGTATTGCTCGCTGTTCAGGAAAGCTGCTCTACTGTTCAAGAAGAGAAAAGTTTCTACTGTGTTCTTTAACTCTTCATCGTAGGACTGGAAGAGATGTCCTTACTTTATAGAAAAGTATGCTATCATATCACCGAACGGTTTTTTAAAGAACATAGGTTACTTTCAGTAGTCGCTTCATGATAGTAAATAGCATCACTTTGGTTTCTAACGGTACTTTGAAGGGTATAAGTTCCTGCAAGAGTCTTTTTATGAGAGTAAATTATGTTTCGGATTCTAACGGTACTTCGAGGAGAAAAAATTTGGAGAAAATTATGGTGTTATATAATGAACCTTACTTTTTGTAGGAAAAACAATGACCACACGCTTCCCCTAGAATCCTTCCTTCCTTCTTTCTTCATGCAACAATATAAAAAATATGAGTGTGAATTCTTCTCATTACACATAGTAGTTACACATGGTACGTTGCCGCTTATGTTGTCAATTTGCTTGCTTTTATAGTTGCCACAATTGCTAGCATTCAACGCTGTTGTCACTTAAGTGAGTCAGCAGCTACTTTTTACTGCGCATCGCAATTATATTGTTCATGCATTTGTTGTTGTTGTTGTTGTTGGCGAATTTTGAAGTGCCTGCGTGCGTATGTGTGTGTGCGTGTGAAGTATGCAAAAGTTTAATTAAAATTCCTAATCAAAACTGCTCAACATTTGAATGAAAAATTAATTAAAATAGTTTTGTGTTCACACGCAACAGCAAATTTGGAAGCTTGCAACAGCAACAAACACAAAAACACAACTCTCGTAGGCACAATAGAGTACTTTGCTTTTATTGTGACATGCATTTACATTACAAATTTACATACATACATACATATTTAATGCGCATACTTGCATATGTCAAGCACTTATGCATGCAAATACAACACACTCGAAAAAGATCTGCCAACTTGCAACAAAATTACGCATGGCCACCCGGAGCTGTTGCGAATGTGTCATATATATTTATACTATAATATTATATTATATATGCTTTCCACAAATGACAGTTTGTTGCAGAAAATGTTCTGTCTTTTCCTAGAAAATTTCGCAAGAATTGAGAGGTGAAGTCTCACTCTAACCTCACTCATAAATTTTCCTTCGCATTGGCAGCGCTCTTAAAGTTTAATATGTACATACATTTATGTGGCTAATTATTATTGTTTGTGGATGTATGTATGTATTCTCATTTGTTTTGGAATTTGCAGAGCTTGCTGGACATATACAGCGCGCTTTCTGCAAAAACTTTTACAAAATAAAAAAAATGCGCGAAAACTGTGTATCATGATACCTTATATACTCTCTTGTACATCGATATCAACTAGAACTCTCCAATAGAGTTGAGGTCTTCCTCTTCCTGTCCTTCCACTGGCGGATACTTACATAACTGGTATGTTCTCATCCATCCAGACAGCTCATCGCTCCATCGACTGCGATATTCGCCGTTTCCAAAGCGCAAAGACCGCAAAATCTTTCTCTCGAACACACCTAAAACCGACTCATCAGATGATGTCATTGTCCATACCTACGCACCATTTAACAGGCCGGGAATGATGAAGGACTTCTAAAGTTTGATCTTTGATCGTCGAGAGTGGACTTAGTTTATATTTGCCTACTCAGTCCAAAGTAACACCTATTGGCCAGATTAATTTTGAGTTAGATACCAAGACTGATATTGTTACTGCTAATAAAGCTGGTTTGATTTCGTGTGGAACTATCTTCGTGTGTAATAATCTGCAACTCTAAAGTTACAAGTGACAAGAGTAACTAGTGATCCAAGTCACGACGACTGTTTGTTTGATGACACGATATATTTCGTCCTGTCTTCGTTCACAACCAGACCCATACGCTTCGCTTCCTTATCCAATCTAGAAAAACAGAACTATCAATATCATCGGCATATACCAACAACTCTACACTTTTATAGAGATATACATATATATTTTATAGATTATACCATCTCTATTTAGTTCTACAGCTCGTATTATTTTCTCCTGTAATAGATTGAAGAAGTGACACGATAGGGTGTCTCCTTTTCTGAAACCTCTCGTGTTATCGAACGGCTCCGAGAGGTCCTTTACAATTCTAATGGAGCTTGTGGGGTTTATCAACTTTAGTTTACATAGCCCTAGTAATTTTGAGAAGATGTCAGACGTAGTGGCATAGAAGCAGTGTTTTTCACTTTGTTGTATGCGGCTTTAAAATCGACGAAGCAGTGGCGTGTGCCAAGTTCTTTTTCAAGACTCAGCGCATGGTGAATATCTGGCGAGTAGTTGATTTTCCAGGTCTAAAGCCAGACTGATAAACCCCAATCAGTTTGTTGACGATAGTCCTAGACTTTGACACACAGGACCTTGTATCCGATATTAATTAATTGGCGCAGATTGTGGGGCACCACGATGACATCTTAAAAGCAGATAACTATCCCAATTCCAGTAAATTTGCAAATCTTACTAATCAGGTTATTTCGAATATAATTTTCTACAGCAATATGGGCCGATGACGACGCCATTTTCTAATTTGTATTGAATTGTCACTCCTTAAATTTTCCGATTTCGAAAAAACCTTACCGTTAGAAGAATTTGTTTTATTAAAAAAAGGTAATATCGAGTTTTTGAAGTCGGACAGCCATAGAAAAAAATTAAGTTGCTTTCGTTTGTTCGTCTTGACCGTGAAGCCGCACTTTTGATATAAATTGCCTATTTAAATTTAATTTATGTTATATTATTTTTCATTGCAAACAAACAATTTTCTTTCAATTTTAATTTTTGAGTATATACATACATACATATGTATATTATAAAAAAAAATTAGAAAATGTTTGATTATCCAAGTTGTATTCTTCGAACAACCTCATACAGCACGGAGAGCAACTCGAACAGCAAAATTACATGACGAAATTTCGCTCACACACATACACTACTTATACGAATGCCTAATGTAATATAACATAATAAATTTTTACTTAACATAATATAGCATAACATAGCACAACGTAAACATAATATCATAAAATATAAAATAACGTAACATAATAAAGAATAACATAACATAACAAAGCATAACATAACATAACACACCATAACATAACATAACGTAACATAACATAACATAGCAAAACATAACATTAATAACATAACATTGTATAACATAACATAACATAGCATAACATAACATAACATAACATAACATAACATAACATAACATAACATAACATAACATACCATAACATAACACACCATAACATAACATACCTTAACATAACATTCATATCATAACAAAGCATAACATAACATAACATGGCATAACACTACTTAATATAACATAGCAAAACCTATCATAATATTACACATAACATGACAAACCTAACATTCCTTAATCCGACCTAGCATTCTACAACATAACATAATCTTCCACAACTTTACATAACATAACTTAAGCGAGATGCATAAAAGTTAACATTTTTAAATATTTAGGAAATTAAAAAAGTAGTATTATAATATAAAAAATAAAAAAATACTATTAAATGTGTGTAATAAAATTGAATACGCATTAAATATCCAAATTGCTAAATCAAAACTAAAAATTCAACTAAATTAAACGAAATTAAAAAAAAAATTAACAAAAAATATCGATGCAAAAAAATGTGTGCCAAAAGCAAAATTAAGTTGATGTTAATACACAAGTAAAGTTGAAAATTAAAAAAATAAATAAATAGAAAAATGTACTAAACATGCAACAACAACAAGTGTTTCATATCCAAGCAGCGAAAAAATTTAGTATATAAAATTAATTACTTACATACATATATTTATTATTATAATTATGCATATTAAAGTTAACTTAAATTTTTGCTTTTGTAATACTTTTTTTATATAAAAAAAAATATTTTAAATTTATGCTTTTGTAAAATTTTATTTTTTTATCAAAAAAAATTTAAAAAAAAATCGATTTCAACATACATAAGCAGTAGCAATTACAACTAAACAGCAAAAAAACTAACAACTAAGATTTTTGGAAGTATTGGCAGCTCTTTCGACATTTTTGCTTTTTAAGCATGTGCAATAGCGTCAGTAAAAAACACTTAGGTGACTTTTCCTTCTCTACGGAAATCTCTCCAAGTATGAGCTCTTAATTGTAAGGAGAAGATCCTTCGTCTTACAGTTTTCGATTTTTTCTTATTATCAGTTGAAAAAGTTCATCTCACGCTTCCAACTTGACAAAATATTCCGTTTCATAAATGTTGTAGAAAATTGTATACTCCACAAAATGGTCCTTCACGGTTTTTTCGGAAGCCTAGACATTAACGATGGAAGTTTGATTATTTTCAGTATTTTTTTTTGTTACGAATTTTATAACTCACCGAAAATATAACAAATTATTACATGCAAAGCTCAACGTTTTTTTCTGACCTACAATAATGTGAATACATATGTATGCTTAAATACCCTTACATATGTACGTATGTATGTGCTTTTGGTGTCGTAATTGCTCCGAATTCCGAATATTCATTAAATTAGTGCGCCAAAGTGCCTGAAATAAATCGAGGCAACTAAATTCAATGACATAAACGATTTGTTTCAGCTTAATTAAATGATCGCATAACGTTTGATGGATTTTTCACAACAACAAAACACTTTAAATATTTGTTAACACAGCGTGAGCTTTTGAAATTGTAATTTAATTTCAAACCAATTGAGCTTAAAAGCGTTTTAAAATACTGTTACTTTGAGTGCAAATGCGCAACTAACGGGAAGTGAAAAATGTTAATGAATTCAAGTTGAACAATTTTTTAGAAAATTATATAAAATTTAGTCATTTAATCAATTTTAGAGCGCATAATCGTTGGAGGATACTAAGCTTGAACAAGCTTGCGCATAATATTCGAAAGTATGTATGCAATATTGTTTTCGAAATATCAGATGTGCTATATTCCGTGATTTTAGATGCAATTTTTTCGCCAGCGCCATCTATCTATAGGCTCAGCTAATTGGAACACAACTTGAGTGAAACTTTATTTTTTTACGGTTTCAAATTCTTTTATGCTTTATTTCAGTTAAGTTAGGTTATACTGACCGGTTATTACGCCATACATAAACCTACCGGCCTTTAGTAATACAAGTTGGAGATTCAGTTTAATATGAGCTGAAGTATTCGTCAACCGGACGTCAACGTTCGAATCTTAAGAGCGACTTGATAACTAAACTTGATACTTCATTTAAGTAGTCCCTTAAACTGCATAGCTTCAAGACATCTACGATGAGTTTTGGGTGATGCTGAACAGAAGTATGTATATGAAATGGTCTAGCGTCTCTGCCATACTTACTTCCCTGCACTTTCTTGCATGTATCGTCGTTACTTATGTATAGTATATCCATTAGACTCGCATGTGATGCCAGTAGGTTGTGACCAGTCATTAGGCCAACAACCGCATTGCAGTCCTTTCGAGACCGAGTGACTAAAAACTATGCGTTTTCTTCTAAGGGGCTCTTCCACATGATCTTGGGTGTCCTTAAGACATTCCATCTCCCCTGATCTGTCTGTAAACCATTTCGCAAATTTCATGGCATATCGTTTTTAGTGAGTTAGTTTAGAACCAGATGGCACCTTTGAAAATCTTATCAGCTATTTCATTTCACGGAAATTCCTTGCCTTAAAATCCAGTACATATGCTGCCGCTTTCCAGCAGCCGCTACACCTCGTGCAATAGCTTCAGGCTCTGACTCCATTAGAAATTTTTGATCACTCTGTATAGATGTTGCAAGTTACTTTAACGTTAATTACTGTCGAGGCATGCTGTCTATCGCAAAACTTGGAAGCGATTGTGGTATGTTTAACCCTTGAATCCTTCAACCTCTCCAAAAGCAAATTCTCATTTATTGGAACGGCAAAAAGATCGGTAAATCTTATCCAAATGTTGCCATAAATGCTTAAAAGGATTTAAGTCAGGGCTTTGAGCAGGCCTTTGTAGGAGCTCTATCGGTTTGGATCGCAATAACATTTCGTGTACACTTGAGATCATTGTCCTGCAGTCAAATTAAGTTATCTCGTAAGCATATTTTTTGCGCTGCTTGCTTCCCATCGTTTTGCCTTCTACCATTACCAGATCTGATTGCCACTCTAACCAAAGCAATCTCAAACTAAAGCATTTCTATCACTTTATGGTACTTTTGATGCACATAAGTATTTTGGAGCCTCTTATGAATATTTCACCAAACCTTTTCTCTGCTTTTTGTATTTTTAAATACATTCGCTCTCATCACACCACATTATTATTTTTTCTTTGCTGAATATTGATCTGGAGGATCTGCTGTATAAATCGGGCTGAAACAGTCGGGTCTTCCTTCATTTCTCCGATTCTTCGCGAGCAATTATTAATTTTAGGCGGTCGGATCCACCATTTTTCTCGTAATTTTTGTATCTGTCACCTGTGGAATTGTAGCGCTGCTCCCAGAATATTTTTCTTCGATTTTGCCGTACACCATTTAAATGATGCTGAAAAATAAATTTTTGCAAGTCAACGCTTATTTTTGTCGATTCTGGTATTTCACTAAATAAAATATTACAAGTGTTGACTAAAAAATTTTAATAAAATTTAACTCAGGTTTATTTAGTGATATTTACAAAATACGTTTTTCTTTAAAATAGTCAAATTTCAACCAGTTTTTAACTGTTAGTTTAACGAAAAAATTGTCTGAAGCATAAAGCTCTCAGTTTTCTACAAAATTTATAAAACGAAATATTTTTTCAAGTAGTTGGAAACGAGATATGAATCTTTCTCTCCAATAATAAGAAAAATTAGTAAAGCAGAGGACCTTCCCGTTACAATTAAGAGCTCAAACATGAAGAAGCTTTCTTAGAGGGGTTTACCAAAAAACTTTTCGTTGTGCCAAGCGAAAAAAAAAATATTTTTTTTACATTAGGGTGGGACGCAAAAAATATTTATTGACATTAGGGTGGAACAAAAAAAATTTTGTTTTTGCAATTTTATAACAGTTGAACTCTTAGAAAAAATATTCACAGTTAATTAAAAAATATGGTGGGGTCGCCATAGTTTCGTCGCATACTGTTTGGTTGTTGGCTTGTGAGCTGCGTTGGGCGGAACAATTTATCAGAAATTTTTTTTTGTTTTTAATTCAACTCAGGTATAATGATTTCGTTAAAATTGCTATGATTATTTTCCAACTGTATTTTTTAACTTAATTAATTTTGATTTCTAATACAGAGGTTTTACAACGCTTTATCTTTAATTAGCATTTTTAGACAATCAAGAACAGTAAAAATAAAAAAAAATTAAGCAAAAATTCACAAAGTAAATATTTCTTTAAGGAAAACGTGTGACTTTTGTATGTAGTTTGTATGTAAATAAATGCCGTTAATTGAGACGCATTCTCATTTTTATATGTATGTATAAAGTTTGTAAGATAATACTCACCAAAAATATTCACTACCACAAACACATGCTATATGGTGTATATACTCGTATTACATATATATAATGTATTACAATGTGTATTTGGAACTGTGTTTCACTTGTATTAAATACACAAAAACGTACCAACAACTAAGAGAAATCGGGAAAATCAACACGCTAAAATGTTCATGAAGCATATATTTTTATTAAAAATTAATTACAATTTAATTAAATATTTAAATATGCTATAACACGGTATAATTTTGTTACTTAGTAAATAGATAAAGAAAAAATCAATTTAAAAAATATTAAAAATTATAAAAGAACTTAAATCCAATTGAATATCCCTTAAATAACTGTTGCAAGCAAAGGCAAACAAATAAATGAAATTTAACAAACAAATGCTCTCATTGGTTGTGTTTTTAGGTAAAGAATTATAAGTGTAGAAAGTAGGTGGACAGTTTTTGTCATTTATTATTTATTTACTTATTTTTTAATTTTTAATTTATTATAAATTTTTTAATTTATCATTTTTTAATAAAAACTAGAAAAAATACATGCAGCTTAGTTATAAATATGATTTAAAATAAAATAAAATATATTTTTAATTTTTTTTAAATAACATATGTATATTTTTATTTATTTTTAATAAAATATTTTTATTAAATATAAAAAAAATATATATATATAGTAAAAAATAAAATTTAATTTAAAAAGAATAAAAAACTATTTTTTTGAAAATGAAATAAAAATATATTTTATAGAAAAAAATTAAAAATATATATCATTATTACAATTATTTTGTTAAAAAAATAAAAATATGTTTTTTAATTATTTATTAAAAAATAATAATAAAACAATTCTTTAAAGAAAGCAATAATAATATAAAAAATGTAAAAAAATTTAAAATATACATATATTATTATATATTTTATATATTTTTATTGTTTGATAAAATATTTTTGTTAAAATATAAAAAAATAAAAATATTTTTTATTATATTATTATATATTTTATATATTTTTATTCTTTAAAAAAAGTTTTCTTATTTATTTCAAATTAATTTTTTTTTTCATATTTATATTTAGTTTTTATTAATTTTATATTAAAAACCCTTTCCTAAAACCCCAAAAAATATAATAAAACAAAATGAAAAATTTTATGCAAAAAAGTAATTAATGAACAATTAAATTTTTGTTTTTGCTGTATTTGTAAATAAATAGCCTCTAAGTGCGTAAGCGTGTGAAACCGTGTGCTAAGGTATTTTTTAAAGAAATCTAGTCGTAAGCGTAAATTAATAACTGCCACGAAAAAGACAAAGAAACTGTACTAGTTTAAACCAATTGTAGCATACTAAGCACATTGCGAAAGGCCTGATAACCAACACACACACACACACACACAAAATAGCTGCGACAAAGCATGACATGTCAACACTAAGGTTAGAAAATCAAAACAAAAAGTTTGACGTAAAAAAAATAAATTTAATGCAAAGTAACAACAACAGAAATGTTAGCACGACTGTAAATTAAATAGCAAACCGTAAAATAATGTGTTATAGTCACATACAATTACAACAATTATATAATTAGGGCCATGTAAAATAGCAAAGCAGAATATTCAATGAATTTTATTAGATAAAATAGTAAACAAATGCATTTTAGATAAAAAACATTAAATCACATATTGTTCAAAATGGCAAGTGTATGGGTGGAGTTGGTTTATTGTTTTGTTATTTTTAGTTTATTGTAACAATATTGAAAATGTATTTCGAATAACTTGATTTATTGTATTTTATTTTTATACTCTCGCAGAATAGTTTTGTTCACATAACGGTTGTTTGTAAGTCCTAAAACTAAAAGAGTCAGATATAGGGTTATATATACCAAAGTTTTTCGAAATCCGGATGTCTGTCTGTCCGTCCGTCTGTCCGTCCGTCCGTTCTGTTAATTTTTTTTAAGATTTTTTTTACATTATTGGCTCCATTTAAAAAATATATAAAGTGTCATAACTAAGCCATAAATAAAGATATTAAAGTGAAATTTGGCACAAAGGATCGCATTAGGGATGGGCATATTTGGACGCAATTGTTTTGTAAAGTGGGCGTGGCCCCGCCCCCTACTAAGTTTTTTGTAATATCTCGGAAACTACTATAGCTATGTCAAAAAGCCTTTTTCCTTTTTCCATATACAGTTCAAAAATGGAAGAAATCGGATAATAACCACGCCCACCTCCCATACAAAGGTTATGTTCAAAATCACTAAAAGTGCGATAACCGAAAAAAACGTCAGAAACACTTTTTACAAAGAAATGGCAGAAGGAAGCTGCACCCAGGCTTTTTTTTAAAAATTAAAATGGGCGTTCGCCCACTTATGGACCAAAAACCATATCTCAGGAACTACTAGACCGATTTCAATGAAATTCGGTATATAATATTTTCTTAACACCCTGATGACACGTACGAAATATGGGTGAAATCGGTTCACAACCACGCCTTCTTCCAATATAACGCTATTCAATTCCATCTCATCGCTTCAAGATATATATGTATACATTAGGAACTAATGATGATAGCAAAAACTTTAAAAAATACGGTTTTGAAAAATATATAAATGACGTAGAATCTTTATCAACCATACAGCTTCCTTAAAACTACCATTACTAAAAAATATAAAATTTAATTGCTTTAAAACGAAAAATTGGTTTTTCTTAGGAATTTTAAATAAAAATTTTAAAAAAATTTATTTCAATCTTCGGTCTGCCATTAGATCACCGCATTCAATGTAGATCGCTTCAAGATATTTGATAGCAGTTGCAAGAATTAGAATCTTTCAACCGTACAGCTTAAAACATTTCCTCTTCATTTTTAATATTTTTAAAACCCTCGTGTACCTTATGTTAATTTACAAAGATTCAAGACTCTAAGATAGAAAAGCCAGCACAATAAATTTTATAAAATTCATCTCAAGTGTTTTCAATTTTGTATGTTTAACTTTAGTCTCAAAAGCTCGATTCGAAATTTGTTTGCCTAAATACGGTTGTTTTATAGGTTGAAGCGGGAAGCATATGAGTCCAGACCGCGGAACACTTAGGCCTTCATTAGGCGCATTACGTTCCCAGCTGGTAACCAAATTAAGCCCTCCAGCAACTCAGTGTATTGTGTCAAACCCCATTTGTCCAATGTCTCTTAAGAATATGTTCCGACCCATCCAGCTGAAGGCTGGGCATTCGTATAGATAATCTTCCAGCGCCTCATCAATCTTTGCACAAACGCTTTGCATTCCGCCGAATCCACATTTCAAATTTCTTTAGGTGGAATTTTAAGAATAAATTCCGTATTGCCTAGAAGTAAAACGTTTTTGCTGGTTAGAGCAGAAATCCACTTGGCACCTTCTATTATATACACAGTTTCGGTCGGAAAGACTGATTGCAGGCAATTAGTTTGAAGCTATCTTCTGTGTATGAATTACTAAAAAAAAGCTCGCTGTTGTTTCTATTTCATCATTTGATCCGTCGGTGAATATGTAGATTTCGCCATTATTCTCTATTGGGGAATCAAAACTTTGTATTTAATTGCACATGTGTCTGCTTTTCTCGGTCGCATTATCAATACAGGCCTAGTTCATTAACAAGGTCGAGTATGATACAAAGCCCGTATTGCCGCCGAGTCCGGCTCGACTGGCGACTGGCCTCATACTTCACTTGTATATGTATAAGCCGGATGTCGAGGATAACATTCAGTAACATTGGCGTAGTTTTCATTATTGATTTCGCAACCAGACTCGACTTAAAAACCATAAAACAGTCTACAGTCTTGATAACGATTATCAATTACAGACTGGAAACGCGATAATAATATGTTGCTGTAGTTATAAATGTTTATGGGAATAGCTTATCCTTTTTAATTTAATTTAACAGAAGTTTAGTCGGTTTTCTGGGGTTCTGAACAGTAACGGTCAGTTTGTATATATGGTTGTCAAGTTAAAAATCGTACCAGATGCCAATTGTTGTCAAGAATATAATAGAATATAGTGTTTCTATTAACCCCGGATGGGGCGTCGTCACTGTTATGTGCGAGTTTTTCCTGTATGCTTTCTAAATGGTTTCAGTAATCCAATTTTTTCAGAAAAATTGTTGATTATCCCAGGTTTCCGAGTTCTTTGCTACTTTGGCCTATGTTCCTGCCATTAAAATAGTTTATGACGCGAACCGCTTACTCCCAGGCAGACTTCACTAAAGCCGTCACTAGCATGTGAACAGACGACCTACCTCGCAGAAAGAGGAGATTTTGTAATGTGGATTGTTTTAATTTCGATAATTACCTTCTACCTAACCGACTTAGGAGGCCAGTAGCTAAGCAACCGCCGCTATCGTTCTCAGGATCATTGTACTGACTGGACCCCCTCATCATATCAATACTTGAGGTAGAACGAGATAAATTACGTCACATTAATAGCCGCTTATACGAGTCTACAGTTAAAACAAATTGGTTCTCATTCCTTTAGCCTACCAAAAGAACTAGCTAGAATCAATATAAAGAAGGAGCCGTGGTATATTCGGCATTCTAAAAGCTTTGTAGATAGATGAGAGTTTCATCCATTTCACAGTATTTTTCGTCGATAACTTGGGCTTAAATAAGTTAACAATCTTTAGGTGAAAGCACAAAATTTGAACGAATTCCCTTGATAGGAACATTAACAAAGTGGATAAAGCTGTTTGAGAGAAAACACTGAGGGGCTATATTATTTCCAAAGATAAGAAATTTTTAAAAAATTTAAGTATTTTAAACATAATCCTCTATCTCCTTCTTACACTACCACTTGGTTTAAGCAAACCGCGCACAAAAGAAAATTAAGGTCCGAGACTACGACGACAATCATAAGTTACATTCGAGCTTTGAATTTCGTTGAGCATCGAAAAGATCGGATGTTCAACTTATTTTATGAGCTGTACAAATCCCTCGCGATTTGCTTGTACTACCGATTAAAATTTAACTTATAATAGTTGCGTAATTTGCTAGCCTAGAGCTTCTGAGGCCCAATAGAGCAGGCTAGATAATTTTTGAAAGCAAAGAGGTTTAGTGGGATACAAAAAAAATAGCAAATATGAAAGGAAAAATATTTGACCTGTGACCTGTGGTCGAAATGAGGAAGAGGAAAGACGTGCTTGAATTATTAAGGCTTAAAAACATGTTTTCTCGATTTCCAGCCAGACTGCGAAACCTAGAAAAAAAGTTATTTGGCACAGTTGTAGATAATGAAGTGAGCTAAAATCTTTTAGACATAAACTCAAACTTTATCTCAAAAATGCATATAAACAAGTTAGAGTTTTTTATTATTTAAGTTTCACTACATCATATTACATAATATGTAATATTGTAAAACTTCAAGTTTCTGCTTACCGAAATAACCGACATATAACCATTTCATAACCAAAACCCTATTTTTGTTTCAATATAATGGATTATATAATATTATTATCGTTCTTCCTTCGTCTAAAAACTTATCAAAAGCGATGTTAGATTAGTTTGCATTTTAAGTGACGATATACTTTGCTATGGGAAATTGTATCGAAAAATGCAAACAAATACCCTATCAAACCATTCAAAAATATTTTTTTATTTCATCCACCTATGATGTCGAGGCATTAAAAAAACTTAAAAAATATTATAAAAATTTTTTTTTTTTAATTTATTTTAATTATTTTTATATTATTTTAATTATTTTTTATATGATTATTTTTAATTACTTAGTTTCGTTCTCCATCCACCCATACCGCATATTGTTGCACTATCAAAGCTCATGCCGTTGCAACTGTCAACTTAATACATACACGCCGTACAACCACGCATACATGCATGCATACATACATACATATATGTACATACACATATAACGCATATAACCACATACCATACATATACATATATAGTGCATACATAGCAGCAGAACATAAGCATGTAAATCTATATTCGTATAAATATATATATATATATATGTATGTATTTCCATATGAAAACCGATTAAAGACGCAGAAACGTCAGCAACGTGGCGCCAAGTTAACATTTGTGTGTAAGTTGTATTTATACTTGTAGTATAATATTAAAATAACTAATTACTAATTACTGCTAAGTAATGTATATTGAAATTCAGTAATTAAGCTAGTTATTTACTAAAGAAAAACTGATTAAAATATTAAAAAATAACTGATAAAAATAACAAAAAATAATACTAAATGAGTAAGAGACAAATTATGTAACATTTTGGTGAATTCCAAATAATTTCAGAAGCATGCAAATATTTGTAGTTATGTAAGTAATTTTAGTAGCTAAGGCTTGGAAGCATTACTACAATTAATTATAAATGTAAATAGTTAAATGGAAAAAATAAATAAATGAATAAAAAAATGAAAAGTGAGAAATGAAATAAAAAAAATTATCACACACACACACGTTTAATCCGCAAATTCTTTTTTGTTCAAACACATTTTTTGCTTTCAAATAATTACATGCAACACATCCAACAAATTTTATTTGAATTCTTAATTCCAAAAATGTTTTCACACACACAAATTAATGCTAGAAATTGTTAAAACACTAACAAATAAGCAAAAAACAGAAAACAAAAACAAAAGCAAATTTAAAACACGAATTAACACACGAACGTCGCCTGCTTAACCTCACTTAAACTTTGCCAAGCAGTTGCGCAGTCAAAAAAAGTTGTATGTCTATATATAAGTTTAGTGTTAAAACATATGTAAGTGTGTACACAATGCACTACAGTCGCCATTTAGTGTAAACTTAAATATAAATTTAATAATAAATCGTTTTAATTGCAGCGCGAAAACAGTTTTCAAATTTATTATTGGCACAAAAACCAAACACCGTGAAGATAAAACGACAAAAAACAGCTAACAATCACAGCAAAAAACAATATTCATATTCAGTACACAAACGATAAAAAATCGATACACAAAATGTTCATAAATTATCGAAAAATCGATATACAAAATTTTCTATTACACTAGTTTCATAGAAGTTATCGAAACAATTGCTACAACAATTGACAAAATTTTCGATACAATATTTTCATATAAGTTATCGAGCTTTTATTTAAATCAAAATTATGCTTTGATCTCTAGCTTGCGTTAAGTGCAAAAAAAAATAAAGTAAAATTTTTTTTTTTCATATTTTGGCACTTTTTTTACCATCTACCATGACTTGAGGCATAAAAGCAATGTTATTCTATATCAAATATTTTATTAAATAGATAACGATTTCATTTTCGAAACATTTTCTAAAATACTAAATATTATTAAAATCCAAGACGCTCCCATGGAACCACCGACTAAGTGTTACTTCTTGGGAGGGGCGGGACATTTAAGTCTCCTCTATTGTGCGGACTGACGAACGCCTAATCTGTTGAAAAAGTCTAAGTTTTGTCATTATGAATGCTGACGCTTTGCTAACAGCTTTCCATTTATCAAAAATGGAAATTATCGTCCGTAAAACTACCTCAGAGTGTGGTTTGTAGTTTTTCCCTTGTAATTTTTCAGAGTCTTCTATATACTAGATAGTTCGGTAATGTCATTGTGGTATCTGAAAGTTAGCTTCTAAAGCAGCCATGTTCACTAAGTATTTATTTGGGTCAGATGGAAATACAGGTCCCCATGTCATCTGTTGATGGGGAATTTCACCGCTTCTGCTACGTTCCTCTTCTCTGCGTTTGGCGATACCGTTTTAAGAGCTGATAGCTGATATAATCGCTCGAGTTCATCTCCCTGGATGTCAATGGGCGCCATACTGGATAATACTTCAGCAGCGTCGGTTGATACAGTACGTAGTGTGTTTTAAAAATAATGTGGATTTTCGTATTTTGAAAACAAAAATTGTTCATTCGTCTACATCAATATTGTCGGTTTCAAAATATCTAGTTCCCATTTTATACTACAGACTTCTTCCAATCGCCAATACACTTGAACTCAAACACTCAAACTTGATAGTGTGTTCGGTTGTAACAAGCGAAAGTCGCCAAGTTCATAAAAAAACGTCCAACTTGAGCCACTTCTACAGTAATTTTTCCAGAATTGAATGCAGCCGAAAATTTGATCTTACTTCAGGGAAATGTATAACAGCCGAATAAAAACAAATTTTGACTTCGTATAGGATAATAGATAGATAAATTCTCGATAATAGCGTTTCGAAAAGTAAAACCCACGATAGCCGTGTTATCGGTTGGTTTTTCTGTTATTCAAAAGAGAAACCTTAAATCGCCGAAACTTAAATAATAGATCAATGCTATCGTAATTTAAAAAACTTCGAGAAATTCAATGTGAGTCCGTGTTTAGACGCCAAGGAACTTCTGACTAATAGTATTTTCGTTCGTGCATGTTTTGGATGAGACAAATCGTACTATTTTATACCAGAAAGCATTCAAAGGAAGCTAATGACTTTTAACATTTTATGGCCTAGTTACATTTTCAATTTCAATTCTCTTCTCTTCTAAGGAAGCTGGTAAAACGCGAGATATGACGTACATATTGTTTGACCAACGATTTAAAGTCTAACTCCTAACCTTCCACGCCAACTCTATATCCAAATCAAACTTTAACTATTTAAGACACAATTTTTCTAATTTCCGGTTGTTCTTTTTTTAAATTAGACTACAAGATTACTAGTCAAAGAGTACATGACTTTATTCCCAATAGCATTAAGCATCTTCCCTAATATACTTCTTTGGATATCCGGTCCCAAGGGAATCTCCGAAAATTGCACAGCCGATGAGCTTGCAAGGGATGACAGTTTTGCCACAACTTCATCAAATTGGAATTGTGTCGGTATTCCATTGTTCTCGTGCTCTCCAACGCTGATGCGCCTAAGGACCACGCTGATTAATAGCCAGTACTTGTACGGTTGTGAGATCTCTCAGGTCCAAAGTAAACCTTAAGTGGCCCCTTGAACTACTTGCTCAAAGCAATCTCGCAGCAATTGCAGGTTTGCTGACTGGACACTGTCCAATGGGTTCACACGCAGTGAGGCTAAATATTTTGTGGGATGTTTTTTTACCAAAGCTGTAGAGTGGAATCATCCTGCCACTTTCTCCTCTACTACCCAGCTTTTGCCAGACTGATATTGAAATATCTCGGTAGACACAGCTTCAGTAAACCTAGCAACGTGGCTGGGGTTGATATTAGCGGGATTAATAAATTTCTAGTTAGGTCGAAACTTTTCCTCGATTTATGAGGATATGGTACTTTATTTTCCGTATTTTTTTTTGGTGTCACAAGTAAGATTCATCGCTGAAATTTCGTTCAAAGAACAATCTTTTTCTTAGCATATTCTCGTTCTCCAATTTCATTACAAAATCCTTATTATTCTCACAGTTCAGCACGACAAAAATTCTATAGAGCGAGTAACTCAACACTTGTTTGAGAGTAACTTATGTATGTATGTAAAGTATATGCGTTATTACTTTTTCTATTCGATATTTTTTCTTACTAGTGTTGTAACGCCTTCTAACTTTGACTTCTACTTTTATAAAGAGACTATATCTTTTTTTCTTGTTTTGAATTTTTCCGCTATTTTGGTCGAACAAAATCTACTTATCTCACTATTTATATAAAGCAACCAAAAATGTAGATCTCTTACGCTTCGGTATGGAAATTCTTTTGAAACTTTAAATGAGAACTATACCCAAAAGAAATAATGGTGATTTTAAGAAACTCTTGAAAAACTATGAACACCAAAAAGCTGTACATTTTATAGAATTTTGCTTTTATAGAAATATCAGAAAAAGTGTCCATTGCTCTCATGGAGTAAGAGAGGTACAGTACATAATTTGCGGGTTAACCTAGCCATAATATAGTGCCTCTAAAAATGCTAATCGGCTAAGGTATTCATTTGTAATCTTAGAGAATCATAATCAAAGGTTTGTACGAGCAGAATTTTTTAAAGTTTCTAAATTCAAATAAAGAATTTATAACCTTTCGACATAAATAAAATTTCTAACGTCTTAACGAGTTTGGATATAGAATTTTAAATAATCCTTCGACAAAAGTAAATTTTCTAACGGAGTATAAAAATTCGCGTCAAGCGTAGGTATCCTAAAAGACTACTCGTCATGGAACTAGTAACTAAACTCCATCTGATATCGCAAAGGACCAAAATTTGCCTATACTATACCTAACCTATACATAACCAATACCTAACTTATACCTAACCATTACCTAACCTATACGTATCCTAACGAAATATTAGCTTAATTATCATAAAAATAATTCAAGTCTGAATTATTAGAACTAAAAAATTATCTGCCGTTATCTCAAACAAGTCATGGTGCCAGCGTCACGTTTTCATATTTTTAAATTATTTTACTTTACTTTTATAATCAAACTAATTTTTTACACTTGATTTCACATGCCAACCGTAACCAATAAATAACCACAACGAACCAATAAGCATATTTCTTTATATTAAAATTGCACTTTGTTGAGTACATTGTATTAAAAAACAGATTCGAAACCAAGTCAAATGCCAAAACAACAAAAACAATAAAAACTCAATCATAAATAATTATGCATATGAAGAATACACAAAAAACCAAAAACCGATGCACTTTACGGGGCATTGAGCAAATGAAAACAACAAATATGAAACAATGAAAAATACAAATACAAATAAAAACAAAAACAAAAACAACACAAAATGAGATAAAACCCCTGATTTCGTTTTTTTATTAGAACATTTAAAAAATGCGTAAAATGAATAAAATCGAATGTCTTCCAAACAAAGGTCGTCTTTTTGTAGTGTCTGCGTATTGCCAAATACACTGAGCAACAACTACACGCAATAACAGCTAACAGCAACGGTGAACACGGTTTAAGTGACAACAAATTGCATACAACTAACTGAACAATTTATATAATTGCAAGCAAAATGCTAACAACAACAAAACATTCAAATCAAACCCATGCGACTGTCAATGAAGCAGTAAAATATATACATTACTACACTGTGAGAAACGAAAAACTACAAACAAAATACATATTTGGGTGAAATGTTCAAAAATTATTGTTACACAATAACAAAGCCAATACATAAACATTCGTAGCAAAAATTCGTGCATACATACATACATACATGTGTATATTGAGTATGTGGTTCACATGCAAATTCAAGGCGCTTTAAAATCTAACTGATCTTTTTGTACTGATTAAAACATTAAAACAAAAACCAGAAATTAAAATAAAAAGAAAATATTTTTCTTTTTGCGAGTAGCTAAAATCCCTTAAAAGCACAAATGTAACTGTTAATGCGCTTTTGTAGGTTTAGAGTTTAAATTATGGAACTGAACGGTATTTAAAAAGCATGTATACGAGATATACATTCACTCTTTAAGCACCTTATGGCTAATTTTACAAGAAAACTGCAATTTTTCAAGCACAATTTATCAATTCCAAAATGTAATTTTTCTGAAAAAGTGAAAGCTTTTGATGAAAGCTTAGAAGCATAATCGTAATGGAAGTTGATGTACTTCGGTCAAAAATTCAATTTTATAAATATATATTTATACGAACTTGTGTTGATACAAAAATATTTTAAATTAAAGCTTCAAAGCTCGCTAGTGAAAGCTCAAGAAAAAAAGCGTAAGATAAAAGCAAACCAGTAGGGCAATATCGCCACGCAACGAGCCTTAGAAATTATTTTTATTGGAATTAGACTTTTGATAAAAGCTTACAAGCCTAGTCGTCATGCAAGTTAATATCCATCATTCTTTCACGAACTCAATTTTACATAATTTTATTTACACGAATTTGCACTGAAACCAACATATTTGATATTTAAGTTCCAAAGCTCTACTGGTGAAAGCTCAGCGCAAATACAGAGTACGCGAAAGCTTAAAATAAGAAGTGCAATGCATAACTATACGAGCAATATCGCTACGCAAACAGTTTTGAGCACATTTTTTACTTGAAGCACGTAAAAAGCTTTCGTGTGAAAGTGAAATAGTTAAGCAGGTGAAGGCAACTGCTAAATAAAAAGTAAACTTGAATTATAGATTATTTACTTGGAGCTTCTATGGTACAAGCTTGTTGATTGTGAATGCAATATTTGCAATAACGATGGCTCAAGTATCTCTAATTGAAGCTTAAGACTTGATTTAAACTTTGGGTAAAAAAGTTTCACACAAAGCTTTTTGCCGGTGTCAGAGAATGCAAACAAGCAAAAATATTAAGCTAAAATAACAGAAACATAACTTTGATTTACTGCTATCATAAGATTTTACTTAATTTAAATTAATATTTCAACTTTTTGTTTACTAAGTTAAAGCTCTAGTGTTACTAGTTGCCTTTACAGCGACAAACTTTTATATTCATCGCTAAAGCTTAACCAATAGCTCACTGGAAAGTGGATTTTCATGAAAGCTTTTACATCACTCTAAAAAATTATGTTTTTATCAAACAAACTTAAATGTCGTGAAGTTTCAGCTTTAAGCTCTCAAAAATTTATTGCTAACCTTCAATAGCGCCACAGTTATATTATTGCTTTAAATACCGTCATGCTAATTACTAATTGGATGAGTTTCGTAAATATTTCCCCGCAATATTTTAGACTTATACTGAAAACTACTAAAGACCGAAGAAAGCAGCTAATAATTAAAATTTTTAGGCTAGAATTCTTTTCGCGCCACTTTTACAAATAATAATGCAAGTATTTTAATTTAAATATATATATTATACTATATACATATATTTATAAGAAAGTATGTGTGAGAGTATATGAAATTTGAAATCAAATGCAACCTTGTCTGCTATTTGTCACAACTATTTTATTTGCAACAGATTTTTTCAGCTACGCTTTTGGCTGAGAAAACTGTATACAACTTGTATATCACGTCCATTTTTTCAATGCTAAAAAATATAGTGATCAACTATAAAATAATATAAAAACCTATAAATACACTACACTTATGCTTACGCTATCATTCATACGATCTTATATGCCGTGAATTCACATAAAAACACCCTTTGTTCCAATGAGTTTGATAATTCATAATAAAAAATACAAAAAGAGTATTCTGTAAATTAGTTTTCCAAATGAAAATGTTTATCAGGGGCAAAAATGATTTTGAAGCTTTTTATTCGGTAGTGCTTCATAGAGCTCCGAAGCTTTAGTCAAAATAGTGAACTACAAGTGAGTTTTCAGTTCTCTTTCTCGTATCATAGCTTATTCGATACTGATTTCGAGAGTTTTCGAAACTTCAGTCAAAAAAATGAGCCACAAGTGAGTTCTCCGTACTCTCTCTGTGCTTTCTGTCATATTTAATAATAAGTGCTGCAAAACCACTAAACTTTGCGAAACCTTTTCCAATTTCATAGCTGCTCACTTTTGAATAACCCAAAACCCAAAGAATTATATAAGTCAACATTTATTGAAACATTACAATATAACTGTTTGACTTATAATAAAGAGATAGTTTTTAATAATGAAGATAGCTTCTAAACTCATTTATTTAAGAGCAGTTCAGCCTTCCTAACTGACTCACGAATACTATTCAATATTTTGTCAAAACCCTTAGCACGTGAAAGCTCAGTGATATGAAATTTTGAAAATACTTTTGTTTTTCAAATTGTGTGCATTTCCCTGAAACTTTCGCTTAACATTGATTAATGCAAAAACTCAAAGCTGTTAGATGCATAAGAGCTCGGTGATATCACATTTCTAAACATGAAAGCTCAATTATATCAAATCTCGAAATTTTTATTTTTAATTGTTTGCATTTCTTTGAAACTTTCACTTAATTTAGTTTAATATGAAAGCTCAAAGCTGTTAATTGCCAATGTCGTATAAAAGCTTAGTGATATCACAATTCCGAAATAATTTTTATAATTATTAATAATTATTATTATTTAATAATTATTCTCATAAAAACCCTGCATTATTTGGAAACTTTCACACAAATTAGTTGCTAGCCTCGCATAAAAGCTCAGTGACGCCAAATTTCCAAAATACATCTTTTTTATAAAATTCTCATACAAATTCTACGCATTACTTTGAATTTTTCACATACATTATGCTAACGTGAAAGCTCAAAGCTGTTAAGTGCCAATCTCGCTTTCACTTGTTTTTGGAAATTTATTACTACAGTAATTTATTTTCCAAAGCTATTTCTGTTATTATTAAAATATTCATCGTAAATTTATACTAAAACACTTTTACGCAAGAGTGAAAGCTTCAAAGCTACTCTTTTTTCGTAATAATAGAAACGTAAAATGTACCGTAATGTTTTAGTAGCTTCTACAACACCAAATCGTTTATCAACTTGCTATAAAATGGCAGCAGTCTTTCGTTGAAGTTCAAAGGCACTGAATTTACCGTTATACATTCCTGTTTGAAATCATAAGCAGCTAAGCCAACACCTTATACAACATCAACAATAATAAAAACAAAGAAAAATCATAGCAAAATATACCATAATAATACGAATATAGTCGAAAATACCGAAATGTATGTATGTATAAATGTAAAGAAAGAGCAAATATTAAATTTCTGCTTACCAACAAGTAATTCTTAAAAGAAATATATAAATACCAAATATGTTACTTAAGAAAATATTTATGCAGAACAAAATAAATGCATAAATTTGTGGCAAATGTCATTGAAGCGGTTTCAATTTTAATGACTAGAGTTAGTACGATTCCAAAGTGAAGAAAACAAAAAACGTAAAGGAAATTTACTAATTAAAAACTATGCATAAGCGACAGGCAACTATTTAGCAAGCGGAATTCTAGCTAGAAGTAAATAAAAATTAGGAAACTAATATCTAATATGGCAGCACACATAAGCGAATACATACGCTTAAAGATATTGAGCCTTTGCAAGAACTTTCTTTTTTTCGTAGGGTTGTGAAAAGCTACACAGAACACATTTCATGTTTGATATTTTTCAATGTTGAGCCGATAAATTCCTTTTAAAACTGTATAAATATATTTTGTATAAATTTATGACAGTTTAAATTTTCAACAAGTATAAGCAAAAAATAACTTGAAAGCTCAAACTCAAAACTGCTTATAAGTAAAAGCTCCCATTTGAAAGTTTTGGAGCTTTCAGTTTAAAAACTCCGTTATGAAAGCTCTGAAGCTGCACGAAATGCTGGTACGGTGGTAAAAAAATTGCATAACGCGTGCATATCTACGTATACATATTTCAAGAGCTTAGAAAGCTTTATACCGGATATTGGTGGCAACAGCCAGTTTTGGAAATTATTTTTTCGTACACCACAAAAGTGTGTAATTATTTTGAAGCGTTTGAAAAATTATATTGCATAATACTCTTGAAAAAAAAAAACATTGCATAACGCGTGCATACATATTTCACAAGTTTAGAAGCTTTTCACCAGATATTGGTGAATATAGCTACTTTTGGAACTTATTTTTTTCGTACACCAAAAAAACTAATTGATTATTTAAGAATTACCTTAAAAAAGTCACACAAAACAGAATAAAATTTAAATAAGCTTTAGGGTTGTGTTAAGTTTTACTAAAAGTCCCTAGAAGCTTAAAACTTCAGGATAAATACGTTGGTTTTCAAACAAAGTTTCAAACACATTAATTGATTTGATATGAATGTAATATGATTTGAATTGTTGATATCTTTTTTGTGCACTGAAAGCTTTTTTAAAAGCTCTCGTTGCATTTGCATAAACAGCAAGTTAAGAAATGAAAACTTTGTCAAAGGCCAATTTGACTTGAAGCAATGTTTGCTTCAGAGCTTTCACTGTGCACTCGCACATTTTCTTTTGATGTTTAATGTGAAAGCATTGAAAACTTTCATGCAAACTTGTCGGCTCGTCAAAAATAATATTACCGATTTGTATTCACATTGCAACAACACATTTCCAATCTAAAAACAAATGACGTAAAAATAATAAATAAACTATGTATTGTATGTAACCATGACGAATTTGAATGCAGTAAGTCTTATAAAAACAATATAACGGTTAAATGTACAGACAACAATAGATCAATATGTAAATGTACGAAAGTTTACTACTTAAGCCACTTTTAAACAAATTTACACGTTCACATACAGGAATTTAAAATATAAAATAATAAAAACAAAATTGCAGGAGTAATAATAAAGAAATTTAAAAAAATATACTTAAATTATAAAATTAAGCAAGGAAGCAAGAAATATTGAATTTAAAAACTTCTACTATTTACTAATTATAGCAGCTAATACCACAAAAGAAATACAATTGTTACTCACTTACACTAAACATACACATGCGTATAATTATATATACTGTTGAATAGAAATAAATATATATGCAAACCGAAGGCGTGTGCTCGTTTTTATAATAGACCCGAAAAAGTTCGATAATTTGTAAATAAAGCTACATGAACACCCTGTGCGGAAAATGCATACAATATTGCAATTCGTTAAACCAAAATTCAGTGCAAAACTTTGACATAATCATATAAGTGAAAGCGCCCTTTTGAAAGCCTTTTTGAAAGCTCGATTAAAAACAAATAAGTGAAAGCTCGACTTGTAGAAAATAAGTGAAAGCTCAATTTGAAGCAAATAAATGAAAGTTTGATTTAAAGCAAATAAGTGAAAGTTCGGTTTAACACAAATAATTGAATGTTCGGTTTAAAGCGTTCACATAATTTACAGTTAAGAGGTTTCAGTGCATTCAGATTTAATTCGTATACTTCGAAAAATAATTTTATATAACAAAATTACAATTACAATTTTCACACTCTATTTCACAGAATTTTGAATGAAAATCATTATGCGAACTAGTATGTGATGTATAATATTCTACAAAGTAGTTGGATGATTTCCTTAATTTCGTGTTTCTTCAAATTTCATAGTTTCAAGCAAGCAAGTTTATTGGTATTAAAAAAAGTATTATCTAAAGAAAATTAAAATAAGTTAAAGTTTCAATATTTTAAAACATGATTATCTTACTTTATTTTAAAGTACTTCCATTTTATCTTTTACATCACACATAAATATACAGAGTTTAAAAAAAAATTGCTAGACTAATAAAATTCTAATTTTTTTAAAATCTTCTCGAAAATCTTTCACTTCATCATCATTTCACTTTGTAACATAAAATTTTCTAATTTTTTCAAATAATTGGGTTAATAAATCGGAAAACCGGTATTTTATTTAAATTTGCCTTGTTTCCGCTTTTTTTCTTGTATTTAAAGAACTCCTAATAGCATCTTTCACTTTACAAAAATAAAATGTAAAAAGCTTTCACAACAATTTTTAAAGTATTTCACGAAATAAACTTCTTTTGAATATATAAATTTTTGGTAAAACTCTTTCACTTTGTAACAAAAATTATTTTCATTTTTTGAAATTGTTTCTTTCATGCTACAGTGTTCCGAAAAAACGCTTTCTTTCTTATTTCAGCTACTTTCAGCTTTTTCTTTTATATTTAGAACACTCTTTTGCTACATAAAATTAGATGGGCTTTCACATAATTATAAAAAATAATGTGCCAAAAAGCTTTCGCGCTAACTTTTACAGTTTCAAAATTTTTTCACCCAACAGTTCGCCGACTTTTCTGTGTGGTTTTTAGTAAAAGCTTTCCCTTAGTTACACAAAATTTTATAATTTTATCAACAATAAGGTAAAAAGCTTTCGCGATAATTTTTAAAGTATTTCACAAATTAATCTTCTTGTGAAAAAATAAATGTTTAGCGAAAAGCTTCCACTATGTAACACAAAATGTTTTAACGAGCTTTTGCTCGTGTACTGAAAACCCGTTTTTATTTTATTTCAAATTATTTCAGCTTTTTCTTTTATATTTACAACTTTATTTAGTGATATCATCTAAATTAAGTTTTCACTTAATAAAAGTAATATGCCAAATAGCTTTCACAAAAAAATGTATAGCTTCAAATTTATTTCGAGTCACCGTTTTTTCTATGCTGTTTCTTGTAAAAGCTTTCACTAAGTTACTTAAAATTTACTAATTTTTCCAATAAGAGGCTAAAAAGCTTTCACGAAAATTTTTTTAGCTTCAAGATTGTTTCACGCGAATTTTGCCAATTTTTCTGTGCCATTTTTGGTAAAGGCTTCACTTAGTTATATAAAATTTACTAATTTTTCCAATAAGAGGCTAAAAAGCTTTCACGAAAATTTTTTTAGCTTCAAGACTGCTTCAAGTAAAAGCTTTAACGAAAATTTGTATAGCTTCAATATTGTTTCACACAAATTTCGCTGATTTTTATATGCAATTTTTGATAAAAGCTTTCACTTAGTTACATAAAATTTACTAGTTTTTCCAATAAGAGGCTAAAAAGATTACACGAAAATTTTTATAGCTTCAAGACTGCTTCAAGCAAAAGCTTTCACTTAGTTATATAAAATTTACAAATTTTTCCAATAAGAGGCTAAAAAAGCTTTCACGAAATTTTTTATAACTTCAAGACTGCTTCAAGCAAAAGCTTTCACCGGAATTTTTATAGCTTCAAGATTGTTTCACGCAAATTTCGCCGATTTTTCGATGCCATTTTTGATAAAAACTTTCACATAGCTTTCGTTGTGCTTTTTGCCTAAAATATATATAATCTAAGTCGCCCATATGCTTATATATACACCGATTACACGCACGCAGACGCCGTAAAACGCAAATCTTAAAATTAAAATAATAAATTTGCAACAAAAGTGTATATATTAAATAACAACAAAATTAATAAAACACTAAAAGCTCTAAGAAGTATGTTGAAACGAGCTAAACCGTTAAATAAGCACACGCTGCATAGTTGTAAGTGTATTGTAAATGTGTGTAAATGATTTTTTGTACTAGACTATGTATGTATACTGTACATATTTTGTAATTTTGAATAAAACAACTAAATTTGAAATAATAGACACTAAGCAAAAATTTAGTGGTAAGCTTTTGGGTAAAAGTAAAAGCTAAACGTTTTATCAGAAAAAGAAACCGATAGTTATATGTAGATAAAATTTATTTCATAGTTTTAAATGCTTCAGAGGTCGGAGTAACAACTCTCAACAGCGAAGCGTCACTGGGGAAAACAACACCACAATAAGAAAAATATGTTATATTTTAACGAAAACACGTTTAAAACAAAATAAAACGCAGACAAAGTAAACGGATTTTTATTTCTTTACAACAAACATGTGCTGAATTTAATTTCACTTTGCTTAAGTTTTTCCTTGATTTCATAGAACTGCCAGCTTGCATTGAAAGCAGCGTTGCCATGTGTGTTTTTAATTAATATATTATAAGTTGCACCAAAAAAATTAAAAAACAAACAACACGAAATTGATAAGCATAACTGTAGTTATAAATAAAAAAAATTTTGAAACACACACATGAGGCAGGATGACGCGAAAAAAAATAGTTTTAGTGAAAAATTATAAAAAAGTTAAAACTACAACAACTAATGCTACGCAAAAGTTATAACAAAACACTACTATTTATGCTTGCAACTATTGTATTTATAATAAAGCTGCATTACACTAACAACTAAACAACACAATACTATATATTTTGGTATAATTACTGAAAATACTGCAATATATTGCTATAACAGTAATGTAATGCATGTATATGTGGTGTCTAAAGGTCTAAGTTTACGCTGATTTTTAATAAGAAATACAATAACAAATAAAATACAAAACAAAAACAAAAAACATTTTAGACAAAAACATAAAACTACAACACACTAAATACTAAATATTATTATGCGAATAAACGAAAAATCCAAAAAAAGATAAAACAAAATAAAAACATACGAAATTGAATTGCATTTACATCTCACATATGAAAAGTTAATAAAGCAAATATATAAAAACACTACAACAATAAAAAAAAAACTATGTTTAAAGTACTGAATAAAATTTCCAAATACTCTGCAAAGTTGTTCAACACTGAAATGTTAAGGAAATGTTAAGTAAATGTTAACGGGTACATACAGTTTGCGAAAGTAATGAGACAAGCAGATAATGAAGAGCAAACAAGTAATGAAAGAGAGTAAAAGCAGCTTGCACATTTTGCTAATGGCATGCTAGCAAGAGTAAGCGAGCAAGAGTGCTTGCTGCTAAGCGTGGAGTCACACTATGCGACGAGAAAACTTGGCGCTAGACTTAAAATAAAAGGTTGTCATTTGAAGAGTGATCCATTTCGAGATTCCCCACTTTTTTAAGGGAAAACACTGAACCTTGAAATTTAATGGAGAATGTTTATTACTTATCATTCGAAGGAACATGCTTTGGCAATTATTTTTTGAAGTTTAACTCTTTCAAATATTGACCGCGGCTACGTCTCATATGCTCCATCCGTTGAGTTCAATTTTCGATGACTCATTCGAGCATTTCGAACGGTAACTGGCGAATGACATATTCCCACAGGAAAAAGTCTAAGATGTGATATCAGACAATCTTGGTGGCCATTCGACCGGCCGAAAGTTTGAAACTATCTGTCCACCGAAGTGTTCTTCAATAGATCCATTGATTGATGCGATGTGTGGGAAGTGGCGCCGTCTTGTTAAAACCGAAATAACAAGCTTCAATTTCAAGCATCAAATAGTCGGTTATCATGGCGTGATAACGTTCGCCAATGAAGGTTAGGCTCTCACAGGCAACATTTTTGAAGCAACATGGACCGATGATTTCACCAGCCCACAAACCACACCAAACCGTTGTTTTTCTGGATGAAATGGCGGCTGTTTCGTCAACTGTCTTCGTGTACACTCTCAGCTACGGCTGTTATATTTTCTTCACTGCATGCTAGACGTGGTCTATTCGGTCGAATATTATCCAATAATGAATGCTCGGTCTCAAAATGGGTGATGGCGTTGCGAATAGTACGCGCAGTAGACCGATTATATTGACCATAAGTTGAGCGAAGCGCGAAACATATTCTTTACAGAACGCGAATTTTCGTAAAAAAGGTTGTAAGTTGTAATCTTAGTACGTTCCGCTACTTTGGACCAACTGTTGTGTGAACGCGCCACTTTTATGGTCGCTTAGTGTGATCTCAACTTTAACGCTGAAAACCGCAAACTCAAATAAGCGATAGAGAACTGGAGAGACATCAAATACAGAATTCATAATATACTAACAAACATTGCCATGTCTAAGAAATTTGCTTGTTAATTATTAACAACAACAAAAATGTTAACAACAATATAAAATATAAGAGAGCGTCGCATTAGTGGCATACAATAGAGTAAGAGAGAGAGAGAGAGCGCACAGTTGCGTTAAGCGTATGTACCAAGAACCGTTAGAACTGTATTAAAAATAAAGACTCGTTCACACGCCTACGATTTTTATGTTGTTATTGTGCGTCATAAGTGCAAGACAATTGCAACACACTGTACATAAACAAATCTAGTCTAAACCATTGAAGAATTATGCGTAAATTGTAGAAACACACAGAGACAACATGAGAACACAAAAGCAAAACATACGAAAATTAAAATTAATAGTTTAATAAAAATAAGTATAGATAATTTAAATTGGGTAAACAAAATGAGAAACACTAGTCTTTACAACATGGAATTCATGAAAATCAATATTTGAAATTTAAATGCAAAACAACAGCAAAAACAAAACAAAATGAACACTTAAGTGCATAAGTTATTTATAAACATAAAAAGTAATTTAATTAATAACGAAAACAACTCGTTGTAGCACATAAATAAACAAATCAATTTATGAAATAAAATATAAAAAAAAAACAAAAAAACACGAAAATGCAAAATATTTTGCATTGCAAAGCAAACAATTGCATAAATTCACGCAGCAAAACTAAGAAACACACATGAAAATAAATTAAGTAATAATGAATTACTAAAAGCCTAGTGTAATTACTTAGTTATGTAAGTTGAAGCAAACAGTTTGACGCAGTTTGTGACGTAATTGCAAATAAGAAAATGAATTTGTGCAAACTTAATAAAAATAAAAGAAAAAAATAAAAATAAAAATAAAAAATCATATATATATAAAGAATCATAGCGAAAGTACTAATACAGTTAAAGTAATTATAAAATAATTGAAATAAACAAATGGTAATTATTATATAAATAAATGTTATGCGTTATTAAAAATACAACCAATAAAAAATGAGAAAAAATTTAACTAAAAGCAAGAAAACAACTGATGAATAAATCAACAAACCAACAGAATCAATAAAATGCAAAAAATATATTAAAAAATAAAAAAAAAAACAAATTTGTTTTAAAAAAATCTGCGAGTTATATTTCATTTGTTGCATTGAACAGCAGGCGTAAGTATTACAGCGAAGCTCCCAAGACATTTTACAGCAATCTCCAGTAACCACTACGACATTTTCTTCAACTGAATCCATTATTCATGAAGGTTAGAAGCAATTATAAACGAAATCTAGAGAGATAACTACCGGCACTCGCTCTGCAACTTGAAAAATGATAAGTTGGCTTTACGTATTTCGAGATTAGAGAACAAAAACAATTATTAATCATCGAAAATCGTTTCATTGCTTTTCAAAATATACTTCACTAAGATCAACTACTATGAGCAAATTATAGTAAGACTTTATTCTTATTTTTAAAATTCTTAATTTATTCTTCAAAATAACATATGTATATGTCGTTCCCCTCAAAATTATACCGAATGTAGTGCATTATCGATATTTAGCCGATGGATCGTCTGTTTCCGAGTCGCAGGCATAGATCCAAGACTCACCGCCAGTAATAATGCGTTTTATGATAAACTGGTAGTCGGAAAACTGGTCCCCGCAAAACTGATACGGCTGTGTAAGCTGACGTTGAGCAACACCAAAAACTCCGTCAGAATCGGGAAGGACCTCTCCGAGCCGTTCGATACCAAACGAGGTTTCAGACAAGGCGATTCCCTATCGTGTGACTTTTTCAACCTGCTTCTGGAGAAAATAGTTCGAGCTGCGGAACTTAATAGAGAAGGTACCATCTTTTATAAGAGTGTACAGCGGCTGGCGTATGCCGATGATATTGATATCATCGGCCTTAACACCCGCGCCGTTAGTTCTGCTTTCTCCAGACTGGACAAGGAAGCAAAACAAATGGGTCTGGCAGTGAACGAGGGCAAGACGAAATATCTCCTGTCATCAAACAAACAGTCGTCGCACTCGCGACTTGGCTCTCACGTCACTGTTGACAGTCATAACTTTGAAGTTGTAGATAATTTCGTCTATCTTGGAACCAGCGTAAACACCACCAACAATGTCAGCCTAGAAATCCAACGCAGGATAACTCTTGCCAACAGGTGCTACTTCGGACTGAGTAGGCAATTGAGAAGCAAAGTCCTCTCTCGACAAACAAAAACCAAACTCTATAAGTCACTCATAATTCCCGTCCTGCTATATGGTGCAGAGGCTTGGACGATGTCAACAACTGATGAGTCGACGTTGCGAGTTTTCGAGAGAAAAGTTCTGCGAAAGATTTATGGTCCTTTGCGCGTTGGCCATGGCGAATATCGCATTCGATGGAACGATGAGAGATGGAGAAGAACCTGGCACACGTGGAATATCCAATTGGCGCCACGTAGCGAAAAGAAGAACCGACTGGTGCGCTGTTGTTAACTCGGCTATAATCGCGTAAGCGGTGTCTACGCCAATTAAGAAGAAGAAGGTAGTCGGAAAGCATTATTTCATAGATGTTAACACGACGCTGTTTTTTCGAAAAAATTTTGTGACTTTGGAACCAATTGTAATTTAGTTTTCTTAAGCCCAAATGATATCTCAAAAAGGTTTGCACTGATCCCTCAGATATTTCAACGTTTCCAGTAAGATCTCTGATCTCTCGAGCACCAATTTCTTTATTTTATTGATGTGTAGATCATCAGTTGATGTTGACGATCGTCCTGAACTCGTCCACGCGTTCTCGAATCCTTTGAATAATCTGTACCAAACAAAAATACTTGGTTGCGACAACCAATTACATGGTTTCCTTCTATCATTTGCGAATAGATTTATTGGACAGTAGACTGGAATACAGTGCGGTACGTCGAGGCAACTTTCAAGGCTGCCGTTCTCTGCACCTTGCCAAGCACTTTCGGTCTATGTTTCACATCTAAAGTATCAGCCCATATTTCGCTGTCTTATAGTTGAACTGACTGTGTTGTGTCCATGAGCAGTTTCCTTCTACTTTCTAGGGAACCTCCGGTATTTGCCATAAATCTTGAAAGCAACATAGTTATAATGGCTGACTTTTGGTTTTTTATTGTTTAAATAGTTTTTGAATGAACTTGCATGTTCACTTCCACCGGAATGAGTTTTCTAGTAAGCAGGATCAACTCAGGCCGTGTGAGTCCAGCCATGTTTATGTTTGCAGCATATCTTGTAATAGTTTGCGTCTGGCTATATCAGTATTATTAATCGATGTTTAAAATTCCATCATAGCTGGCGTTCCATAACTCTGATCCAAGTATGGATCCCTGCGCTGCTCCAGAGGTGATTTCCCTTCTTTGAAGGCCATCATTTGTACGATACAGTAGTTCCCTGTCTTTCTGATAGCTTCGTATCATTTTCATCACACAGGTTTACTGGTTAATATATAGTACTTTAGAAAATTGAGAAATTATTATATTCAGTATATTAGGGGTTATTGAAGATACTAACCGAAGACCTCAAGTTTGAGTAATATATGTACACATACTTGTAGTATATCATGGCACTAATATAAATTTTTTTTGGTCGGATTAATTAACAGATTTCACTCACATATTTATATTTATTGCAACAATTGCAATATAAAGGGTGATCCCATAAAGGAACTTTTTTTAATAGCCTTTTTTAAGAGATCACGTGGGAGTCGTGTCAAGTTGTCATGTTATTTTATTACTATTTTTGTGAAAAATAACTATAGCAGCCGTAACTGAAATGTACACGAAGACCGTAGGGAGTCGATTCGGAGCCGTTCGCAGCAATTCGGACTGACGAATGTAACGACTTGGCGCATTTAACGTCGAGATCTTAAATTGAAAAAATACAGCTTGTACAAGAACTGAAGCCACTCGACCTTCCCAAAAGAAATCTTTTCGCTCTATAGGCTCTTGAAAAACTCCAAGAAGATCCTACGTTTTCGAGCCAAATTTTGTTCAGCGATGAGGCCCATTTCAGGCTAAATGGGTAAGTAAACAAGTAAAATTGCCGCATTTGGGACGAAGAGCAACCTGTAGAGATTCAAGAGCTGCCATTTCATCTTGAAAAAAAGGTTTGGTGTGGATTTTAGACAGGTGAAATCATAGACCTATATTTCTTCAAAAAAATTACGCCGGTGAGAACGTAACCGCCAAATTTGATGCCTGAAATTGAAGCTCGTGATCTCGTTGACATTTGTTTTCAACAAGACGGCACCACTTCCCACACATCGTATCAATAAATGGATTTATTTAGAGAACATTTCGGTGAGCAGATAATTTCACGTTTTAAGCCGGTCGATTGGCCACCAAGAACGTGTGATATCACACCGTTCGACTTTCCTGTAGTGACATGGAAAGTCTAAAGTCTATGCGGACAATCTCTCTTCGATTGGGGCCTTCGCGTGTTAGCAGTCGAAATGCTCGAACGAGTCATCGAATATTAGACTCAACGGATGGACCATCTGAGATGTAACCACGGCCAACATTTGGAACAGATAATCAAATATATATATATATATATATATCAAAAGTATATTGTGCTCTATTTTTAGTTTCACATGATTTATTACGTAATCGTATTATTAATTATAGCTAATAATTCTAACGCTTATCTAAGTAACCATTATCTAAATTTAACACACAACAAATCACTTTACATAAAGCCGCGTCCTTTATGCAGACCCGACAACAATTGTGGGCTTTCTTTTGCTGGCGTTATGGAGTATTTGCCAAAGATCATTTCCAATAAGGAAAAACGGCATTGCGAATGCTCCACACTACAATCAAGTACCTCGCGACGTGCTCTTCTATATATACGATCATAGTGATGCATTATATCCGGTTCGTCATCATACACTGGATCAGTTGGGAAGCTACATAATTAAGAAAAGGCAACAAAATGGTAATCTTTATTTTCCAAAGCTTATCAGATTCGAGCTAAAATTACACACCTGAATACGGTCTTTACAATTTCCGTTAACATATTCCCGCGCTTCTGACTCTCGACATTCAAGTACTTCGACGACTCGCAAAGTGCACGAGCAATGCATTCATGTCCGGTGAAGCCCATGCTAAACAAGTTCAATTCGTAGAGAAAAGAAGAGGTGGAAGAAATGTGATTATGAGGAAAAATTACTTATTTAAATTTGTTCAGTACATCATGGAACAAGACGCTTCTAACTATAAAGTAAGGCGTACTACTTCCAAAGGAGTTTGTTTGAACGGGAGCCACATTTACGCACCGAATTTCGAATATTCGATTTGAAAATGATTTCTAAATCGTCAGTTAAGTCTTGTTGTTTTATTTTGTTTTTGTATTTGCTACATAAATTCAATTACTGAAGCTCTGGCATCAGGATGAAATCTGCTCTGGAGTGCTCATATAAACTGTGCGCGGAAACGCAATCGTTAAATTATTTTTCTAAATTATTGGGTCGTTTAGTGCAATTCAAAAACAATTTTTTATTGTGTAAAACATTTTATGAAATAACATATTGCCCATTTTGATTCAATCTCGCTTGCCATCTTTAGGGTAAGAGATTGATTCCACGCTCTAAAAATTTTTGATTCTTGCAGGCAAAAAACCTAGTTCAAAATATTCCAGAGACCGTAACTAATAATAGCCCGAGTGTGTTGGATTTGGTAGCACAACTCTTTCTAACTGCAAAAACTTTTGGTGGTATCGTAACGGTAAAACTAGGTGGAAATTTTAGTTCTACCAAATGTTTTATAAGCTCTATGATTATGCTCCTTGTTGTTGGTGTTATTGTAACAGTCATCTAGTCCCCGCTTAGGTGGTAGGCCCAGGAAACTTGATATTTCGACATTGTCGGACCAAAGGGGGAGAAGTGTTAGCTGAGTGAGGTTCGCTGGGCATGCAAAGAGGTGGTTAGTGTCATGCATGCTGGACATATATTTGGTATATCAAGGTTGATTCTGGATAAGTAAGAGCTTGGCTTGCTACAGTGTACAGAACAAAGTTGCGCAAAGGTCACTATAGATTCTCGGCGCAACTCGAGCTCTTCGTCTGCGACAGATGGTGGTTTGAATCCAACTACACCATTCATTGAGAGGGAGTCGGTGAAGGTGCTGATTCCACTGTGAATGCCGGTCAATGTCAATTTGTAGTGTCTGAAGTCTGACCGGAGTACTGTTCGCACACACTGTACCTGTGCTGTACCTACAATCTGGTATCTATATTAGATGTACTCAAAATTTCGAGTTTGAATATATTTAAGATACTAGAAATCTATTAAATATTACGTGGTGAGAGAGCCGACTTTATTTCGCAAGTTGAATAAACCCGATATAGTAAATTTCGAGTACCAACGCCATTGCGAACCCGTTCAAAATAACTTGGATAGACGTGGTACCAATAAGGAAGATGAATTTTCTCAACTTATTCTAAATGGCAATGTGAAGTGAATCTTCTATTACTTCCGCAAGTAAAGAGCTTGGATAAAATTAAGAAAAATGTTAATACAATAAGCAAGAGGTTGATGGATAACATAAAATAGACCATATAGCCTCACGTTTTATTTGGAAGAGAAGATTTTAAGTCACACTAAAAAAGGTGGATGGAGTAGAAGCATACTAAACGTTAGCGGAACTTACAGCATATAATAGGTTGTCAAAAAAGTCTTGCGGTATTTTCGCTAGTTGGCGCTGAAAGCGCGTAGTTCGAGTTTTATTCGTCGCATCGAGTCATGCTATACCTTTTTGGAAAGCTCATTGGAAAGCGCTAACACGTGTTTGATTGATTGTCGTTTCTTTTAAGTCGTTCGTGAGTTATGGCGTCGCAAACATGGAGCAAAATAAAGAGAAAATACGGCATATTTTACAGTACTACTACAATAAAGGCAAAAATGCATCTCAAGCCGCCAATAAAATTTGTGCAGTTTATGGACCCGATACAAACTGCATCGGTACCATTTCCACCGCACAACGATGGTTTCAACGTTTTCGTTCTGGTGTAGAGATGGTCGAAGATGCGCCACGCTCCGGAAGGCCTGTCGTCGAAAATTGCGATAAAATCGCTGAATTGGTCGAAAGAGACCGGCATAGTAGCAGCCGTAGCATCGGTCAAGAGCTGGGCATGAGTCATCAAAATTCATTTCAATTTCAATAAAAAAAAAATTCAATAATATTATCGCAAGACTTTTTTGACAACCCATTATATACAGACGATCAAAAATCACTTACGGAGTAGGACACGAAAACTATTGTTCGAAGCTAGAGCTCAGGCAACCCTTTAAGCTGCTGGAAGTCTTTGCGTTCAGGAAAGCGGCTAAGATAACAAACAACGGAGGAAATTACTTAAAGAAGATTAATATATAAATCGATAACCAGGCGGCACGTTACGTCAAAGAATATCCTTAGAGGCATGGAGTCAGTAGATGGAACGGCCGCCAGAAAGCGGGTTTCAGGCCACAAAGGAATTGCGGGAAACGAAGTAAATAATGAAATTGCCGAATTGTCATTCTTCTTTTACCTAACGCATCAGCACAGGAAATACGGAAGTCACCAAAAATCAGAGAAAATTGAAATTCCATAAAGACATGCAAAAAGCGTTGACATTCTGTATGACAAACACTTCAACTCATTTCAATTAAACTGAACTTCCTTGTTTTCTTCTTCTAGCATTACTTAAAGCCAGTAGATCTACGTATGGAATGACAGCCGGTCATTATAACCTAACCTGAGCTAAGAAAGCAATATGTTGAGCATATTTCAGTTCACTGCAACTCTTTTTCGGCCAATAAATGATATCACTGATATATCACTGCCATAAGAGACCATTACATGTGGCTTCCAAACAACTACACACACGTTTTCACCATTTACAGTCATCTTTCACTTATGTCACACCGAAAACAATCAATTTTTTATTTACTACTTACTTCATTGCCAACTTACTTCTCAATAATTGTTTCGAGCTTGCCGAATAAATCACGTCTCGAGCGACGCATGGCCATCGCTTTCGTTTTATTGGCATCCATGTCTTTCTTAAAGCCACGCGTATGCTCCTTCACCCAAGCGTAATTGGGCAGATCGTAAGCCACACCCCAATTTTCGGCCCAACTCAGCCATTCCGTGTTCGGATTGCCAATAACACCGACGGTCATACAAATGGAGGCCTTAAAAAATAACGATTATCGCATGCGAGAAAAGCAATTAAAAATGTTGTAAAACTGTCACTGTTTGTCACTTGTTTTGTATTTGTACGGCAGCGGCTTTTCATAGCACCACCTCCGTTTTTAACGCTTTTTTTATCGTTTATAACGTTATTTACAATTTTCGCTTTTTTATTTTGGTTTTGTTTTTGTTTTTGTTTTTCTGTCACACTCACCGCCAAAGAAGAGCCCTCTGGAAAGGCTACATAACGCCTCTTGCGCGATAACACCCTCTCGGCGCCACCTTCTGGCATCTCGCGCTTTGAAAGCGGCAGACTGAGCGTGGCGAGCGTGTCGCTGATACACAGCAGTAACAATAAAACTGTGTGCAACTCCTTGCTGCGGCGGCGGTGGCACATTTCAAGTGGCGATTACTGACAGGACTGGACAGCTAGTGCTGGTTAACTCTTCGCTTGCCTACTGGTGACTGCTCGCCACCACACAGCCGACGTGTCGCAAGCATTTTTATGACTTTCCAGCAGCGCATTGTATCATTCTAGGTTGGCTATTAAAATACTGCAAATGAAATCAGAAATCAGCTGCTACAAGTGTGTGTGTGTGCTTGCCACGCGGTCTACACGCTCTTTAATGTCTTGCGGTGTTGTTGTTATTTTTTCTGCGTTAAATGCTATTAAAATGTATTTAATGGCCAAGCTAAGGTGTTATTGACTTAATGTTTTAGCATCAAGTAGCATTTAACGGCATTTACTTAGCGGTAATAATTCCGATTCTTTGTTATCCGTAGTTTTTGTATAATTTTTGTGGTTGTTTGCTTTTATTTTCTCCGGTTGTTTGCCATTATTGTTGTAGCAGTCTACATGTGTCGGCATTTAAAAGCATCTAATGTGTAAATTCACACGACAAAAGCATGATTGACAGGTGTAATGCTCATATAATGCGCTTGATGCCCGAATTTTATGGTGGTATAAGAGTTCGTTGACGACAGACGCATCAAATGCTATGCTGTAAATGAACTAAAAAGATTATGGTTTAGTTTTTAGGAGACCAACAATTATAGTTAATTTATAATCGGAACAGACCGCGAACATTAAGAACGGAAGAGAGATTAGTTATTAGAAGCACATCGTTAAAAGCTCAAAGTAGAAAATGGTTAACGTTTCTACTACAGACAAAGACGACTATTCACAAACAATCAATGTAATAAGTTTAGCTTAGGTTAATGTTTGGTTAAAAAGTCAATTCTAACAGGAATCCTACTTGGTTAGCTTAAAACGACCATCCGTTAAGATACCTTTTATTCTCTATTACCGTAGACACCGTTTACGCGGTTATAGCCGAGTTAACAACAGCGCGCCAATCTTTCTCGCTGTTTGGCGCCAATTGGAGATTCCAAGTGTAGCCAAGTCCTTCTTCACCTAGTCTTTCCAACGGAGGAGAAGAAGTGGAGGTATTTCTCTTCTTTGCTTCCCCCGGCAGGTACTGCGTCGAATACTTTCAGACCTGAAGCGTTTTCATCCAAGCGGACGACATAACCTAGCCAGCGCAGCCACTGTCTCTTAATTTGCTGAGCTATGTCAATATCGTTGCATATCTTGCACAGCTCATCGTTCCATCGATTGCGGTATTCCTCGTTGTCAATTCGCAAAGGTCCATAAATCTTCCGCAGAACCTTTCTCGTAACGCCGACTTATCAGATATTGTCATCGTCCATGACTTTGCACCATACATCGGAACGGGAATAACGAGTTATAGAGTTTGGTCTTTGTTCGTCGAGAGAGGACTTTACTTCTCAATTGCCAACTCAGTCCGAATTAGCACCTGTTGGCAAGAGTTATTCTCCGTAGGATTTCGAGGCTGACATTGTTGTTGGTGATAATACTGGTTTCAAGATAGACGTTGTTATACTCGTACCTAAAACTATTATATAAAAGATCACATGACAAGAGTCGAATCACAAATTTATTGCGACGACAAAAATGTCAGTATCGGCTATAGTTCACCGAAGGTAAGACCTTTTTCAGTCTTTTAAAGGCTGGACAATGGATGAGAAAGAGTCTGGATGCTTCCACCTCAAGCTCCTCCATACCACTTTGACAACTAGCGTCCGACAAGTTTTTTAGCCTTCCCACATCAATACTAATTGGACAGTGTCCAATAAGAACCTTCTACGATTGCGGCAAGATGAACTTTACTAAAGTAAAGGCCAAAATGATATTGCAGTCACACAGAAGGTAGTCATCGACCTCACGTGAGGTCCATTAGTCTAGTTTCAGAACGCAAGACGCCATTGGTGATCCAACTCGAACGCATTCCGATGTTAGCGGGGTCAGGGTGCAGGAACTGGTTAGCTCACCAGCTTTGGGGAAATCGCTACTATATATTTTTGGCTCAAATATAGCACCGAACCTTGGCTTAAACATTTTCTACTGTTTTCAAACTAAATCAAGGGTCTTTAACTTATTTAAAGTACTAAGAACAATTTTTGGTTTGATTTTTCGGTTATATCGCATTTATAAAGACTTGAATATGTGACGAGACATACTTAGAGTATTATGACGTAGAGCCTGTCATTAGGTTTGATGATAATACACTCACTACATTCAGACCATTTAGATGTGTCTAAAATTTAAACTTTGTCTAGCTATTTCTGATTTTCTCTCGGCCAAATCTCAACAGGGGACCCAACAATCGGCGCCAATTACCGTGGGATAAGCCTCCTTAATATCGTATATAAGGTCTTATCGAGCGTAGTGTGTAAAATCCTGAAGCCTATCGTCAAAAAAGTGATTGGATCTTATCAATGTGGCTTTAGACTTGGAAATTCTGCTTTCGACCCACCACCACGCGCCAAGTCTTGGAAAAGACTCCTGGAAGGTATGTCTGAACTTGGTATCCCCGCAAAGCTACTGCGCCTGTGTAAGCTGACGTTGAGCAACACCAAAAGCTCCATCAGGATCAGGAAGGATCCCTCCGAACCATTCGATACCAAGCGAGGTTTCAGAAACACCTATCGTGTGACTTTATCAATCTATTGCTGGAAAAGTTCAAGTCGTAGATAATTTCGTTTACCAGTATCAACACTAATAACAATATCTGCCTCGAAATACAGTGCAGTGGGCCTTAGGAGTGTGCGAGAGAAAAAAGACCAAACTCTAAAAGTTTTGCGGAAAATTTATGATCCTTTGCGCATTCACAACTGCGAGTACCGCAGTCGATGATATACATTATATTTCTTACCACATTGACATAGTTCAGCGAATCAAAAGACAGCGGTTGCGCTGGCTAGGTCATGTTGTCCGGATAGAAGAGGACATTCCAGCTTTGTGGGTTCTCATTTCATTAACCGCCGGTGGAAACATAGGAAGACGAGAACCTCCACTGTGTTGGAGAGATAAGGCGGAGAACCTATCTCGAATTGGCACCAAATAGCGATAACTGGGCTAAAACCGCTTAAGCGATGTATACGCCAGTAAAGAAGAAGAAGAGTTTATTGTCGAAGGAATTCCTCCCTAATTACAGACGACTCATGGATTCACTGGCTTACATCAGAGACCATCATACCGTCCAAACGGTGACCTTTATCGATTAAAGTGCTCCGAAAAAGACGAAAACTGTCCTATTACATGGTGTTATCTATATCGCCGTATATATTTTTGAAGAAATATGGCGATAAAAGTTCCAAATTTAACAGGACTTTAAAAAAAAAAAACAGAAAACCAATTTATTTGATTCAAAATAGTCTTCTTCTGCTTTTTGCAAGGTCCAAAAGTATGTCGAACGACAGTTTTAGCTCGTTGGCCGGTATGCCCGCCAGTATGCCGGTGCAAGCCTTTTGAATGGCCTCTACGTCTGCATTTTTCCGAGAATGGACGAAAGTCGCACGGTGCCATATCAGGTGAATACGGGGAGTGGTTAATTGTTAAAAATGTGATTTTTGGTCAAATAATCGGTAATAATGATGTCCTTCGAATGTTGTATTCTGCGCAAATTTTGGTCGTCAGTCAATTTGTACGGAAAAACCGTGCACACACCTCTCGTAACCCCAAATATTCGGTCAAAATGCGATAAATCGATGTTTTGGAGATGTTCAATTCCATTTCCATAAATTTCAATGATGATTTCGGCTGATTTTTGATGAATTCCCGCACAGTTTCGATGGAATTTCCGATGATCACGGATTTTGATTGACCCACATGTTGATCGTCATTTATGTCCTCACGACCACTTTGAAAAGGTTGAAACTACTCATGCACTCTGTTACGGGATAGACAATCATCGCCATAAACTTGTTTCATCAATTGCAAAGTTTCGGTAAAAGTTTTACCAATTTTAAAACAAAATTAATTGTTGGCTCTTTGTTCGAAGCTCATTTTCGCACCGATAACACAAACATACTGACACTTAAAATGCAATAACTTCACTTCCAATCAATGAAATGTCTTGAAATGCTCACTGGACAAACGATAAAGATAGCAGATTCTAACGCACCAGTCGGCACAGAGATGGCACCACCAGGGGGCGCTAGATTCAAAAATTTTACTTTGGAACGCACCTTGTATGTATGTATATATGTATGTATATATATGTATGTATATGCCGGTGAGAATGTAACGAACATGATGATGCCTGAAGTTGAAGCTGGTGATCTCGGCAACATTTGATTTCAGCAAGAAGGCCTACATATCACATCAATCAATGGATTTATTGAAAGAACATTTCGGTGAGCAGATAATTTAACACTTTGAGCCGGTCTATTGGCCACCAAGATCGTGAGTTTATCACAACGTTAGTTTTTTTTTTTTTGTGGCGTTATCTAAAGTCTAAAGTCGATGCGGACAATCTCACTTCAATTCAGGTCTTGAAGCAAAATATTACGCCACATCGTTGGCCACTTACGTTAGAACCTTATATGCGATGTTGAGCAGGCTTATCCCATAATGCATTTCTAAAATACCTAAAACGCCCAGCCAGAGTTCGACAATTCATCACAATTGTTGGCATAAATAACAAACGCGTGCATACATGAAGTTCCATATATGTACATGTGTGCGTGAGGGGGCGTAATGAAGCTGCGTTCAACAATGGCTTGCCGAGATTAAATTCGCTATTTTGTTGTTTTGCGTAAACGTAATTGTAATTGTTGTTGTTACTTTTCCACAAGTGACAACTCAAATATGCAAACTAAAGGAAGCGTAGCAATTTTCGTAATTTCCAAAGCTTGAGCGGCGGTAAAACTTGATGACAAACTTCGGCGTCAACGCAGCGTATAAAACGCGTCGCACGCACACATACATAAGTATGCATATGTGTAGATATATTTATATATCCATGTGCTTGTGCAAGCAAATAACCTGCCCTTTTCGCCTTGCCAGCCATTCATCTTTTCAGGTGCAATAAACACACACACACACACACACTTGAATAATGCCTTACATGTGTGTATGTGTGTGCGTATGTATAGATGTGCATATTTAGTAACGCTGTACTTCAATGTTGTGCTCCGCAATTTTGTTGTTGCTGCCAGTTGATTATGCACAGTTGGCTATGTTGGCGGCTGGAGATACAAGATTGCTGAAAATCTCAATTTGACTCGTTGGAACACCGCTAGTTAAAATTGTATGACAAAGTATTACCACAAGCGCGCACACATACACATCAATACGCACACCAACAGAGGCATACATGTATGTATTGTAGAGCGCGCTTACTTGCAGCGGATATTTGAATATGCGCGCCATGTGCATCCCATAAATATATACACCGCTATCTATATATGTAGTTAAATATACACATATACATACATATGTATACTCCAAGGCTGCTTGGACGCGCGCGTGAGCGAAAGTGTGCGAAACTTGCAACCCACACACACACATATTTATATAACACTCTGTGTAGATTCCACATGAGTTCGCTTATGGATGTGTGTGCGCTTGTGTACTCGCGAATATTTGCATATGCAAGTACGCAAGTTTGTTTGCTGCGCACACATCCGAGTATGAACATAAATTTCCTTGTCTGCTTTGATGAATATTCATTTAAATTAACCAGCTGTTGACTGTTTTGTAGCCACAGACGAATTAATATTCGCAGCCAACAGCCAGGCGTCAATATAATTTACCAAAAACAGTTATTATAAAGGATTGCTATAACGCGACTGGGCGCATTAATGCAGGAGAAAGTTAAGGCAGAAAGCTGCAGAGAATTGTCGATCTCGAGGCCATAAAGCGGAAGTCTGCAAAATGTGATATTTGAAGAGATCTAGGCCGCTAGGAATGTTTCCGGACATTGCCACAGGAAAATCAACCAACAGGTATCGGTAAGCTAAGTTTACACGTGGTGAAATGAGCACCGAAGACGATGAACGCAATGGACGCCCAAAAGCGGTTGTTAACGACGAAAACATCAAAAAAGTCCACAAAATAATTTTATATGACCGTAAAGCGAATTTGTTTGAGATCACAGGAACGCTAATAATATTAACTGAACGTCATCATATCATTCACGAAAATTTAGTTATGAGAAAGCTCTGGGAAAAGTGGCTGCCGCTCGAACTCACTTTTGATCAAAAATAACGGCGAGTTGATGATTTGGAGCAGTGTTTGGAGATGTTCAAGTGCAATAAACCCGAGGTTCTGCATCGTTATGTGACAATGAAAGAAATCCAATCGACAGGCATCCACGTGAACTGCACACGTTGAACCCACGCTAAATCGTGGAATAACGCAACACCCTGCTGGTAAGGTTATGGCGTCTGTATGATGGGATGTGCATTAAATAATTTTAATAACTAACTTGAAAAAGTAATGACCATGAACAACGACTATTACATATACTTATTGGATAGTTGGAAAGACGAAGTCGGCGAGACGGCCGCATTTGAATACAAGAATGTGCGGTTTCACAAAGACAATGCACCATGTCACTAGTCAGTAAAAATGAAAACAAAAAATCATGAATTGGCTCCGACTTGCTGCCGCATACACCGCATTCTCCAGATTTGGTTCCCAGCCACAACTTTCTGTTTTCAGATCTCAAAGAAATGCTCGCTGGAAGGAGATTTCCGTCCAACAAAGAGATGATCACTGAAACTGAGGCCAATTTTGAAGGAAAGGACAAATCATATTACCACAATGGTATCGAAAAGTCGCTATAATAGTGTGTGACCCTTCAAGGGAACTATGTTGATTAAAAAACAAAAGAATTTTTACCAAAAATAATGTGTTTTACTATGGTTGATCTATAAAATTTCTATAATTTTCTACTGGAGAAAGTCAAAAGTGCTATAAGACAATAACTTTAATTGTTAAAAGTATCTGATTTAGGTGAATAATACACCATTTTGTTCTGTAAGTTGTTATCAATTTGGAATAGTCGATTTTTAAAAGCATCGTCAAGGAGAACTTTTCGCCAGCAAAATCATTCGCCGTGGACAGGAACAAAAAGTAATCAGTCGGTGTCATGACCGGTCCATAAGGTGAATGCATAAGAACTTTTCAACCAATCTCTTGAAGCATCTTGTGGTTCTCAATCGATGTGTGTAGCCTGACAATGTCCGGATAACACGCAATACCACTTGTATTGGCCAAATTAGCCGCGTCTGGCCGATTGCTTCTTTTAGATAGCCCGAATGTACAGGTTTGCTCGCATGAAAGCAGCTGAGAGTAGAAGATGTCCTGCCAATCTCACCAAACATAAAACATACTTGTATAAAAACATTACTACTCATCAATCTTGTCTAAATAACCGTTTTCGTTAGCTCACCGAGATTCGACCACGACCGTTTTACTTTGACATTCTCATTAGTGAACCTTTGTTACCAGTGACCGTTTGTTTCAGAAATAACTATATGTATTTACGGCTAATCGCAGATGAAAATTCAGTTTTCGGTGGTTCCGAATGTTTTTTTATGCAATGTTTAGCTCCTGGAAAACCAATATAGTTGTTGGCACATAAAAAATAATCTAATTTACAGCTACTGGGGATGCGTTTGCGACTTTTTCGAATAAAAGCTGTAAAATATGACATATTTATTCTTATTAAGTAATGCGTTCTCGAACAATACTAAGTCAAGCAATCACAAAACTGTCTGAAACTTCAATCGGTTCTCCAGATATTAGTACTTAACGAAACAGTTGAGAACTGTACAACCAATGAGCTTGTAAGCCAGGCCTCCTGCATCGTATTACTTTGAAACTGAGAAAAAATCGGGGCTGCGTTGTACTGAGTATGCAATTGAGAAGTAAAGTCCTCTCACGTCGAACAAAGACTAAATTCTACAAGACAACCAACATCTCAGTCCAGCTATATGGTGCGGAAGCATGGACGATGACAACATCTTCTGAGTCCGTGTTACGAATTTTCGAGAGAAAGGTTCTGCGGAAGATTTATAATCCTTTGCGCATTGGCAACGGCGAATACCGCAGTTGATGGAAATTAAGAGACAGCGGCTGCGCTAGCTAGGTCATGTCATCCGATTGGATGAAAACACTCCAGCTCTGAGAGTATTCGATGCAGTACCCGCCGTGTATAACCGCGTAAGCCGTGTTTACGCCCGAAAAGAGGAAGAATCTGCATAAATATGGCTGAATCTCTTTGATGCAACTTTGAATCTTCTCCTTTATAGCAGTTGTGGTTTTGGGTTTGTTACAATATACTTGTGGCTTTAAATAACCCCATAAAAAGAAATGTAATGGTGTTAAATCACACCATCTAGGGAGCCACCCAAACGAGAGAGTACACAACCTGGAAATGGAATCATGCAATAATTCAAGTGTTTCAGGGGCTGTATCACATGTGGCATCATCTTGCTGAAGCCGCATATTGGCCGCATCAATATCATACAAAAAAAAAAATAGTTTCTCATGCTTCAATATCGAGCACCAGTAACAGTCACTGTTTGACCAGCCTCATTTTAAAAAAGTATGCTCCACTTATGCCTCCAGCTCAAAATCTACACCAATCAGGGACATGTTGTGGAAGCATTTGGTTTTCGACAATCACATGAGGGTTCTCATAAACCCCACTTTGTCGATGCTATTAATCTCATCAAAGTGAAAATGTGTTTCATGCTTTGGTCGTAAAATCAGCATCCATTTGTTGATGGAATTTGAAGTAATGTTCAATAATGTAGAAATCAATTTTTATTAAGCCTAAACTGTCAGCTGTCGATTTGTTTTTTTTTTTTTTTTTTTTTGTAGTGTTGTCAAGACTTTACTACATAAATGGCGGCATATTTAAGTCCTACCCTAATTTTGGAACACCATTTAAGGTTCAGATGGTTCTTCCGTTGAGTCCAACTTTCGATGGCGTATTCCAGCATTTCGACTGGTTACTGGCGAATGACACACGTGCTGTTTTGCTGCAAAGCCGAAATTGAAGCAAGATTTTCTGCATAGACTTTAGATTTTATATATCCTCACAGAAAGAAGTCTAACGGTATGATATCACACGTTCTTTGACCGAAGTATTCTCTCAATAAATTCACTGATTGATGCGATCTGTGGAAACTGGTTACGTTCTCACCGAAGAAATATGGACCGATGATTCCACCGGCTCACAAACCACACCAAACCGTTTTTTTACTGGATGATATGGCAGCTTATGAAACTTTTCAAGTTTTTCTTTGTCCCAAATGCGACAATTTCGGTTGCTTACATACCCATTGAAACAGAAATGCGTCTCATCGCTGAACAAATTTTGCTCGAAAACGTTGGATCTCCTTGGAACTTTTCAAGAGCCCATTGAGAGAAGTGATGTCGCTTGGGAATGCCGAAAGGCTTTAGTTCTTGCACAAGCTGTAAGCTGTTCTAGACGAAAAATGTGTTAAGTTGTTATATATGTACGTCAGTCCGAGTTGCTGCGAACGGCGCCGAATCGACTCTCCACGGTTTTCTGGTACACTCTCCGGCTGCTTTATTTTCTTTACTGCGTGCTGGACGTTGTCTATTCGGTCGAATATTATCTAATAATGAATGCTGGGTCTAAATATGGGTGATGGTGTTGCGAATAGTAGGCTCAGTAGGACGATTATGTGGACCGTAAGTTGAGCGAAACACATTCTTTACGAAACGTGAATTTTCGTAATAAAGTTGAACGATTTGTAAATGATGTTCAAACGTAAGTCTTTCCACGATGAAATCTCTAACAATACTGAACAAAAATAACCTGACAGCTTAACACGACTCACGCGTGATCTGCCAAAAAGAGGCTATTGAAAAAGTACCTCTACTTGGATCACCCGTTACATATTCAAACGTTATCAACATTCTAGCTAGCACTTCGTTTGCGTCGCACGCCTTATACCCTCACCAATTTGACTGATTTTTATGTAAATAATTGTAAATAAAAAATTTATTGCGAATTTCCATCAAAGATTAATTTTGACTTTTACTCACAACCAATTTGTGTTTAAATACATAAATATGTATATACAGTGGCTCCAAGCCAAAGTCGGACACCGTAGAGAAAAATGTTCTTTCCTAAAAATATTTGAACCAAAGCAGTTCGAAAAAAAGGTAAAATATTTTTTCAATTACTTATTTATTTCAGTTCCAAAATATAAAAGCAAAACATATAAATTAATTCAGTATTATAAAATATTCTACTAAAACATCAAATAAGAGCAAATTCAATGCACAAGCCAAACTCGGACAGTCAACAAGTTTTTTGAAATTTCGATATATATTTTAAAAACTAATATTTTGTATGAAGACCTTTATTTTTAATAACCATTTTGAGCCGGTTAGGCATTGATTTAACTAATTTTTCGCAAAAACTAGGTTCGATTTTTTCCCATTCTTGTAATAAGATAGATTTCAAATCGTTTTTGCTTGATACGGAATGCTGTCGAATTTTTGTGTTAAGATAGTCCCATAAATTTTCGATCGGATTAATATCTGGACTTTGGGGTGGCGTTTCCAGAACATGGGGCAATTATAAAGTGACCAAGAACGCACTTTGTAGGCCTTGTGCTTTGGATCATTGTGTTGATAGAAATACCAATTATCACTGAGATCCAATTTTTCAAGACTTTTTGGTAAATTTTCTCTTAAAATGTTAAGATAGTCATTCTGATTCATTATTCCTTCAATAAAATGCAAAGACCCTGGTCCAGAAGCCGAAAATGAACCCCAAACCATTACCGATCCGCCACCATGTTTAACAGTTGGTCTCAGATTGCGCAGTTGCAGCTCCTCATTTGGTTTCCGCCAAACATATGGTTTTCCATCGGAGCCAAAAATATTAAATTTACTTTCGTCAGTAAACTTAACATTTTTCCAGAACGAAAAATCCTTATTTTCATGTTCTTTTGCAAATTTTAATCGGATGGTCTGATTTCGTTTGCTGATCAACGGCTTTTGTCGGGCCTTTCTACCATTTAGATCAGCTTCATGAAGTAGATTTCTAATAGTAGATGCACTAGATTTCTTCCCCAACTCATTTTCAGCTATAACAGCTAACTTTGGTGCGCTAAGGAAAGGATTATCTTTAACCTTTCGCAACAGGTATCGCTTATCTGCATCTGTAAAAATCTTGTTGTGTGCAGCTTTAAGCTTGTTTTCCACTTGTTTGTTGGTTTTGAAGCGCTTAATTATATCGTGGACAGTAGAACGACTTCTGTCAACAATTTCCGCAATTTCACGCACGGATTTTCCATCGTTGGAATGCTTAATAACCAACTTTCTGAATTCAATACTGGTTTGGCCTCTTTGCCTAGACATTTTCAAATCACAAATCGTAATTCCAACTATATATATATTAAAAAAACTATCAGGGAATTCCCGTTAGTCAGCCAAACACTCTACTTGAAGTTGGTTGCAATTCTTTGACAGAGTTGCATTTATTTAGAGGATAGTTGCCACTGTCCGAGTTTGGCTTGTGCATTGAATTTGCTCTTATTTGATGTTCTAGTAGAATATTCTATAATACTGAATTAATTTATATGTTTTGTTTATATATTTTGGAACTGAAATAAATAAGTAATTGAAAAAATATTTTACCTTTTTTCCTAACTGCTTTGGTTTAAATATTTTTAGGAAGCAACAAATTTTTCTACGGTGTCCGACTTTGGCTTGGAGCCACTGTATATGTATATGTCGACATTGATTTGCTGTCCATGCCATTATCAAAATTTAAAATTCACACATATGCAAAATTGTAATTGAGTGAAAAAAGAAATTGAAAAATGAACCTAAAATATCATAAATAAATGGCTGAGTGAAAGTTGGCAAATGAATTGATGATTTATTGACACATTAAGTGAACCTTTTATGCCAAGCTATGCACACGGAATTGCAAATAGATATAAACGTCAGCATACACACCAGATAAATGTGCATGTATGTGCCAACATCTGGCAACACTTACACTTATGCACTCACTCACTAATCCACACATACATATTTGTGCAACATTGCGTACAAACTGAATATTGAATATGACAGCCATTAATTTGGTATTTGCAGCAAATGCAAATACTGTTTACCGAGCTGTAACAACAACAGCAACAGCAATACCTATATAGAAATGCCGTAGCAACCAGTTTTACGCCGTAATTTCTGCACAGACAGCGATAAAGTGCTTGCCAACTGCAAATCTTTATTACTTTGCAACACGAAAAAATTTACCAACTTACGCGGCACGCACACATACACACACAAAAGCATTGACCACCACACTTACACCTGCACCAACTATATATAATTCATTTATGCAATATTCGTAATTGCGCCGCTAAAATACTCGCCATAAATGGATTGGCTTGTGCCACAAAAAGGCGTTGCTACTGTTGGTGCACACGGTTGACTTTGGCAAACCTTTTCAATAAATACAAATTTGTTGTTCTTTGTTTAACCGTGAAACGACATGCTTTTGAACTTTCAACTCTCATTTTTTCTTTCCGAGGTTGATCAACAAAAACCCTGTGCGTTCAATGGCGCTTTAGCAACAAACGATTTCGTTGCATCTAGCCCGAACAAAACAAAAACTCGTTACATCCTCTGAACAGGATTATATTTTTTCTCAAATTTATTTATTTGTCTTCATCAGTGGTTTAAATATTCACAGTGGAGCAATTTTTATAACAGTGTTCAACAATTGTTTTGCTTTCTATAGGGGGTTTCAATAAGGCACTACAAAACTAGACCGATAGGGACAGCAAACGGCGTCATATTTTTTCCCGTTTCTTTTGACATTTATCTTCAGTAAGGTTTGCTATTTTATCATGGAAAGATATACGATCGAACAACGAGTCGAATTATTAAAATTTACTACCGAAATTCGGAGTCAGTCGCCTCAACTTTTATATGTTATCTCAGAATAAGCCTATTCAAGCATAGGTAGGATATCTAGTACGTATAATTGAGGACATTTATTACCGAATTTTCGAAGAAAAAAATTCAACTCAAACAGGGGGTAGCACTGGCAGCAGCTCCAAGCAATTAATGTTCTGATGACTGTATCGCGAGCTTTAGAATTGCTGTGCCAAACTCTGTGCTTCTTCACAAAAAGGACCTTTACAATCGTCGGCAACACCCAAAACCAAACATTTTGCGGCAATCTCAGTATCCTCGAAATTCCAACTCTAAGCGACCCGAGAATACCAAAACTAACTTACTATAGTCCGAACTCTTTCAGGGCTGGAATGTCCTAAAAACGGACACTAAATGTCATATACACAAAACTTTCCTCAGTAACATCCCTGAATGTCCAGGAATGTTCTTCATACATACAGATATAATGTTGCCTTCCATGACAAGCGTATCCCTCCATAGCAATCTGGATAATACGTTAAGGCTTTAATTATTCTTCAACCTACAAGAGTATGACTTGCATGGTATCCGCGCCTACCATATGTTTTCAGGTTCACCCAAACATACTTATACCTCTCTTGTCATGGCCCATCGAGAATCAGCAGAATATCTTTTGGATTCCCGGTAACGTTTAATTACGGATTTATTTCAAATTTTGCCAGTGTGTTCAATAAGATTTGCCAATTCATCATATCAAAATCTCTTCGCGCAAAACAGTTTTCGTCAGGACCATTACGAGCTAGCTATTCAACGCATAATTGCAAACTTCGAAAATTACTAGAATATCCACGACAGTGTGCCACCTCCCCGTCAAAGAAAAGTCCATAATGATGGAAATACTATATATCTGCCGTTGAGACCATTATAAAGGCAAACCTAATTCAGTCGGTTCACAGTCGTTCCACACAGTTGGGTGTCTTTTCAGTGACAACATCTCGAATTTTGCAATTGGACTTGGCTCTGCATCCGTATAAGATTGTGCGCAAGAACTGAAGGCGACATACCATTGGAAGCGCCGTAGCTTTGCCGATTGGGCGCTGGAAATGATGGATCAACAACAATTTTCATCGAAAAATCATCATATCAGATAAAACGCATTTCTAGCATAATGACCTCGACAACAATACAATTATAGCTGCAGCTCAACACAAATCTTCGTGTGGTTTAGGAAACGCAATTCTTCTTCTTCTTAATTGGCGAGTTAACAACAGCGCACCAGTCGTTTCTTCTTTTCGCTACGTGGCGCCAATTGGATATTCCAAGCGAAGTCAGGTCCTTCTCCACTTGGTCCTTCCAACGGAGTGGAGGTCTTCCTCTTCCTCTGCTTCCCCCGGCGGGAACTGCGTCGAATACTTTCAGAGCTGGAGTGTTTTCATCCATCCGGACAACATGTCCTAGCCAGCGTAGCCGCTGTCTTTTCATTCGCTGAACTATGTCGATGTCGTCGTATCTCTCGTACAGCCCATCGTTCCATCGAGTGCGATATTCGCCGTGGCCAATGCGCAAAGGACCATAAATCTTTCGCAGAATTTTTCTCTCAAAAACTCGTAACGTCGACTCATCGGTTGTTGTCATCGCCCAAGCCTCTGCTTCATACAGCAGGACGGGAATTATAAGCGACTTACAGAGTTTAGCTTTTGTTCGTCGAGAGAGGACTTTACTTTTCAATTGCCTACTCAGTCCGAAGTAGTACCTGTTGGCAAGAGCAATCCTGCGTTATATTTCGAGGCTGACATTGTTGGTGGCGTTAATGCTGGTTCCTAAATAGACGAAATTATCTACAACTTCAAAGTTATGACTGTCAACAGTGGCGTGAGAGCCAAGTCGCGAGTGCGACGACTGTTTCTTTGATGACAGGAGATATTTTGTCTTGCCCTCGTTCACTGCCAAACCCATTTTCTGTGCTTCCTTGTCCAGCCTGGAGAAAGCAGAACTAACGGCGCGGGTGTTGAGGCCGATGATATCAATATCATCGGCATACGCCAGCAGCTGTACACTCTTATAGAAGATGGTACCTTCTCTATTTAGTTCTGCAGCTCGAACTATTTTCTCCAGAAGCAGGTTGAAGAAGTCGCACGATAGGGAGTCGCCTTGTCTGAAACCTCGATTGATATCGAACGGCTCGGAGAGGTCCTTCCCGATCCTGACGGAGCTTTTGGTGTTACTCAACGTCAGTTTACACAGCCGTATTAGTTTTGCGGGGATACCAAATTCAGTCATCGCGGCATAAAGGCAGCTCCTTTTTGTGCTGTCGAAAGCAGCTTTGAAATCGACGAAGAGGTGGTGTGTGTCGATTCTTCTTTCACGGGTCTTTTCCAAGATTTGGCGCGTGGTGAATATCTGGTCGGTTGTTGATTTTCCAGGTCTGAAGCCACACTGATAAGGTCCAATCAGATTGTTGACGGTGGGCTTTAATCTTTCCCACAATGCGCTCGATAGAACCTTATATGCGATGTTGAGGAGGCTAATCCCACGGTAGTTGGCGCAGATTGTGGGGTCTCCTTTTTTATGGATTGGGCATAGCACTCTTAAATTCCAATCGTTGGGCATGCTCTCGTCCGACCATATTTTACAAAGAAGCTGATGCATGCTCCCTATTAGTTCTTCGCCGCCGTGTTTGAATAGCTCGGCCGGCAATCCGTCGGCCCCTGCCGCTTTGTTGTTCTTCAGGCGGGCAATTGCTATTCGAACTTCTTCATGGTCGGGTAATGGAACGTCTGCTCCATCGTCATCGATTGGGGAATCGGGTTCTCCTTCTCCTGGTGTTGTGCGTTCAGTGCCATTCAGCAGGCTGGAGAAGTGTTCCCTCCATAATTTAAGTATGCTCTGGGCATCAGTGACTAGATCACCTTTGGGGGTTCTACAGGAATACGCTCCGGTCTTGAAACCTTCCGTAAGCCGCCGCATTTTTCGTAGAATTTTCGAGCATTACCCCTGTCGGCCAGCTTATCAAGCTCTTCGTACTCACGCATTTCAGCCTCTTTCTTCTTCTGTCTACAAATGCGTCTCGCTTCCCTCTTCAACTCTCGGTATCTATCCCATCCCGCACGTGTAGTGGTCGATCGTAACGTTGCGAGGTAGGCAGCCTGTTTTCTCTCCGCTGCGACACGGCACTCTCGTCGTACCAGCTGTTCTTTTTGCACTTTCCGAAAACCAATGGTTTCGGTTGCAGCTGTACGTAAGGCGTTTGAAATGCCGTCCCACAGTTCCCTTATACCGAGTTGTTGACGAGTGCTCTCAGAGCGCAGGAGTGCAAGCCGAGTAGAAAATCGTTCGGCTGTCTGTTGTGATTGCAGCTTCTCGACGTCGAACCTTCCTTGTGTTTGGTGGCGCGCGTTTTTTGCTGCACAGAGGCGGGTGCGAATCTTAGCTGCAACAAGATAGTGGTCCGAGTCGATGTTAGGACCTCGGAGCGCACGCACATCTAAAACACTGGAGACGTGTCTTCCGTCTATCACAACATGATCGATCTGGTTGGTAGTTTTTCGATCCGGAGACAGCCAGGTAGCTTGATGAATCTTCTTATGCTGGAATCTAGTACTACAGATAACCATATTTCGGGCCCCGGCGAAGTCAATCAGCCTCAACCCATTTGGGGATGTTTCGTCGTGGAGGCTGAATTTACCGACCGTAGTGCCAAATATACCTTCTTTGCCCACCCTGGCGTTAAAGTCGCCAAGCACGATTTTGACATCGTGGCGGGGGCAGCTCTCATAAGCGCGCTCCAAGCGCTCATAGAAGGCATCTTTGGTCACATCGTCCTTCTCTTCCGTCGGGGCGTGGGCGCAAATCAGCGATATGTTGAAGAACCTCGCTTTGATGCGGATTGTGGCTAGACGTTCATTCACCGCAGTGAATGATAGTACTCGGCGACGGAGTCTCTCTCCCACCACGAATCCTACACCAAACTTGCGCTCCTTTATATGGCCACTGTAGTAAATGTCACAAGGACCTACTCGTCTCTGTCCTTGTCCCGTCCATCGCATTTCTTGGACGGCGGTGATGTCAGCCTTTGTCTTTACGAGGACATCAACCAGCTGGGCAGCGGCACCTTCCCAATTAAGGGACCGGACATTCCAGGTGCATGCCCTCAATTCGTAGTCCTTATTTCGTTTGCCATGGTCGTCATCAAAAGGGGGGTCTCTCATCCGAGGCTGGTTGTAGCTCTTCACTGGGGGTGTTTTACGTGGCGGGTCCCAAACCCAGCGCACAACCCTTGTAGGGAATGTTTCGCCTTCTCACTTTAAATCGCCTTCGAACGGATGTTCTTAGGCTACCCAGAGGATACTTGGTCAAAGACCGGAAGTAGTGAGCTGCTTGAGCCATGTGTAAAAGAATCGTTTCTGGCCACTCCCAAGTGAATGGCGATCAGAGAACTTTCCTCACTTGCGTGAACTTCTACACATGACTCCATCCTACAACCTAATAAAAAAGAAATTATATCCGCAGAGATGAACAGTTTTAAGAAATTCTGTGACATCGTCTCCTTCACTGCCATAGGCAACCAGGCTGTACAAGACCCTGCCTAGAGGCAAGACGGACACAGCATTATATATAAAAAGACATGGTGAGACCTATACGACCAACGCAGAGGTTAAGGTAATGGCACTCTTGTTTGCGCCCTTCTATGAAACTGTTGGAGATGACCAAATTCCATTGATGGACGCACAAATGCGAGATCTCTCGTATTGGACATCTGTAAGGAACTTATTCACTGCAGACTCAATCAAGTTGGCACTGGCCTGCTTCTCGTCCTCATGGGCGGACATCGTCTTCCCAGCATCTCTTGCCACATCTTGTTGGACTGATGGGAGATAGCCTTGCGATGGCGGATATCCCAGAACTGTGGAAAATAGCGAGGGTACTCTTAATACCCAAGGTATGAAGGAACTCACTGTTCAAATCGTTCAGGCCTACTAGTCTTACTTCTTCGTGATAAAAGGGATGGAAGAGATTGTAGATAACTACGAAAGATCGAAGGCGTTCCCCTAAATGACAGTCAGCACGCGCACAGAGCAGGTAGGTCCACCAACACTGCTTTACACCAACTTATGGCTGAACTACAGAATTCACAGGAAAATTGCGAGGTTGTGATATACGCCTTCCTTGACATCGAAGTAGCTTTTGAAAATGCGGCCCACGCAAGTGTTATCAATGCATTGGAGAAAGGAACGTGGCGGATCCAGTATACAGATGAATAAAGCTGTACTGCGTACTAAACACCTGCGGCACTAAACACCCGAAGGCATTGCAACAGGCATTGCGGTTCCGCATACCAAGCGATCTATACTAATGAGATGTTTTCCGAGGATAATTCATGCAGAAGTCTTAGCTATAAGTCAGTTTACTGAAATTAATCTTCAACGCAACTACTGCAACCAGCTTATCACTATACTCATCGATAGTCAAGAGGCACTAAAAGCGACCTCAGCTTATGAGATCAAATCGCTGTTAGTGCAGGAGTGTATGGGAAGGAAGAACCGCCTATCAGTTTGCGACTGCGGACACTTAATCCGATTGCCGGGGCATAAAGGGATGGACGGCAATGGGCAGACCGACAAACTCGCCCGCTCTGCGTAAGCTTCCAGGGTGATGAGGCCATAACCATGCATTGCGGTGGGGTCTCACACCATAAAGGAGTTGCTCCGCACGGAGTGGGAGAGAAATACACTGGCAAGCAACAGAAAAGTTGGAGAGAATGCGATTTTCATGCGTTGGAATAGTATTTTAGAACACCCTTCACTCTCCGCTGAAATCATTGAATCCAGTAACTCGTCCCAAAAACATAAATAATAGTTTTCTCTACTTTTTACATATAATATAATCGCAAATTTCTTGGTATTCTATTAGCCGAACATTTTCCTCGCAGGCAATTCCGGATTTTACTACCCGTTTATTTGCGAGCAAAGTCTTTTGCAGTTTTTGCCACTCACACACGCAAGCAAAGAGCAGCGTACATGTCATTTCATTTCTGCATGCGCTCGAAATAAACTGTGCATTTCATTTTGTTTTTATTGTTCTGTCGCAAATTTGTGAATTGCTGCAACAGCAAATAACTAAATGAACAAAACGAAAACGAAACAATAAAACTTAGCATTCCATATTTAACAAAAACACAAACAAAACCAAAACAACAAAATGGAAAATATCACATAAAAGTAAAAGTTAAACTATGCAACTCGAAAATGCGACACACACACACACGCGCACATACATACAAACACATGTATGCACTTGCACGAAAAATAGCAGGCAACTACGGAAAATGAATGGCGCGTGGTGAATATCTGGTCGGTTGTTAATTTTCCAGGTCTGAAGCCACACTGATAAGGTCCAATCAGATTGTTGACGGTGGGCTTTAATCTTTCACACAATACGCTCGATAGAACCTTATATGCGATGTTGAGGAGGCTAATCCCACGGTAGTTGGCGCAGATTGTGGGGTCTCCTTTTTTATGAATTGGGCATAGCACACTTAAATTCCAATCGTTGGGCATGCTTTCGTCCGACCATATTTTACAAAGAAGCTGATCCATGCACCTTATCAGTTCTTCGCCGCCGTGTTTGAATAGCTCGGCCGGCAATCCGTCGGCCCCTGCCGCTTTGTTGTTCTTCAGGCGGGCAATTGCTATTCGAACTTCTTCATGGTCGGGCAATGGAACGTCTGCTCCATCGTCATCGATTGGGGAATAGGGTTCTCCTTCTCCTGGTGTTGTGCGTTCACTGCCATTCAGCAGGCTGGAGAAGTGTTCCCTCCATAATTTAAGTATGCTCTGGGCATCAGTGACTAGATCACCTTTGGAGGTTCTACAAAAGTATGCTCCGGTCTTGAAACCTTCTGTAAGCCGCCGCATTTTTTCGTAGAATTTTCGAGCATTACCCCTGTCGGCCAGCTTATCAAGCTCTTCATACTCACGCATTTCAGCCTCTTTCTTCTTCTGTCTACAAATGCGTCTCGCTTCCCTCTTCAACTCTCGGTATCTATCCCATCCCGCACGTGTAGTGGTCGATCGTAACGTTGCGAGGTAGGCAGCCTGTTTTCTCTCCGCTGCGACACGGCACTCCTCGTCGTACCAGCTGTTCTTCTGCACTTTCCGAAAACCAATGGCTTCGGTTGCAGCTGTACGTAAGGAATTTGAAATGCCGTCCCACAGTTCCCTTATACTGAGTTGTTGACCGCAATTAGATACCCAAAAATTTACCGCTTGGGCATTAATTCTTCTAAAATGAAGCAGGAAATACCGTCACCATCGACTGCGTTAGAAAAAGCATTATAATACGAAAAATCGTTCTTCGAGTAAATTTTGTGAGTGCAATTGTGACATATTAAAGCTACAATACTATTTGAACTAGTTTCTGCAACAGTCAGTTAGTTAGTAGTTAAAATGAACACCGAATTATTTGCCGAGAAAGAATTGGCTCCGCAGTAGATTTTACCAAAATTGTTTCCATAATCTTTTTATAGTATACTATATTTGTTCACATCGTCCTTCTCTTTCGTCGGGGCGTGGGCGCAATAAGCCAATAATGCAATCAGCGAAGAAATTGTTTAGTACCGATCACTAGATCATATAGCTGTCATTCAAACTGAGTGATTGGAAAACTTTTTCATTTCACAAGCTATCTTCGCGAAATTTGAAAAAAAGTTTTTGTATCGAAAATTTGTTTTAATGAAAAGGACAATAGTTACGGTGCAACCGAAGTTAACATATTTTCTTTTTTTTAAGGAATTTTCCATCCGAAAAGTGTGAAGAACTGTGTACTTTTAGTTGTTTGTGGAAATATTACCGAAATAAATCCACATTTGTAACAATGTATGTATATCCTCAGAAGCTCTGCAGTAGCCGCTAAGTAATATGCAAAATATAATACATATATTTTTAAAGCGAACTATTCTATAAAAAGGGTGGCAGCACTGTCAAAAAAAAAGCAAGTATCTGCTTGTTAAGCGACACCAAACGCAGATAATAAAATAAATACAGCTAAATATGGCCTAAAGAAAAAGCGCAGTAAGTAAAGGCAACAACAGCAGCAACAACAATGCAAAGAGCAGCGCGTCAATACCGGCATGCGGATGCGCTATTTTTAATACTTGTCACTTTTATTTACTGATTTTTATTTATGTTTTATTTACATTGCGTATTTTGTATTTTATTGCGCCGACACACACACACACATCCATACATACGCGTATTTAACTGTATTTACATTTCATTGCGATTGGGCGGCCATATTTTATAAAACATTTGCGCTTACACGCCGCTAGTATTTATTTATTGCACAAGCGCTTGCGTGTGCGTGCGTGTGTGTGAAATTGCAATTTGTTCACTGCTTGCATGTGTGTGTGTGTGTGTGAGTGTTTATACGCACTGCTGTCTCTCACTCCCTCTGTCTCCTCTCTCGGCCACACTCCCTTGTGGTTATTGCATAAATCGTCCGTGCACAGCTTCGCTGAAATGTTGCAGAAAACTTAAGCCGCAGAGCGTTGCATAGTGTTGGGCGCAGTCGCTTAAATTGTCATGCGAAATCGCTTTTTTATATGTGGCATGACGACGTGCGGCCGGCAATGCAGCACTGCTCGCGCGCACACAAGCATTTGTATGTGTATGCATATGTACATTTGTATGGATAATCCGGCGGAGTAATCAACAACGGCAAGTGTGACGCGCATGAAAAGAAAGGGGCAGAAAAGCAAGTAAATAAATGTTGCATAGTTTGTTAAAATTGCAGCAAATATATACACACGCACGCACATACATGCGTACATGGTTTGTAAGGCCAGAGAAAGCTTGCAGTGAACCGCGTTGGCTGAGCAAATACATAAAATTGAATTTAATTCGAGCTTCTAATACAGCACACATACACTTATGCATAAAAATCTACAACTTGACCCACACACAACACACATACATACATGTTTACATTGGGGTGCGTAAAAACCAACCGTTTTTCGCTTTGTATTTTGAAAAATAAGTAGGTTGAAGGAACTTCTAAGAAAGTCTATCCGAGTATGAGCTCTTCGTAACGGGTAGGTCCTCCGCTTAACGGGTTCTATTTTTTTCCTATTATTAGATAGAAAATTATGTAACTCGCTTCTAGCTTCTTTTTTAATAGCGGGTACACCGCTTACGCAATTATAGCCAAGTCAACAACAGCGCGCCAGTCGCTTTTCTTTTCTCCAATTTTGGTACCAATTCGAGATGCCACGTGCAACCAGGTCCTTCTCCACCTGATCCAACAGAGTGGAGGTCTTCCCCTTTCTCTGCTTCCACCCGCGGGTCGAAAACTTTCAAAAAATGGAGTGTTCTCTTCCATCGGGATAACATGAGCTAGACACAGCCGCTGTCTCTTTATTCGCTGAACTATGTCACTGTCGCCGTATATCTCTTAAAGCTCATCATTTCATTGACTGCGGTACTTGGCGTAACCAATGCGCACAGGACCTTAAATCCTCCCCAAAACTCTTCTCTTAAATATTCCCAACGCCGATTTATTAGATGATGTCATTGTCTAAGCCTCCGCACCACAAAGCAGAACGGAAATGATGAGGGACTTGTAGAGTTTGGCATTTGTCTGCGTTAGATTTCAAGGCTGATGTTTTTATTGGTGTTAATACCAGTTCCTAGATAGACAAAATAATCTACGACTTCAAGGTAATGACGTGTAAGATAAGTCGTGAATGCAATGACTGTTTGTTTGATATCAGGAGATATTTCGTCTTATCCTCATTCAAAACCGGGCGCATATATTAGGTTGTCAAATATCTCCCTTCCGCCTTTTTGTCTTTTGAATTTCGCGACTATGAATAAAGCGCTACAGAGCTCGTATCTGGCAATACTATACATCTTTGAAAAGTCTTGACATAACCTACAATACGACGCTATGCGTGATTAGATTGGATATTGCGTTCAACAGTAAACATGGAGTTCACTAACGCCGATATTATTTTAAAGTTTTCCTTCGTTAAAGGCAAATCCGCTAGAGAAACATTCTGTGAGATTTTTGGTGTTTTGGGGGATGGTACTCTATCACTTCGAACTGCGGAGAAATGGTTTCGACGATTCAGAGCAGGTGAAAACGACACCATGGATAAGCCAGCCGGCGGAAACCTGTGACGACGAATACCGACCAAATCTTGGAAAACATCGAGTTAGACCGGCATGTGGCATCTCGTGACATCGCCCAGAAGATGGGAGTTAGACACCAAACCATCTGCAGAAGGCTGGATACACAAAAAAGCTTGATGTTTGCTGCTAAAACGGAACGAACTCGACCCATTTTTAAAGCGGATGGTGACTGGCGACGAAAAATGGATCACATACGACAATATCAAGCCAAAACGGTCGTGGTCGAAGGCCGGTGAATCGTCCCAAACAGTGGCCAAGCCGGGATTGACGGCCAGGAAGGTTTTGCTGTGTGTTTGGTGGGATTGGAAGGGAATCATCCACTATGAGCTGCTCCCATATGGCCAGACGCTCAGTTCTACCATCTACTACGAACAACTGAACAGCTTGAAGCAGGCGATCGACCAGAAACGTCCAGAACTGGCCAACAGAAAGGGTGTAGTGTTACACCAGGACAACGCCAAACCACACACTTCATTGATGACTCGTCAGAAGCTATGGGAGCTCAGATGGGAGGTTTTATCGCATCCACCATATAGCCCGGACATAGTGCCAAGTGATTACCACCTGTTTCTGTCCATGATGAACGCCCCTGTTGCTGCAAAGTTTAATTCAAAAGAGGCTTGTGAAAAGTGGCTATCCGAGTTCTTCGCAAATAAGGAGGGGGGCTTCTACGAGGACGAAGGTGCTGTCTAGATATAAACAGATTATCGAACGAAACGGCGCATATTAGAACTAAATCCAATCTCTGTAAACCTTTTTATAAAGCATTAAATAAAGAGCAAAAAATCGGAAGAGAGATATTTGACAACCTAATACTCCTTTTTCAGTCTGGTGATGATGTATGTATATCATCGGCGTACGCCAGCAGCTGTACACTCTTATAGAAGATTAAGCTCTGCGCCTCGTACTATTTTCTCCAGCAATAGGTTGACGAAGTCACACGATAGGAAGTCAACGTCTGAAACCCCGCTTGGTATCAGAAATCTCAGAAAAGTCCTTCCCGATGCTGACGGAGCTTTTGCTGTTGCTGTCGGAGGTGGCTTTAAAATCGACGAAGAGTTGGGGAACTTGTATGTCGATTATCCTTTCGTGGGTCCTTAGTTTTCCCAGGTCTAAGCACACACTGATTTGGTCCAATCAGTTTGTTGACGGTAGGCTTCACTCTTTCACACACTGTACTCGATAAGACCTTATATGCAATATTAAGGAGGCTTAGCCAAAGCTGCACCTTTGGTGAACAAACGCTGCAATTAGACTTCAGGAAACCCTTTAACCGAATATGTCGGAGAGGATCTGCTGAAGCTTCCTCTCTTTTAGCCCTAACTGCTTACCCAGAAGCGTAACTACATATATGTGATTACACTCTCGCTTCCAACTGCTTGAAAAAAATGTTTCATTTTGGGGATGTTGTAGGAAATTGAATATTCTACAAAAAAGATCTACAAAGATTTTAAAATATATTAACCGTTAATTAATTAAAAGTAATTAAAAAATTATTTTACACTTTATAACACACCCTAACATACATACACACAATCTCACTTTTTATTACCATATTTTTCTACATTCTCTATGTATTCCCCTCCCAGCATCTTACCTTCTTCATCAAACTTCAACCACGTTTAGCTGCGGCTATTTAAAGCCATTTTCCGCCTTGCAACTGTCCATTTGAAAAATGGAAAAACGCGCATCCTTTACATTGTCCTATTCCAGCATCTCACGTAAATTATGAGTGACTGCTAAGTGTAGTGGAAGTGGCAAGGAACAATATTAAAAAAAAACGCCGGCGAAGAGTTATATAGCACACGAAGATTGCTTGTGGCTATCTGCTATGCGGTTTGGTATATAAGAGAACATAATAAAGTCGCATTTAATCGAGTTTTCTGTCCGAACTGACATTCATTACGTTGAATTAGAATGGACGAGTGACTGCACGCGAACCGGAGATAAAGAGAACGGCGCGCCGAGTGTTTGTGTTCATGCCCAGTACATGAGGTTAATAAAGTTGTAGCTCAAATGAAATATAGTGTCATGTTAGAATATGTTAAGTTCTTTACAGCATTTGTGACATAGAATATAATTAAATTTAAGATAATAGAAACTAATTCTCATAGCAAGACCTTTCTGAGATTAAATACAACTTGAATTAAAGAAATGACAGCAATTATGGTATACTTCACACCAATTGCATTCCGCTACGTTGCCATTATGGTAACGGGTGATCCAAGCAGAGCTACGTTTTTCAGTAGCCTTTTTTAATAGAACACGCGTGAGTTGTGTCAAGCAGTCAACTTACTTTTGTTCAGTATTGTGTGACATTTTATCATGGAAAGACTTACGTCTGAACATCATTTACAAATCGTTCAACTTTATTATGAAAATTCACTTTTTGTAAAGAATGTCTTACGCGCGCTTCGCTCAACTTATGGTCAACATAATCGGCCAACTGATCTTACTATTCGCGACACCATCACCCCTCTTGAAACCCAGCGCTCATTATTAGATAATATTCGACCGAATAGACAACGTCCAGCACGCAGTAAAGAAAATAAAGCCGTCGTAGCTGAGAGTGTACACGAAAACAGTGGAGAGTCGATTCGCCTTCATTCGCAGCAACTCGGACTGACGTATGGAACGACTTGGTGTATTCTACGTCGAGATCTTAAATTGAAAACATGCAAAATACAGCTTGTACAAGAACTGAAGTCGCTCGACCTTCCCAAGCGAAATCGTTTCGCTCTATGGGCTCTTGAAAAGTTGCAAGGTGATCCAACGTTTTCGAGGAATGTTTTGTTCAGCGATAAGGCGCACTTTTGACTCAAGCGGTATGTGGACAAGCAAAATTGCCGCATGTGGGACGAAGATCAACCTGCAGAAATTCATGAGCTGCCATTTCGTCCAGAAAAAACAACGGTTTGGTGCGGTTTGGGGGCCGGTAGAATCACCTGTTTAGATTTCTTCAAAAATGATGTCGGTGAGATCGTAACCGTCAATGACGACCGTTATCGTGCTATGGTAACCGAATATTTGATACCTGAAATTAAAGCTCGTGATTTCGACGACATTTGGTTTCAACAAGACGGCGCCACTTCACACACATCGCATCAATCAATGGGTTTATTAAGAGAATACTTCGGTGAGCAGATAGTTTCACGTTTAGCTCTGGTGGATTGGCCACCAAGATCGTGTGATATCACACAGTTAGACTTTCTCCTGTGGGGAATTGTTAAGTCTAAAGTCTATACGGACAATTTCACGTCGATTCAAGCCTTAAGGCAAAACAGCTCACTCGTCAATTACGAGTCGAAATACTCGAACGAGTCATCAAAATTTGGACTTAATGAATGGACCATCTGAGACGTAGCCGTGGCCGACATTTGAAAGAGATGATCTTCAAAAAATAAGTGCCAAAGTATTTCCTTTCGAACAAATTTAAAGTTTCTGATTTTTTTTTTTTTTTTTTTTGAAGTAGGGAGTTTGAAATGGATCACACTTTAGAAAATCATTAGGCAGAGGATCTTTCCGTTACAATTAAGAACTCATACTTGTAGAGATTTGGTTAGATGTGTCTAAGAACATATTTTCAGAATACCAAACATTTTTTTTTTCACCCATCCTAATAAGTATATAGAATCGAAGTTTCCTAAAACAGATCAAGCGATTTTTCGTGTAACCCTTTCTTCAAAAATGTGCTTATACATATTGAAATAAATTTAAAATATAACTGTTCAAATTCCATATACTATACTCACTCGATCAGAATTCGCAGCAAATCGTGAAAAAGCGATTGTCCACGAGCCAACAGCACATGGCGAGCTTCACAGAAGGTGCGCATTATACAGTAATGCGATGGGTAATTATGTCTATTGTTTATGCAACAGAATAGCAAGCAATCGGTTCGCGCAGTAGGCGCCGAGGCACAACGGAAGCGAGCCATAAGCGGAAGTGGAATGTAAATCGATGAACCAAAAAATGAACAGAGAACATGTTTGATAAGGCGTAAGCGACTAAAAGGGGCCGCAACTTAATGAAATCAATTAGCAGTGTAATTACAATGCAATTACAAGTACATGGCCAACAATAGCAGCAACAACAATAAACGTTTACATTAGCCAAACAACGAGATGTAGTGTTGTTGTTGTTTAGGTGTGTGTATGAGAGTGCATAAATGGTAAGCAATTTTGTGGAAATAGTTAGGTACAAATGGGCTTGGGCAGGCTTGGAAAGGTGTTAGAGGAACTGCGGCTGCCTTGCTGACGCTGCAGCTGGTTTATTTCCAAGTGCTTAGCATGGAGGAAATGAGGTGCTAGAAGTGACTTGGAATGGAAGTAGTATGTGTGTTTATCAAATGTATTTTGGCATGCATATCACGTTGGTGTTGTTGTTGTTGTTACCTTTTACCTATCTATAAATACACTAAAATACGTACACTTGAGTCCATTGCGTCAGCAAATCAAAGAAAATGCGCTCAGCATTTGTGGCAAAATGGAATTCATCAGGACGCTCATCAAATCGATGGACAGCATCATCATTATGTTCCTTGCCGCCCGCAACACCAATACCAACACCAACAGAATTTTCACCAGCACCAACACTACGCCGCTTGCGACCACGCCCCAACGTTTTCGCACTGGCCGCACACCAACGTGGCGCATTGTTGTCTTGCCAACTGCCGTAAACATTTCGACGCGGACACACGGAGTGTTGGTGCGCCACCGGATGAGCGGCGAATTGCTTTGACAATATGGGCGGCGTGAATGTCAATGATTTCGCTTCTTGCAACGCCGAAGGAAATCGATGTTGCTGACGAGCAAAATATGGTCTTCGAGTTTGTTGTTGTTTTTTGCGTGGTTGTTGTTTTCTATGTTGTTGTTGTTTGCTGTGCGACTGTTGTTGTTTTCCATATTGTTGTTGTTGTTGTTTGCTGTGTGTGCTGAACCATTGCCGTCGTTGGCCCGGCACTTGCCACCAAGTTGGCATCGTGGCTGCCGCTGCAGGCCAATCGTCAGTTGCATGCCACGTTGGTAGCCACATCTCATCGTTGCTATTGTTGTTGTAGTTGCTATAACCGTTACTTCCGCTAAAGGTTCCTGACTTCGGCGCATTCTTTGCAGCAGCACTTGTTGTGGCGTTGTGTTTTGTTGCAGTTGTTGTTGCCGCCGAATGCGTTTTCGTCCGTTGGGGCCATAGATCGTCCAACGATGCGGGCAATTCATAGTTGGCGGTAGCTTCTATGACGTTAAGCAGACCACGCGGATGCTCTGGTAACAACGCTTTCGTAACGGCCATTTGTACCTAGAGTGGAGTGCGGCAGGCGGGAAAACCCAGCGATTGATGAATTCAGAGACAAGTGGCATATATGTTTGTGGGTGTGTGATTATTGGAGTGTAAATGTATTTTAATGCATTTTTTTAAACTACATTTTAACCTACAGTTATGCTACAGTAAAGTACAGTAACTTGCCTCAACTGGCCGTTAATAACTCACCCCTACTGTCGAGCCCTTCTCAAACAGCAAATACCTCCGTTGCCGTCGTAGCCAATTGTGTGGCATGTTGCGTTGACTTGCCGTTGCTAGCATGCTGGTGACCGCAGCTGTTGTTGTATGTTTTGTGCCTGCCGTGTCCGCAATGAGGTTGCAACAAATTAGCAGCACCAATATGTGCAACATGCTGCGCATTTGCTGCTGCTTCGAGTTACTTGCAACGTTGTTCATTTACAACTGTAGAATTTTCTGATGGTGAATAGCTTTAAAATGCTGTTTTCCTCTTCGTTAACGCCGTGTAACGGCAATTAGCAGGCAGTTGCATATGTAAGTTCACTGAATACCTCTAATAGATAGAATATATTTAATCGAGACATTGTGCATCGAAATTTTCTTTGGTTAATGTTGATTTCGTTTCAACAGATCAATCATCTCCTATACCAAGACAATACAGCAAATACTTAGCCCCAGCGCTGCAGATGTCGATCGTCGAAATCGGACGCGTAGTTTTAGTTTGGCGTCGTTTGGATGTAAGAAATCTGAAATCGCTAAGCAGTTGTTCACAGTAATTCTCCTGCTTCGACATCGGAATGAAACTTTGACTTACTCTTTGTTAAGCTACGTCCAGATATCCCGCAAAACAGCTAACACGGTCGATTGCGTACGATCTTGTATTAACAAACCGACTAATAAAGATTAGCGAATAAGCTGATACAGAAGACTTATTACTAGAAAGCTATCGGCGCGACTGCCCACTCCAGACAACAAATGCAACCATGATTCCACTTTCCAGCAGTGTTTGATGCTGTTTAAACACAATCCGAAGAAATATATGTGTGATTTCCTAACCGCTGAGGAAATACGGATCCGCTGGTATACTGCTAAGATCAAAGAATAGCATAGTCGTAACAGAACACTTCATCCGACAATTATAATCCAAACAAGAAAAAACGTTAACTTCGGTTGCACCGAAGCTAAATACCCTTGACAGGTGCATTTCTGTTAGTAACTATGTGCTCAGTTTGTATGAAAGCTATATGTTATATATAGTTCCGTTCTAAACAAGTTTTTTAGAGATTACATTGTTGCCTTAGAAAATAACATATACCAAATTTCGTGAATATATCTTGTCAAATGTGAATGTTTTCCATACAAGCATTTGATTCCGATCGTTCAGTTTGTATGGCAGCTATATGTTATAGTGGTCCGATATCGGCCGTTCCGACAAATGCGCAGCTTCTTGAAGAGAAAATGACGTTTGCAAAAATTTCAAAACGATATCTTAAAAACTGAGAGACTAGTTCGAATATATACAGACAGACGGACGGAAAGACGGACAGACAGACAGACAGACGTGGCTAAATCGACTCAGCTCGACATACTGATCATTTATATATATACTTTATAGGGTCACCGACGATTCCTTCACTTCGTGACAAACTTAATATACCCTGTTCAGATAAAAAAGCGAAGACTGTCCTATCTTTCGGAAATGCGATGCCCACATTTTCTGTAATCTACACCTACTAGCAGGAAAAGGGGAAAACCTTAGTCATAATTTTGAAAAATTCCGATATATTTGACCTATATAATGCTTAATTCTAGAAAATTTGACTCCATTTGATAAACTAAAGTTTAGTAAAATTGATAAAATGAAGTTACGAACTGCTACCTCATCAACATTATTCTACTGATGAAGCTTGCTTTGAAGTATTTTTTTAGACCGGTTAAAAAGTTGAAGCATAGTTGGGAGAAGTTTATCGAGATAGAAGGCATCTAACCAAATCGCCATTTTTGTAAAAGTGTTTTTTTTGGTAAACTATGAACTTATTGCACCCTCATATAATACCTCGAGTGCATTACAACTCATGGAACAGTATTCAATAGACTTAAAGGGTTTACCTTGTTTACTCTGTTAGAAGTGAAACAGATTTGATTTTTTAAACTCGTATATTAGGTTCGATGGCTGATTTTTAGACAGCCTTGGACCTCTATACAAGTATGCAGTCCGTATGTGCCACATAAACATAACTGCATTCGAAATTCAAAGTCAGCAAAGCGTCTTGTAGCCAAAATAATTGCTTAGAGGTATAATTTCTATTCCCATATGCCTCATGTGATCTCAGGGTGTTAGCTCCCAAATTTTTTAACCTTGAGCTCACAAACGCGAGACAATCAAAAGGGAAATCTTGAGATATTTCCACCTGGTCTGGTGCCATAGAACTTCTGGTGTTGGTGTCCGGTAAGATTTTCAACCATAAAGCAGGGACGCAAATAAGACAATAATGTTGGAACTCCCACAACTGGGGGAAGGCTGGCCTTGAATCTTGTGCCAAAATAATCTTACGATAGCGCATGAAATGATGGCAACTCAGGACTGATCAAGGCCCTGCGGAGCCCAACTATCCAGAAGTAGAGCATATGAGGAGAGGGTAGCAATGACCCGTTCCCATTCTACTAATAGCGTGGCTAAGGTACCTTTCCACTCTAGCTCATCAGCTTTACCGTGATTACCTGCGATTCTGCTGTAACTTGGTAACTATACTAGTATTATTACAAAGTGACTCGATACCATTGATAACAAGGCTAAGTATTCACCATTCACCGCTGAACACACGGTCAGTGAGCTCAAGGCTAGTATTGCCGCTCTAGTATCAGAGTGGATAGTCACTTCTCTGCAGGAGGCTGCACTCCGGAGCAGTAAATCCCTTGCTGATTCGAGAATCGTGGATTTGGTTAAGAAATAATCTGAAAGTACTTGACTATTACTTCTAACGGAAAATTTATTTGACATGAAAAATATATATAACTATTTCAGTGAGATCCAGGCTGTCTAGTCAAGATATTCAAATTTACCTTTCATAGAGCAGTTAAAAAAACACTACTTCCATTAAGCAATCCTTTATGAAATTAGGAGGATTTAAGTTCATAGAGGTGATACTCCGTTCAAAACTTAGCACAGAGATGACGCAGCAAAACAACGTTTTATTCGCTTCAGTAATCCAAAACAGTAACTAACCATCACATCTATGATTTTTTCTAAATTGTTGCACCAAAATTGTATGTACATTAGGGTGATTCAAAAAAAAAAAAAATTTTCGTTTAGTACTCGGAAAAATAGGTTCCTAGACACCTCTAAGAAAGCCTCTCCTTACTACAGTAATCTCAACGTAATTTTAATCATTTCTGAACAACAGTCTTATTAAAGGAATGCTTCAAATGCTGTCGGATCATTAGTTTGTGAATTCTATTATTTTGATTGAAGCAACCGCACCAGGAAAAACAACCATCAAGGATTCGTGAGCGAAGTTTACGTGACGTGGTGAAATAAGAACCGAAGACAGTGAACGCCCAAAAGAGGTTGTTATCGATGAAAACATCAAAAAAGTCCACAAAATAATTTTGAATGACTGTAAAGTGAATTTGTTCGATATAGCAGACACTCTAGAGATATCGACTGAACGTGTGCATCATATAATTCACGAATATTTCAAATTCTTATATTGGTATAAAATAACTCTGTGCAAAGTGAGTGCCGTGCTAGCTCGTTTTTGACCAAAAGCAACGACGATTTGCAGCAGTGTTTGGAGATGTTGAAGCGTAATTAACCCGAATTTTGTGCAACGACATGTGACAATGAATGAAACATGGCACCATCATTTCACTCCGAAGTCCACTCGACCGTCATCCGTGCGGATTGCTCCCGATGAACCCGCTCCAAAGCGTGGAAAAAGGCAGCAGTCGGCTAGCAAGGTTATGGCGTATGAATGTATTTTGGGATGCCCATGGAATAATTTTTATTAACAACCTTGAAAAAGGAAAGACCGTCAACAGCGACTATGACAATTACGACATGACGTTATTGGACCATTTGAAGGACGAAATCGCCGCATTTGAGCAAAAGAAAGAGCTGTATCAGAAAGGTAATGCTCCGACTCACAATTGGGTTTCGAGTGGTTTCGCATCCACTGTATTCTCCACATCTGTTATCCAGCCACTATTTCCTGTTCCCAGATCTCAAAATGGGAGGAAGAAAATTTCGCTGAATGAAGAGTTGATCGCCGAAACTGAAGCTATTTTGAAGCAAAGAACAAATCGTACTACAAAAATGATAACGAAAAGTTGGAAGGTCGTTATAATCAGTGTACCACCCTTAAAAAGAAAATACGTCTTACTATGGTAGGACGGGCACTTTTCAATTGACCTGTTAATATAAATTTAATATGTTGTGACTGGACACTGTCCAACTGGCTTACATTAGGCAAGGTTACATATTATGTCGGAAACAAGCTCTATGGAAGAAAACCCGATGGAATCGTATACACATTTTATTCTCAACTGTCAAGCTTTTGAGATTGAAGCATCTTCGTATTTACGGCGAATCAGCCGAAGTGCTAAGACTGATATTAGGCGCCTTAATAAATTTTTTGACGGTTCAAAGTCCATCCTTTGCCGGTCTAAAAGGGTCTTGAGATCCAGAAGTTTTGAAAATTACAATATACCAACGTTCACAGCTGTTCCAGTGAGATCCTATGTTATCTTTGTAATGAAAATCAATCCGACGACTTAAATTAAACTAACCTAACCTAACATAATTTAATAGAGAGTTCTCGTTCGCTTCATAGTTTTAGAAAAATGTGGTTGTTTTAGCGTGGTTGTGAGCGACAAACTATATGCAGCGAATAATTTTAAAAACTAATACCATGTAGACATTTCCGGGCCGAATGAAAATACAAGTATTTTATGGTTATTTAAGCCATCTACGATAATGCTGTTTTGCATAATAAGACCATCAAAGTTAATTCTGATTTTTTGTTATAAGTGGATTGTTGGTATACCGAGTGAACGCATTACCTTTATTTTCAATAACTTCATTCAGAGGCTTAAGTCCTTGCATAGAATGGCACCCCATACCATTTAAGGGGTTTCTAGCTTCATTTTCGATACATTTATTATTGTCACATCGGTCAGAAAACGCCTCATGAAGAATTAAGTATTCGCTCGTCTATGATTACGCTTTTCAAATTTTAAATGCTCACCAAGGTATCTGCATCTTAAGATAGACTTAGTACAGCAAGTTCCTGCTCCGAGCTCTGAAAATATCAAAGTCGGACACATGCAAGTTCTTCGACTAATAAGGAGATACCGTACAGTGTTTATTTAAAAAATCGTTTGACAAACTTTTCTAGAAATCTATTTGTTTTTCTAATTATATATGTATATCAACATAACGGTTCTATGTAGAATGCTCGCATTCAGCTATTTACCATTGTAGTTAGCACTCAACGCAAATGCGCCCAATAGTTCTCATTCGTGTTGTTGTTTTTGTTGCTGTTGTTAGCATTTAGAACAATAAGTGAACCACTTCTGCAATAAGAGGTTCGAACTAATTTAATTAACAACTAAATTCTACACTCGACTTTCTTTGTTCTCCATGCGTCCGCATCACGCCTCGCTTGCGTCTGCCATTCGTGTCGTCACGATGCTGCTGCTGCTTCCCTTTTGTGCACTCTTGTTGCTTTTGTTTTACACATGTACACATACAAACAAAGGCAACAACGTTGATGGCCCTGGTGATTATGTTCATGGACGCTTGGACGGAGCGACGGAAGGTCGGTTGGTCGGGTCGGTTGATTGGTTGTTTGACTACTTGCTTTGCCGGAATTGATTGGATTGGTGGGATTTGAATTGTTTTTGTCGTTGTCAACATTTGCGTCATTTGTCGGGCGCAGCGGAGGGACATGGGGAGCAAGGGTAATGGTGACAGCATGCAAAGACGGTCCGAAGATTGGTAAAGGAACTTGGAGAAAACTCGAGCAAGCGATTACCGGCAGCAATAACAACAACAAAAGTAACAACAACAATAAAAATAAAAACAACAACAATTACAACTACATCACTGCTATAAAAGCCATTACTTTCTTTACCAATCACAGCAGCTAGTCACTGCACACAACCCTACCAACAACAACAACAAACAATTTGTGGCTAAAGTGGCATTGAAGTTGTCATGCCAGAAATCGTTTTTATTGTTTTTTTTTTCGTCTCCACGATTCTGTTTTTACGCTCTAAACAGTTTTGCTGTTGTTGCTGTTGTGCTTTTAGTTGTTGTTCGCCTCATATTCCGCCATCTGTTGGCAGCAGTCAGGCGTGAAACAAAGGAACCGCGCAGCAGTCGCCGGGAAATTGTAGGCGAACGGCTCAACTCGATTCAAAATCAAAGTGACACTCGAACAAAGTGGATTGCCACCAGTTTCGAATAGCGGTACAGCAGAAATTTCCGTGGAGCACAAAGAAAAGTTGGCTGAAAGGTCAGGCGGCAAGTGAATTTGCGACGCGTAGAAGCACAAGGCTGCCGCTGTAAACAAACTCCTGCGCTGTGGTCATACAACAACGACTTATACACATACAACAACAACGAGAAAACTCAATAGCGCACGCACTGAACACTTCAGCGTACACTTTACGTTGCACGTTGCGGTTGTCGCCACATCATTGTGCCGCGCCTTTGACTTCCCCACCGCAGCTCGCTTGCGGCAGCTAATCCGCACATTCCGTTAGTCAACAGCATACCGCTAGCAAAACAAAAATTTCTGCAACAATTTCACGAACAACAGTAACAACAACAGCAGCACCAAGTTTGTCAACTGGCAACAATAGCAGCAGCGACAGCAGCAGGCCACCAGCGACGATGTTGCAAGTACTTTTCGCATGCAAAACCATTGTAAGCCGACGAACACTCGCGTACGCTTTGTTTGCTTTTGTTGCCATTGCTAATGTCGCCACAGGCAATGCCAAGTCAGTCGAGGCGTTAGATTTCGGTGAGAATTTCGTTGTTGCTTCGCAGTCAAATCAGAAACTTGCCCACTTAACGCAATACAAGTGTGCTAGCTGCAACAACAACAACACTGGCAGTTATAATCTCACAAGTGTGCGAGATGTGGCGAAGACGGAACAACTTTTAACACGTCGCAAGCGTTTCTTGGCATTTCCAGTGGGCTCATCATTTGCAGTGAGTACACTTTGGTGCAATTTGTTTGTGACTCTTTACCAACTTGAAGTCAGATGAAGTGTACGCAACTGTTTAATTCATAGTTAACGGCAGAAATTATCCTTAATTGCTTATAGACTATTATAAGCAAAAAATAGTGAATAAATAATTTTAAAATTATTCTTCAAAATCTAAGTCGTCCGAGAGGCCCGCTTGGTCCCAATACACTTGTGTCAACGTTTTTTCCAATTCCCGAAACAGACGTTAAAGTCAATTTCCGGAATAGCCTTCAATGCGCGTGCGAATCACGTTTAATGTCTTCAATTGACTCAAAACGGTTTCCCCGGAGCGGTCGTTTGAGTGAACTGAATAGCCAGAAGTCACACGAACTTAATCATTCGAATATGGTATTTGTTGAAAATTTGGTGCAAAACTCACGAAGATTCAATGCAATATGTGACGGTACATTATCGTGGTGTGAAAACCAACAACCCATAATTCCAGCCTCTTCATACGAACAGCTTCGCGTAAAACATCGCGCAACACTCAAATAGTATTTCTTGTTTAACCGGTCGGAAGGAGTCCGGAGTACACTACAACTCGATTATCGCAGAAAACTGTCAACATCATCTTAATTTTGACCTGCTTTATCGTGATATTTTCGTCTTCGGCTCAGCTTTGCCATGATTTTCGGCCGATTGAACGTCTTTTTCCGGTCGTAAGCATAAATTCAAGACACATCGCCAGTGATAATATATTTCATGACATCTTGGTATTCGGAAAGCATTGTTTCACAAATGTTAACGCGACGCTGTTTTTGAACCATGAAACCCATCGTTCTTTTCTTAGGCTCAATTAATCTGTTTGATTTTCACTGCACCTTCCGATATTCCCACAATGGCAGAAAAATCTCTGACTGCTAATAGTCGGTTCTCAAGCCTCAATATTTTTAATTTCATTGACTTGCTGATCATCAGTTGATGTTGATGGCAGTCCTGGATCTGGTTCCCCGTCAATGCGTTCTCGACCTCATTTGAATAATTTGTATCAATCAGAATCACTTGGTCGCTACCAGAAATTATCACATAAGGCCTTTTCCAACATTCTGAACGTTTCGGCAACAGAAATTTAATTCCGCACACAAAATTGAATGGAACTTCTTTGTTGAATAATTTCACTCATCGTAAAAATCGCCGAATCCACTTTACATACTTATGTACTTCAGAAAGACAATCGTATACTAATCTCTAATGATTATTTTGATGTGACATTTGGCAAAGATGTCAATGACAGTCATACCAGGCTAGAAAAGAAAATAATTGGACGAATGGATTTTCGCTCGAAATTTAAATTCAAAAGTCTCACTATTTCTTGCCCACAGTAACACACACACCTACAGTTTCGACTAAGAGTGAAAATGATTTATAAATTATGGTATGGCAAAATATGCTGACAAACTCTAAGGTCTAAGAGCAAATCTAAGTATCAAGTTAGATTAAAATCGCAATCTTTTGAATATATTTTGAGATAATTTAGATAATTAGAGTGAGAAATATTGAGAAACAGTGAAAGTTGGATCTAAAAGCGATTAAATAAAGGTATTAGGGTTTATTGGTTAATTAAGGTGGATTACAGCTGTTGGTTAACTATTATACCATAGAGAATTATAAAGGAAGCACTCATAAACGACGTTTAGTAAAGATATAACATACTTATATTTTCGTAAAGAATTGGTTTCGCGCTGGGCTGATGGAATCTTCGGTCCATATTTCTTCAAAACTGATGCTGGTGAGAACGTAACCGTCAACGGCGATCTTTATCGCGTCATGATAACCGACTATTTGATGCTTGCAATAGAAGCTCCTGATCGTGGCGACATTTGGTTTCAACCAAACAGCGCCACTTCCCACACATCGCATCAATTTCTGTCAATTTATTGAGGAACGACTTCGGACAATTTCACATTTTGGGACGCTTTATTGGCCACCAAGATCGTGTGATATCACAGACTTAGACTTTTTCCTATGAGGAAAAACATCATGCGTGTCATTCGCCAATTACCAGTGGAAATGCTCGAACGAGTCATAGGAAATTGGACACAACGGATGTACCATCTGTGATGTAGCCATAGCCAACATTTGAAAGAAATAATCTTCAAAAAATAAATGCCAAATAATGTTCTTTCGAAACATAATGAACATTCCCCATTAAATTTGAGGTTTCTGTGATTTTCTTAAAAATGTTGGAACCTTGAAATGGATCACCCTTTAATATATCTAGAGGAAAAAACCTCTCTGGACCAGTATGTAACATGTAATCCAATTTTTGTTTGAAAACATTTATTCCAGTTATCTAACAAATTAGTATGACTTAGCCTTAGAATTCGAGATGTTCGAACAAAATTACAGCTTTTTGGATATATGTAGGTTTAGTAGCAAATCCCAGCAAATCCATATTATGGATTTCCATCTCTCGGTCACACTTAATGTACATTACAGTACGGCGATTTTCATTAAATTCTATGATTTATTCATCATTCATTCATTTTTATAACTTATATGCTTTTATTAAACAGTGTAGCATCTGTTTGACTACCGGTGTGCTTGGCAACCCTAACTATCAATATTTGAGCATGGGTCTAAATTGGGGTCTTGCCTATGATTTGCCGAATTCCAGTTGGGTAATGGAACATGCGAACGCGTTGGGTCGAGGAAAGGTCAATAAAGATATGGAGAAGCCAACAATAAAACGGCGATATCGCAGGGATCTCTATCGTAAAGTCGAAACCATTATAAACAGGTGAGTGCAAATAATATGAAAATATTGGAAAAGCAAGCAAGGAGAAAGTATGATACTTAAAGTTTAAATGATAGGTAATGTTTACAGATAATCAAACAACTCTTCTTAGTTCCTGTTGGTACCGAAAACCAAGAGTAAAGGATTAATAAATATCCCTACAGGGTGCCTCTAGCGCACCTATACACTACTATTTGCACTGTCAGACTGTTTGTTGTTGTTGCTTTCAACCACTACGCGTGCGAGTCTTCGATATCGTACGCTTATTTGCCTCAAGTATGCTTTACTGCGGTTTGGGCGTAATTTTCCAGCCACTGAATAGTTATATTGCGAAAATGAAAATAAACATTATTACTCTATAATTGCACAAGCAAATGCACACATACACAAACAAACATATGTATGCATATGTAGTGGCATGTAGTTACAACTGGGAGCATATCAAGTAGCCGCAGAAAAAATTAACAAATGAAATAAATCACTCGAACAATATTGACTTTGTTGTGGCTATGTAATTTATTTATTATTAAAGTGTTTGCTTACATGTAACGGTATAATAGCTACATACTATACGAATGCACATACATATGTACGTCGGGGCATATACGTACGTATACATATTTTGCTTGATATACGTTTAGTGCATTGAATTAAATTTTCATATGGTGGCACGCATTAACTGGATTAGACAAAGTAGTTTCCATATAAGAACTTGATTTTCCTCATTCATTTTGTATGGCAGCCATATGCTCTAGTGGTCCGATCTGGAAAACTTCTCCAAATATTTTGTAGCGTTGTCTTGGACAATAATCGATCCACCCCTCACTCCAGCTCATCAATCTCTTCACTTATACCTACATTTTACAGCATCACCGACTTTTTCTTCTGGGTGTTCAGGGTATAATAATCTTTGAAAGTTTCTTAAAAAGATCAATCTATATTTCACCTTTCGATTTAGGTCAAATATGGATTTGCAGGTTTTTTTCACCAGTAAGATCATTCGCAATAGACCAGAACAGGCACTAATTGCTTGCTGCCAAGACCGGACGATAAGGTGGATGCATTATAAGGTATCAAACAAGTTCCCGGATCTTCTGACGAGTCGTTACCGAAGTGTGCGGCCTGGCGTTGTCACGATGGAACACAATTCCTCTCCTATTGACCAAAGCTGGCCGCTTCTAGGCGATTTCTTCCTTCAGACTGTCTTAGGCGATCAGTGCATTGTAGAATATTCCTGGTATGCTCACCAAACACATAACAAAACCTTCCTGGTCGTTAATTCTGGCTTAACCAGACACCCAAATAATGGATCCCAGACAGCCATTGATTTCCAAATAGTTTGCAACCGGTCTTGCAACACAAGACCGAGCGTTGTCAAGGTAGAAAATCTTTGCATTTTCTGATCCAATTACAGAGCACGACCTTGGTGTCATGAATATTCGTCTTTGTCATTGATGTGGCTAACAGCCACGTTGAACATATGATTATTTGCATTTAGATTTGTTGTAATGTTTCGTTGCGTTGAAGCAGTTTTTTTTTAAATACAAAATCATCGTTCAACATCACTTGGTTTCAAATTATGTTGTACTCAATCTTGTTGTTTTTATAGTATTTAAGCGACTATTTAAAAACGTGTTGAAATGACTGCTAGAATGACTCCCAAGGATTCCGGGAGCTCTTTCAGTTTTGTTAACAATCTTTATCGACCAATGTTTCCAGTTCCTTATCCTCAAACTTTTTGGTCCACTCAGAATGTTTTTCGTCTGTCAAGCCAAAAAAACAACTTTTAGCTATAACTTTTAGGCTTGTGGGTAGATGTAGCACACATTAAAGGCCCTATTCTTGCAAAGTTTTATGTCAATACTTGTATATTCACTCATACTTTAAAATTTTGTTAATTGGGAAGTAGGCGTGGTTTTTTCGCCCATTTTCGTATTGTAATGTAGGGCTGTCAGGATAATAACTTCTACCAAATTTGGCTGAAATCGGTCGAGTAGGTGGTGAGTTATGAATTATGAGTTTTCAACAATCATATATGCGAGCGGTGCTACGCCCAAATTTGACACCGTCTCCTCTAAAGGCCTTTTGTATCATTTCTGGTTCCCCCGGTTGCCAGGGGGTAGAATTTGCCTGCTGTAAGGTATGCCTATCGTAAGAGGCGACTAAAATCCATATGCACTATGTCTGTATTTTTGGCTTGCCTAGAAATTTCAGCATAGTCTTTGTCAGAAATAGTGCTATAATTCTCAGATTGAAATGATATTATGGACTATCAATATGATTTCTTCTAATGAAAAGACATTTAAAGTTCAAGCGACAAATACCACTAGTAATTGAGTTTGTTGGGTGCTCAACTGGTAGTAGCAAAAGCTACAAGCTCTGACCGGAGATTTCAGTTTGGTATCACGTTAGCCCTTGGAGTTCGCACCAATCTGCTCATTGGGTTTGGCGCTTTCAGGAGATTCGTGGTGGCTGGTGGTTTAATCATAAATTCAGGTAGGATTGAAAATTTCAATTCAGTGTGTATTTGCACTACGGCCGGGTGCCGGACCCACAGCATGGCTGAGGTTTTAGATCGGCCTCGAACCCGACAAAGGTGAAAGAAGTGTTTTTTACACCCGATCAATTGGAACCAAAAAATATGTGCAAAAGGCATTTATTATTTGGGGTGCTGATCAACGCATTGTATGGATCTATGTGCTTTTAAAAGCACCGTGAGGTTAGGCCGTCGCTGGCAGGTACTCATGTAAATCACAACGATTGTTATGCCATTTCTGGTGTACAATTTTCTGTCTCTGGCGTATTAAGTTGTAGATTTATCACACTTTTAGTAGTTTAAAAAAAACTGGGTTAAAATTTGAATTCACCCATTTTCTCAGGGAAGCTGCAGCGGAGCTATTCTGACATATTCGTTTTAATAGTTTCTAAAGTCTAAAGCCTTCTCTCGACGAACAAAGACCACACTTTACAAGTACGATGACAACATTTAATGAGTCGGTCATAGGAGTGTTTGTGAGAAAAGTTTTGCAGGAGATTTATGGTCCTTTTCGACGAGTATCGCAGTCGATGGAACGAAGAGCTGTACGAGATATACGGCGACATTGACATAATTCAGTGAATCAAGAGACAGCGGCTGCACTGGCTCGGTCATGTTGTCCGAATAGAAAAGAATACTCCAGCTCAGAAAGTATTCGACGCAGTACCCGATGGTGGAAGGAAAAAAAGATCTCCACTCTGTTGGAGAGATCAGGTGGAGAAGGACCTGACTGCACTTGTTATTTCGAATTGTGGCCAAATAACGAAAAGAAGAAATAACTAGCGAACAAAGTAGAAGCACGAAATCAAGATTCGTCATAAACGAAATAAAACGCCAAACCTGTAGGTAAATTCACAAACAAAAGCATTAACCTACACGAAAAACTTCGCGTAAACGACGCATAATGCTCAAATAGTATTCCTTGTTGACAGATTGGCTGGTTGGCCCCACACTTCGATCGTCGAAGAAAACTGTCGGCATAACCTTAATTTTTTTTACCTGCTTTGATATGGGTTTTTCGGCTTCGCCTCACCTTTGCCACGATATTTGGCCGATTGATCGTATATTTCCAATTCGTGAGCATAGATTCAAGGTTCATCGCCAAAACGAATACTTTTCATGACATTTTGGTAGTAGGAAAATATTGTTTCACAGACGATAAGGCGAAAAAATTGTGTGATTTTGGCACCAAACGAGCTTTCACTTTTTAGGCTCAAAAGATCTTTCAAAATGGTTTTCACTGATCCTTCTGATATTCCAACAATGCTAGTAAGGTCTCTGACTGTTAATCGTCGCTTCTCAAGCAAAAATTTTCTTACTTTATTAACGTGTTCATCATCAGTTGACGTTGATGGCCGTCTTGAACGTGGTTCGTCGTCAACGTGTTCTCGATCCTCTTTGAATAATTGGTACCAATCAAAAACACTTGCTCGTGACAAACAATTATCTCGGAAGGCCTTTTCCAACATTCTGAACGATTCGGCTTAAGAAATTTTATTCTACACACAAAATTGAATGGAACTTCTTTGTTGAATAATTTCACTCATTGTAAAAATGGTCGAATGCACTTTATGATCTTCAGAAAGACGAGCGTATACTAAACACTAATGATTGTTTTGATGTGACAATTGACACAGATGTCAATAGCAGTCATACCAACCTAGAAAAAAAAAATATTTCGATGAATGGCCTTACGCGTGAAATTTAAATTAGAAAGTCTTACTATTTATTGCCCACAATACATGGCAATGCCTTCTAAATAAACTATTACTGAATTGACTTTGTAGCAAATATTTATTTAAAATTTTCATTTACTTATTTCGAAATTGATTTAAAAATGCCTAAAGCAATAAAACTTTTAATTTCCTCTCTAGCAAACGAAATTATCTAGCAGCCTTCTAAGAAGGCGATTTCAAAATAAAACAGGCAATACAGGGTTGTATCACCACAGGCGTGTGTATTTTACCGCTATACCCATGAAAATAAAAAGTTATCGATAAAACACAACAATATATTGTAAATAACGCCGTGGGCAACAACTAAAGTATATACATACATATGTATGTGTTTGTGTGTGTTTGTATATACATATGCATTTGCTGTACTAAAAGTGGCAAAGGTGTGGTTGTGTGCGTATGTGTGTTTCAAGTTCGTCTAGCTGGGCTCATCAGCTGGCCCTTCGTATGCAATCATAAAAATGCCGCCAGCATTGCTAACCAGAACAACAACAACAACAATAATAACAAAGTTTGGTCACCAATCAAGCAGCCAACTGAACAACAGTTCTAACCAGAAATGGCTATATATGTGTGTGTGTGTGACTGTGTGTGGACATATGTGTAGTCGTAAATAAATGCAACTGAAAATGAAAATCGAAATCGAAATCGAAATGAGCATGCACATGAAAATGTACATAAAATGGGAAAATAAAATAAATAAAAGCATTTGCGCTTGTATTGAAAGTCGCAAAACGAAAAATTTACCGCCAACACAAACACACAAGCAACATGGACTGGAATATATTTTATTGGCTTTACGAGCTCTTCCTGTTGTACGAGGCCCAAACACAGGCAACACACGCACACACACACAAGCACAAATTTGTTTGCGTGAAATAGTTTTTGCTTTTATTTCCTGCAATGTTGCTATTGTTATTGTTGCAATTACATTATTTTATTACAATTTTTGTTGTGTCTTGTGAGTTTCCGATTCTGTTTTGATTTCATTTTCGCCTTGGCGCCCATTTCGTCATTTATTTTTTGTCTGCTTATTTAGTTGTTAAAGTGTGGTATACATACATATTTGTTGTTGCATTGTTGTATATGCACTTCCCTATAGGCAAACATTTCCATTGCCAATTCTCGCAAGCCGCATTTGTTTTGAGTTGTACTAGACCAAATGCGTGGTTATATAGTGGTGGTTGCTGTAATTTAAAAATAAGAGTGGCTATTGTTGTTGTACTTGCAACTCAATAACCAGCAAGCTCTTTGAAGCCCCAACGTCACACATAGCATGGCGTTTTCATATTTATACCCTGAAAAGGGTATATTAAGTTTGTCACGAAGTTTGTAATACCCTAAAGGAAGCGTCGGAGACCCTATAAAGTATATACAAGTATATTAATGATCAGTATGTTGAGCTGAGTCGTTTTTAAGATATCGTTTTGAAATTTTGCAAACATCATTTTCTCTTCAAGAAGCTGCTCATTTGTCCGTACTGCTGATATCGGACCACTATAACGTATAACTTCCATTCAAACTAAATGATCGAAATCAGGTTCTTGTATGGAAAACTTCCTCATTTGACAATATATCTTCACGAAATTTGGTATAGATTATTTTCTAAAGCCACAATGTAATCTCCGAAGAATAACGGAAGATAACACGAACTGAAAGTTAAAGCATAAGCATAAAAAGTCTCTCCAAACATGTACGAACTGACAAACTGGTTCACAAATTAAGGTTCAATGGATTATCGGAGTCTGAGTTCAGTTTAACTTGTTCGGAAATCTTATGAAGATATCAAACTTCTCATGCAAAAGTAGACCGATAGGGACAGCAAACGACGTTATATTTTTTTCCGCCCTTTTGACAGTTCTCTTCAGTAAGGTTTGCTATTTCATCATTGAAAGATATACGATCCAATAACGAGTCTCAGTTATTAAAATCTACTACCGAAATTCGGAGTCAGTGGCCTCAACTTTAAGATCGCTATGTCCAATTTATGATCGTCATAATCTAGCGTACAAAATTTCCCAAGTCAGTGAGACAAAGAAGTGTCCTGAGGGTCGAGAATATTGCTGTCGCTAGCGCATCAAACCAGTCTCTCGCACGTCGTCATCAAGCGTTGGGCATCTCTGTGACGTCGTTGTGGCGAATTTATCGCAAATATCTTGGCCCACAACCTTACAAGATCAAATTGACCACCAGACTCTTCATATGTTCGTGAACTGTGCTGAACAACAACTTGAAAATAGTCCGGATTTTCATCGAAAAATCAGCTTCAGCGATGAGGCTCATTTCTGGCTGAATAGATGCGTCAATAAGCAGAATATGTGTCATGAGTCACCATTAGCTCCCGAAAAAATTACGGTTTGGTGCGGTTTATGGGCCGGCGGCGTTATTGGGTCGTACTTCTTCCATGATGATGGCAACCGGCACGTTACTGTGAATGGGAATCGCCACCGCTCAACGATAACCGAATATTTTTGGCCCGAATTGGACGATATGGACTTGGATAATATGTGGTTCCAACAAGACGGCGCCACAAGCCACACAGCGAATGTCGCAAGCGATTTATTGAAAACGAAGTTTTTCAATTGACCGCCTCGTTTGTGCAATTTGACGCCGTTAGACCTTTTCCTGTGTTGCTACGTCAAATAGCCTGGTCTATACCAAGAAGCCAGCGACGATTGATGAACCTCGTACAAATATCGAAAGTGAAATTGGAGCAGTATCGACCGATTTATGCTTGAAAACCGTCGAAAATTGGGTTCAGCGTCCGGACTTCTGCAAGCGTGCCCGTGGTGGTAATGCAAAATAAATCGAGTTTCAAATATACTCGTAATGGCATCGAATGTACTTTCACAGGAATAAAAGATTTCATTGATAACCCGAACCGTCTTTGTTGTAGCGCTCTTACTGAAAAACCCGTTATACTTATCTTATCATGTTTCAATAAAGGTGGCTTTTGTTACAAATAGTTTGACTGCGAGTTTTAAATGTGGATTTAAGGCTTCCAGAAGATATGTGTAATATTCTACAATTTTTATGGATCATAAAGTATGGCTGAGGTATCCAAAGAACAACCAATGCTTTTGACAAGACCAAACGGAAATGTACCGTTAATCTTTCTCAATTAAAAGAAGACACGAAGCTCGCTTAATGGAATTGCTTCAGAGAAGGCCGAAAATGCTTACTTTGAACCGCTTTACCTCATGCATGGCACCGCAGTAGAATTACTCGCGTGGTCTCAGAAATTAATTGCCGAATATCAACAACGCCGTTAAAGAAACAGATCAGTGCTTCAACCTCGATTAAAAACAATACTCAATATTACACCATGTAAGCTATGAAGATCAGTGTCCATTCAGAATCAAGTTCAGTGAAAAGAGCTACAATTTGGTTGACTCGATAAACCTGTGATCCAACCAAAGCTTGAAGACCTTACTGTTTCCATGAACTCACTTTAAGACACGAGCTCAAAGCGATAATAATTACTACGCTAACGTCAATATAATTCAAATCTAAAGTCTGCATATTTGAGCAACTTTAACACTAAATCAATATAATATCTGATATAACATATAGATTATTTTCTCTATAAATCATCGTTCTATCTGACTTGTGTCTTTATATATATATTTGTATATACATTATATGTATATTAGGGTGTTTTTTTTTAACTATTAATTTTTTTCAGTCCCGTCACGAAATTTCCTTGGAAATACCCTAAAAAAAATTCCCTGAAAATTTTAGCCCTTAATATTAACATTAAGAACTGGACCAAGGCCTATAAAAATTTTCCATAGAAAATACACTACAATCGTGAGTTTTTATCTTTAAATTCCTACAGATCAGAGGTATTTTATGGCATCGCTTTGACTTTAGACGCATTTTTCTCAGAATTGTTCACTCTACAAAAGTGTCCAGTGCAACAAAGTCGTAACTCACACCGGCGAGGTAGTACGGGGCTCTAAACCTGATTTTTCCAAGAATTTCGATTTTTTTTGTATTTACCTCGTAAATGACCAGAGCCATAGAAAAAATTTTAATGACAAATTTGTAGGAAATTTTAATTGCTATAAAAAAAGTTCGAGGTCAAAATCGCTATCAGTAATACTTCTCGAGATATTCGGCTTTTTCAGTAAGGCTATATAGAATTTTTATAAATGGTATGTATTACAAAATCTATGGAAGTTGCATACAGCCTTACTTAAAAAGCTGGTGTGAGTTACGACTTTGTTGCACTGGACACTTTTGTAGAGTGAACAATTCTGAGAAAAATGCGTCTAAAGTCAAAGCGATGCCATAAAATACCTCTGATCGGTAGGAATTTAAAGATAAAAACTCACGATTGTAGTGTATTTTCTACGGAAAATTTTTACAGGCCTTGGTCCAGTTCTTAATGTAAATATTAAGGCCTAAAATTTTCAGAGAATGTTTTTTAGGGTATTTCCAAGGAAATTTCGTGACGGAACTAAAAAAAAATTAATAGTTCAAAGAAAAAAACACCCTATTGTATATATAGTATATACCAAAGCCACTGCCAAGTTGCTGTCCGCTGGACTCTAATTTACTTTGAACTCTAAAAGTTCGCCTACAACAAAGAAACTTTGTTCAGCTGTACACAGTGCGGTTGAGGGAACGTGTAGACAGACGGTCGGGTATTTGCAAGCCAGGCGAACCACACCGCACAGAGCCAGCCACACAAAGTCACAACGAGCAAGCTGATTTGCAATCAAGCAATCGGTCGATACAGCGTATATTAGTGGCACGCCCTGAGGTTAATGAAATTTGGTCGTTGGTTTGAGAAATTTTACGAATTGTTTGTACGGTTCGCTCTTTGCGCGAAAAAGGAGAAAAAACACAAAACGGAACTGCGAGCCACGGTATCGAATCGATTGATTTCGGTATTTTACTGCTTTGCTCCCTCGTCATTCACAGCAGGTTTGTAGGCCTCCCCGTATGCAAGTTAAAATAACTTAGTTTGTGCCCAGTTCTTTCACTCCACAAATCCGCTTTTTATATCTTCCTTTCAATCTCTATTTCTCTATTAACATTTGTGTGTATATTTATCTATTTCATTGTGTATCCTCTCGTGCGCCATTAATAGCAGTCTAGTTGTTTGGTTCATTTGTTGTAGGTCGTTGTTGTGCTTTGTCCCACAGTTTGCTTCCATTTTTGCTTTCACATTCATTTAGTTTGCTTTTTTATTGCGTCTCCTCGTTCTTGTTTCGTTAAGCTATAAGACTGGTATGTGAAAAATACAATGCAATAAAATTCAAATTCAAGTACAGGAGGAAATTACCCACGTATAAGGAATGTACAAAATTGTCACGCGAAATGGATTGAGACAGACTTTTGACACCACAGTCTAAATAGAGTTTATTCAGTAATGTAATATACAGAGCTATTGTTCGAGAATGTTAAAAATCTACATAAGGTTTTGGTTTCATCTATATTCAGTTTATAGGCTTTTCCATCAGCCTACGCCTTCCTCTTTGAGGTCCGTTGAGCACGTGGTGAGGTTCATCGCTTTTGAATTGCATTTGGAACAAAGGTTTGATGCGTCATTCAACTGGTGAACCAACTTGCTGGCCATCCAACCTAACGAAAATTCCAGGCGTTCTTGATTTTGCTTTTCGACAGGTTTTAATTCAAGGTACATACGCTCTACCACCTGTTCGGATCTCCAATCTAATCACAGCGAAGTTCTGCTACAAGTAACTTGGCAAATTTGCAAACATTGTAAATTATCGCAAATCGCTAGAAGAAAATGTGGACCCCAAAACATCGCCATTTTCCTCTGAAGCAGATATCGATTAGGCTGCGGAAGTCTTGGCCAAAAGCATACACATTGATATCCATATAAGTACGCCAGAAGCTCGAACCACACAGAGCGTTCTGAAGCGGAAAAGCACCTCTGGTCCAATGATGTAATGGTAAAGCGCAGAGAGGAGAGGTGTCTTCGGCTTGCATGGCAGGTCAGTAGAAATCCTACTGACAAACACTTCTCGTTCTTCGTGCCACAAAAGAGCTGAAGCATATTCTTAAAAATTGCGCAACAAGTCCCTAAAGGCGTTTCTAGTTGCTGCCAAACCTGTAAATCCGGTAAACAATCTTTGGAATGCGACCAGACAAAACAATAAGCCGATATCTAGATGCCCACCAATTTTAAAGAGCAGAGGCCATTGGATGAAGTGAAAGCCGAAGTGTTTGCCACACACCTCCAAAACACGTTTACTCCTAAAAAGTTTGGTGATGGATCAAGCCAATTTTTTGGATGTTGCTTGCGAAACGGAATTTCCAATTGCTGAAATAGATAATATAGAAGTGCGGAAGGAGATCAAAGCATTGGCAAACAAAAAGTCACCAGGTTTTGACAGAATTAAAGCGTTACCCAGAAACGTAATCAGTGTGATTGTCAAGATTTTCGACGGAATGTTCAGACTTTGTCATTTCCCATCGCAATGAAAATTCTTAAACCCGGGAAACCTGAACATCTGGTCAATTCTTATCGATCAATTAGTCTACTGGTAATTATCTCGAAAGTATTCGAAAGAATATTTGTACGTAAGCTTTTGTTGATGTTGAAAGACAATCAGCTTATTCGGAATCAACAGTTTGGCTTCAGAAAATTTCTTGGCATAATTGAACAATGCTAAAGTCTTACTTGCATATTCGGACGTTCTATGTTAGATACCGTGATGCTGAGTCGGATTTGAGACCTCTTCGTTCAGGTGGACTCGCATCTGTGCGCTAAATTCTTTATACACCAGATCTTGCAAGATATTTGTTGGTATTCACTCATCGGGAATCAAAAATTTTTTTTTCTATATGGAATATCTTTTTTGATTTCACAGAGTCATATCTTTAACAGATCTATGAAAAGATATCTATTTAGCATATACATGTAATATTAAAAACATGAAATGATCAGCTTTATTAGAAAAGTAACTATAATTGGGAGCCACTTTAGAAGTAGTCAGAAAGCCGACAAATGGAATTTCAGTAACTACATAAGTGAAAACTCGTGTACGTTCACACTTTCTAGCTCGGAAATTTGAAAGATTTGAGGGCTAATATGGCACTTAGGCTTCGAATGCTAGAAAAAGAACGGTTTTATTGAAAACTGGTTGGTAAAGACTTAGTAATATATGAACGTAACTATCTACTCCGATATCAGCCTTCACTATAGGAGGTATTACTTCTTGCTATGGCTACAATTTTTTGTTTCACGTCTCTGATAAACTTTCAAGGACTGACTACTATCCAACAGAATGGCAACAGGTTGGTGCTTAGCTGGCTCCCTACGGTTTGCTTCCGGATGATTACAGCTCTCGTGAACATAGTAAAATTTGATCAACAAAGAGTACTTAAGCAGTCGCAAGTTGCTTCTGGCTTTAGGTAAATACCAAAAGGCGTACCTAGCTTTATACTCTTAGGAAGGTAGAACTTTTCTTGATTGTAGATGTTTTGACGGTTCACTACTCACTCAGTAGCTCGGGGGGTAAGTTAAAAACCTGACCGAATGCAAGATGAACTGTTGTTTGGAGAACAAAGAATATGAGAAACCTTGGTTTTCATGCCTTCAGTTATCAATGTGAACTCTCTGGAATGGAAATTAAAGAAAATCCAAATGCTTTGTCGCCACATGAAATTCACAAATGACTTACTCTAGCAAACCAGTTATTATTATATCAATACTTTTACTATATTAATTTCTGATATTGAAGAACAACAAAAAGAGAGAGAATTTGATATATTCTTGGTTTTTGGATAATATTACATCAACAATGAATTATGCTCAATATCCAGCTATTACATACTGCGGCTCATTTTAGACCATTGAAGCCATACCCATTAATAGAAGTTTCATGAGGAATTAACTCAACGTTTCCATTCCCCTGTAGATAATAAAAAACCAATGATTCTGTGATCGACAGTTCCCGAAATCTAAGCATTTACCGTTGAATTAAATGGTGAAGTAGGTTTAAGAGCGGACTTCTCTGTAGTAATCCATACGCAGAAGGTAGGTTCACACTTTCAGGCCGAAATTGTTGACATAACAAAAATTTGCCATGTGCGCTTCTGCTATAACCAGAGAATCCATAAACAGCCAAGTGGAACAGCCAAGCAGCAATTAAGGCTCTCCGTAGCGCCAAAAATAATAAGGTGGAAAAATTTATCAAAACCATAGAGTTGCTGGCTTAATGTGGTTAGCACCAGGAAGCACAACCTTCCGGGGTAAATGTTTCTTTGAAATCCGATCACTGCCAAGTAATATTTTTAACTTCTTCTTATTTATTGGCGTAGAAACTGCTTACGCGGTTATAGCCGAGTTAACAACAGCGCGCCAGTCATTTCTTCTTTTCACAAGGTTGCGCCAATAGGAGATTTCAAGCGAAGCCAGATCCTTCTTCACCTGGTCCTACCAACGGAGTGGAGGTATTCCTCATCCTCTGCTTTCCACCGGCGGGTGATGCGTCAAATACTTTCAGAGCTGGAGTGTTTTCATCCATTCGGAAAACATGACCGAGCCAGCGTAGCCGCTGCCATTTAATTCGCTGAACTATGTCAATGTCGTCGTATATCTCGTACAGCTCTTCGTTCCATCGAATGCGATATTCGCCGTGTCCAACGCGCAAAGAACCATAAATATTTTAGTATTTTAAACAGTTTATAGAAATCTCCGAATGACGCTGGGCTTAAAACAGACTTCTTCATGTCATATATGGTATTCGTATGTATCAGGCTTCGAAATAATTCCCTGCAACTCTTTATTTTCAGACCACAAGACAATACTTGCTGGAAAACAAATCAACTACAGTTGCCTAATTTGAAGCAAAATACCAAATAGAAAGTTTAGAGAATCGCTATAACCCGCGTATAGCCCTCGATGGCTATTTAAAAAAAAAATAAAAAAAAAAATTGAATTTTTATACAAAAGTGATATCATATTCTTTAAAACGATTTAAACTTATAGCCTAACTGTTATATATGCTCTCGGATGATTACCGTGGTGTGGCAGTACTATAATTTTCTATTTTTACTCAACCAGCATTCGAAGCCTCGGGCTACTATTTAATTTTAAACTATATTGATTTGAAGAAAAAATATAGAAAATAATTTAAATTTTTTAAGAACTTTCCAGCTAGTGAAATAACTTTCGCAGTCTTTTTGCCAACGTCTCTTTCAAGACCAACTAACTATAACTGAAAATCAATTATTTTCTTTTGTTCAGCGCACTTGCACACACACACACACCGACCCCTGCAGGCTTAGAGCGGCTAATAGCAATTGTCGGCAGCTAATTAACTGCAACGAATGCAAACATAACCGCACACAAACGCACGTGACACGCAAAATTGCACACGCATACAGACGCACATATATCTGCAGAAATGCACATGTATATGTGTACAGTTAGCAAAGCTCTTTTGTCATGCACTTGACACTTATGCAAATGCCTGCACGCTGCCAAACTGCCGAATTTGCACGCAACACACACCAGAAGCAGGAGCTTCTATGTGTATGAGCGCCAGCAGTGTACACGTGAGTGTGTGTTTGTATGCGTGTTAGCGCTGGCATGTAGTGAATCCGTGCTGCTTGCAAAGTGGCCATGTGCAGAGCTGATGCTTACACATGCAATTCAATTAGTACCAATTGCACGCATACAACACGCAACACATGTACCTCAAGTTGTTGTTGTTGTTGCGCTGTTGTTCTTGTTGTTGTTATTGTTGTTGCTGCTACTGAAATTTTCATGTTCTCCGTATCGATACTTGTATGCCCGTGTTTGTGTTGTTAGCTAGGAGGTGACACACCTGGTCGCATCTCCATCACAGTTGGAGCAATTGCATTCCAAATTGCTTTCGTTGCAGCCCATTTGCATTCAAAATTCTTTCATTGTGGTTTTGAGTGTGTTGTCTCAGCTTTCATAGGTGCTAAGTGGGCATGGCAGTGCATTATTTTATAGAGTCATAATATGATGAAATTTATCAAACAGACCCGAAAATGTACGTATTGGTTATGATCATGAAAGCACCTTCAAGTAGTAGTCTAATTACAGAGCTCTAAGTTCACTAAGTTCATTGTACTTCCTGGTGGTAACCACATTAAGCCTTATCCAGCAACTCATTGGATATGGTAAAACTCCTAATTTTTTTCCAGCCTATTGCGCAATATGACTGAAGATATGAAGCATTGGGAGTCTTGGAAAATAGCCCGTCTCCACCGGTTAAAGGCTGAGCATTCGCAAAGATGATATACCAGCGTCTTATCATCCTACGCACGTGATCTGCACTCCGCCGAACCCATTTTTTCAATTTTTTAAAGCGAAATCTTATGATGATGGTGCCTTATGAGGATCTTTACAATATTACTAAGCTCTCTTTCGCTTAGAAATAGAAACTTTTTGATCTGTCCACCATCAACACAACTTCAAAGTAACTTTGTGGTAATTCCTGCGTTGCTGGTTTTCCTAGACCTGAGATGTTCCACTAGGGTACATTGCTTCATATAACCGTTGAAGAAGGTGAATAGTCAGGGGCAGCTTAGGGGAATTGTGTTTCCAGCTACACCCAAGCGGGCCAACTCGTCCGCATCTTCGACTGCCCTAGATGACAGGGTAACCCTATGATATTAAACGTTTTACCTACTGAGAATCTAGTTACTACCTGCTTACATGACTTTACACAGTGAGACTTAGTGTTGACGCTACAGAAGACCTTAATTGGCCTTTGGACTACAAGAAGGTTTATGGACTTGCTAATTAGATCGGAAGCCCACTTGACCTCTTGAAGAATTGTAGTCATTTAGTTTCAAGCTATGTTCTGCGTATGGATTACTACAGAAAAATCTCGTTTCTGTTTCACCCTTTGATCCATCGGTGAAAATTTAGATTTTACCGTTGGAACTGCCGCTCACAAAACATTGGTCCAGTCTTCGCTACTAAAGAAAATAAATGTTGTGTTTAATTCCTCATGGATCTCCTTTTATCGGTCGCATTGCCAATTTAGCTCGAGTGCATTAACAAGGTCGAGTATAATACCATTCCCGACTGGCTTCATACTTCACTAAAGCCTTCACATAAACAAATAACTTTTTAAATTTTTTTTATAAACGCAAATTTCTGTCTAACCAGCGACTTTTCCAAGTTTGGCAGTAAAAGTAAGTTCCACAGGGTTAAATCAGGAGAACTCGGTGGATGGGGTAGCAGTCAATAGCCTAATTCGGCAGTGATAGCGGCGGGTACACCTCCTCCGGTGGACCGCATTTATTGCAGGTCGGATCAGTCCAACAATTCAGCATTGTAGAGCTCCGTGACGCATTGCATTTCTACAAATATTCACTGTAGATCCCATTTTGCCAATCCGCGAAAACAATGGTCATCACCTTTCTGATAGAGAGTATCCCTCTTCTTTGAAGTGCATTGTATTGAGTGCTCTTTTGCCTCTGAAATGCACTCGTGAATCCACATTTCGTCGATGGTTATGAAACCACGCAGAAACTCTTTCGAATTATGCTCACTAGTAAACCGCGTCAAATAGTTTCACAAGGATTTTTGATTAGCCAAAGTAGGTGCTCCGAAATCGGCTATAACAAAAAATATAGTGACAAGACTACACGAAAGCCTTTAAACCAAATTTCGCAACCGCCGTCGCAGGAAAAGAGTCATCAAATGTCACATGCTACATTCAAGTGCTATGTGATTTCACAGCACGATTTCCTTTTCCGATAGGAAGAGAATCACCAATCAATTTCCCAATTTTTCAAAAATACTACAATAGTCATGGTGGTGTTCTTAGTCCACTGGCATATTTGCCGATTAGACAGTGACCTCAGTTAGTTCCCTTTGAGCCACGTTTGCCTACTTGTTGGGCAAATCTGGGATTGATTCCACCGAGGCTTAATTATATTTATAACAAGTTTGGTCGATTCAATATCACGATAGCCAGACGCATATACATTCCCTCTTATGGGGAGTCTAATTGTAGAGTGATGCCTGCTCTGGCTAGTTCAACCAAGAATATAACTATGTCATGAAACCCATTGCAGGTTTGTCGTAAAATACAAGTAGGATGTTAGATTCACTAGCTTCCAGTGGGAAATGACTCTTAAAATCGTACAATCCTACTTCTTGCGATACTGGATTATATCGGGTCAGAAGGGCCATTGGGCTACGCAAGTGACGGCAGTTATAGTCAGAGAATCCAAATTACACTTATAATGAATTATCTTGATATCAGAGATGTGAGCCGGTATTCCCTAAATAATTTCAATTCTGATACTGCTGGTTTGATAAAAAGTTTCGCCAACACCTCAAAATATTTCTGCGCTTGTAGTCCTTGTCAATCACAAGAGTATAAAATACTCGCTGCACTTATTCGCTTATTTTAATCTAAACAGGTTATAATAGGTTTGCCACGATGGGCCCAGAAAGAAAGTCAGGCCCTACAAAGTATATTCTACTGTGCCCAAAAAATAAGGTGATATTTGAATTTAAACTGCGTGCGTCGAAGGATTTGGAGAATTATTTTTTTTTTTAGGTTGGTAGTACTGTCAGTCACATTTATGTCAAATTTCATGTCAAAATATTCATTAGTGTTTGAGGTACGTGTCGTTTTGTGAGCTGCTAAAAGTGAGTTTTTCGTTTTTTGCGTTGTCGAAATTTGTTAAGCAATTTATTATACATTAAATTTTGTTTACGGAATCAATTTTCTGCTGCGGATACATTGAGGATGGTGCAGAAAGCTTTTTGTGATGAGGCTATGTCTAAAAAAAATGTTTACAAGTGGTATAGTGAGTTCCAAGCCGGCCGTGAACGTGTCGAAGACGAAGAGCGTCCAGGGCGACCACAAACCTCAACCGACGAAGCTCACGTTCAACAAATCAAAGATTTGGTGTTGAAAAACCATCGATTAACAATTAGAGACCTTGCTGATGAAGTTGGCATATCGAAAGGCTCAGCCAATACCATTTTGAAGGATGTTTTGAGCACCAAGCGCGTCAAATCTGGACTGGTACCGAAAACATTGAATTTTTTGGAAAAAAGGCGTCGCGTTGAAGTGTGTGAAACGACGCTTTCCGACTACCAGGGTGTCATGAAACGAATTATAACTGGCGATGAGACTTGGATCTATGCTTACGACCCCGAAACAACCGATCAATCGAGCGAATATCGTGCCAAAAGAGAGCCGAGACCAAAAAAATCGCGCCAAAGTCGCTCAAAAATCAAGGTCATGTTGACTGATTTCTTCGATTATCGTGGTGTTGTGCATTATGAATTCCTTCCAACCTGACAAACAGTCAACAAGGAATATTATTTGAACGTTATGCGTCGTTTGCGTAACGCCATCCGCCTAAAAAAGCCGGAATTGTGGAAAGACAATTCTTGGTTTTTACACCACGATAATGCACCATCCCATACTGCCCTCGTAATTCGTGTTCATTTCGCCAAAAACTCAACCCATATCGTTCCGCAACCACCGTATTCACCTGATCTGGCGCCGTGCGACTTCTGGCTGTTCACCAAGCTCAAAAGACCGCTCCGGGGACACCGTTTTTATACCATAGAGGAGATTCAAGCCGCAGCGAAGACGGAACTGAAGGCCAACCCGGAAAGTGACTACAACCAGTGTTTCGAAGATTGGAAAATCCGTTGGCATAAGTGCATTGCATGCGGAGAGGATTACTTCGAAGTGGATGAAATTGATTTGGCAGAATAAATAAAAAACTTTCAAAATAAATACAATGTCACCTTATTTTTTGGGTCAATAATATACATATGGGATAATCTATACAGTTTTTGAGATTTCGATCTGAAAATTTGCACACGTCATTTTGTCCCCAAGAGCTGCTCATTTGTCGGAACCGCTGATATCGGACCACTGTAGCATATAGCTACCATACAAACTGAACGATCGAGAACAAGCACTTGTGTGGAATATTTTGTATTTGTGAAGTTAACGTCTATTCTTACTTTTAATTTTAATTTTGTTTTTTTGGGCAAACTCGCTGTTGTGTTAATGAAACTCGGCGCAATTGACGCCAAAACAAATTAGAACCTTTGCCACTGCTCATTCGCTAAACGGAAATGCGTTAACGCGTGTGTAGAGTGCGAGTAGAATGGGCTCACTGGTATAATAAAGCGTTAGCACCATTTCCTCGCATCACGCTTTTGACCAACTTTGATATGCTGCGAGGCTGGCCTAGTTAACACAGCTGGAAGTGTAGTTGCCAGCGCTGAAATCAAGTGTTGTTGCAACATACAAATGTGTATGTGCAAGAGTATGTGTTAGTGCACTTTAGCAACAGCAATTGCTATAGTACAACAATCACTCATCGTTTATCTGCTGTACTCGCGTTCCCATCACTGCCGGGCGCAGCAGCGTCAATTGCATTGCTGAGTTTCATGTATACTGAGTGTAATTGTTGTTGTTGGTTTTGGGCATTTGATCTGCAGAAAAGAATTCGCTTCCACTCTTGTGTAGCGGCGCTGCGGTTTTGCAAGGCTCGACAACACCAACAGTTGGCGGCGAAACACCATCATTGTTCCGCTTGTCAACAACAGCAGTTGCAACTGGCCGCAACAACAACAATAACAATCAGTCACGACAATTGCAATACGTAGTGAAATTAACACTGCAACAACAAGAAAGTATTGCACTCAGACACACATTTCTATATGAAGGTATGTATGTACGGCATGTGAGCGTGTGTATGTGTCCGAAGCAGTCTCCATATCTAGCTCATTGAGTTGGCTTTCCACGAACTAGAAAGTTCGCTTTCAGTGCCATTGTTATTTCAGTGCCTGAACGAATCACACAACCAAAGTAAAGTGACTTGAAAAAGTTTGCTGTTTTGAAATTTAAGAACCTCGAAAGTGTTGCAAGTGAACGCGTAAATAAATTTGCCTCCGTGATTTTTCGGAGTATTAAGTTTAACAAGCACTAGAAAACAGTAGATGCGAAGTGGACTTCTGCTTTAACCAGCAAGTCCATACGCCTTCAGTTAGACAGCCAAGTGTTCATTAAAGCTCGCCATAGTGCCAAAAAGTCTAAGTCTTCTTGCGATAGGTTATGAAAGCGGGCAATAACTAGATTCTTAGTAGGTAACTAGGTTAATATCATATGAAAAGGCAGTCGAGTTGGCTCACTCGGGGACAGCTGGAAACACATTCGCCTTAAGCTGAACCCCAACTATTCAGCCCCTCCAAAATATTGCCGGATCTGAAAAAAGGGCCTAGGCTGACGATGTGGCAGTTTCGATTAGAGATAAATTCCCGATTACCCTTGCTAAACTTATGCAGACAATGCTAAATGATCGATCAGCCACATCGGACTGCACTTGAATGCTGGCAAGATAGAGCTAGTATTGTTCACTAGGAAACACAATATTCCAGCAATTGGTACCAGGCTAGTAATAGGAGATAAGGTAAGCTGCTTGAGACTAAGTATGGACAGGAAGCTCTCGTGCAAACCAAATTTAGAAGCTAGGATAAACAAAGCAACTAAAGCACTTTACACATGTAAAAGAATGATCGGGCGTATTAACATCTCGGGTAGCACACTGGCTCTCCACAGCAGTTCCAAGAACATTTATGACTTCCGATGTGTTGGTATGGTGGCCCATAAGGGGAAAAATACGCGGTAAGACGAATGAAAAGCATACAAAGAGCAACCAGTATTTGCATCAATGAAGCTCTCAGGCTGGGCACTTAACGTAATTTTACACCTACAAACAACAAGCTTGTTCTGTAAACAAACGGCAGCGAAGTCAGATCTTAGACAGAGAGAATTCTCCCTTGTAGTCGCCAGTAAGAAGGAGCATTTTATGATACTCAAAAAGTTTCCGTTTCGTTTCAAATAAATACTACAGAGTTTAATCTAAATCCGATTCCCAATATTGCCTTCTCTCTCAGAGAAGAGTGCCATGTAGACAAGGGCGCAGGGATAAGCATCTATATAGATGGTTCCAAACAAGATAACCGCAAAATCGTCTTCTGTCTACCAGGGCAATATAATATCTTCCAAGCGGAGCTCAGAGCAATTAAAGAAAGCTTTCTTATTCTGGTAAGGAGTGTGCTCACAACAAGGAAAATGTGTGTTTATAAATACAGAGAACCAGGCGGCTTTGAGATTGAGAGATTTGGTCTAAGTTAGTGATTATTTCACCTTGATCTAACTTCATATTTCTCGATAAGTCTGCAGTGGGTTCCAGGACATACTGATATCCCAGGAAACTGTGAAGCAGATGAACTAGCCTGAGCGGGCACCACCCTACAATTAGACCCCGGAAAAGAGGGATTTTTTTATGATTCTGCCTACTTGCAGATATCTAATCGACAGATGGCTTATAAATATAGCTGAGTCTCGGTGAATTAATCCCTTACTTGCTCAACAAGCAGGCAAACGTGGCAGGAATGGAATATTGGCCGCACATTTATGTAATATTAAAATTTAAAACGAATGATATAATAACTCTAGTAAGGGTACTAGAAGGTATCATCTAGATTACGGAGTCGTCGAACCGAACTCTGCCGCCGCCTTCTCTGCCCAAAAATCGACGAGGAAGCTACGGGTGGGAAGAAGCCGTTGGAGGCGAGGGGCAGTGAGCTTCTCTTACGGATGGGTCAAAGCTTGAGGAGTTTACTGTCGGGAGCTCTCTATCAACTCCAGTTTCAGACTTCCAGACTATTGCAGTGTCTTCCATGCCAAGGTTTCAGCCTCAAGGTAGCAGTAGATCTGCTGCTCCGGAGTGCGACCTCCTTTAGAGAAGTGACCATTCACTCAGATAGAAAATACGGCGATACTAGATCCGGTCGAGAAGTGCCTAACCTGTCTATCAATAGCATCGAGGGTCTTTGTGATAAGACTGATATGAGTGGCGAGACATAGCATAATCGCAGAAAATTGTAAAGCTGAGGAGCTAGCCAGGAAAGGCACCCTAGAACCGCTATCGGTAGAATGGGAGCGGGTCGGTGCTCCCGTATCCTCTTGTGTTCTATTACTGCATGGCTGGGCTTCGTGGAAGCTTGGTCAACGCTGGGCCACCACAAGATTGATCGCAAGTGCTAGCATTCTCTTTGCCCTCAGTAAGGCTAGCTTCTCTCTAGTTTTGGGGTTTTTAACAGGACATTGTCCTATTGGCGTCCATGCTGTAAGGTTGGGAATCTCGCCAGAACCTATTTGTAAGAAGTTGAGGTGAAAAAAACTGAACAGTTCCTGCTTGAGTGCACCGCGTTTGTGAGGTCAAGACGTAAACACTTGGGAGCGCATACCTTCAGATATCCCGAATTGGCTGGAGTTAAAATTAAGGGCCTTAGCAAACTTGTATTGGCTACTAAGCGTTTTGCCAATCTGTAAGTCCGAACACATGAGTTGTTATTTTCTATGGCTTCACAAAGAACTCCATGGTATACCAGTCCACGTGTGATCATCGATCAGCTATCTAACCTAACCTAACTAACAGGTCACTGTCTAATAGGAAGACATTCCAATAGACTAAGAAAGCCTGTTAGGAGTTAAAAGAGAAGGAGACTGTCAACATCTTCCATGAGATTGTAAAGCTCTAAATAGGAAAGTAATCGCCACTATCAGCCAAGGGTTTCTTGACGACGTCTTGAAGGATACTCAGATAAAACTTTTAGTACTGATGAGCTTCAAAAGAAGCATGATGGTTTAGAGAGGAGCTAATAGAGGACTTTAGTCCCGGTGGTATCAGAATGGGTCTCCTATAGGTGTGTCGTTAGACAGCCTCTCAACCTATCTGCCTTGGGTGGGAAAGTTAACAGGAAGTTGTTTTTTGTAATTAAAAAGCAATACAAATCTTAGAAGAATTAAAATAATAATAATATATTAAATTCAGGTAACGAATTATTTAGCTCAAAAAGTTTATAACGGTGTAAGCGTATTTCGACGAACACCAGCATTCAAATCAAATTCGACAGCACTCAATCAAACCCACGCGCAATGTTTTGGCTCTGCAGCGTGTCACTCTCGTTATTCGATTATCGTTTAATCGCTATAAATGCATTGATTTACGATTTAATTGCGACGGAAATTGCAAACGCGAATGCGCACATTGTTATTGCGGCCAATGTCATGACAGAATTTGACAAATCAGCAGCACGCGCTGCCACGACACCAGAAACAAAAACAATACCACCAACCGGTGCCGAGCAACAAAGAGTTGCACACGAAATGTCTATTAAAGGGAAAGCAACAACAATGAAAATACCAACAACAAACACAATAAGCACCAATAACAACACAGCTGACGTGGCATTTTTCGGCCAAAAACTGAGTGATTACAGCGATGACGATGAAATAAGTACGAACAACAGCAACAGCAACAACAAAAGCAAAATGACGCGAGGAACAAATGGAGCAAACAACAACACAGCACTACAAGTAGCGCTACCAGCAAGTGCCAACGTGCCGTTTGTTTCTATTGCTGCAGCAAGGCCACTTGCTATGAGCGCGCACAATGGTACGCATGCCAACAACAAGGCGACCGTTATGCCAACAATAAATGAACGCGTTGACAATTTTCGCAATGACAAAAAGGAAACGAATGTGTGGACAACAACAACAGCAGCAGCAGCAGCAGTAAAGGTCGAGCGAAGTATGGTAGCACCAATAGGAACAACAAAAACAACAACATCAGCAACAAGCAATGCGGCGACGTTAGCAATTTCAAAGCGCCCAGCAATAAAATCGACAGCAATGCATTTGACGACATCAGCGTTGGCCACGGCATCGGTAATGACAGTAAAAACAACCGTACAAGCAACAACAGCTGCAACACCAGCTGCAACTACAAACGCACAAGCTGCCAAGTCAGCAATAGAGCATGCAGCAACAGCCGAAGCGCATGAAACAAGGTCCAAATGGGCAACAGCATTAGCAACAACAACAACAACAACACCAACAACAACCGTGCGTATAATCCATGCAACAGCAGCGTGGCCAACATTGCGCAGTCATGATTTATTATCGTCAACAAATGGGATGCCAAATTGTCGGAATGCAACGTGTGTGTGTGTGCGCACAGAAAAATCGCATGCTGCAACAAATATTAATACAGCAACAGCAGCAACAACGACAACAACACCTATAGCGCCGACAACGCGTGTACCAATAACGACCGCCATGGCATCGGCAACAACATTATTGCGCACATCAACGACAGTGGCGAACACAACGCTACAAACCACAAAGGCGGCGACTCCTGTGCGGCATGCAGCAGCAACAACTGCAAATAAAGGCGGTGCGTCCGCAGCATATGCAGCGGGCGCGGCTGGCAGCACAACTGGTGAAGTTGCAGCTACGCCAATGAGGTCTCTAATGCCTTGTCCCACTTACAGTTCACCCGCTACGCCTGCAGCGCCAGCAATGTCAACAACAACAACAGCAACAGCAATTCATACAGCTGACATAACGGATAGTGCAGCTGGAAAGTCAACAGCAGGCCCATTGCAAACGCAGTGGCAACGCATACTGTCGCGTCGCAAGCGTTATCTGGCCTTTCCGGAGGGAACATCATTCACCGTATGTGGCAGCAAATTTTTATTGCTTTATTAATGATTGGTTAGGGAATTATAATGCGCTGAAAAATGCTTGTCTGCCAACATTATAATTACACACATGCTTTGAAGCGGGCATATAAAGGGTGTTTTTTTAGCGCTTTAAAACTTTGTTGCCAAAATTGCCGATTCTTTTGTCCTTATCACGCAAATTTCATAGCATTTAGTGCTGGAAGACAATGTCGGGCGTATGGCATCACGACTGTGTCTTAGTTATAGCCGTGTTTACAATAGTACGCCAGTCATTCTTCCTTTTTCTTTTTTTTTTGCATCCAATGGAGATTCCAAGTGTAGTCAGGTCCTTCCCCACCTAGTCTTTCCAACGAAGGATGGTTTTCCTCTGCTTCCTTCGGCGGGTACTGCACAGAGCTGGAGTGTTTTCATTCATTCGTACGACTCCAGCGTAGCTGCTGTCTCTTAATATGCTGAACTATGTCAATGTCGTCAGATATCGCGTACACATCATCGTTTCATCGACTATTCGACGTTGCCAATCCGCAAAGAACCATAAATCTTTCGAGAACCTTTCTCTCGAAAACTCGCACCGCCGACTCATTAGATGTTGTCAACATCCATGCCTATGCATCATGTAGCAAGACGGGTATGATGAGTGACTTGCAGAACTTGGCTTTTGTTCGTCGAGAGAGGGCTTTATTTCTCCTTTGCCTACCTGTTAGCAAGGGATATTTTGCGATAGATTTCGAGGCTGACGTTTTTTTTGGTGTTAATACTAGTTGCAAGATAGACGAAATTATTTTCGACTTCGAAGTTATGACTGTCAACAGTGACATGGGAACCAAATCGGGAGTGCAAAGACTTTAACAGGAGAGATTTCGTCTTGCCGTCGTTCACTACCAGATCCATCGCCAGGCTAGAGAAAGCAGAACTAATAGCGCGGTTGTTGAGGTCAATGATATCAATAAAATCACAATTGAAGAAGCCGCACGATAGGGAGTCACTTTACCCGAAACATTGTTTGGTATCAAACGGCTCGGAGAGCTCCTTCCCTGACGGAGATTATGGTATTAATCAACGTCAGTTTACACAGCCGTATTAGTATTGTGGGGATCTTATCCGAGGCTGTTTTCTCATTTTCAGTGCGGGTGTTTTTTAAGGGTCCCAAACCCAGCGCACAACCCTGGGCGGGATGTTTTGCCTTCTAACTTTAGCTCGTCTTCAAACGGATGTTTTTCGGCTACCCAGACGATACTTGACCTAAGATCTATATGTAAAAAAATCATTTCTGGTCACTCCCAAGTGAATGGCGATCAGAGAGTTTTCCTCACTTGGGTGGACTTTTACACATGACTATATCGTCCGAATTCGAGTTCAAAAATGTTCCATCACTTAGAGCTATTTTTGTTATTTAATAAATTGCGATGCTTTGATCTCTCTATCCCTTGACTACAACACAAAAAACAGTACGCGTTGGGTAATTTTTACTATCATTTTCCATTTTAGAACCCAAAATTTGCAAGAAATAGGCTCTAACACTACAATACAAGAACGTGGCTTTGTTCGAACTGTTTGTACGGCAGCGATATTCTATAGTCTTTGAAACCGTACATTTCGTTCGGATATTCGACCATAATTCCATTTTCTCTGGATATTAGCAATCCCAAAGAATATCTTCACGAATCTTCAGCCTCCATCTTGATCTTGGTTATATAGACCGAAGCCAAAGAAGTTTTGAATGTATACTAAGTGCTGTATAAGTTTGTCCGGGCTAAGCTAGCTCTAAAAAATCACCCTTTATATTATACGTACCGAACTTTAACTGTATTTATTCCCTCGTGTGCAAAGTTTGAAAACAGATTCTTATTTATTTTCAAACTCTTCGTATTCTTGTGGCCTTTGCGTGACACAGAAACCGTGGCATGGCAACATAATGCATTAAAGAAATTTACAAAACGGGAAACTGAAATAAATTCAACTTTAATAAATATGAAGTTTGGTGGTTTTGGAGATTACACTGGTTTATAAAATTTATATTTTTTCCGTACCCTCAAAACAAGGTCGTCACTATTAGCAAAGAACTCAAACTTTCTTTTATTTATTTTCCTTCCAAATCTTGCGAAATACATTTTTTTCACTAGTAATTCCTTAACCTCAAACTCTCATATGGTCTGCGCCACGTCAACTGAGCATAATCGTTCACACTTTTAGACATCGGTCTGCATAACAATCGGCATCATTGGTAATCCTAATTACAGTTACATGAGTTTTGGTTTAAATTTTGGCATTGGATATGATTTGCCCAACGCCACATGGGTACTTAATCAACTGCATGGCCTTAGCCGACGTCCGTTGCCGATGGCTGTGCATCACAGACGCAGCAAGCGTGCCATCTATGAGCGTATCGCCGAAGCTGTGAACAAGTAAATGAAAAAATTACACTCTGTTTATAGTTTGGCTTGCTTTTAATTGCAATTAAAATACAAATTCTTCTGATTTATAAGAGAATTACTAAATTTATTACTCTTTTCCTACCTGCATGCAGCATGGGCTATAGCGGACGTGACTGTGTGCTTCGTGCTTTGTGTGAGAGTCGTCAGTATTTTAGCCGCACCAAAATGGGCATGATTGGTGAGATTCTGCGCGTGATATTTAGGTGAGTCGGTTTTTGATTATTTTCAGTTGGTGAATACAGATTTTTTAATAAAAATATTTGCATGCAGTTTACCCAAGCAACGCATATTCAGCCGGGAGTTGCGTGAGGATGCCGACATTGCCGCTTATGACCATGCCTACCGCAAAGCTGATTCGCAGGACTGCGTCGCGCAGTATGACTGTCCGTTTTCACTACTTGAATTGGCATTTGGAAGGTATTCGACGCCGTCTGATGACTTCTATGGCGAATCTGGCATGTGAAAGGCAACACTTTCGGCATTGGAAAATGGTTTAATCATTATTTAATAGTTGCTTAAAGGAATTGCCGAATTGAAAGAAAATAAATATTAACCGCTACTCTAGACAGAACTTCGCTCCATAATTCTGTTATTTTATCATGCATTTGAATTCTGAATTAATTCGCTCCAAAATGTAACCTCTTCTGAATAAGCCATGAATAGGTTCGCATGTCGAGGAACGAATATTATAGATCTCTTGTGCAGTCTACTTTAATTTCAAACAAAACAATAAAAAATGTTAACTTCGGTTGCAACGATAGATACCTCGTCAGAAAAACTTCCATAAAAGCCATGACATGACAACTTTACACGAACGCAATTACCCTATATTAGTCCAACAACGGCCTCTCCGTGTGCAAAATTTCAGATTGTTATCTCAAAAACTAGTTCGCGTATGAAGATGAGATGGACAGATAGACGGACCTGGCTAAATCGACTCGGCACGCCACGCTGATCAATTATATTTTTTGGGGTCTCGGCTGTTTCCTTCTGAGAACCTTAATATACCCCACCCAGGGTACAAATATAATTTTGTAATAGACTATCATGAGGCCAAGATCGCAAAGTTACACATACAAGTTTTGAAGCCGAGTTAAACTGAGAACCCATAGAAGCGACAACCCATTTTCATTTTATGTTATTTCGGAGACGACTATTACGCAAGCGAGAAAAGGAGATCCACGAAAAACTAAACATATCGTTTTCATTACCCAGTAGGAAAGATTGGACCAACAGTTTTAATGGCAAAATCTACATGTTTACTGACAGATCAAAGAGTGAAAAAGTAACAGGAGCGGGGTTCCAACTAAATTACAACAATTTTGTCTTTCAGCCGAAATTGTGGGCATAACAGAAGGTTCTAAGTAAGCGTCTGCTCCAACTAGCACATCCATAAATATACTAGTGTATAGCAAAGCGGCAATTAAGAACATCCATAGTACCAATACTAGATCTCACATAACCTAACTATGCAAGCAGACAATAACTAGGTTCTTAGTATGTAACAAGGTACCCAGTCATATAGGAATAGAAGGAAATGAAAAGGTAGACGAGCTGGCTTGCTTGGAGGCTGCTGAAAACGCAATAAGCTGACCCAGGCCATTCAGCCCTTTTGAAGGGTCCTTTGAAGCAGGGGACAGGAACACAAAAAATACCGAGCATACCACAAAGTTTCTTTGCGGTAGTGTTGATGTTGAGCAGACCAAAAAGCTGCTAATTCCAAGCAAAGGCGAGCTTAGTAATACGAGTATTGTAGGCATCATCACAGTCACCTTCCTTTAAGATCTCGCCTTCAGAAAATGGGAAAAGTAGATTCGATGGAACTCAAAGTGGAAGATAAAGTGATACTGGAACATTATCTATGCTAATTCACAGACCTCAGCCTGATGAGAAGGGACTTATTCCACGACTTCCAATGATCCAACCTAAGAAACATTTGGCAGCTGAGATGGAATAGAACCAGGTTTTTCGCAAAACCCACTACGTTGCTGGATAAGGCGGAATTGATAAAATTTTAACATAAGGAACTGGAAGCATCGCTGGATGAATATGATGTGTGTCAAAAATGTTGTTTGAATTCTACAAAAAGCAAAGCCAGTGAAATAAGTTAAGTTGCAAAAGGATTGCAGAAGATCGGAATCGAAGCAATTATATATTTATATATATGATATAAAGTGTGATTCATTTCGAGACTCCCTACTTTTTTAAAGAAAAAACACAGAAACTTCAAATTTAATTGGAAATGTTTATTACCATTCGAAAGATCATTATTTGGCATTTATTTTTTGAAGATTACCTTTTTCAAACGTTAGCCGCAGCTACGTCTGAGATGGTCCATCCATTGAGTGGATTTTCGAGGACTCTTTCGAGCATTTGGACTGGTAACTGACGAATGACAGGCGTGCTGTTTTGCTTCAAGGCCTGAATCGAAAAGGGATTGTCTACATAGACTTTAGACCTTACATATACTCACAGGAAAAAGTCTAACCGTGTGATATCACACGATCTTGGTGAACAATCGACTGACCTAAAACGTGAAATTATCTGCTCATCGAAGTGTTCTCTCATTAAATCCATTGATTGATGCGATTTGTGGGATAAAGAATATTGGTTATCTTCTTAAAGGATAAATGAAAAATCATCTAAATAATTCTTGCTTTCACTGAGTATTATTAATTTTTTTTTTAATTATTCGGACCTTGCTACGAGGATACATAAATAACTTAAAAAAATTCATAGTTGACTAGAAAATATTTCCACAAAATCGCAATCAGTTTCGTTTTGAATGGGTGAGACATAAAATCTTGCACTTATGCTATCGAATGCGTTCTCCCAATAAAAAATATTGTAAGTGTTCTGAAGCACTCTCCTCTACAGTAGCGGACAAAAAAACGGAACACTTAGTTGTAGTGACTTTAAATAGATGTAGTGTTAACAAATCAAACTTTTTTATATAAGTAAGTATTTATTTTACATTATTCAGCTACAATAAAATGTTTTTATTTATATTCTTTAGTATTCACATGGCTGCAAATAAAATGAAAGGTCCAAAAAGTCCAAAACTGACTGAAATTGATAAAGCCACAATTTTGGCTTTGCGATCGCAAAACTTGAGTATACGTTAAATTAGTGGTAAAATAAATTTTATTAAAACTACTGTCGGTGCTTTACTTCAGAAATATGCGAAGGCTAAGTCTTTAAAACGCAAAACGGATCCCGGACGTCCGAAGAAGACCACTATCAGGGATGACCACCATATTAAGCGGACTAGTATTCAGATTAGATTTAAAAACAGCTGAAGATATCTGAAGTGAATTTCAGGAATTAAATGGAACCGAAATCAGTACGCGAACAGTACGATGGCACCTTCAAGAAGCCGGACTAACTGCCTGCCGACCTGCCAAAAAACCACTATTGACGGTAAAAATGCGACAAAAACGCCTCCAATGGGCGAAACTGCATAAAACCCGAACCAAAAAAGATTGAAGAAAAGTCATATTTTTAGATGAGTTTAAAATTAACATCTTCCGTTCAGACGGAATGTCGTAAGTTTGCAGAAAAGTTGGTGAACGCTTCAGTAATGAGTGTGTCAAACATACCGTCAAGCAGGGAGGAGTCGGATGATCTGGAGGTGTTTTTCTTATCATGGTGTTGGACATTTGGCCTTGATTGATGAAAATATTAACGCCATTAAATAAAAACAGATCTTACAGGAACAACGGGTCCCATCAATTGAAGAGCACTTTTCCTATATGGACAACATAATTTTTCACGTTGATTCTGCGCCATGCCATCGAGCCAAATCGGCAAGTAAGCTTTTTTTATAGTACATAATCTTAATAAAATTTCAGTTTTACAAAGACATGTTTAATACACATTTTATTTATTTTTTTTTTTTTAGATAAAAAAATATTTAGCAGAATTGGCTGTTTTATCACTGGACTGGCCTGGGAACAGTCCTGATATAAACCCCAAAGAAAACTTTTGACACATCATGAAAGCGCGCATAACCAAGAAGAGACCAAGTATTTTGTCAGAACTTGACCGAATAATTGAAGACATTTGGTATAATGGTATACCGGCACAAATTTTACAGCACTTAGTTGATTCCATGGCCGAACGAATAAAAACCGTCATAAAAAACAAAGGAGGCGCCACGAAATATTAAATCAAGACATTTTGATGTCTCTATTATTATTACTAATTTTAAAAAAAACGAGTTTTTATTGTATCGCGTTTAGTTTCGAGAAGATTTTTTATAAGCATCATAGTAGAAATTGAAAAATCGGAAATATTTTATTTCGGCTTCTAATAAAAAATGGAAGTATTTATTTTGAACTAAGTTGTTTATTTTTGTTTCGAATACTTATATATACAAAGTTTCATGAAATTTTTTTATATAGGTCCACATTTTTAAATAAAATCAAATAACCACACATTTCTAAGGTGTCCTCTTTTTTTTGTCCGCTACTGTACAATTCACATATTGGTTCCATCCTTGTTCGCAAACGAAATAACGCATCATTAAATTAAAAGTTTTCCAAGTTATCGATGTTTAATTTAATGGTGAAAAATTAATAGCCATTCACATTCGCGTGTGTAAAGAGCGCGAACGCCTTGTAAGCGGCATATCCGCAACGAAGACCGTATGCAAGTGAACGAATCACGACGAACGAATGACCATTAAAAGTGAAATTCAAATTTTATTGAATTTTAATTACAGAAATTTTTGCTTGCACCGCTTTCATGATAAATGGCGCTCTCACTCTCGAGTGCCTCTTTGCTGTGAGGCGAAAATTTATGCGCATTTCGGCATTTTCAATTAGGGTAATTAATTCGACGAATTCACCACTCTGAAATTTGGGAATTTTCTTAATATAACATACAGCATTGCAACAATTTACGCTCAGGCAATATGCACAAAGGTATGTGATTTTTACACTCTTGCAACATGTTGCTATAGAGTATAATAGGTTGTACGTGTCACCTAAAAGGAATCGAGATAAATATACTATATATAATGGGTTGGCAAAAAAGTCTTGTGGTATTTTTATTGAATTTGAATTTTTTTTTATTGAAATTGAAATGAATTTTTGATGACTCATGCGCAGCTCTTGACCGATGCTACTATGCCGGTCTCTTTCGACCAATTCTGCGATTTTATCGCAATTTTCGACGACAGGCCTTCCGGTGCGTGGCGCATCTTTGACCAGCTCTACACCAGAACGGAGACGTTGAAACCATCGTTGTGCGGTGGAAATGGAAACTGTATTGGCAGCTTGAGATGCATTTTTGCCTTTATCGTAGTAGAACTGTAAAATATGCCGTATTTTCTCTTTATTTTGCTCCATGTTTGCGATGCTATAACTCACGAACGACTTTAAAAAAAACGACAATCAATCAAACACGTGTTAGCGCGTGAAATGAGCTTTCCAAAAAGTTATAGCATGACCCGATGCGACGAATAAAACTGGAACTACGCGCTTTCAGCGCCAACTAGCGAAAATACCTCAAGACTTATTTGACAACCAATCATAAATGATCAGGATGACGAGAGGAGTTGAAATCTGGGCGACTGTCTGCTTGTTCGTCTGTCTGGCCGTCCATCTGTCCGTCCATGCAAGCTGCAACTTGAGCAAAAATTAAGATATATTGATGAAACTTTGTTTGCGGGTTCCTTAGTACAAAAAAATGAGCATAAATGAGCCTAATCGGACCACGCCCACGAACATGAATAAAGCGATTCAACAATCTGTTAAATTTCAAATAATAATGTGCCCTATATTAAGTATCAATTCCTACATATTTGGTGTAAGGGTTCGGTGAAGTCTAATTGCAGCGTGTGTTCAGCAGAGGTGTGAAACAAGCGGCTCGCTTTATAAATGTGTACAAAACTCTATACTACTCACCAAGCGACATTGTGCGCTGGGTTTGGGACCCGCTACAGAGAAACTACTACCAATGAAAAAGAAACAACAGCCTCGAATGAAAGCCCCGCTTTTGATGACGACCACAGTAAACGTAATAAGGACTATGATTTAAAGGCATGTACTTGAATTGTTCGGTCCTTAAATTGAGAAGGTGCCGAGGTCCAATTGATTGATGTCCCCGTAAAGGTAAAGGCTGACATCACCGCCGTCCACGAAGTGCGATGATGGCCAGGACAGCGACTGAGACGAGTAACTCTTTGTTTTATTTACTACAGTGGCCATATAAAGGAGCGCAAATTCAGTGTGAGATTCGTGGTGAGAGAGAGTCTCCATCGCCGAGTTCTGACATTCACCCCTATGAATGAACATCTAGCCACAATCCGTTCTTCAACATATCGCTGATTTGCGCCCACGACGGAAGAGAAGTACTATATGACCAAAGATGTGTTATATGAGCGATTGGAGTGCACCTATGAGAGCTGTCCCCGCCATGATGTCAAAATTGTGCTTGGCAACATTAACGCCAGGATGGGCAAAGAAGATGTTTTTCGTACAACAGTCGGAAAATGCAGTCTCCACGATGAAACATCTCCAAATGGGTTGAAGCTGATCGACTTCGCAGGGGCCCGAAATATAGTTATCTTTAGTACTATATTCCGGCTTAAGAAAATTCAACGAGCGACCTGGCTGTCTCTGGGTCGTTCGAAATCCAGATCGGTCATGTTTTGCTAGATGGACGACATGTATCCAATTTACTTAACATCGACTCAGAACACTATCTTGTTGTAGCGTAGATACAAGCCCGCCTCTGTCCATCAACAAAAACACAGAAGATATGATATCGAGAAGCTACTATCACCCGAAGTGAAACGGTTTTCCACTCGACTTGCACTCTTACTCTCTGAGAGAGAACGCCTACCTCGAAATGTTGCAATCGCCCACAACACGAGCAAGGCGGGATAGATACCGAGAACTGAACCCTCAAACGAGACGCATATAAGGACAAAAAAAAAGACAGAGGTAATGCTCCCAAGTTCTACAAAAAGATGCGACGACAGATGTAACAGCGCACGTCGCGACGACAAACGAAGGTTTCAAGACTCATGGAGGACCCACGAGCATACCGATGGATTACCGTCCGAGCTATTCAAACACATCGACCAAGACTTAACAAGGTGCATTTAGCAGATTGTTTGCAAGATATAATCGGAAAGAATGCCCTTAATATCGCATATTAGGTCTTATCGAGCATAATGTGAGAAAGACTGAAGCCCACTGTCAGCAAAGTCATTGGACCTTATAAGAGAGGCTTTGAACCTGAAAAATCGAGTGTTGACGAAACGTTCATCATGCGCCAAGCCTTGGGAAAGTCCCGTCAAAATCACGTCGACGCACACCACCTATTTGTCGATTTTTAAGCCCTAAACGAAAAGGAACTGCTTCTATACCGCGGAACGCCGTACGCCAATATATGATATCATTGGTTTTCTCCAGAATGGATAAGGAAGCGAATCAAATGGGTCTGGTAGTGAACGAGAACAATTCGAACTATCTCCTGTCATCAAGCAAACAGTGGTCGCAGTCGCGACTTGGCTCTCACGTCACTGTTGACAATCATAACTTTGAAGCCGTAGATAATTTCGTCTATCTTGGAATCAGCATCAGCAACAACAACAATATCAGCCTTGAAATCTAACGCAGAATCGCTTTCGATGCAACGATGAACTGTAGGAGTTATACGACGGCATTGACATAGTTCAATGAATCAAAAGACACCGGCTGCGCAAGCAAGGTCATGCTGTCCGGTTGAGAAAGAACACTCCAGCTTTGAAGGTTTTTAATTCAGTATCGGCCGGTGGAAGCAGAGGAAAGGGAAGGCCTCCACTCCCTTGGAGAGATCAGGTGGAGAAGGACTTGTCTACATAGTTTAATACCGATAAATCAGCCCTCGAGCTTATGATACACTATAAGACCAAAATATGAAGTGTCACAAGGTTCTAAAAGCGCTTTAATGTTCAGTGAAGTTATGGAAATTATGAACCCTTCTAACTAATTACCTTCGCACACCCAACACTCGCCAACTCATTTACACCCTGCCGTCGCTAAGGGTCCTTTTTAACGCTCACTAATATTGGCTATTTATTACCTATGCTGTGCTCGCATTTACGAATATGCCAAGGTAAGCGTTGCCTCCTTATATCCGTCCCACATTTCCCGTCTTTTCACTCTTTTTCGCATTCATTGCGAGAACTTTTTAAGTTTGCGTAGTTCTTCATTTAAGATCTTAAGTGTCCATTTCCGTGGATTTTGCAAATAATTCCCAAAAGCTGTCAGAACACTTGTAACAACAACTACGCGCAAACTACTGCGAAGAGCAAAAAGCAACAGAAGTGTTGCCGAAACGTCAGCGCACGTCGCGTCTTGATGTTGTAACATTTTCGTTTGATTGCAAGATTGATGAGGCGAGCTTACGTGATGCCATCGCAAGCCGAAACTTTTTCCATTAAAATTGCCAGCATTAAGCAACGCGCGAAGTCTGCAACACGGTGTTCGAATATGTTATTTGGCGCTCAGTCTCTCGGCCGCAACTCACTCGCCGTTACCCTCTGTCTCCCGGTCTCGCACTCGACCGCTAATACCAAGCACCCTTTTTTGTCCAGAAGACAATACCAAAATCTCGCCTCCCCAATGACCTCCGCAACTTTGGCCGCGCAATCGGCGACCACATAATAGACACCGCCGCGCCGTGCCGCCCCAAGCAATTGTGCTGGTAATATGCACCAAGCACGGCGCTTTGTGCTAATATCCACCGCAAACGAAATCTACCGGTTCCATCCATATTGGCTGGCTGCTCATTGACCCGCTGCGCTGATAGCCATATTTCAAAAATGTTGACGCCACAATTGTAAGCTGTATTGCATGCACAAATGTTGGTGTGTGTGTGTGCGCGCTCGCGAGAATGGTGAGCTTGGCGAAAAAGGAGAAATTGCCAAGTTGTTAACAACAATAGCAACAATAACATATGGGCATTACTACAATTGCGGCACGTCTGAATGCTAAATTGGCGTACGAAACAAAAACGTACGAACGACTGCAAGCGGCGGCGGCGGCAAGGTGGAGGAGAGCGGCATGCGACGCGGCAGTACACAAGGACAGACAGAAAGTTGTGCTAACTTATTGCCAGCAGGAAGATTCTACGAATGCGCGGTTGTATGGATGATTTGTTGTAGTCACCTTTGGGCTGGCTGCTGTTGCATGCCGCATCGGTGGTGGTTGTTGCCACGGTTTTCGCTTTAGTAATGGCGGCAGGTAAACGGAAGTGAGAAATGTCCACAACGAATGTTGAATGAAAATTTATGGTGGCAGTAAGCCAAGGAAAAAGAGCAAAACGCGCGTAAGCAGCGGAATAAGCGTGGGGCAACAACACTACACATGCAACATACAACATATACAGGCTTTGTCTGCTGTATTATTGCTTTTTTCGATTTTCTTACTTACCTCTTCTTTTTCTTTTTCGCTTTCTATTTGCTTTTTTTGCCCTTTTCTTCCATTTGTTTGCACTCGCAATGGTCGTTGCTCACCTAGTTTTCGTCTAGCATCGTTCATTTTTCTCTTGCCGCTTCGCTTTCTTTTTCATCTCCGTTGTAATAGGTTTTGCTGTCATAACTCAATCCAGTCGCGTTGTTAACGGTGTACTGTCTGTCCAGCATAAGCCATGGGCCGGCAACAGGTGGTCGGTCAATCAACGCTGGCAAATTATATCAAAACTGAGTTTTATAAATGGAAGTGGCTTAATTGAAAATAAAGCAAAATAACGGTGAAAACCAGTCCTTACATTAGCAGGTTCTACATTTGAATGAATAAATAAATTATTTTTTTTTTTTCAAAACGACCAAGTTGGTGAGATTAATGAAAGTATGAGCTTCTTCTTCTTCTTTATCGACGTAGACGCATCTTACGCGGTTATTGACGAGGTAACAACAGCGCACCAGTCGTTCTTTCTCTTCGCTGTTTGGCGTCAAATGGAGATTCCAAGTGTAGCAAGGTCTTTCTCCACCTCGTCTTTCCAACGGAGTAGAGGTCTTCCCCTTCTTCCCCTGGCGGGTATTGCGTCGAATACTTTGAGAGCTGAAGCCTTTGCATCAATCCGGACGACATGACCTAGCCAGCATAGCCGCTGTCTCTGTCTAGTAAAACTCTACGTTCCATCGAGTGTGGTATTCACCGTTGCCAAAGCGTAAAGAATCATAAATCATCCGCAGAACCTTTCTCTTGAAAAGTCGTAACGCCGACTAATCAATTGATGTTTCTGTCCATGCTTTCGCATCATACAACAAGACGAAAATGATGACTTGTAGAATTTGGTCTTTGACATTGTTGTTGGTGATAATGCTGGTTCCAAAATAGACGAAATTATCTACGACTTCGAAGTTATGACTGTCAATAGTGACGTGGGAGCCAAGTCGCGACTGAGGATATTTCGTCTTGCCTCATTCATTTTAAACAGCTTTAAAATCGACGAAGAGGTGGTGTGTGTCGATCTGATAGTACTTATGGGCTAGCAAAACAAAATAGAAAGGAAGACTTCCAACAAAGCTCCTCTTATTTCTTTCGAACTTCAATCAAATAATGCGATTTCATTCGGTCCACAATTGTTCTATTCGAGAGCAAATGAAATCGTAGGTTTTTATACTTTCTCTCACGACAAAAAATGGTACACGAGACGTTTTTTTTTTATTTCACCGATTGACAGAAACTCAGACCTTTTTATCTTTCTATGAGAGATAGTTCTCACAACTTCCTTTAATTACTCTCTCGAAAATGCTCACTCACCTAAATATCAATTGTGAGTAATTGTTTATAACTTCGAATTTAATTCCACCAATTACAAGGTTACCGAATTCGATCATCTTCTGACTATTTATATATGATGCCGACAGTCATTTCGTCTATTCTCGTTCATTACCAAACTTATCCGTTTTACTTCTTTAACTAAGCTGTTACTATTGACGAGTTTGCTTAGATCCTGGGCTACAAAACTATTTGCCTCGCACCACAACTTTATTGTAAGGAGAGGACCCTTAAGTAATATTTAATGATTAACGATTTCGGTAGTTTTTCAAAATCAATAACCATCTTTACCGTCTTTCTTCCATTAAGTTTGGTTCTGAGAGTTAAACGACCAGTTATTGCCGATGACAAGTCCGTGTTGCTTCTAGCAACCAGTCATACTTCCGCAATTAGCCGTAATCTTGACGTATACTGTACAAAGCTCGGAGGTCTTTAGTTAAAACTTTTGGTCCCGAAGATATTATACCCGCCAGTTCAATTTCCACCTCCTTCAACCGACAAGGCAGATAGACATTTTACCCCGCAGCTGCGCAAAATGCCGAAAAACTCCGCGCCACTTACTTTCACCGATGAGACGGTTTAGAGGGTCATTACCTAGATGAAGTTATCTAAATTCCTCGATCCAAACGGAATAAACATGCTGATGCCAAATCTAAGCTCGGCGGGAGTAAGTTACCCAAGGTCCTCTACCGGTCGCTGACCATTCTTCATATACACGAATTGTGGAAATTCGGAAAAATTGTCTTCCTATTGAAACCAGGGAAACCCGCCACTCAGTGGAGTTCATCGTTCGAAAACTCTCATTTCGCCAGTAGTGTAAACACTTCAAGGCTTGTTACTTCCAACTGTCACTCACTGTCTGACTCCAGAAGACCAGATCAAGATGACTTCCGGAAAGTGCATACACTGCCCAAGCACTTAGCGTCATAAACATCCAGGTAGGTCAAAAATCACCCTGTTAGAGAACGATCCCACGACAGTCGGGTCAACGTAATCGGAACGGACCCAAATTTTTTATCCAATCAAGGACTGTCAACCCGATATAATTCTTTGGCTACGACATTAGCAACAACAGGAAGAATGATCTTAGTAGTTGTTGGACTAGTAAAAAGCTTTGGACATAGTCAACCACACAACGCTACTAGACGGCATCCAACAATCTACACTCCCTCCATGGCTGAAGAGGTGGACCACGAACCATCTGAGCGATCGTCACTCAGCCGTACTACGAGTATTCCGAGGACAAAATTTTATGTTAAGAAGATTTAAACAGGGGATTCTACATGTTGGTTTTCCGCTCCACGTAACAGTTTAAATTCTATATATTTTTATATATACACACACACATACTGATGTACGATATTGAAGTAAGACAATGGAATTTATAGCGTGTGTTCAAAGTAGACAGCTATCTCACCGATCTTTCTCGCCTTTTCTATCCAATAAATCCACAGCGACCATATTATGAACTGAGGAAAGGACAAACAAGTCTCGTTGACAACTAACAAAGCAATCGGTCGGCCGGTCGTAGCACCGATATGGTCGCCTTCATATAGTTAAATGCAGATGAAGAAGTTTCAGACGTGTCAGAAACGTGGATGCAAGAAGTCATTCCTTGAATACGTCGACGACATGGCATATCATGCCGATCAGACTACGGACGCAACAAACTTCAGACTCTCACGGACCCCCATTCACTGAGGATCCATTAACAACTTCACCTTCCAGTGAATGGCGTACTTGGAGTTCAACACAGTTCGTTCTGAATACTGTAACATGTTAAACTCCTAAAATATCTGCAATTGACCCTGGCATACCAAATATAGGTTCTGCGTGCATTGACTCCGCATGACTCTAACCACCTCTTTGCATGCCCAATGAACCACACTCATCGAACACCTCTCTTTATAGTCCGACCTCGTCGAAACAGCACGTTTCATATGTCTGCCGTTAGCTGATTTCGTTGACAACCAACTTGAACCTTACCACTCGAGCGGGGATTCAGTAACCGCTAGAACAGCAACAACATAGGGCAGATTCTGTGTATTTTAAGGAATCTCTGAAATTTTTTTCAAGCGTCCTTTCCATGTCATTCTCGTACACATCCAAAATATCTCTTTATATTCTTATCAGTCATTCCTCATTTTAAAGTGGAGTTTGTATACCACTTTCACTTTTGCACATGAAGCAACAAAACTGTATTTAAATAAAAATGCAAACAACTTTATTTAAATACATAAATACGTTCATGCGCATTTCGTAATTGTAATCGTTTTCGCGATAAAAGTTCGCCAATTACTCACATTACTTAAAGCATTCTGCACTCCATTCCCCGTAGTTTCACTAGCCACTTATTATAGCGGAAAAATCGAAATGATGATAAATAGCTTTGGCGCTGCGAGAACTTCTCGAACTGGCATGCAAAGTAAATTGTGGCATACTTGAAGGCGCTTTGCAGCATGCCGTACCATAAAGACCAAGCTGGTGTTTAATTTTTATCTACGAAGTTTATATGTGTATAAGTACATATTATATATGTAAGTGACAGTCTGAATATAGACTCGAAGTTCGAACACCACGTTCCTAATGACTAGTATAATTATTACAAAACTAAAATTTATACACATACATACGAGTATTTGGCTTAATCTTAAATATACTTGACAGAAACATACAATATACAGACATATATGTAGACCAGGTTAAATAATTTAAAAAAAAAACAGAAATTCATAGTAGATTGGAACCCATCAGAAACGAAAGCTATGATAACCAACTCTAAGGGAAAACTAATTTGCTGCGATCTGTGTTACAAACTCGGGAAAATATACCCTGGAAAGAAGAGGCGTGACTAAATTTTTTCTGTAGTCGGGAAAAAAGGAAGGGGCGTGAAAGTTAGGAATGGTTTATCTCGATTTCCGGCAAACTACGAGTCCTATATATAAAAAAATGCAGGCAAAGAAAAGATCTGTAACATCAGTTTATAGACTTAAAAAAAAACAAAAATTACTCGAAATTTGGCAGAAACTTACCTTCTTATGTCCCAAATAACTGTATTTGTTTTACTTAAAATATCTATTTTTCTCCCTAATTTTTAATCAAAAAATCTTAAGTGGGAACACCATTTTTTTTAATCAGTAGGCTTTATGTTCACGGAAATTCCCACTTTCCGATAGTATAAATATTTTGAAAATATGGGCGTGGCCTTCCTTAATGCCTTTGATGTTACATATACATACTCAGAACGTTTTGACTTTCAAGTGCTGTTTGTGTTGTTTATAATAATTTTTAATATTCATTTCGGCCATAAAAATGGTATTTAACCGCCAACATTTTCGCGCGATTATTTTTACAAATTTCCACGGGGACTAACTCAGCCAACAGTGCATCGATGAACTAAATTCAATTTTTGACGATGAAGCTCCAACAAGAACCAGTGTTTATCGATGGTACGGCAAGTGCAATCGAAGTCGTAGATTGCACCAAGACGATTTTCGTGAAGGTCGTTCAAAATCTGTGGTTGTTCCAGAAACTATTAATGCTGTATGCAAACTGAAATTACATATATGAACACATATAGTATATAGTTCTTTTGATGTGAAATCAGAGTTGACTTATGCGCATAAATATTGTACTTGAGAGTCGAGAAAAACTTGCAAGCAGAGAGTGCGTGTCGGATTCATCATAAGGTAAAACTGCAAGTTCTTAATATACAAATAACAAAAACATATTTCAATGTTCATATTAAAAATAATACTGTGGCTACGACCATCACCACCTTTACTAGGGTCCAGCGTGCCTATTAAGTACTATGACTTTCTGCTCTGCTGTCACTTCCTACAGCTATATGAGCAAGTTTCGCTTTAATATGACTTTTCTTCGAGCATTAAGCTCTTAAAATATTTATTCTAAAGTTAACATTGATTTAAATGAATTTGAAGATGAAAGGAAACGTATCAAGTGTTAAGTCACCAAATACTTTACAAACAAGACGCGAAAGGATTGAGGTTGGCAAAGACATCAATAACCAACCCAATCTCTAAAATATCTATCCAGGGTAACACAAAGCGCTACTAATTTTATATCCATACGATTTTTTCTTAGTTTTAGCCTTCAAAAGGAACATGTATAAATTTTACAGTTGTCGAATGTTGGGAATTATATCATTTCGAGGACTTTGGCATCTCCAAAAAATATTGCTTTTTGAAGGGGAAAAAATACAGTTGAAGCAAAATCTTAGCCTGATGACGAGCTTCTGGCCACTGACAAACATCAGGGATTGGTATGAAATGAGCACTGAAGGCGGTAAATGGACAGTGGACGCCCAACAAAAGTTTTGGCTGACCAAAAGGTAAAGTTATTCGGGATAGCAGTCACTCCAAAGTTATTAACTGAACGTGCATATCATAACATTCACGAATATTTGGGTAGTCGGCTCGCAAAGTTATGGCGTACTTTGGGATGTGCTTGGAATAATTTTTATGAACTACCTTGAAAAAGGAAGGACTATCAACAGCGCCTATTACATAGCGTTTTTGTACCGTTTGTAAGATGAAATCGCCGAAAAACGGGTGCATTTGAAGAAACAAAAGTGTTGTTTCACAAAGACAATACACTGTGTCACAAGTCAGTGTAAACGATAGCAAAAATCCATGAATTGGGCTTCGAATCGCTGCCGCATACACCGTATTGTCCAGATCTAGACTCAAAGACAATTTCCTGTTCTCAGATCTCAAAAGAATGTTCGCTGGGAAAAACGCTTCGTCGAATGAAAATGAAATCGTGTTATGAAGCAAAGGACAAATCGTACTAAAAAATGGTATCAAAAAACTCGACCCATTTTTGAAGCGGATGGTGGCTGGCGACGAAAAATGGATCACATACGACAATATCAAGCGAAAACGGTCGTGGTCGCAGGCTGGTGAATCGTCCCAAACAGTGGCCAAGCCGGATTGACGGCCAGGAAGATTTTGCTGTGTGTTTGGTGGGATTGGAAGGGAATCATCCACTATGAGCTGCTCCCATATGGCCAGACGCTTAATTCTACCATCTACTGCGAACAACTGGATCGCTTGAAGCAGGCGATCGACCAGAAGCGTCCAGAATTGGCCAACAGGAAGGGTGTAGTGTTCCACCAGGACAACGTCAAATCACACACTTCGTTGATGACTCGTCCGAAGTTACGGGAGCTCGGATGGGAGGTTTTATCGCATCCACCATATAGCCCGGACGTAGCGCCAAGTGATTACCACCTGTTCCTGTCCATGGCGAACGCCTTTGTTGGTGTAAGTTGAACTCAAAAGAGGCTTGTGAAAAGTGGCTGTCCGAGTTCTTCGCAAATAAGGAGAGGGGCTTCTACGAGGAGGGTATTATGAAGTTGCCGTCTAGATGGAAACAGATTATCGAACGAAACGGCGCATATTTGAACTAAATCCGATAACTGCAACACTTTTTATAAAGCAGGAAATAAAAAGCATAAAGACGGAAGGAGAGATCTCACCACACCACAGTCTCCAGACTATCATGACTTGGCCCAAAGTAAAATGGACACCATGTCCCATGACGCCGTTACATCATCAAATAGTTCTGTTTTTGGTGCTCTATGGGCAAAGGGGATCATTCTTCCATTTTTCTTCAAAAATGAAGCCGATCATAATGTTATAGTCAATGGGGAACACTACAGAGACATGATTATTGATTACTTCGTGCCTGAGTTGTTGAACGACTTTTGCTTCTAAAAATCAAATAAATTTATGGAAGGAACTTTCGGTGAGCGCATTATCTCGCATCGTCGGTCTGTAGCGTCTCCTCCAAGATCGTACAATATAACACCTGATCCATGTTTTTTGGGGTGATGTGGTGTTCATTTTCTGCGCAGATAAGTCCGAGATGATTGTGGTCGAAAATTGAGCCGCTCGGTTGGAATTTATTCGAGTCTGCCGCAGCGGTCATTTACCGAAATCCTTTATAAAACGCAATGACAAACGCTTATCTTAATAAAATGCGTAAAAAATACCCATTAATTGAAAGTTTTACGCCAAACACAAAAATACTTAGAATGGAAATATTATAATAGTCCGAAAGTAGCCATAAGCAAAATTAAAATCAATCATGCTTGCCACTTCAACTGTAGAGGTGTGTAATAAAATAAAACTGCGAGCTTTCAAAGGCGAAAAACATTATTACTAACAATTAAATATCCACTCGAAGCGTCCTCTAGCGAACAGACTCATGAGACAGAGCGAGCTAGACCGAAGGCGACACCTTTTCTTATTTTTAATAGTGCTTAAATACAGAAGGGAGTTAAGTGATGCTCTCCAAAATCAGAAAATTAGCATTTGTAAATTACTTTTTATAAAGACCCAATCTTTTCCCTTTTGCAAATAAAACCTGTGTGTCTTCGTCCCCACATTTCTAATTACTTTTGCACACCAAATTTAAATTTATCGTATACCTATTAGTATGTGTGACCAACACACATATATGGTATGGTATGGTACTACATTTGGCCCAGTCATTTACGCAAAGGTATTCGCTTTCATGCGTACGTATGTACGTGTATGTGCCACACCCACCGCAAATCCTTAAAGGAGTTCTTTAAATGCACCATGGGCATGTACTGCGTGTGTGTACGTGAGCATGTGTACATGTGTACGTGTAGCTGGTCCATTTTATTCCTCCTTTATTGCTGCTTCAGTATTCAGTCACGTACCATGTTGGCGTTTCCAATCTACAAAGATACGCCTTTGTTTCCACCAAACATGCCCTTGAGTTTCCCCCTTCGGTAAATGTAATTAATGAGCAACCGACAACAAATTGCATACAAATGTAAAATGCTTTATTGTATGTGCATGCGATTCAGATTAGGAAGAAAGCCACAGATTGTATGTACTCGAATACACTTGTATATATGATATTTCTTCAAATGTTGGGCCGTGAATAGAAATTGGAATTCTGCCTGTTGACACTGTATTTTCACTTCTCACAAACGTCTCCTCACAATCCAAACATGAGATAAAAGCTGTCCATTTTATCGGAATGGCTTCAAGACATATTCCTAGATTAAGTTAGCAAGCTCCAACGATCATTAAGGTAGAATCAGTAAAAATAAAAAAAATATTAAGAGGATTTGTCAAAAAACGCAAGCAAGCAAAGCACTTCTTAAGAATATAAATTACATCGGGAAGAAATTTTCCAGAAATGTTGCTAGAAATTTCTTTGAAATTCTTGCATCATTGGAAAGAATCTTATATTAAAACAAGTAAGGAAGGGCTAAGTTCGGGTGTCACCGAACATTTTATACTCTCGCATGATAAAGTGATAATCGAGATTTCATTATCCGTCATTTACATATTTTTCAAATACCGTATTTGTGTAAAGTTTTATTCCGCTAAATTGGTTCCTAATGTATATATTATACAGAGAAGGCATGAGATGGAATTCAAAATAGCAAATTTCACACATATTTCGTACATGTCACATTAAGAAAACATTATATACCGAATTTCATTGAAATCGGTCTAGTAGTTCCTGAGATATGGTTTTTGGTCCATAAGTAGGCGACGCCACACCCATTTCCAATTTTTTGAAAGCCTAAAGTTCCTTCTGCCATTTCTTCCGTAAAATTAAAGTGATTCTGACGTTTTTTGTTAGTCGGTTAACGCACTTTTAGTGATTTTCAACATAACCTTTGTATGGGAGGTGGGCGTGGTTACTATCAGATTTCTTCCATTTTTGAACTGTATATGGAAATACCTGAAGGAAACGACTCTGTAGAGTTTGGTTGAAATAGCTATAGTAGTTTCCTAGATATGTACAAAAACTTAGAATAGATGGGCGGGGCCACGCCCACTTTTCCAAAATTCCAAATATGCCCCTCCCTAATGCGATCCTTTGTACCCAATTTAACTTTGATACCTTTATTTAGTTAAGTTTAGTGATGACACGTTATCGGTTTTCGGTTTTCGCCATTTTGTGGGCGTGGCAGTAGGCCGATTTTGCCCATCTTCGAACTTAACCTTCTTATGGAGCCAAGGACTATTTATACCAAGTTTCATCATGATATCTCAATTTTTACTCAAGTTACAGCTTGCACGGACGGACGGACGGACAGACGGACAGACAGACATCCGGATTTCGACTCTACTCGTCATCCTGATCACTTTGGTATATATAACCCTATATCTGACTCTTTTAGTTTTAGGACTTACAAACAACCGTTATGTGAACAAAACTATAATACTCTCCTTAGCATTGTTGCGAGAGTATAAAAAGAGTGTTAAAATTTAACAAAACTTCACTCCTACAGCTCCTACTATACATACATATGTACAAGAGAACAACATTTCATAGAGTCTGCATAGAGAGCACATACAAGTAGACCGATTTTAGACAAGATTTCATTCCAGATAATTATATCATTAAGGCTATATCCGTGTACGCTCTGTAAAGCTCCGCTAGACTTGCTTTGTTTGGAACGGAAAGTAATAATGAACTTAGGGTGTGGTTAAGCGATCGACCAGCTGTATGATACCATTCTGGTAGTCCAGTTCATCGTTTGCTTTGAAAAATGCCTCAGTTTTGGCGATCACCTCTTCATTCGACGAAAATTTCTTCCCAGCAAGCATTCTTTTGAGATCTGAGAACAGTAAACAGTCGCTAGAGGACAAATCTGGAGAATACGGTGGATGAAAAATCAATTCGGAGCCAAATTCATGGATTTTTGCCATCGTTTTTACTTACTCGAGACACAGTGCATTGGCTTGTTGAAAAGTACTTTCTTTTTCTTCAAATGCAGCCATTTTTCGGCGATTTTGTTCTTCAAACGGTACAATAAAGCGATATAGTAGTCGTTGTTGATGATCCTTCCTTTTTCAAGGTAATTCACAAAAACTATTTCAAGCGCATCCCAAAAACAGACGCCATAACTTTGGAAGCCGACTGTTAAGATTTTCCACGCTTTGGAGCGGGTTCATCGTTTGCAGTCCGCTCGAATGACTGTCGATTTGACTACGGAGTGAAATTATGGGGCCATGTTTCATTCATTGTTACATATTGACGCAAAAACTCGTGTTTATTACGTTTGAACATCTCCAAACAGTGCTCCGAATCATCAACTCGTCGTTGTGTTGGTCAAAAGTGTGCTCGAGCGGCACCCACTTTGCACAGAGCTGTCTCATATACAAATATTCGAGAATGTTATGATATGCACGTTCAGTTGATATCTCTAGAGTGCCTACTATCTCGAACAAGTTCATTTTACGGTCATCCAATATAATTTGATTGACTTTTTTGTTGTTTACGTCGACAACAACTTTTTTTGGGCGTCCACCGTGTTCGGTGCTCATTTCACCACGTCTATCAAATACATATACCGGAAGCTCGTCATCAAGCCAATGTTTTGCTTCAGCTGGATTTTTTCCCTCAAAAAGTAATATTTTATCAAGATACCAAATTCCATTTTATCCAGCTTTTCTGACAGCTTTCAAATTTATACACGCGGTTATTGAGGGTAAGGGCTAACTAAAAATTCCATGGATTTAATTCTTGTAGCGCCATCTGTGTGTCAGGCAGAGGACTTTTCAATTGTTCTGTTACAAAATTAATTAAAATTTACACATGAGCAATACTACGGACTAACAAATTTGAAAGTAAATACGTAGTTTAGACAAGACAAGTTAGCGACACTTTCGTCGAGTTGAAAGATATGTACGAGGTGCATTCCAAAGTAAACAGGACTTAAAAAAAATACATAACAAATGGTTTTTTCGGCAAAGTCAATTTGTTTTATTCAAAATAGTCTCCTTCTGCACGGTCAAAAAGCATGTCGAACGAGTGTTTTAGCTCATTGGCCGGTATGGCCGCCAGTATGCCGGTGCAAGCCTTTTGAATGGCCTCTACGTCTGCATAACGCTTTCCTTTCATGGGAAAATGTATTTTTCCGAAAAGGAAGAAGTCGCACGGTGCCATATCAGGTGAATATGGGAAGTGGTTAGAGGTTAGAATGTGATTTTTGGTCAAATAATCAGTCACAAGCGTCGTTCGATGAGACGGCGTTTTTGGTCGTCCGTCAATTTGTGCGGAACAAACCGTGCACAGACCTTTCGTAAGCCCAAATGTTCGGACAAAAGGCGATAAATCGATGTTTTGGAGATGTTCAATACCATTTTCATGAATTTCAATGATGACTTCGGCTGATTCTTGATGAATTCACGCACAGTTTCGATGGAATTTCCGGTGATCACGGATTTTGATTGGCCCACATGTTGATCGTCATTTATGTCCTCACGACCACTTTGAAAACGTTGAAACCACTCGTGCACTTTGCATAAACTTCTTTCATTAACTGAAACGTTTCGGTAAAAGTTTTACCAATTTTAAAACAAAATTTAATGTTGGCTCTTTGTTCGAAGCTCAATTTCGCACCGATAACAGAAACATACTAACACTTAAAACGCATTAACTTTACTTCCAATCAATGAATTGTCACTAGACAATCGATAAAGATAGCAGATTCTAACGCACCAGTCGACATATAGATGGCGCCACCAGGAGGCGTTAGTTTCAAAAAGTTCTGTTTTCTTTGGAAAGCTCCTTGTATGTGATTTAGAAATCTCACTGTGGTATACATTTCGAAGATTCCTTATATTTTTCTAATTCTTTACATGGAAAATTAATCACTTTAAACCACTGTTTGAGTCGCAAAAGAAACAGAACTTTTTAAATATAACTGTTTCTGGTAGCGCCACCTGTTAGTGGGTACATGAAATAAAATGTTTGATCTCTTGTTGACATTTTGTAAAAAATTTAAGGCAATTGGATAACTACAATCGATGTTATCGATCAAAAAGTGACAGCAGCTTTTGGTCATCGGTCGTAAAATGCATTTTGAACAAAAAGCAAATATTAAATTTTGTTTTAAACTTGGGAAAACGTTTACTGAAACATTTCAAATGATGAAAAAAGTTTATGGTGATCAGTGCTTATCCCGTAGTAATGTGCATGAGTGGTTTAAGCGATTCCAAGAAGGTCGTGAGGACCTCTGTGACGATAAGAAGAAGCTGAAAAAAAATCGTCTTCAGAAGTCAAAAATAAAGACTATGCTGATTTGTTTTTACGATTCCGAGGGTATTGTACACCGAGAGTTCCTCCCACCTGGCCAAACGATTAATGCTGTGTTTTACATTGGTGTTGTGAAGCGACTTTTGTCACGCAATCGTCGTGCTCGACCACAAGACCGTGAGGCAGGGTCCTGGCGCTTGTTGCACGATAATGCGCCGTGTCATCGGTCGACGCTTGTCACTGATTTTTTGACAAAAAACTCCATATTAACCATTAATCACTCACCCTACTCACTGATCTGGCACCCTGTGATTTTTACCTATTTGGAAAACTTCATTTGCCCATGAAAGGACACTGGTTTCAAGACATTTCAGCTATCCAAAATGCGACGACAGAGCATTCCGATAAATGACCTTAAACACTAATTTGAAATGCTAATTGCCCGGGCTAAACGCTGTATCGAAGCACAAGGAAACTACTTTGAATAAAAAAATATAACTTTTGAAAAATATTAATTTTTTGTTGTTTTTTTAACAGTCCTGATTCTTTTGCGACAGACCTTGTATATTAGGGTGTTTAATGGTTTTCTACAAAGCCCATATTTTAGCTTTTCTGCGAAGTCAATCCTTTACTAGAATTTAGAACCTTTCTCTATGCAAAAAAAAATTTGAACCCAATTAAATTGGGTGATAGGCTGTCTCTCGAGGTCCGCTGCAAATTAAAGCATGTTTCTAAGTAATTGCCGTGCAATTGCATGTCATTAGTATACCGTTTCAGCACTTCTATATATTTTATGCGCATTCAAAGTCGTAAATTTCGGATTTGCTCTTGATCACTTCCAACCAATGTGAAGCATTCTTCGGCAGCAGAAAAATAAATTATTTGCTCTCTGTAAGTGGCTTAAGATTAACTAGACTTTTGCTCATGTCCACCGTTCCCACTGCGAGCAGCACGTGTACTCGTGCACCCCCACCAAAAGATACGGCTTTAATGACCAAAGCTTGACGTGTAACACACACTTTGGCGCTAAGTTGCGCAACGCCTTTCGCACAAAGGCCACAGACACCAAGACGAATGTGCCACAGGCAATGAATGCGCAGTAAAACAAGTATGTATGCATGAATAAGTGTTGGTGTGTGTGTGTGTGTGTGTGCATATGAACAGGCCTTTAGGTTGCTTGTGAATTTATTTCTTTGTTGGCCGTTGGAGAATAGTGAAAGTTGGAAAATTTTAATTAACTAATTTTTCTCTTTAAATGCTAAATGCCAACGTAAGTGCAATTTTAAAATGAAAATGCGATAATTATGTGCGTACAAACTGTGTTAAGCTCCGAAGTATGCCTCGAGCAGTTAATTTAGATTTGTTTGATTGCATAATAAAATGGAATTAATATTATTGCCATTTTAAAGAGCACATTCGCATTCGAGAACTCGCATAAATAAATGGAAATGGCGGAGAAATAACGGACTATTTTGAAATTCAATAATTTTTTTTAATCAAAATTTCTTTTTCCATAGAAAAATTTTGAATAATCAAAAGTGACGGACTTTTCTATCGCAAAACTGTTTTGGAAAGACATGTTAGATTAGATTATGAGGTCGATGCTAAGAGGGATATCAATTTGACAACTTAGAACGCCCGTCCGTTGTGTTACCTAAACTCCTATACATATGTATATATGTACATATAACAGATTATAAATCGATAAACAGCTTTAAGTTCATCCAAAATTTTATGAGGCGGCTAATGCCAGTTTCGGATATACATCCTGAATCGCCGAAAAAAAGACGCTTGCGATGTTTCAATCCCAATCTTGCAAAGGCTGGACAATGGGAGAGAAAGTTTCACCTCACTCTCTGGCATACAACTTTGACTACTTGCATCCGACAAGATTTTTAGCTTATTGAATGCCTATTGAACAATATTCAGTAAGAACCCCTACATTTCAAAAGATATTCTATGTTCTTCTCTAGGTTAAAAATACTTTGAAGTTGCACAGAGCGCACGCGAGGTTCACTGGATCAGTGTTAAAACACAAGATGACAATAGAGATCCAACTCGGTCCCATTCCAATGTGTGCGGTGCACGGATGCCCCCTTTTCGAAGATAAATTTTTAGAGAACTCAAGTTCATCAGCGAGAGTTGATAAATTGATGAAAAGTTGCCACTTATGTGTGGTATCGTTTCATCTCTATCCGTTAATATTTTCAACACAGTTATCGACGATATCACCGAAGAAGTAGTTATTATTAATAAAAGCAATGTTGCTGTTGAGCAAAAGGCAATCCTAAGCCTTTTATAATACGACTAATGTATTCAAACCTGAAGACAAGGTACTTTGGTTCCGCTTCATCGCTGAAAACGAATCCTCTGTAGTTATTGCCGTTGTAGCGTCAAACAATATTCCACAAATTTTGAGACACTCCGCCGAAAAGACAATCCTGCGGCGAGTAAAAATCAGAGTTCGCCCCACTTACAGACATAAAGTACACATTTTGTGGATCGCTGGTAGTCTTGTATCAAAATAGAAGTATTTTTAAAAGCTTTATCCTGTTCCTATAAGCTCAGTTCCGTAAGAGACTGTAACAGAAAATTCTTATGGGAGCATCGGTAGTGAACAGTTCAAAAGTGTCCGTCTAAATTCATTTACTAAAGAGTTTTGTATTAAATGGACCAGATTCTAGTATATCGGTCATTACAATTAGCAATTTTTATAAGTCTGTAGAAGAAACTGTGAAAAGCTAATTCGACTTTTCACAAAGGTGGATTTTGTTTTGACAAACAAAAAGGAAATTGTGTAAAATGGCTATTTATTTTTTAATTCGATAGACTTAACCAAGCGATGCTCCGACTGCTTTAACCCGGTTGACGAATACGTCTTCTGGAGATTGTCGAAATTGTAGCGGTAACATCCTAAACTTGAACTTAAATTTTTGTTCAGCGAAGAACTTTTTCAAGTTTGGAAACAAATAGAAGTCGCAAGCGGCTGAAATCTGGAAAAGGCGGTAATAGTTCTTAATATAAATTGGTTTTTATGCATGTGGTTTTCAAGAAGAAATAAAGCAACAATTTCTCACAAGAGGCTGCCTTTGCTGGCTCGAATAAATTCCAGCAGAGAAATCCAATTTTCGACCACTTTCTGCTGCAATTGGGGCCGTGTGTCAGCAACAAGGCACCGCATATTCTCTTCAAAGACATCACTCATTACGGGCTTATCTGCGTAGACAAGCGTCTTTACATAACACCACAAAACATATTCCACCAGTGTTAAATCGCACCAACTTAGAGAACACGTAATGGGCCCACAATCCGTGATAAAGAGGACTCAACAATGGCTTGTGGATTATCATTACTTCAAATGAGACAATTTTGTTTATTAACATACCTATTCACACAAAAATGAGCTTTATTGCTGAACAAATTTTTCTTGTGAAAATCAGGATCGTTGACCATCTCGTTTGAAGCCCATTCACGGAACGTGCGATGCGCTTGATGGTCATTCGGCTTTGATTGTTATACGTGTTGAATTTTGTAAGCCTGCAGAGCAAGATTATTCCGTGGATGAGCATAACTCCAATTGTGGGGCGATTGCGGATAGACTCATTCAACAATAGCGTACTGAAGGGCCTCTCTGAGAACACACATTATCCCCTAGAGTGAACGTGGTGCGAAACCGATCCATGCAGTAAGTCTGTTCATTCTGAAATGGCAAATCAATATGAATAAATGAATTAACAGCTTTAAAAAAGACATACTCCTAAAAGGAATGCGTCATTGGAAATCAGGTGCTTTGTTATGATGAAATAACGCTTCCTTCTTCGGCATAGGATACTGATTTTTGTGCGATTCGTTATCAAATCGGACCAATGATTTAGCATAGTAGAGCTCTGTGACACGTATGCTCTTCTTCAAGTAGTCAATGTCGCACCTTGTGGATTTTAGTTAATAAAGCGTTAATCATGTTCCCCATATGACCAGTTCCTCGAGTGAAATCCACTGTTTCGACAGTTTCTAAATGCTGATGTTTAACATTGGATCGATATTTCGTCGCCAATAATTGTGAAACGCTGCAAAAACTATTTTTTACACTACTAAGGAATCGTCTCACTGTTGCGTTTGTTTTCCGGAGTGAGTAAACGAGGCACCGAAAGCGTCGTTCGTTTTTTCATGACCAAAATTTCATGCAAGACACCACCCACGGGCATGCCTACTGTATCAATATCCATTTGCGGATCGCCTAGGGGTAACTGATCAAACACAGAGCTGCAACCATGCTTGTTGTATCAATTTTTGACGGTCGCCATCGAAAGAAAAGAGCCTCGTCTACAGACTCACAGCGCTCTTTGACTCTACTGCGTGAACTCGTTTCCAAAAAAAAAGAAGAAAAATCTATCGATACAAGATGACGCCCACTTCTAGACGGGATCGAAATCAAATTTCAATTCGGCTCAAATTTTAACATTCTTCGCTAATAGTGCAATATAATTTAGCGTTAGTGGCATCAGGAGGCGACAGCTCAGTACGTATCGGAACTTATTCGTATTGCTTTCATCAATTTTCTATTTATTTAAAGTAATTGCATTTCAAAATCCATAAATAATTTATTACATTTTCTCATAAAAATATACAATTGTATATTTACGCCAAAATGTATGCTAATAAACAAATACATATATGTAATATTTCTCGAAATATAGAACCATAAAAGCAACTTCATAAAACAAATCAAGCCAACATACCTACATTTGTATGCACAAACAAACATAGACCATTAGCATTGTTTATTTTCAATCAATTTGGCTTTTAACATGCAGCAAATTAATTTGTCATTTCGCCGAAGGCATAAAACTCACACAAATACAAACATATAGAAATTGAATTTTTTTAAATTCGATAACAATAACAACAAGAAAAAATGCCCATTGACCTTCAAACTATTGCACATTCATTGATTAACCGCAAAAAATAAACAACAACAACAACACGCACATACATTTACATTTATGCCATTTTATTGTACTTTGCATGCTTTTCAACGCCCTTAAATAGGCTATAGCTTTTTTGTTGTCTAAAAAACCATTTGCTGTTGTTTAATTTTTGCCTTCGTGTGTGTGCATAAATAATTGTGTTGATTTATCACATCACGCTTGTGATGAAAATAGTGAAAATTAATTTTGTTTTGCAAAAAATAACAAATTTATTGCAATTCTTATTTACACGCAATCAAACATTTGTGTGAACAATTTATTTCATTGCACTCGTGTATCCTCAAACATCATCGGTGTACGGCGATATGCTGTCGAAGCTCAGGGGACAATGGCTGTGTAAAATTTGTTTGCAATTTTCCAGGCGTAGATAGGAGAAGTGGCGTTTGTCATGGTCATGCAGGCTGTAAATATTAAATTTTAAATAAAAAATTATTTACACTTTAAACAAAATATAATATATAATAAATATATAAATTAAATAAATATTAGTACTATAAGTATATAATAAAACTGGAAAATATGTACACATCAGCTGCACGGAAGCAATAATACCCTTCACAGACGCATTTTTCATAGCATAAGGGGTATAAAAAGATCTTTAACTTGATAATTTTTGTGTGGCAGATGTATGCTATAGTAGTCCGATCAATATATTCGTAGATTATAATGTTGCCGTGGACAATAGTCCATGCTAAATTTCCTAGATATCTTGTCAAATAAAATAGATTTCCTTAAAAGGACTTGGCTTTCACTTATTACTATGTATTGCAGCTATCTTTTAGAGTGTTTTGATGTCGGCGATTCTGAGTAAAGAGTATTTTCTTACGAAAAAAAACGTTTGTGTGTGCTGTTTTCACTTTGGGAGGTCAATTATTATATTTCACATGTTATAGGTTCAATGACCGTTTTGTTTACAGTTAATGAGGTCAAGAATCCTTTCTTTTACTTTTAATCAAGTAAAAAACCTTCGTTTACATTTAGCCAATACAACCACCTCTTTTTACTTTTAGTCAAGTCAACAACCTTTATTTACATTTGTTTACACTTTACGGGGCCTATGGCCCTTTTGCTATTTTATGGGTCAATGGTATTTTTGTTTACTCTTTAAGAGGTCAATGATGCTTTTGTTTACATTTTATGTGGTCAACGACCTTTAGCCAACCTTCGTTTGCTTTTAGCCAAGTCAACAAACTTCGTTTACATTTAGGTCAATGATCCTTTCCTATATTTTTAACGAGGTCAATGACGTGTTTGCTCACATTTTAATGGATCAGTAACCCCTTTGTTTATATTTTATGGGGTCAACAACCCTTTTATTTACCTTTAGCCAAGTAAACAACCTCACAGCTAAATCAACGACCGTTTTGTTTATACAATATTTAATGGGATTTAATCAGGATTATTTATATATACACTGTACATATGGGTCTCCGACTTTTTTTTCCGGGCGTACAAACTTAGTGGCAAATTTAATATAACTACCTTTAGTTAAATCTTATTTTGCTCTCTTAAAATCGAATGTAGTACCTCAACCCTCTCGAGTTCTGTGTAGTCTGATTAAAATCCAAAAATAATAGAAAATAATGTAGAGGCGTTAAAACACACGATCTTGGCGACCCTTTGACTGGACCAATTTTCAAAATTAACGAGTCGGCATACTTTGCACACAATGTGTCCATGTGTAGATGTGAAACATGAAGCGGCGTACCGTTTTGTTGGAAATAGAGATCGTTCGAGTTGATTTCATCTAAAAAAAACGATCGACATCGTGTTATATCGCTCGCTATTGATGGTAACGGCATTCTCTGCCTAATTTCGAAGGAGTAAAGAACTTATGTTTCCGCAATACTAGAATCGTCAGTAAATTGTCAAATTGTTGGAAATGCAATTGTGTTTCCTGAACTATGTGAGAATACACCACATTGGTGACCCCGGAAATGAGCCTAATTTGAGAAGATAATTTTTCAATGAATGTTTTTTCAACGTTTTGTTTTTCAGAAGGTGAATTTGTAATATTGGAGAATTTCCAAGCGTTGTAACAAAGTAAAACGTGACAAGATGAAATGAAAAACAACAATCAATGGGTCTACGAGCCGTTAAAATAACGCCCTCCCTATTGGTGTATAAAACCCTCTGTTTGCTGAGGTAGACACACGTTGTTGAGCTGATTAACCACTCTTTGGCAATTGACGACCGACAAAATGTTTGACCATTATGCGGTTAAAAGCCTTACATATAGGGTACGATGGGCCTTGCTAAAAGCAATTGGTTCAAAAGATCTTAGGAAATCTCTAGTCTAGCCCCGAAAGTTTTTGCAGGTTCTGAAATACTGGTTGCTTGCCAGCGATCAGTGAGCACACGCAAAGCTCGGCCGTCTGGCGTTAAATCGAAGAAAGACTACGGAGTTACGTTATTGACAGTGTGAGAACCGGAAGAAGATTACCTTTTCCTACACTCTATACTACTTATCAACTTCACATTTCCCAGTAAAGAAACAGCCGTAAAGTTCGGAAAATGAAATATGGAACCAAAGTTCTGATATAGGATGCAGGAGTAAGTTACTAATGGAGTGTTTTTTTTTATTTTGGTTTGTCGAAAGACTTCACCGAAAGTATAGAAACAGACGAGAAATATTGGAATGAAGTTGTGAACTCGAATTCTCTGGGATGAAATTCGAATACAGGTATAAGCCACGTTTGAAAAACTAATCTGTCAGTAGGTTTCGGTTACGATATTCAACATATTCCTATGTGGTTACTGTTGCACAAATCGAGCTAAATGCGATTGTACAGATATTCAACTTTGATATCGGACTATAAAACCGCTTTCAACAGCTAAATAAGAGGTTCCCATTATATCTAACATATTCGTAAATGCGTCCTACTGAACATCCAAATGGAGATCTACAAAATGATTTTGGATGACCGCAAAGTGAAATCGATCGAGGCAGCTTTTAACTCTAAAGATCTTACGGAAACATGTTGGACAGACTGTTGAGGAATCTTTAAGGATCTGAAAGCTCTTTGATTAGCGACAGCCACCCGTGCTCACTACTAACCACCGTTGTCAAAACTACACAAATTCTGATTCTAATTGTTTTCACAACTACCGTTATCGCCGATATGAAGAACAAGTATTAGCCAGACTTTGACTGATCTCGAACTAAGATGCCTCCTTCAACGGCTGAAAAATGTCTTGCCGTTACCGCTGAAATATTCCTAAGTGCATCCCAAAGAACATCCAAATGATGATCCAAAAATTTATTTTGGTTGACCGTAAAGTGAGCTCGGTCAAGACCGCTGATATGCGGAAACATGTTGGACAACTTGTTGATGAATATTTCGGGATCCGAAAGCGGGTGTTACACGTGCTTAAGGTCGATGGTGAATCACTGTGTCATAAACAAATTGAGACGCTTGAATAATTGGGGTTTGAATCGGTGTCACATCTGACGTATCCTCCGAAGTTGGTCAGGCCTCAAGAGATTTTCATTGCAAAGAGTTTTTCAACAGTGAAGAGGTAATCGCTGAGGTTTAAGCCTCTTTTGAAAAAACCGTTCGTACTACAGAAATGGTATCGATAAGTCATAAGATCGCTTTATTCGGTCTATCGACTACCAAAAAGTTATTGAAATAAATCAACTGAGTTTTATGCCATGAAATTTATTTCAAATTTTTCCCAATTAGCCAATGTAAAGCCAGTCTCTATTAAATGTTTAATTACCCTTACAACACACTTCCTGAACTACGAGGCAGAAACATTGCCACTGGGATTCATTACAATTGGCAATGTCACCACAATTACAATAACAACAACATGTACAACCTTGAAATGAAGAATGCAAAACAACAATATATTCTGAGCGAATTAACAAAAAAACAAAACAAAACAAAATACGCCAGACATCGAAAAGCCATCAACGTCGTTGGACGCACACGCTGCACAGTCGGTTAACAATTTGCATTACATGGCATGGCATTGCATGGCATAACACAGCGCGGCACTGTCAAATATTGCAGTCTCTCGTTCAATTGTATTGTTGTTGCACTCGTTGTGAGTAAGTTGAGTGTCTGCCGAATTTAAAAGCGCATCCTCTTAGCAACACATTTTAACCGAATGGCATTATGTGCTTTACGCTCGTTCGGCTTTTTTGTCCTTGCCATGTTGCGCTGTCATTAAATTAAAATAAATTGGTTTAAATTGAAAATAAAGCGTTGCACAAAAATTCACTTTATGTAACTTAACATTTTACGATGCCAACGAGTTCGCGAAATGTTGATTGTAGGAGAATTTCGTTGTGTCTGTGTGCTCACACTTGGCAGTCGCTGGGAGAATAAACGTATACTCGCTCGCATAGGGTAGCGTGAGTGGGTGCATTTGCATGTAAAGGGTGAATTTTTAAGGGTAAGTAAATTCTAATTCAATATTTATTATTTATTTGCTATTTCTGTTATAATTTTACAATTTCACATAATTTACTTAAGGCGTTACATGGGTTAACGGGTTAAAAAAAGTTTTCTTTATTGTCTAATTAAATTTCACAATACCTTTAGAATATTGTCCTACATTTTCAAGTTGATCCGAGTAATAGTTTCGGAGCTACAGCGTTGAGAACTTGTGCGCTCGAGGCTAGCGAGGCTAAGTGCGCCGTCTTTAACGCGTTTTTCTCGAAACTGTGGTTTTGAAGCCGGTTGGCAAGATTTAACGCGAACTACTCAACCGATCTTCATGAAATTTTACACAGGTCTTTGCGATACAATTCTTAAGGTCGAGAAATTTTCATCAAAATTTTAATTTTTTGTAAAAATGGCTAGCAAAAATCCAATTTTCAGCTTTTTTTCGTCCAAGCTCTAAGCTAAGATTTTAAAACACGTATTTTTTTCACTTTAGAGGTTCCTGTAAGGAGTTATCCTGCGAGCGCATCTTTTTTCCGAGGGTCACCGGAAATGGCGTCGCAATGGCCGAGTTTAAAATATTTTTTTCCCAAAAATTTTAGAATTTCTTTGTCAATAGCGTATTTTTGTAAAAATAAAAAAATCTAGTAATATATTTAATTTTTGATATGAGAAAAAATTGTTGAAAAAGGCTGGTTTTCACCCATGCAACCCCTTAATACACTAAGAAAGCCGTTTTCCACTTTCTCTGTGAATGCCCAGCTCTAACACAAACCAGACGCAGAATACTTGGAACCCATAAGATACCAAACCTTGAATGACTGTCCACCAAAAGCATGACAAACATAAGTAGTTTCATTAAGAGCACCGAATGGTTTGAGAGCAACGATGAAACGAGATACCAAGTTTATAAAGGTTCTACGATATCAACACTCCTACCTACCTACCTAGGGCTGGAGAAGGTGTCATACTTGGCTGTAATCAGTCTCAACTAAGAATTTGACGAGCTTTCTTCTCGTTTGCTAATTTGCAGTCCCGTTTTCTCGATAGGATTCGGTCAATCGAAATTTCGTTCTAAAAAATAAAACGTTTTCAGGCTTGTTCCACAACTCTGCCGGAATCAGTAAGCACTTAAACGTTGTTAAGCTGTGGAACCAAAAATGTCAGTCTTAGTTTGGCTGATAACGTTAGTTCCTTCTACAGTTCTACAAAAGTATGAACCAATATTGCCTCCATTGTGCAAATCACACCCAGGACTAACTTTTTTTTGACAAAAAAAGCCTTAAGGGTGTGTGCAGGATTATTCACACTCTGAATGTGACACTTTAGATATTTTACGTACTCGTGACGTGCACGAAATGCTCTGTAAGCTTGTCGCAGGTAACCCGACTGTTGAAAATAAAAATCCTTAATTTACAAATATTGTTCCAGAGTAAGATCTGATGACACTACTCAGCAAATCTGAAGGAAAAATTTGAGACTGATGTGCTAAAAAGTCTGTGAGGTGTCCTGACTATGAATTTGAGTTCGAGAATTTTCCATTATGTACAGCTATTTTTGTCATTTAAATAAATGGTGTTGGTTTAGCCCCTACACCTTTTATTACAGAAATTTTTGCCAGCATTTTCTGTTTCAGCCACAAAAAACTATCAAGAAACAGCTTCTAACATCACAGATGCAAAATGGCTCTAAACCAGTGTAATTTGTCATAATATATACTATATGTTTAAATATGTGTTCAGTTTGACAGCTTACGAGACTAAAATCTCCTCCTCCTCTTAAACCAGCACCCTTTATAGGTGTCTATATACATAAGTATATATTGGAGCGGGTCATTCTGAACAATTTTGTCCGATATCTCAAAAACGGACAAAGAAATGTTTATAAACCCTAAAAATTAAACTTAACTTCAAAAATCTCTGACTCGATACCGGTTTTAGTCTCTTAGGCAAAACTGTTCAGAATTCCCACAAACCCGTTTCTTTTGTTTTCTCTTGGCTCCCTATAAATCAATCCGCTTTAGTACGCATACCATACATACATATATACCTTTGCAGTTCAAGTTGCTCAGAGTACTCATAAAAACCATACAAACCACGTCCAGTATGACCATCAAAATCTACTGACGATCAACGTATCAATAAAGTAAAGGAACTGGTGCTTGAAAATCGACGATTAACAGTAAGAGATCTTACTGGTATCGTTGGAATATCGGAAGGATCAGTGAAAGCATTTAAAAGATCATTTGGGTCTAAGCACGATTGGTTCCAAAATCACTTCAATTTTTTCGTAAAACAACGTCACGTTAATGTTTGTCAAAATATGCTTTCCGACAACCAGGATGTCATGAAACGTATTATCACTGGCAATTAGTCCTGGATTTACTTGTATGTATAAGACCCGGAAACAGACGACCAATCGAATATCGAATATCGTGACAAAGGTGAGTCGAAGCCGAAAAACCACGTCAAAGCAAAGTATATGTTTACCAATTTCTTCGATTATTGAAGTGTAGTGCAATCCAAACTCCTTCCGACCGGCCAAAACCGTCAAAAAGGAATATTATTTGAGTGGTATGTCTCCTCTGCGCGAAGCTAATCGTAAAAGGAGACTGGAATTATGGGCTGACAACTCTTGGCTGTTCGCCTAATTTAGCTCCGTGTGACTTCTGGCTATCCAGCAAACTCAAGCAACCGCTCCTACCCAATAGTCGTGTTTTCATAGCCCTACTGAAAGATAATGATTGAAATCTTATAACTCGTTTTTACAAGTCTCCTTAAAGGAAATAATTTAGACCTTTTAACATAAAAAAAATCGCAACACACTTTCGTAAGCCACTATTCTTCATCACTATACTAATATTTAGAACATGAATTGTTAAAAAAAGCAAAGCAAATTGTGTCAGTGTCAATTTCTTTATTGCAATTCGTAAATTTACCGTCGTATTTCAGCTGAACTTCAAACATTTTCTGAAAGAGTAATTAACTTATTTAAAGAGCGTTAAGTGCTCTTTCAATTTATATGACAATTTTTAATGGTAAAAATGCCTATGAAAGTGAGAGACTTAACGCTAATTGCACTGTCAAGCTTTAACTTTATGACCTCAGAACACTTTGGCTGTCAGATTAAGTATTTCAGCAAATGAAAAACAATTATCTAAACAATACTTAAGCGCTTAGAGACAGTTCATTCGCTAATGAATTCAAAAAAATTACTTGAAAGTATTTGACTAACTTTATGATATAAGTAACTGATACTATATACAACAGAAAGTCAACAGCAAAGAGATACTCATATTCGGTATGAGAGAACTAAAGGAATGTATAAATTAATTTCGACGATTTGTTTGGGTCAGAGTTGTCACATGTCAAGTGCAATATATACCATATACTACAAAATTATTTTAATCATTTCAGATGATAATTACCGCAAGACTTATTTTAATATCATTTTTGATCCATCGAAAGGGCTAACTTCAACTGATCCCAATTCGTCAAATTAAAAACCCTCGCACGAATCGAATTTTCCATAAAGAAATAAGAATCTACAATCAATTTACTTACGTAAAAATCAGCTTCAGCATTTTAAACAGCATACCGCCACTAATATTTGAGTCCACATCCAAAACTGCTGTACAGTATGACTTCAACACGCATGCGCGTCCATCCAAGCCGTGTCTAAGCACCCAAAAAAATTCAAATAAAAATCGTATAATTCAAGATTTATCCGAATATGCAAACCCATTTAGGACATCCTCGAGTGAGTGTAGCACATCGCGTTTAAAGTATTTACGGCGTGACTCATCAGGACCGGGAAAGGGAAAATTAACACGAAATCCATAACCATAAGCCCAAAGAGTATTGACATTTAAGATATTATTTTTGCCATTTGTGCGCCACTTGATATAGGAAATTGTGAAAATAAAGTGAATAAAAATGTATTAAAAAACATTAGTAATTATATACTATATAAATCTATCTTATAATAAGATATCAGAGTATGGAGCCATGTTTAGAAGTTCACGAAAGTGAACTATGTCCGAAGTTGTTACGGCTGTGTAAACTGACGTTGAGCAAAACCAAAAGCTCCTCAGGATAGGGAAGGGCCTCAACCAAACGAGATTTCAGACAAGGCGACTCCCTATCGTGCGACTTCTTCAATCTACTACCGAAGAAAATAATTCGAGCTCGAACAAAGATTAAAATCTACAAGTCCCTACGGATGTGAAGGTATGGGTGTTAAGAGTGTTCGATGGAAAGGTTTGTGGTCTTCGCTTTTACAAAGGTAAATATCGTATTCGATGGAACGATGAGCTGTACGAGTTATACGCCGATAAAGTACAACGAATTAAAAGACAGCGGCTGCGCTGGCTGGGTCATGTCGTCTATATGGATGAAAACACACCAGCTCTGAAAGTGTTGTCACAGTACCGGCCGAGAGAAGCAGAGGAAGAGGAAGACCTCTACACCATTGGAGAGATGGAGGAAGCAGCGAAAGAAGAAGACCTTCACTCCGGTGGAGAGATCAGGTGGAGAAGGACCCGGCTGCACTTGGAATCTCGAATTGGCGCCAATTTGTGAAAACAAAAGAACCGGCGCGATGCTGTTAACTCGGCTATAACCGCGTAAGCGGTGTCTACGCCATCAAATAAGAAGAAGAAGAATAAGATATCAACAATAAATAAAATATAGTTTAAGCATGTAGTTATACTTGGAAGAAAAATATCATGTAAAGTTATATGACCGCCTTGCGTGGTGACCTCGATAAAAGCTAAATATAGAGAGATCGAGTTTACCATCCAATCAAATTTGGGTCGATTTAAATTGCACGCCTAATCTTCTTAGATTTTGCTAAAACGAAATCGAATAGAGATCGCCAAAGAGATGCTTGACAACATATCTCAGAACCTTACATTCATCAAACGAGTTGCGAACTTTGAATTAAAATACGTGAAAACCTAGTTTTTTTTTTTTGTCAGTCGGGTCCAATTTCACCGGATGGTAAGCATATAGATTTGAGTGAGGCTATCACCAAATACAACTTCAGTGGACATATGACTGATGGCAAGACCTGACCAATTACTCCTTTAACTGCTAATAAAACGATGTTTAAAATGATAATACCTTCTCCATATTAAAAAACAGACTTGTGTCGACTAAGCAGATATTATAAAAATATATATATTCTTAGTCACCTAATTACTTACCGAAACACGTGAACCCTTGGCAAATTCCAAGTATCTTTTGCCACGCCGTAGAATACGCTCACCATCTGAGTTCTTTAGCAATCCTCTGTTCTCAGCAACTGCGGCAATCGCTCTCTGATGGCGCGGCAGCTTTCTGTATGAACTCGGCGGAGCACCTGTAAAAATCAGTTCGTTGTGATCATCACTAGTGTTCTCACTGATATTATTGCTCTCGCTAGAGTCAACCACAGTTTCCCAATTAGAGCTATTGCTTATGATAACAACAGTGTCTAAGGGATTGTTGTAATCGTTCATGTTATGAATTTCACTGTTATTTAACGAAGTGAACGAATCATTATGGTTTGTTTGGCGATTTAATAGCTCATTCTGAGTGCTTTTTGGAATGTCGATTGATTCTTCAAGCTGGTTTTTGCTGCAGCTTACGCCGGCCACTGCTATAAATAAAAGAAAGACCAAGGTTTGCAAACGCATCATGGACTCTTCTTTTTTTGGCGGCATCGTCGTGTTGGAACACCGCTTCTTTGAAGTTGGATTTAAATCGAGCTGCAAAAAAGAAATACTTGAACTTAATAATATTGTACAGAGTGACAATATTAGTGCTGAGCTCGCTAACTAAGCGCTCAAAGCTAGTCAAGGAGCGTCTATCCTAACTAGAAATAACATCAAGCGACCTCATCATCAGACACGTTTGGGGGTCTGGGGCCGTATCGCTGGCAACTGCAAAGCTCATGAGCTAGTCAGAGAGGCACCCCTGCTCACATCGAAATGGTACCGAGTTGGATCTCCATTGGTGTCTTGTTTCTAGCATTGAACTAATGCGTCTCGCTTGCGCTAAGCAGGCACTGATTGATGATCAGCTCCATTATGGTCAACAAAACCTATGTTGAGACCCGGTATTTATTTTTGGATAATATTCGACTGAATAGACCACATCCAGCACCCAATGAAGAAAATACAGCAACCGTAGCTGGTTGTGTCACGAAGACTGTGGTGAGTCGATTCGGCGTCGTTCGCAGCAACTCGAACTGACGCATGGAATGACTTGGTACATTAAACATCGAGATCTTAAACTGAAAGGGAACCAATTACAGCTTGTGCTTAAACTGAAGCCGCTCGACCTTCCCAAGCGACAGCTTTTCGCTTTCCAGCCAAATTTTGTTCACCGATGAGGCCCCCGATAAGGTTCGAAGAGCAACCTTAAGAGATTCAAGAGCTGTCATTTCATCTAGAAAAAACAACAGTTTGGTGTTATTTCTTCAAAAATGATGCCATGATAACTGTCTCTTTGATGACTGAAATTGAAGCTCGTGGCCTCGGCGACATTTGGTCTCAACAAGACAGCACCACTTCCCAAACATCGCAACAATCAATGGATTTATTGAGAGAACACTTCGGTAGGCAGATAATTTCACGTTTTGCGTCGGTCGATGGATCAACAAGCTCGTGTAATATCACACCGTTAGACTTTTTCCTGTAGAGATAAGTAAAATATCTATACGGCCAGTCGAAATGCTCCAACGAGTCATCGAAAATTGGACTCAACGGATGGACCATCTTAGACGTAGCTTTGGCCAACATTTGAAAAGATAATCTTCAAAAAATAAATGCCAAAGAATGTTCTTTCCCTGATATTAAACACTCCCCACTAAATTTGAAGTTTCTCTATTTTTTTTAAGTCGGGAAGCTCGAAACGGATCACCGTTTATTATGTTGGAGTTTTAAGCACCACAGTCGGTGTTCTAAGCTGTCCAAGTGAAACCCCTTTTAAGATCGACCTTATAACCTAACACACATAAAACTTCCGGCACTCTCCATAATCTCAAACGAATCTGAGAAAATTCGACCTGTAATACCTTAAAGTTTACATATTCCGGAGACTTCAGTGTCCTTTCGCATTCCCTTATGCTATTTTATTATACAATTTTGTGTCCACAACATTTCAACCACGTTAATTAATCATTTAACCGACAACTAAAATTAAATTTTTTCCAACGAATTGTGGCCAAAAGAACGGAGCTAAGTAACCAAAGAGAAATTAACTACAAATCATGCAAAAAAATAAATAAAAAGAGATTATCACAAGCAAGGCCAACTAAATTTTCAACAGTGGTAACAACAATAAAACAACCATAAGGACAACAATAAAAACAACGCGTGCAACCACAACAACATTACGCAGAAATAATGAGCAACATAATTCTAGGTAACAGCAACAAACCGACAGTGAGCGGCCACAAATGCAGCTAGAAGAAGACTAAGTAGAAGAAAGCGATAACAAGAGTGGCACAACGAAATTATAAAAACAAAAGAAAACCGCATGCATTGGAATTTTACAAGGGGAACAGCGAAACACATGCACTTCACATGAATATATGCACGTTAGGGTGGTGCTAAATAGTTGAAAATAAAATTTTGGTTCAACTGTTTTCAGTACTTACGCGATAGTACTATAATGTTGAGCTTTGTGTGGTAAAATCATATATTTCTGAGCGCCCACTATTAGGGCATGGTCCGAGTTCAAAATTCAAATTTTCGATATTGAAAAAAATTTATGTGGAATTTTTAAAAGGCGCACATTTGACTGTAAAAACATTTATAGAGGTTATGAGAGTTAAAAAAAATTGCAAACTAATTTAAGTACCACCCTAATGTGCCAACCTGTTTACACACTTTACAAGCACACACATACACACATACAATTGCCAGTATATAAGCTATGCATTGCGAATGAGGTCGTCCCTATCGCCATATTCGCAATGCTGCCGGGCTCACCTAAATTCGTTGCCGGCAGAAACAAGTACAAACAAACGACCGCCACATTTAGCAGGCAATGCAGGCAGCTAACTAACTACCGTTGCCGCCGCTTCCGACTCCATCTCCGTTGTCGCTGCCGTTGCCGTTGCCGTCGCCATTGTCGCTTTTGCTGTTGCCACTGGCAATGGGACAGTAAATAGTGGCAGCAGCAACAACAATAGCGTGCAACTTGCAACATTAGCACCACTACATTTGGCGCTGACGGCAACTTGAGTGCGAAAAATGCGGCATATTTGATAAATTGTTGCAATTTGTCGCGTCTACTGATGTGTGTTGCCTTGCTAAAGTTGTTGTTGTTACTTTTTTGTTGCAACAGCTATTTATTGTTGTTGTCGCTCGAGCTAGTTTAGCAAGCTTCGTTTTTTTATTTCGGTTGGTTTGTTGCGCGTACGCGGTAATTAGTAATTTTCGCACATTAACACACGCACACACATACACACACACGCGCACATTCGCGTGCGAGTAATACAGTGCAATAGTCATAGAGTTGCACTTTAAATTCAACTTTATTGCACTGCGTGCTGGCAATTTTTCACATCACCTTTCGTATTAATTTCGCTCGTTGCGGCCTTCGGAAGGACGTTGCTGAATGCTATGTTGTGCTGCGCTATGCTATGTTATGTTATGTTAGGTTTTGTGTGTTTTTAGTTTGTCTGTTGTTCAATTTTTTATGCCGATTCAACCTTAATAGAGTAAGTGACACGGCCGCGACCAATTTTTTCTCGGCAGGCCCTATTGTATAAGTAGCTGTAAACCAGAACCGCCTTAGGTTCCCGTTTTGAGTCGCTACCGCTCAATGATAACCGACTATTTTTGGCCGAATATGATGATATGGACTTGAACAGTATGTCGTTCGAACAGGACGGCACCACAAACCACACAGTAAATGTCACAATCAATTTATTGAAAACCAAGTTTGGTGAACGTGTTATCTCACGAAATGGCGCAGGCAATTGGCCGCCTCGATGGTGCGATTTGACGCCGTTAGACTATTTTCTGTGGGGCTACGTCAAGTCTACGGTCTAAGCCAACAAACCAGCGACGATTAATGAACTTCTTACTTATCACAAAAACAAAAACTTCCATTGATCGTCAGTTAATATGGCAGATATATGACTCGATCAAAACAAATGTCTCGCATATTGCCTTGGATAATAATCCACACCGAATTCGGTAAAGATATCACTTGAAATGAAGAAGTTTTCCATAAAAGCACTTCATTCTGATCGTTCACCTTATATGACACCTACATATATGCTAAGGCAATTCGAACTAAACAATTTCTTCGGAAAATATACTATATTCACAATATTCTGTGACTATGTAATCAACCCTGCCTCAAAAAAGGTTGTATCGCCCTCATGATTATAGCAGGAGGACTAACAAATAAAATCCAGGAGCTACGGCCCCGGAATCGACGGCTCGCTGACTAGCGTCTGTTAGCCTCAACGATCAGCAACAGGAATGTTGAAATTAGCTGATCCGTTAAAGCCCCTGTAACTGTGGTGAATCAACACCGCCTAATAGAGATAATTATGACCATGAGGAGTAATAAAAAATTCCAGGATAGAAGGAATCGCAATGGACTGCTGCTTGTTCATCGTCTATTAGGTTGAGCTGATGGAATTATCCCACCGATAAACGCCATATCGCACTTGGAGTTCCTTGAATTCTTAACCATAACTAATCCGTTGTCTGGAGTGAAATAATTGCGTGAGTTTGTTCTGACCAGATAGCAGCTGCGATGTTTATTTATAACCAGAATCGAGCTCTGGTCAAGAAGTGTTCTTAGTGCGCAGAAATTGCTGCCTTCGTTGGCACAGGCAAATGCTGATTCGTTCGTGGCTTTGGCGCATAGACACCAAGAAGATTGCGAAAAACAGGTCATACGTCGGATGCCAGCAAAGAAGATCAAAATCCCTTATGAAGAGAAGACATATGAAAGAAGAATGCATTAACACGAATTAATGAAGGAAACAAAAGATGGTTGGATAGAGATGAAAAGAAAAATGAAGGCGGCATATAAACATCCAACAAAGTCATCGCGCGAAGTTTTGAATATGTTCAATAGCGACATCCAGGACTTGACAAAAATGAAAATGCCTTCCAGAAACTCGGCAAACAACAATCATTGCATTCTCAACTTGGCTCACACGTCACTGTTGGCAGTGAAAACCTTGAAGTCGTAGATAATTTTGTCTATCTTGGAACCAGTATTAGCACCAGTAACAATATCAGCCTTGAAATGTAACGCAGAATCACTCTTGCTAACAGGTGCTGCTTTGGACTGATAAGAAAGTAAAGTCCTCTTCCGACGAATAAAGACCAAACTCTACAAATCTCTCATTATTCCCGTCTTGCTGTGTGGTGCGAAGGTATAGACAATGACAACATCGGATGAGTCGGACTGTTCAAGAGAACGGTTTTGAGGATGATTTGTGGACTTTCTCTATGGTAACGGCGAATACCGCAGTCGAAGGAACGAAGAGCTGTACAAAATATACAGCGACATTCACATAGTTCAACGAATAAAGAGACAGCAGCTGCGCAGGCTAGATCATGTTCTCCGGATGGATGAGAACATTCCAGCTTTAAAAGTATTCGATTCGGTACTACGGGAGATTACAGAGGAAGAGGAAGACTTCCACTTCATTGGAGAGATCAGGTGAGGAAGGACTTCGTTGTACTTGGTAACTCGAATTGGTTCATCAATACATGAGTTCGCAAAAGCTCAGTCGAAAGTGGGTGTTTACCATCGACTGTTTCTCTGTGTCACAAATCTATGAATGCGAATTCGGATTACTTCTACAACTACCGTATTATCCTCATCCGGATCCCATAAACTCTTTCATGTTCTCAGATTTCAAAAACATGCTCACTTTCGTGATAATTAGTGAATCCTCAAAAATGTGGTATATGATGGTATCGGTTCCGGATCGTTATAGTAGGCCATGCTGGATAATATATTTAACCACATAATTTAACTGATATAAAAATGCACTGCACAAACTATTATAATAGCAGAAGGTTAATTATTTAGGTTTAGCAATTTAATTCAATTTACCAAAAATAAAGATATCCTTGCATTGATTTTTTACACTGTTTATATGTTTACTTGCTCTTTAATTTTCACTTTTCGCAGCACTTTGCCACCCAATTCAATTTCGTTGTTGCACAATTTACAATTCTTGGTTGCAGTACTCACCGTGCTACTTCCACACCAAGCTTCATACAAATGTCAGACCACACTACAGCTGCTGTTGACAACCATCAACCGATAAAAAAGGCACAAGCGTCAATTACTAGCAAAAACCGCGAGTATGCTCAAGTGTGAGAAGTCTATAATCTTCACCCAGAGACGATTGCACCCACCTCCTGCGCGAGTTTAAACTCTCTACACTTCAAAGTTAATTGAGATGTTATTCGACACTACTTTAGTTTGTATTCCCCATCTACATGTTGTCAACTTCCCTCTCTCCAAGAAAGATTCAAGTTAATTACCATATGTACTTATCTTGTCAACAATTGTGTACTCAATACACATATGTCACACCGCCAAAACTGTCACATATAAACTTTACTAACAAGTCTAGTCCCTCTTCCACTTCTTTGACATCTCTTTCAGTACTGTTAATTTCAATATTTAATATTGACTTTCAGATACCTTATTTATTTTTACTGTTAACCTAAGTTGTCACACGCACCTAGTCACCGGTACATAGTGCCAGAACTGTCACAGATTGCGCTTGTCATAGTTGTGTCAACTTTTACTTGATTCTGTTTAAGCCAAACGTCGGTAAACATATTGCATAACACAAGCCAAGCTTTTCATAACAACTGTTGTAGCATCTTCACTTGAACTTTAGTTTTTAACTGCTTTTGTTGATTTTGTAATTAACTACATTCTTAACTTATTTCATTCAGAAATTTACTTACGTTTGAACTTTGCAAATGGTGGAGAGTTTTAAAACTGTACCATTACCCTTCAAGGCGACTGAGAATGAGCGCTACAACTTGAAGTTGTTAAAAAGTCTCCAAAAGAAAAAATATACAAATTAAATCAGTTGTTAACTAAGAGATTGATCGAATTATTGGTTACTGAAAAGCACATTTCTTTAGGTAGGGTCCTGCTGTTATTTCGGGTCAAACCATTAATAACTGGCATAAGAACTCTAGTTGCTAACAGGTTACTGTCTTACAGACATTCCAATAAACTTCAGATACCATACAACAACTTTTGTAGAAGCTTCCAAGAGGCTGAAGAAGAAGATACTACGGAATATTTTCTATACGAATACAAGTCTTTGTTTTGGAAATATCCTTCGAGAATTTCTTGACGATATCCCGGAAGTTGCACATTTAAAATAGTTTGTTTGATGAACTTCGTCATGAGCACAGGTTTCATAGAGGACATAATTATTATAATATAGTGAGGGCTTTACAATGGGCTTTCTAAAGCCTAGGAGTGTCGACAGATATTCACCCTACCTATCTACTAACATTTGGTATCGAAAATGTAAGAAATCAGTACAAGAACCCCCTCTTCACTCCCCTTATATACGAATAAAAAATATACATAAAAAATCAGCATGACGAGTTGAGTGGATTTAGCCCTGTGCGTCTTACAAAAAAACTCGAGTGCGTTCAACGGGCGGCACTCCTATGCATGTGAGCCTTTTTACGTGGGGAGAAAGATTAGTGGAGACGTTTTCTGCCACAAATTCTCTATCAACTCCAGTTTTAGACTTTCTAACTGTTACGATAAGCTAAAGGTCACAGTTAGCGGATAGTGGACGACATATGCTAAGTAGGTTAGTTGGGAACAGTAGTACGCAGCCCCCGATCAAGAAATGCAGGAAAGAAGGGCTTGCCTAAGGGCGTAAGGGTCCAGAAACTTCACCAGGATTGCCTCGAGGAAGTACCTACGCAAGAGAGGGAGGCAGCAAAATCGAATGGGATCACAAAGCGACCAGCACCTAGTGTGCACAGACGTTGGCAAAGGCCGCGCAGAGATAGCAGCTTGAAACGGAGACACATTAGAATAAATTATGAATAATACACCTCAAAAACAACAACAAAAAGAAAAACACAACAAAACAAAGATTTCAGAATGAGGACCGTCCGTCTTCCGTAGAAGTAGTAGGATACTTAGATCCTATATAAACCGCTACTCCAAAACAACCGGATCCTACTGAAGAAAATACAGTCTTGACCAGGAAACGAGAATAGCACTCCAGCTGCCATCACCGAAGAATGTGCGACATTACCCCCAAGCCAATTATCTCGAAGATACAAGCACTGTGGAACCTCCAGCAACAGTGCGACCACGTAAAAAGACGGTCAGTGGCAAAAAGTTTTGTTTAAAGGACGAAGAAACCCCACGCAGAAGGAGGAAAGGTGGTGGAAGCACTTAAAGCCACAGAAAAGAACAACAAGGGAAGAATAGAGCTGCAAGTTATAGAGCCTATAATAGGGTCAGGTGACAATCATAGGCAGTAAAGCCAGCAGAAGGTAATAACTGCGCAGAGGCCTTTTGGAGGTACTATTAGTACTGGACAAGGGTTATATATTTAGTTAGTGGCAAACCTATTAAATATCTTGCCATCTCGAGAGCAATGTCCTGGGCCACCATCGGTAGATGCAGTGTCGGAAGATCTTTTTGGCCTCAGACCGAACGTAAGAGATCCAATGAGCAGAGTGAGATCCGATGTGTAGGCCACTAAGCGCTTTACTAACTTGTGAGATCGAACACGGGAATTTAACTTTTCTATGACTTCACAATGGACTACATATAGCAGTCCAAGTGCGATTTTCGGATCAGCCATCTAATCTTACCAAACCTAAGCAATAATTTGTATTTGTGAACGGTATAACAGATTCTGTGAAACCGAAGTTAGCGTTTTTTCTTGTTTTTTAAACACAATGTGCTTTGAACTCAAAATTTATAAAATTAATCCAGATGTTGGGCTCGCCCTCAGATAACTAGTTTATGAAATTTCAATACTTTTTTCTCTTTTACTGCTGAACATGTCAGTCAATACAAGGTGCTTTCCAAAGTAAACAGGACTTTTTGAATCTAGCGCACCCTGGGGCGCCATCTATATGTCGATTGGTGCGTTAGAATCTGCTATCGTTATGGATTGTCCAGTGAGACTTTTATGACATTTCATTTATTGAAAGTGAAGTTATTGCGTTTTAAGTGTCAGTATGTTTGTGTTATCGGTGCGAAAATGAGCTTCGAACAAAGAGCCAACATTAAATTTTGTTTTAAAATTGGTAAAACTTTTACCGAAACGCTTCAATTGATGAAACAAGTTTATGGCGATGATTGCCTATCCCGTAGCAGAGTGCAAGAGTGGTTTCAACATTTTCAAAGTGGTCGTGAGGACATAAATGACGATCAACATGTGGGCCAATCAAAATCCTTGATCATCGGAAATTCGATCGGAACTGTGCATGAATTCATCAAAAATCAGCCGAAATCATCATTGAAATTCATGGAAATGGAATTGAACATCTGCAAAACATCGATTTATCGCATTTTGACCGAACATTTGGGCTTACGAAAGGTGTGTGTACAGTTTGTTCGGCACAAATTGACTGAAGACCAAAAATTGCTCAGAATCCAACATTCGAAGGACGATTATTTGACAAAAAATCACATTTTAACCATTAACCACTCCCCGTATTCACCTGATATGGCACCGTGCGACTTCTTCCTTTTCGGAAAAATACATTTTCCCATGAAAGGAAAGAGTTATGCAGACGTAGAGGCCATTCAAAAGGCTTGCACCGGCATACTGGCGGCCATACCGGCCAACGAGCTAAAACACTCGTTCGACATGCTTTTGGACCGTGCAAAAGCTGTATTGAAGCAGAAGGAGACTATTTTGAATAAAATAAATTGATTTTAACAAAAAAACCATTTGTTCTGTGTTTTTTTTAAGTCCTTTTTACTTTAGAGTACACATTGTATATAAAATAAAAAGTTTCAAAGAACTTGGTGGTTATTTTATTTTAGAAATGTGTTTTAAGACTCAGAATTAATGAAGTTGGTTGGTATTCCAAACATACCCATAAAAGCTTCCATATACATAGGTATCCTACCACAATAGTTGAACACAACCATTTAGGCCAACATAAATAGTTTTGCATAATTAAAATGAACAGTAAACACCGACATTAAATTAGGCCAGGTGACAATACCGCAACTATTCGTGCGATCCTATTGCAACACACATACATAACGCACGAGCATGCACGAGTGTGCGTGTGTGCTTGCTTGCGTGTCGTTGGCCATTAATTTTTAATTGCTTTTCCAGCGTTATTCGCGCCAAAATTTACCTTATGAAATATGCAACGATTATACAAAATATTTAGATAAATACGAATTTGGTTCGAATAAGGCAATAATATTAATGATAATTTTAATTGAATACACTTTAATAAAATTAACAACGCAAACAATGCGACGGACGTTAGAAACTCCGGCAATAGTAGATAACTGGCAAAACAATACATGCAACTGGCTGGAAATTCACAGCGATATGGCATAATTTTGGCCTAACAAAACGCGCCCAAACGCCAAAGCCAGCCACCCACCCACCTGGATGCCCTGGCGCACAAAGAAATGTCAGTGTTAATTTACTGTGGCCACAGTCAATCAACGTTGCAATTTGTTGCAGCAAAATATTTGCACTCTGCCACACACACACAAACACGCACAGACATGCAGAAAGACAGACAGACACATGCACAAAAATAAACTGCGTTGCATGCAGGTGAAAGCCGCAACAATCACTGACTTTTGAATATCCCAGCGTGGCTATGACTATTCGTCTGTGTGTGCATGTGTGTCTGTGTGTGTGTGTGTGTGTGTGATGGTAGTTGCCATTGTGGTTAGCCAGCCATTCAGCAGCCAACCAGTTGTCATCATTATTTGCCGGTGTTGTCAGCTGACACACAGCATAACCAATGTCAAATGTCACCAACAAAAATCAACACAACAACAAAGCCGCCGAATTAAAACGAAAAAAAAACCAAAACTGCAACAACAAAAAGCAACATTTGTGGGCGTGCGTCAGGCAAATTAAGTCGGAAACCGTTATTGTACACAATTATAATGCTGGCATTAGCCATCACAACGCGCGTACAAATGCAACGCTGCTGTCAAAACATTTTATTTGGTAATTTTAATTAGTGCAACGTTAATTAGTTGGCAAATTGGCTAACTGTAAAGCGTATGACGAAGGTTGAAGGGCACATTACAAGTATTTCGGTAATCAGCAATTTATCTACCTTCAGCAATTGTACCGTTACGCTGCGGTGCTGTTGTTGTTAGTATTGTTGTGCGCCGCATTAAAATTTCCTTAATTGACTTTGCCGCTCAGCCCGCTCATTTGCGTTGCCGCGTGTTTTAGTTGCCAATCAAAATTGTCATTTCCGCGAAGCGTTGGAAATCTGCAACCTTACAGCTGAGTGTAGCCGTTGCATGTACAAGGGTATTTTTCAAGGTGATAAACATTGTTGAAGCGTTCACTCACATTGTTTTATTTGGGTTGAAAACTTCGTCCCCATTTTAAAATTGACACACAAGGCAAGGGCATAAAGTTCTAGTATAACATGAGCTCTGGAGTAGCACACGAAGTTGATCGGTATGATAAGACGGCATTGACTACGCGTACTTGAGTGAGATCAGTCATCTACAGCGGAGTTTAATACTCCTTACTGTTATTGAGGAGGCTTAAAAATGGAAAACTTCAGCTAGCTACTCCTGTTCCTTTAACTCCCACTCTGTAGCGACAGATTTTGGAACTGCCCTCCCCATCAATCGAATTCACACAATCGGACAAGAACTGATTTTATACCCGTCGAAAGAGTTCCAAATCAACATACTGCTCCAAATCTACTGCGTAATTATTATACGTTACTTAAACTTGACTTGCTACCGACCTTGACTTTCCAGAAATCAAATACTCTCCACAATTATTTCATTGAAGGCGTAGCCGCTGTCCCTTAATTCGCTAAACTGCTAAACTATGTCAATGTTGTCGTATAATTCATACAGAGCTCATCGTTCCATCGAATACGGGAAAAAATGACTCATCAGATGTTGTCATTGTCGATGCCTCCGCACCATATAGTAGGACGGGAATGATGAAGGACTTATAGAATTTGGTCTTTGTTCGTCGACAGAGGACTTTATTTCTCAGTGTGATTCTGCGTTGGATTTCAAAGCTGATTCTGGTACCAAGATAAACGAAATTATCTACGCTTTCGAAGTAATGGCTATCAACAGTGACGTGGGAGCCTAGCCGCGTGTACGACGACTGGTTGTTTGATGACAGGAGATATTTTGTCAAGTCGTCGATCACTACTAAACCCATTGGCCAAAGATATCAATATCATCGGCATACACCAGCGGCAGTACACTCTTATAGAAGATGGTTCCTGCTGTATTTAGCTATGCAGCTCGAATTATTTTCTTCAAGAGTAGATTGAAGAAGTCGCATGAAAGGGAGTCTCCTTGTCTGAAACCTCGCTTGTTACCGAACGGCTCGGGGAGGCTCTTTCCGATCTTTACGGAGCTTTTGGTGTGGCTCAACGTCGGTTTATACAACCTTATTAGTTTTGCGGGGATTTCAAATTCAGACATAGCGACATAACAGCTCCTTTTCGTGCTGTCGAAGGCGACTTTAAATTTGACGAAGAGGTGGTGTGTGTCGTTTGTCTTTTCGCGAGTCTTTTCCATAATTTGGTGCATGGTTAAAATCTGATCGGTAGTAGATTTTCCAGATCTAAAACCATACTGATAGGATCAAATCAGTTTGTTGACGGTGGTCTCAACCATATTCCACAAAGAAGCTGATGCATGCACCATGTCAGTTCTTCGCCACCGCAGTTCAACGTCCCCTGCCACTTTGTTGTTCTTCGGGCGGGTAATTGCTATTTGACACTCATCGTAGTCGGTTAATGGAACGTCTATTCCATCGTAATAATACCTACTCAGAATTCAAAATATTACGCGATGGACTGGGATATAGTTTTTCTTTCCGGATATCCAAATTTTTGATCGTGAGACTCATGAAAAAGAAGACTCTGTATGAAAGTACGTTTCATTTTAAATGCATAGTCGGGTAATGGAACGTCTATTCCATCGTAATAATACCAACTCAAAATTCAAAATATTACGCGATGGACTGGTTGGAACCAAATATTAGAGATATCTGAATTTTTCCGATTGTTTTTGAAAGAACATATACCGAGGGATATAGTTTTTCTTTCCGGATATCCAAATTTTTAATCGTGGGATTCATGAAAAAGAAGACTCTGTATGAAAGTAATTTCCATTTTAAATGGGAGCAGCTTTAACCTAGCCTTTTGGGCAAGAATTATATCATTGCTTCATTCAACCTGTTTTCAAAACTGATTTGATAATATTCAGTCTTCAGACCTACAAGGTCTGACAGTTACGTTTTGAAATAACTATCTTGCTCCGGGTACTTCTTTTCGTACCAACTTAATGTTTATAAATTGATTTTCTTTCTATCCTCCGAACGGTTGAAGAACTTTTCTTAAAACCTTGTATCTGAAGTTTAGTTAGAGATATTTGTCGCTATTGATCAATAGTTTTTCGGTACTTTTTCACAACGGTCAAAATGATGAAACGATAATCGAAAGCTTCTAGTACGAGGAAACCTATTAATACATTTTCTAGTACGTTAACGTTTCGATTGTTGTTTCATTAGGTCTCTAGAATATTACAACCTACATATTTTCCCTTCTTACTTTTATTTACTGATTATTTACTTACTTTTATTAACTGATAACCGATAACCTTCTATTTATTAGTATTTTTATGAAACTAAAGTATCGAAATAATTAAGAAAACAACTACTTAAAATATCAAATGAAAACTAAATATTTTGAGTTTAATTTAAAATGTCACATCCTTAATATCTAAGTGTACAATGCCTACGTTAATTGCTTCACTTTATAATTATGCTTTCCGTGCACTTTTTCCACATCAGCCTCTAGTTTCGGCCGAATCCTCGCTCTCGCGCACTCAGCAGCCTTGAGCGCTGTCCTTCGGGCTTGCGAGCATTGCAGCTTCAATTAGCTTCTTATTGCGTTACTAAATATTTTATGCAAATTAACAAAGATTTAATGGATCAACAGCAACGAACGGCAACAAGACAAACACATATACACACTTAACTATGCATTCTTACATAGACTCTGTTCTATGATATATTCAGCTGTAGGACTTTTTATTGAGAGTTTTAACAGGTAACACCGACATTATATGCTGATGCTACAAGCGTTCTGCTTCCGCATGCATATGTATGTGTGTATGTATTTACGGTTTTATGGCTGCAGTCTCGGCTAGAGGCTGTGCCACTCCTTGGCGACTTTGCAACTTAACGACACAGCTCAATGACATAGTTTATCTAGGCCATATAAATGAAAATACCCAGCAGTCATTGCCTGCAATGAGATCCATCTCCAGATTACGCTCGCAGCGCAACAGCTCGCCAACACTCCCACACATCAGCTTATAGTTGCCTTTAACCGTTCGGCGTATTCAGCTGTCAGTCGCTGCGATACTTGTTTGTTTTTAACGAGCACTTCTTAAGACTAATAAGACCGAATAAGAAAATAAGACTATAGCCAACTCTACAGCAATACATACTATGCATATGTATCATATGTAAGAGAAAGGCCTGATAACTACTTAACCTAAAATAACAATTTAAATTCTCAATATAGAATCTGTTAGTTTGATACTTGACTCAGCTTTTCTTAACACGTCTGAAAAAGACGTTTTCTAAAGGTTTTCAAAGTAAGCCTCCAGGCTGGCGATAACCTCTTCCTTTCTACTCAGATTTATGTCCGGTGAATGGCTTTTTCAAATTTTGAAACAAAAAAATGTGCCACGATGACAAATTTTAAGAACGTGGTGGAAAGTTCAGTAGCTCGCAACCGTATTGGAAAGTCGAAAAAGTCTTTTCGTATTTCTAATCAAACTTCAACTTATTTTTTTATAAACTATAATGAACCAAAATATGTACCATTTTGTTCGACCGCTTTTGGCCATTTTTCCGCTAGACACATTATTTCATCAGTGTAAAACTTTTCTGGTTTTTCGACGAAAATCTGCGACAAGTAATTTTCACAGGTTTCTCTTGAAGCCAACTTTACTTCATTAAGGGAGTTCTGCTCTCCCAGTTTTTGACTGGTAGCACTGAAGTTATACGACTCCAACGACATCTGTTGACCAAATACGAAAAGTCTTTTCGACTTCCCAATATTTTCATTAATTTATCAAAGACGACGGCTGAGATGTGATGCGTTACCATTGTGCATAAACAAAATTTTCTGTAACAGTTCCCACTACAGTTGAGTCTAGGTAACCGAAACGGACCCACATTTTTTATCAGGCCGAGGCCTGTCAAGTCGCCAGACACAACAATAACAACAGCACTCTTTTCTTCCATTCCCCCAACAGTTGGATCTGAGTAACCGGAACGGACCCGGATTTTTAACCGGCCAAGGTCTAGCAACTCGGCAGGATTCCTCGAAATTACTTCTACCGCTACAACAACAACATTTTTCTTCGAAAAAATGGTTTGGGTTTTCCGAAATTCCGACGGTCCAATAAATCGGCAAAATAGAGCGCTGTCACCGTTTTACCCACGCACAGGTAATCGATGTAGCTCACACCTCATAAAACCCATAAAATGGTGGTAATCACCTTTCCAGCCGGTAACACAGTCTTTGCCTTCCTCAAAGCGTGGTAAGGTCCACTGTTTCGATTATTCCTTTATATCTAGTGTGTATGAGACGTTGGTCAACAGTCACCAAATTGTACCTAAACGCTTTTTGATTGCGCTTAATCAGCGTCGAAAGACTGCTGGTTGCACTTATTATCCCGAGTGAGCTCTCTCTTGGTTGCACTTGTGGTCCGGAGTGAGCACTCATGGCACCCATCACGACGAAAACCTTCTCAAGTCCAAAATTTTGTGCAGAATATATTATACTTGAGATATTTACTGGCTCAACTATCTCGCGCACGATACCGTGGACCACTGCCATTTTATTATCCGTGCCAGAAGTGTTCGGGTAACCTGAGAGTGGCTCATCTAAAACAGGCAATTTCCATACCAGTTCAATTCGGCCGAAATTCAGACAATACAGGTACCACGGTATGTATTGAATAATAGTAAATTCCTCTTGCAGTATTGTCACTATCGGCGTGTGAGTTTTTGTACTTATCGGTTCGCCCTCGTAAATATTGTTGTTGCTGTTTTACCACCTTTTTCCGTGTATTTTTAGTGGCGTGTAGTAAAATGGTCGTAAATTACACCGAAATAAAAGACGACGCGCTGCTTTATCGGAAGACGAAAGGACTAACGAACTACTTTGCTGTATAAATTTGCTTATTGACATACAAACGCACCCTATATAGCCTTCAGTGTATGTATGTATATACTGGCTGTTGCTGTTGCCTAGGTGTCTTGTCTATGATTTATAGCTGCTTTGTAATTATTTCCCTGTGATTTAAAAATTATTATTTTTTTGTTCTAAAAAATTTGTCAAGCAAGTAATAAAAGCTTTTTAGGGCTTCTCTGTGGTAAAGGTGTTGAAGTTATTGTCATAAAGTGGTGAAACACTTTTCTTTTTTATAATTTTCAGCTATGGAGTAACAAATCTGACGACAATAAGGAGTTTTATTTATGCATAAAAGCTTTCTCCAAAGATCTAATGGCAGCAAGCAGAAATTATTGAAACCTTTATATTATAAATAACTTCGGTACCTACACTACAAATCGGAGAAAAAAATTGAATGGTCGTGTACCGAACATCTAAGTTGACAGCCATGATTGGAACGCTTACTTTGTTTGTTGTCCTTTGGTTACCCGTCTTTTTCTCAAATATTCTGTATCTGATTTTGCTTGAACTCTTTATGAATCCATATCCGATCAAACCCGATATTCGTTACAAAATATGTTGGTGTAATATTTCACAATGTAGTCAACTTGCTTTGTTGGGTTTTGATTCAGTTAATAGACAGCGGAACTTACTCTCCATTTATTCTGCGTTATTATAACTAAACGATAAAATATACCTTTTTTGCTGCAACCAATATTTTTTCGAGAGACTAGGTCTTACCTGAATAAATAATTTCTCCTTTTTTCGAAGTTAGCCATCAAAATTGAAATATTTGTTTTCGAAATTGTACTAATTGAACACATCATTTTTAGTTATATACATATGGGAGTTCCTAAAAAAGTAAAAACGTGGGCATCATCTCTTTTTCGCTCTTTTTCCAATGGTATATGCAATTTCTCGATCAAGCTTATTTCATTAAAAAAAAAAATTCAAAATTACTTTGCCGAATTTGAACCCTTATGTTGCACAAAAAGACAAAGGAACTTCAAAAATACCTTTCTTTACGCTGTCCACGTGGGTCATGATTTTTAAAGGCTATGAAGATATATTGAACTCTTTGTCTACTACTAATCTATCAGTGTTTTTTTTTTGTTTTTTAGAAAAACTGAATCGTTCGGGTTTACCGTTATGTCCATACTTTTTAGGTCTTATATTTTCATCTCGATTTGAAAAAAGGAACCATGATGAGAATGAAAACAAAACTCTTACGTAGGGAACGCTCAATTGTTAAAAAATGGTAGTGCGAAGTGCACCAAATGAAAGCAACGACTGGCAAATCTGATAAAGTAATATTGTATAATGCTGGATATACATATGTAAATATTGGCCTCAACAAACGCGCCATTAGTTCTGCTTTCTCCAGACTGAATAAGAAAGCAAAGCAAATGGGTCCGATAATGATCGAGGGCAAGATGAAATATCTCCTGGCATCAAACAAACAGTCTTTGCACTCGCGACTTGGCTCCACGTCACAGTTGACAGTCATAAATCGAAGACGTAGATAATGTCGTCTATCTTGGAACAAGCATTAACACCAACAATAATTTCAGCCTCGAAATCCAACGCAGAATAACTCTTGCCAACAGGTGCTACTTCGGATTGAATAGACAATTGAGAAGTAAAGGCATCACTCGACGAACACAGACCAAACTTTACAAGTTACTCATTATTCCCGTCCTGCTATATGGTGCGGAGGCATGGACGATGACAACATCTGATGAGTCGGAAGTTCTGCGGAAAACTGATGGTCTTGGCGCATTGGCAACGAAGAATACCGCATTCGATGGAACGATGAGCTGTACGAAATATACGACGATATTGAAATAGTTCAGCGAATTAAGAAATAGCGGCTACGCTGTCTAGGTCATGTCGTTCGAATGTATGAAAACTTTCCAGCTCTGAGAGTATTCGACGCAGTGCCCGCCGATGGAAACAGAGGAAGAGGAAGACCGCCACTCCGTTAGAAAGATCAGATGGAGAAGGACTCAGCTGTACTGTACGATCTCCGATTGGCATCAAACAGCGAAAAGGAATAATGACTGGCGCACTGTTGTAAACTCGGCTATAACCGCATAAACGGTATCTACGTCAATAAAGAAGAAGATGAAGATATAAATATCCCATATCAGACGCGACTTCTTAATTGAAATTGATCAAATGAATTCTGAGCTACGTCACACGTTAAAAATTGGTTATATCGGAGCTGGTGGAAGCTTAACAAATCGCAGCCACTCTTGGCACCAATCTGCATTGCGGTTAGGACAACAAATTCGCTTAAATCCCTTGCAAAATATATTTAAACATCTGATATGTGGGTGGTTAGCTTATACAATATACCATATATGCAGCGTGGAACTTTTTGCGTGTTCTAAAAATAATGGAAATTTTCGTTTTATAGAGAAAATCTTTATCTATTTGTCTACATTAATGCTGTCACCTTCAAAATAGGCACCAGCGTATTTCCAATTTTGCAGATAGCTTTTAACCCCTCATTAAAGAATATTTTCTTAATGACCCCAATTAGTTTTATTCCCGACCGTAGTTCATGGTACGAGCAATTTCTTCTTTCTCTTCATTTTCAGGTTTCAGCCACTGAGAAGGCGAATTCTGAAAGTATGTATAGGTTAAGTTCGGTAACACGACCACGCTGTCACGCCATAGATCTTTGTAAATGCCAGCTGGGGGTTGATTATTAATACGAGCTGAAGTTTACGTCTTGCTGGATCTCAACGCTTTTTGCAAAGCTTAATACAAGCTTGATAACTATTTCTATTACATCATCCAGTCGCCTGAACTGCGAAACTCCTAGATATCTAGGCCGAGTTCTACACAAGGCCGAACATAAACATAAGACGTGTTTTTTCATCTCCCTCAGGCAGTGATGTCAGTAAGTTTTGACCAAAAACTAGGTCAAAACCAGTTCTTTTGAGACGTGTAATCAAGTGGATGGCACTTTTGACAATCATCATCAGCTATTTTGTTTCCCAGCGAGGAATCAAGTACCGGATGGCCATCAACATCAACTGATGATCAACACGTTAATAAAATAAAAGAACAGTCAAAGATTTTACTGACATCGTTGGAATATCGGAAGGATCAGTGGAAACCATTTTGAATGATTATTGGTTTCAAAATCACTCATTTTTCAAGAAACGTCGTCACTTTAACGTCTGTGAAACAATCCTTTCCGACCAGGATATCATGAAACGTATTATTACTAGCCATGAGTCTTGAATCTTTGCTTACGGCTCAGAAACAGACGATCAATCGGCCGAATATTGTAGCAAAGGAAAAACCAAGCCAAAGCAAGTAAAAAATTAAGGTTATGTTGATAGACTTCTTCGATTATAGAGGTGTGGTTCACTCTAGGAATAGGAACACTATTTGAGTGTTATGCCTCGTTTGCGCGAAGATATTCGTTGAAAGAGACCGCATAAATAACCCGACAAATCTTAATTTTTGCGCCACGATATTGAACCGTCGCATACTGCATTGAGTCTTCGTGAGTTTTTCGCTCATTTAGCTCCATGTGACTTCTGGCTATTGAGCAAACTCAAGTGATCGTTCCGGAGACACCGTTTTAAGTCAATTGAAGACGCTAAACGTGAATCGCTGCGCGCATTGAGGGTGTTTCGAACACAGTCTTACTATTTTTTGCTCACAGTCGAATAATATCCAGGAATTTATAATTGTAAACTAGTATATTTCGTGATAAATTGATGCTTCATTGCATATTCAATTTTAAAACAATCTGGCATTTAATAAACACACATAAATATATACATATGTACATATATACGTATGCAAATGTCCAAACATTCACAGAATAGACGCTGCGCTGCTTTCATAAGTACAATATACTCCAACGAAAAGAAAACGCTCAACCAAAACCATTTAAACGAAATATTCCAGAAGCATCTTCAATATTGACATGATTCCGTGCTGCACGTCAAACGAAAACTTGATCCATCAACAATGTGCTGAAACACGAAATGTCAATAAAGTCTTTACGGTACTATAGTATGTATCCAAAACACACGAAGACACACTCGCAGACAGATTTGAGGTGGCGACCACGCTTTTGCTCGAAATACATATGTACTATATATACATGTATAGTATATAGCAGGTACATAGTATCCATAGAGAAATGTTTGGTGAGTTATATTTGTAAATACATACACATGCAATATATATGTATATACTTGTACGTATATATACATACAAATCGGCGTGTCAATAAAGAATGATCTTGTAAATATTAAAAGTAGCACAACTTCATGCTAAAAGAATTTTGTTGATAACTGTATCTTTCGTTGACCGTTAATCACGCGCGCACGCCATTGGAAAAAGCAGAAAGCAGCTCTTAAGCAAATACAAATATACAAAATAGATACTAACTATCGGAGATTTAGATACCAGCAGGTGTCTCCCATATTCTGACCGACTAACGAAGGGCAAACGAAACGAACGAAGTAACTTGAGAGAGATATACTGTACACACATTCATATACATGTATGCCTTTGGAGCTGTGTTGGGCGAAGATTTTCGCACCTGAGTGTGACTTCTTGACTGCTCCATATTCTTTCCATTACCTGTAAATATCACTAAGGTAAAAATTTTAAACAAATAGACAATAATATTGCGTATCTATACAGACATACTTAGCAATGTTTACTTGTACCAAATCGTCAGCATTATTTGTTTACTATTTAAGAATTTATTAAACCCGCTGGCTGACCCATATTTTGTTGCTAATTTATATTTCACGTTAAAATCAGTCATTCACCTGACTGTTGTATCACTTTTCTAATTAACGATGACGCTGCTCTGAGCATTTTCACCAAAACACCTACTTTTATTGTACTACTAAGAATTACTTGGGCAACAAGCAGAAAAAACTAGGTGCAAAGCGCAACTATTCAATCGAAAAATGGTATTCTTTATATTGCCTTGTCTCTTGAGTTTATAACTGTCAGTTTTCGAGAACAAATGTATGAGCTCGAAAAAAGATCAACTCTCTTACATATTTGATAAAAACAAAAGTAATTGAAAGTATACTTAGAGATTATAACACTGATTACCAAATTTTAACTTTTTTCGACACATGAAAACTCATATCAAATTTTGATTGTAGTAATAGAGAAATTATTGCTTAATATACAAAAAAAACTTATGATTTTCGTAAATATTTGGCTTATGGAAGGTCCTTTTGAAGTCTCCAACAATAATCTGCTAGCATTTCTGCGCCCTTGAGAGCGCTTCTCAATTACCATAAGAAAATGTGCCGATGGAACCTCTCGGCTTGTTCAACAATCACAGCACACAAATTCGCCGGGTAGGAATACAGATAAGAATCCAGCATACCTATTTTTAAGCCAATCTAAAAGCTGTATATGCCATTGTAAATACGTTTACCCAATCATTGTAATTCTCCGATTTATGGTTTCCTAGAAAATTTTGTACAATATTCACAAAATATTTGCAGGCGAGTTTTTACATTTTATCAGTTGCCATATTTGTGGCCCTAAAACCTTAATTTTCGTCTTACTCAGTTTGGAGAATTTCTCTTACTGATATAAAGGGTGATCCATTTCGAGGTTGCGACCTTAGACTTTACATATCCCCAACAGAAAAAACACCAACGGTGTAATATCACACGATCTTGATAGCCAAACGATCGGCTCAAAACGTGAAATTATCTGCTCGCCGAAGTGTTCTCTCAGTAAATGCAACAATTGTTGCGATGTGTGGGAGGTGGCGCCATCTTATTGAAACCAAATGTCGACGAGATCACGAGCTTCAATTTCAGGCATCAAATGATCGGTTATCATGGCGCGATAACGGTCGCCGTTGACGGTTACGTTCTCACCAGCATCATTTTTGAAGAAACCGTTGTTTTTTCCGAATAAAAAGCTGGAATCTCTTTAGGTGTCTCTTCTTCAAAATTTTTTTTAATACCCATTGAGCCAGAAATAGGCCTCATTGCTGAACAGAAAATTCAAGAGCTCATAGAGCGAAGTGAGTCGAGCGGCTTCAGTTCTTGCACAAGCTGTATTTTGTACGTTTTCAATTTAAGATCTCGCCATAAAATGCGCCAAGTCTTTCCATAAGTGGTTGCGAGCTACGGCTGCTTTATTTTCTTCACTGCGCGGTCTATTCGGTCGAATATTATCCAATAATGAATGCTGGGTCTCAAAATAACTGAGGTACATATAGACTACCATACTTTTTGGATTTATATAATTATCAGGAACAAAAGTCAAGCTGAGTTTATTTGATCAATATTATAAGGCCTGAGTTAATAATATATAGAACTACTTACCTTGTATACACATTCCTTAACAACCTGAAGAGATTAGCACCTCTTGCCAAGACCACAAAATTTCGTGATCCCTAACCTTATTCATAAAGCGCTTTAACACACCAATTAAGTTATAAGACAGGAATTCGGTATGGAATTTACACTAGAAAACACAATTTGGTTGCAAAATATTTGACAAGTGGTCCTTGCTCCGTCCTTAAATAGATTGTACATATTCTATCAACAGTAACAATTTTTTGGATCTGTAAAACTACCAAAAATGTAAAAGCTCTCTAAAAATAAAGCTTGGAAATATAAATGACACTACATGAATGATAATACAGCAGGTGTGTGAATTTTTAAATTTTTTACGAAAGCCAACAATAGAGCATTTTTGGTTTCAATTTTTTATCTCGGAAAAGTCCGATGTGGATTTGAGTTTGATTTTGATTCGTTATAAAATGGTATTAGTTATAGTCGAAAAAGTCTTTTCGTATTTCTAATTAAACTTCAACATATTTTTTTATATTTTTAAATGAACTTTAATGAACCAAATATGTACCATTTTGGTGAATTACTCTTTACCATTTTTTCGCTAGAGACATTATTCCATCAATGTAAACATCTTCTGGTTTCTTGGCGAAAAATTGAGACAAGTTATTTTCACAGGCTACTCTTGAAGTCAACTTTACTTCATTAAGTTCTGCATTGACAACAAAAACAAATGGTAGTCCGATGATGCCTCTAGCAAAGGAAGCACAGAAAATGGGTCTGGCAGTGAACGAGGGCAAAACGAAATATCTCCTGTCATCAAACAAACAGTCGTCGCACTCGCGACTTGGCTCTTACGTCACTGTTGACAGTCATAACTTTGAAGTTGTAGATAATTTCGTCTATTTAGGAACCAGCATTAACACCACCAACAATGTCAGCCTGGAAATCCAACGCAGGATTGCTCTTGCCAACAGGTGCCACTTCGGACTGAGTAGGCAATTGAAAAGTAAAGTCTTCTCTCGACGAACAAAAGCTAAACTCTATAAGTCGCTCATAATTCCCGTCCTGCTATATGGTGCAGAGGCTTGGGCGATGACAACAACCGATGAGTCGACGTTACAAGTTTTCGAGAGAAAAATTCTGCGAAAGATTTATGGTCCTTTGCGCATTAGCCACGGCGAATATCCAAATGATTGTCATTCGATGGAACGATGAGCTGTACGAGATATACGACGACATTGACATAGTTCAGCGAATTAAAAGACAGCGGCTACGCTGGCTAGGTCATGTTGTCCGGATGAATGAAAACACTCCAGCTCTGAAAGTATTCGACGCAGTACCCGCCGGAGGAAGCAGAGGAAGAGGAAAACCTCCACTCCGTTGGAAGGACCAATTGGAGAAGGACCTGGCTTCGCTTGGAATATCCAATTGGCGCCACGTAGCGAAAAGAAGAAACGACTGGCGCGCTGTTGTTAACTCGGCTATAATCGCGTAAGCGGTGTCTACGCCAATTAAGAAGAAGAAGAAGTCCGATGATGCAAACATCCAGCTTCTTTTTGTAGCCAGCCTTGTTAAATGGTTTGATGATGAATGTTAAGTTCCTTAGCGAAGTCATGGTTGCTTATGTGGTCCTGGTCAATATTTTCCATAATTTCATCTACTCTTTCAACGATAGGTCGAGTGCTTTTTTGCATCGAAATTTCCAGATCGTGGCATTCTTCCCTTTTTAATACAAAAATTTCAAAATATAGCAAATTTCTTCATTATTTTCACTAATTTTTGAACAGCTGCATCTTTTTTTCAATTTCCCCGAATTTAATTTTAAAATCTCACCTTTTCAACACTATATGCTATGACACAATGTGATTAGTAGCACTGGAGATATACGACTGCAACGACATCTATTGACAAAATACGAAAAGACTTTTTCGACTACCCAATATTTTTGAGAAAATGCCAGTTGATGATAAATGCTTTGTTATCTCCATATCATGCAGTAGTTTTCTTTAAAAAAAAATTTATTTTCAGCTTTTTTAGAGTTGTCACACCAGGTGTTCCCTTTAATACATTTCGCTATTCCCGTTAAGCATTGTTTGGTGTGTTCTTAAAAATCATAAGTAGCACTCTTCCGTCTCTAAGATCGATAAAGTGCTTTCTGGTTCAATGGTTATTTTGTAATTCATATATCCGAAAAAAATATCAGTAAAATTAAGTTGAAATTTTAAACACTTAAACTAAATCAACTAAGACTTGTAACTAGAAGTAATGCACACATCAGGTTTCTTTCAAATAGTTCCAGCAATTTCGCGAATTTTCAGCCTGACAAAAAAATTAACCAGCTTTTATAAACATTTAATGCATATACATACATATGCATATTATTCACAGGCAAAAAAGTACGCATATTTAACAACTTCAGATTTCCATAATTCAGATTAAATGCACCACCAAACGACAAAAAACTCATTCATTTCCATTAGAGCGGTCCAAATAAACATAATTTATGGAATTTATGAATTCTCATGCAAATTTGAGAAAATTTTCAAAGTACGCTACAATGCCAGAGCAACCAAAGCGGATAACAAGTTGCTGGCATTTATATCACGTGACTTTCTAAATAGTTTAATGTTAATTTGTATGTCGGCATGCAACAAGTGACCCCGTAGTAAAAAGGAGTCAATGCAGAAAAGTTACCAAGTTTATAAATAAAATAAAATTTCGGTCATAAATGATTAATGAGAGCGCGAGAAAGAGAGTTTCCAAACCATTGAATTTAATTAGTAGTGCAGGAGGATTGTGGATTTGTGTAAGAGAAGAAATTGTCTGAATTGTTAAATACTGCTAAATCTGTTTGATACGCCGTCTTCGGATCATGTAACGCAGACTTTAGAATTGATTTTCTTCTTTGAATGCGAGAGGAAAAACTATTAATTTAATATATTATCTGATTGCTTCGTTTCAGTTCGGAAACAACGCTTTTATATTTCGGGATTTGGCAACCCTGGTATTGCAATCAGGAAACTGTTTATTTTATCTTAAAATATGAGATTTTTGATGGTATGCTTGCTCAGAACGTTTTGGCATAGGAGCGCTATTTGTGTTGTTTACAGTAACTTAAAATATTCACATCGACCAAACTAGTGGAATTGAATCGCGACAAAATTTTCGACTTGGATTAACTTAGCAACGTTGCATCGATGAACTTAATTCAATTTTTGACGATGAAGCTCCAATAAAGATCAGTGTTTATCGATGATATGGTCAATTCAATCGAGCTCGTAGATTACTCCAAATTCATTTGTTGTTCAGGGAGGAATACAACCTAATAAAAAAGAAATTATATCCGCAGAGATGAACAGTTTTAAGAAATTCTGTGACATCGTCTCCTTCACTGCCATAGGCAACCAGGCTGTACAAGACTCTGTCTAGAGGCAATACGGATCATTATATATAAAAAGACATGGTGAGACCTATACGACAAACGCAGAGGTTAAGGTAATGGCACTCTTGTTTGCGCCCTTCTATGAGACTGTTGGAGATGATCAAATTCCATTGATGGACGCACAAATGCGAGATCTCTCGTATTGGACATCTGTAAGGAACTTATTCACTGCAAAGTCAATCAAGTTGGCACTGGCCTACTTCTCGTCCCAATGGGCGGGCATAGTCTTCCCAGCATCTCTTGCCACATCTTGTTGGATTGATGGGAGATAGCCTTGCGATGGCGGATATCCCAGAACTGTGGAAAATAGCAAGGGTACTCTTAATACCCAAGGTAGGAAGGAACTCACTGTTCAAATCGTTCAGGCCTACTAGTCTTACTTCTTCGTGATAAAAGGGATGGAAGAGAGTGTAGATAACTACGAAAGATCGAAGGCGTTCCCCTAAATGACAGTCAGCACGAGCACAGAGCAGGTAGGTCCACTAACACTGCTTTACACCAACTTATGGCTGAACTACAGAATTCACAGGAAAATTGCGAGGTTGTGATATACGCCTTCCTTGACATCGAAGTAGCTTTTGAAAATACGTCCCACGCAAGTGTCTAGTATACAGATGAATAGAGCTGTACTGCGTACTGGTATTGCTGAAACCACTGTGGTGACGAGAGGAGGTTCTAAACTTTCTTTTTTATCATACTCACAAGCATCGGTAATTGAACGGCAGTACTTAGAGCTCGAGTACTCTGAACTTGAGCTCATTAACCGTTTCATCGGTATATACTATAACTGATTTCAAAAGCCAGTGTTTTGAGTCTCAATTATTTCTTGAGTTGCAAACTTTTTGAGAAGTTAGAAGACACATCATTTTCCCTTCTTCCAAGAGACTGCGTTCATAGAGGGTAAACTTCACAAAGAAATTTGAAGTTACTCTCGATCTACTACCGACCTACTACTGAAGAGCAGTGGTACATTGACGGCTCTAAACACCCGAAGGCATTGCAACAGGCATTGCGGAACTGCATACCAAGCGATCTATACTAATGAGATGTTTTCCGAGGATAATTCATGCAAAAGTCATAGCTATAAGTCTGTTTACAGAAATTAATCTTCAACGCAACTACTGCAACCAGCTTATCACTATACTCATCGATAGTCAAGAGGCACTAAAAGCGACCTCAGCTTATGAGATCAAATCGCTGTTAGTGCAGGAGTGTATGGGAAGAATGAACCGCCTATCAGTTTGCCACTGCGGACACTTGATCCGATTGCCGGGGCATGAAGGGATGGCCGGCAATGGGCAAACCGACAAACTCGCCCGCACTGCGTAAGCTTCCAGGGTGATGAAGCCAGAATCATGCATTGCGGTGGGGTCTCACACCATAAAGGAGTTGCTCCGCACGGAGTGGGAGAGAAATACACTGGCAAGCAACAGAAAAGTTGGAGAGAATGCGATGTTTATGCGTTGGAATAGTATTTTAGAACACCCTTCACTCTCCGCTGAAATCATTGAATCCAGTAACTCGTCCCAAAAACATAAATAATAGTTTTCTCTCCTTTTTACATACATATAATATAATCGCAAATTTCTTGATATTCTATTAGCCGAACATTTTCCTCGCCAGGCAATTCCGGATTTTACTACCCGTTTATTTGCGAGCAAAGTCTTTTGCAGTTTTTGCCACTCACACACGCAAGCAAAGAGCAGCGTACATGTCATTTCATTTCTGCATGCGCTCGAAATAAACTGTGCATTTCATTTTGTTTTTATTGTTCTGTCGCAAATTTGTGAATTGCTGCAACAGCAAATAACTAAATGAACAAAACGAAAACGAAACAATAAAACTTAGCATTCCATATTTAACAAAAACACAAACAAAACCAAAACAACAAAATGGAAAATATCACATAAAAGTAAAAGTTAAACTATGCAACTCGAAAATGCGACACACACACACACACGCGCACATACATACAAACACATGTATGCACTTACACGAAAAATAGCAGGCAACTACGGAAAAGTCAAAACTTTAATTAGCGCTATTTGTCTGGTGAAGTAATGTGGCAAGTGTGCAGTGTGTGCTACATGTAGATGTATATATGTATATGTGTATGTATGTTTGTATGTGTTTACTACAAGTTTCCGTGTTGCTCGAAAGGCGGAACAAATACCTATAGCCACAATAGATAATATCGCCGCATGTGTTTTTGGCTGTGTCCCATTGTAGTTAGCGGTAAAAGTTTTGTGTGAGCTCGCACGTAGCAGGACCACCTTCGAAAACTAGCATTTTAGGATGCACGCACATCTTTTTGCGTGTAAAATGTTAGAAACAATACAACACTCTACGCTTTGTGGTTAGTTTGGCCAAGCTTTTCAGCTAGCTTGTTACATGACACTTGAATTCGTGCAACTCATGTGGAAATACGGTACAAGTAATCACAGAATTGAATTTAAGGCAGGCAATACACGCGAATATTTGACACTGGCTATATCCGAATCCTGCAAATAAAAGTTTCCACTTCCCTCCACTAGGATCAGAACCCCGAACCAACCGAGATGATTCCACGCACTCATGCTACACACTTTTAGCAAGCGTCTATATATGTTTCATATAATAATGTATATACAAGTATATATGTAATAAATGCAAAGTCAACGGTATTTTAGAAGCATTTTGCACGGCTGTGTTGCAAGTTTGTAACGACTCACGTACTTACTTTTTACTCATATGCAGAAATATTCGCATTCTGATACATTTTCACTTTGAATCTTGTAGTGGCTGGCACTCGAAGTTCGTTCTCTCACGTGACTCTAAAATTGTTGCTTAGATCGATAGCTTAAAACTTCGTAAACTTTGACTACATTGCCGAAAACCATGAAACTGATTCCTTTATATTATACTTAGGGTTCCTTGCTTTTATGAAAATTCTGGAATATACCGGAAAGATATGAACAAATAACTATACTCAAGGGTGATTCATTTCGAAGTTCCCTACTTAATATGAAAAACATAGAAACTTAGAAACTTTAAATTGAATGGGTTTATTATCATTCAAAAGAACATCCTTTAGCATTTATTTTTTGAAGATTATCTCTTTCAAATATAGGCCACGGCTACGTCTTAGATTGTTCATTCGTTGAGTGCAATTTTCGATGACTCTTTCGAGCAATCGACTGGAATGACAAGCGTGATATTTTGCTCCAAGACCTGAATCGAAGCGGCATTGTTCACATTGACTTTAGACGTTACATATTCGCACAGGAAAAAGTCTAACGAAGTGATATCAAACGATCTTAGTGGGCAATTGACCGGCCCAAAATGTGAAAATGTCTGCTCGCCGAAGTTTTCTCTCAATAAATCCATTGATTGTTGCGATGTTTGGGAAGTGGTGCCGTGTTGTTGAGACCAAATGTCGCCGAGGTCACGAGCTTCAATTTCCGGCATCAAATAGTCGGTTATCATGGCGGAATAACAGTCGCCATATATGTACAGTTACGTTCTCACCGGCATCATTTTCGAAGAAATATGGAACGATGATTCCACCAGCCGACAAACCACACCAAGCCATTGTTTTTTGTGTCGGTCGCTCTTCATTCCAAATGCGACAATTTCGTTTATTTACTTACCCATTCAACCAGAAATGGGCCTCATCGCCTCATGACCCGCAACTTCTTGGAACTTTTCAAGAGCCCATAGATCGAATCGATGTCGCTTGCGAAGGCCAAGCGGCTTCAGTTCTTGCACAAGCTGTATTTTATACGCTCTCGACGTACTTGTAAAATGCGCCAAATCGTTCCACACGTCAGTATGAGTTGCTGGGATCGGCGCCGAATCGATATTCCACGGTCTTCATGTACACTCTCAGCTACGGCTGCTATATTTTCTTCACTGCGTGCTGGACGTGGACTTTTCTGTCGAATATTATCTAATAATGAATGCTGGGTCTCAAGAAGGGTGATGGTGTTTCAAATAGTATGCTCAGTAGGCCGATTATGTTGACATAACAAAATAACAGAAAAGCCTTTCACGACTCAGATCTTTGGATCTGTCAAGAAATAGTTATTAAAAAAAGGTACCTCTACTTGCCTACTAAGCTCACGAGAGGACTTTAGGCCCAGTGCTAAAATGCTGGAAGACAACGGGCATCCAGATTATCCCCAGCCCGTTGTAAGTTCCACCTCCTGCTAACTGATAAGCTTTCCAGTTTCCAGCGATTCCTGGCTATGGCCAGGCATCCCAACGAGCCTGATAATGAAGTAGGAGTAGGAGATATCCAGGGGATAGCTCCAAGGTGGTAGTAAAAGAATTCCATTTTAACATAAGAGCAACGTTATAGGCGTATTATCCCACAGCTCCGCTCTTCGGTTTCTATCGGTAGAAAATTTACCTCCACGATCGAGAGCAGAAAAGAACGCAAGTCCCCAGCAGGGTGGCCACTATTGGCCTTTTGAAATGCATGTGCACTACCCCACTCCACTTCGAAATGTCAATATATGAGGTGGTTGAGGTTCGATTCCCCCTCAGAATTTCAGAAGGCTTTAAATCCTGCCTTACACAGCGCCCAATCGCCGACATAGCCACTTCTACGGGCTTTATTGAAAGTCTTCTGCTCGAAGATCTGATCTTAACTGTCCACCAAAAATGTTCCTTTTTTCAGAGGAGCTTTCAAGCTTGATCCTACGCACAGAGCTGAAAACTTCAACGTATTAGTTAATCGAGTCCGTAGTTAGCATCGAGTTCTTTTCGCGCGCAGCTGGAGGAGCTGATCGGGGCTTTTGCGTTCTTGAAGTTTCTTTAAGTTCTGTTCGCTCAGCGCTCTCCGTCCAAGCTAAAACTACAAAAATATATCTGTTATCAAAGAAGGAATAATCGTATAAATCTTATTTCCGAAATAAAGAGTACAGTTTTCTTTGATGTTGGCGTAACATCATGGACCTCCGCACTGCTCCCAGAATCACAAACGTGGAGGGATTCTTAATATAGCGTATAAATAAGCCTTCACTATATATCAAATCAAAACTCGCCTCTGACATTGTCGTTCGAGCTTGCCCCGACGAAGAGATTGAGTTTGCATCTTAGCAAATTATAACGTTGGCTCTTCCCGGTCTAGTCGCTGCCCGAGCTTTTCTCAGCAGATCCAGAGATGACTCCACCTCATTGTCATGGTGCATGTGCACCATGGTAAACCAGAGTTCTCAAGCACTTTTCTGTAACCCAGCGGTGACTGAAATTAGGTAAATGAAAAACATTAAGTAAGTTCAATCCGGATCAACAAGCAAAATCTGGTTCTACCTTAAGGTTATTGAATGAGAATAATGTCAGCTGTTTAAAAAAGGTTATTGAATGAGAATAATGTCATCCTCTTCTTATACCCTCGACAGGGTATATTAAGTTTGCCACAAAGTTTGTGAAATATATATACATATGAATGATCATCAGACAAGATGAGTCGATTCAGTCAAGTCTGCCAGTTTGTATATAAGTGAACTGGTCCGTTAGTTTTTGCGACAACAATCTCAAACTTTGCAAACGTCTTTCTATTTCTTAAAAGTGACACATTTGTCAGAATTGCCAATATCGGACGTCTATAGCAAGTAGTTGCCATACAAATTGAACGATCGGAAGCAAGTCCTTGTATGGAAAACTTTTTTATTTGACGAGATGTCTTCACCAAATTCGGCACGCGTTATTGCTCAAGAAAATGCCACAACCTTAAAAAAAAAAATTTCAATCGGACCACTATAACATATAGCTGCCATACAAACAGAGGGATTAAAATTAAGTACGGGTTGGGAAAACTTATTATTCGATCAGATATCTTAACGAAATTTGGCAAGAATTATTTTTCAGAGCAACGTTACAATATGCTAAAAATTTGTTCAGATCGCACCACTATAGCATATAGCTGCCATACAAACTGACACGCTCAAAATCAAGTTAAAAATCTTTTTAGACCCTTTATGTTACAAAAAATGCACCTTTGAAGTGTATTATAGCTCGGTTCAGCCGAATTTAACGGTTTTTCTACTTCATTTAAATTTTAAACTTAAACAAGTTACATGTCCAACGGCAAAAATGCAAAATCCTTTTAGCATGGAAAATGAAATTCTTACGAAATTTGTATTAATGAAATGCAAAATTACCAAAAAGTCATTATTAATCACATACATACGCTGGAAATAAAAACGACACGCTATAAACTTGCATGTGCACCTTTCCTTGAGTCTAAGTACGTACATGGCGTATGAGTAACCACAATAGCAAGTCGATAATATTAGCACAGCAAAGGTTTCCGGTCTTCTACTCATTCTTAACTGGCAAACCATTTGCCACAATAAACACAAAGTTGACATAAGATGCAACTATGTTTTGGCTGCAATCCAATGGCTTTGCACTCAAATCAATTAACAAATTTCCACACACTCACTGCCACTGAGTGACAAGTAAGCCAAACGACAATAATTTATCGGCAACTGCAATTACAACTACAAACACTTACATACAGTGTATACAATAATTTGCCTAATGCTCTTTAGCAGTGACATTTGCCACAAAAGGCAAAATAGCCAATGCGTGCGCACATTCAGACACTCATACGCATCGATAATCAATTAGTTTTGTTATTGCTGCTGCCAGTTTTTGTTGTCATCGTCAAAGTTTACGTTATTGCGTTATTGCTCTTGTTGTTGTTGTAGCTGTATGCTGTGTTGTTATTATGGTTGCGGTTATGCCGCTGCTGTGGCCTGTCAACAGTTATGGTCGCAGTTCATGTTTCTATTTATTTATGTCTTGTTGCATTATGCCACTATGATTTTGATGTGTGCCCATACACACTAGGGTGGTTCAAAATGATGTTTCAATACTTCAATATGTATTTCTTGATTATGAATATGCTTACACATTTATTTAAAACCGAAAGTGAAAGTGAGTCACCATAAATCTGAAGGTACCATTCCTTTCCCCAATGTATTTTGAACTTGAAACTTTATAGAGGCCAAACTGACAAAACTTAAATTGGAGTTTCGTGTAAAGTAGGCCATGTTACAAGTCGTTCTGTGGTCTTCTTTTAACTACGATTTTTTTCGGCGCCAAAACCGTTTAGAGATGACCAACTAATTAGCATAGGCTTTATTCCATAAAGAGCGACTGATTCCCGGGAAGAAAGTGATAAGTGCGAAGTTTCATATCGCTAGCTCTAAAACTTAGGAACTAATTCGCATTTATACAGACCGATAGATATGGCTAAATTGACTGTGCTCATCAGCACTTACTGATTACTTATATATATTAGACCGTGTAAATTATTTTTTTTATAAAAAATCTCGTAAAATCACATTAAACAACTTTGGCTAAGAGTATGAAACCGGTTTCGATCCAGCGATTTTTAAAGCGAAATTAAAACAAGTAAGCAAGGGCTAAGTTCGGTTGTCACCGAACATTTTATACTCTCGCATGATAAAGTGATAATCGAGATTTCATTATCCGTCATTTACATTTTTTTTAATTTTGCTGTAAAATGAATTAGATTAGTAGTTCCTGAGATATGGTTTGGTCCATAAGTGGGCGACGCCACGCCCATTTTCAATTTTTAAAAAAGCCTGGGTGCAGCTTCCTTCTGCCATTTCTTTCGTAACATTTAGTGTTTCTGACGTTTTTTGTTAGTCGGTTAACGCACTTTTAGTGATTTTCAACATAACCTTTGTATGGGAGGTGGGCGTGGTTATTATCCGATTTCTTCCATTTTTGAACTATATATGCAAATGCCTGAAGGAAACGACTCTATAGAGTTTGGTTGACATAGCTATAGTAGTTTCCGAGATATGTACAAAAAACTTAGTAGGGGGCGGGGCCATGCCCACTTTTCCAAAAAAATTTCTGCCAAATTTCACTTTAATATCTTTATTTACGGCTTAGTTATGACACTTTATAGGTTTTCGGTTTTCGCCATTTTATGGGCGTGGCAGGGGACCGATTTTGCCCATCTTCGAACTTAACCTTCTTATGGAGCCAAGAAATACGTGTACCAAGTTTCATCATGATACCTTAACTTTTACCCAAGTTACAGCTTGCACGGACGGACGACAGATGGACGGACGGACAGACAGACATCCGGATTTCAACTCTACTCGTCACCCTGATCACTTTGGTATATATAACCCTATATCTGACTCTTTTAGTTTTAGGACTTACAAACAACCGTTATGTGAACAAAACTATAATACTCTCCTTTTCAACTTTGTTGCGAGAGTATACAAATCTGAGTAATCGGTTGTAGGTAGGATATGGTCTTACCATTTTATATACCGAACTAAGGATGCTTATCAGGCAATACTTCTTCTTTATGAAGAGTCAAACACAATTGGAGATTCCAAATGTAGCCAGGTCCTTCTCCACCTAGCCCTTCCAACGGAGTGGAGGTCTTCCTATTTCTCTGCTTCATCCGGCGGGTACTGCGTCAAATGCTTTCAGAGCTTGAGCGTTTTCGACCATTCGGACGACATGACCTAGCCAGCGTAGAGCTGTCTTTTAATTCGCTAAACTATGTCAATGCCGTCGGATATCTCATACAGCTCATCGTTCCATCGAATACGATATTCGCCCTGGCCAACGCGCAAAGGAACATAAATCTTCCGGAGAATCTTTCTATCGAAAATAATTAGTGACTTATAGAAATTGTTCTTTGTTCGTCGAGAGAAAACTTTACTTCTCAATTGCCTACTCAGTACGAAGTAGCACCTGTTGGCAAGAGTTATTCTGCTTTGGATTTCGAGGCTAACATTGTTGTTGGTGTTAATACTTGGTCCAAGATAGCTGCAATTATCTACGACTTCGAAGTTATGACTACCAACAGTGAGGTAGGAGCCAATTCGCGACGACTGTTTGTTTGAAGACAGGATATATTTCGTCTTGCCCTCGTTCACTACCAGACCCATTTGCTTTGCTTCCTTATCCAGTCAAGTGAAAGCAGAAGCAGGAGGATGAAGCAAAAACGATTATTTTACATGTGGCTCACGCAGCTCCCGACTTCCGGTCTTAGACCAAGTATCCTCTAAGTAACCAAAGAACATTCGTTTGAAGGCGAGATAAAGCGAGATGGCGAACCTCCCTCCAAAGGGTTTTGCGATGAGTTTGCGACCCGCCACGTAAAAGTGTAAAAATGAATCCTACAGCTTCTGATGAGAGACCTCCATTTTGATGACGACCACGGAAACGCATTAAGGACTACGATGTAAAGATATGCACCTGGAATGTCCGGTCCCTTAATTAGGAAGTTGCCGCTGTCCAACTGGTTCAAGTCTTCGTTAGAGTAAAGGCTGATATCTCCGCCGTCCAAGAAATGCGATGGCCGGGATAAGGACAGGGGCGAATAGACCCTTGTGACGTTTACTAAAGTGGCCGTATAAAAGTGTCCAAATTCGGTGTAGGATTCGCGGTGGGAGAGAGACTCCATCGCCGAGTATTGGCACTCACCCCGATGCTGCTCAGCTGGTTGATGTCCTCGTTTAATAGAACACTACTATGTTCTTAAAATGCTTTGTCAGTGTACCGTGTAGTACATTATCTTAGACGATTACTGTAAAATCAGTCCAGTCAGACTCGTATGTTTGTTTGGTCATGCTTAGATGATAAATACGGTAGTTCTTCGTCATCGATAGCTATCGTCAAAAATAGACAACTAAGATAGTAAGCATCGTGGAACACCTCGCTGGTCATATCCTGAACAAAATGGGTTCGGCTTTTGCGTGTTCCAGACAAAAAATGCAACCACGAGACATCTTGACATCAGCATTTGACGCTGCTTAAGTAGAATACGAAGGAGTTTCTTTGCTGATTCGTAAGTGCCGACGAAACATAGTTGCACCAGTATACACCAGAGGCCAGGCCCAAGAATAGACGAAAGAGTAGATTTCACTTAGCGAATCTATCCTATGGACCGAAAAGTTGACGACCAACGTTTTCTGCGATTCATAAGATATCTAGATCTACTTTTAGCAGCCAAAGCGGTCATATGCTCGACTATGACGAATTGTTTTGCCGATTCGACGTCGAGTTGTAAGAAATGGTTCCATTTGGGGAGCAAAAAATTGTTATTCCATTATGACAACGCAGCAGCTCACACTTCCACTGTCACCATAGCTAAATTTGTTGTAGCATATACCGCTACTTCATCCATCCTATTTTCCACAAGACTTCCCCGTATGACTTCTTTTTGTTTTCGACGAGTTTATCGTTTGCTATTTGGAAGTCCAGCAAAAAACAAATTTCTTATGTAGATTTAAAAAAAGATTTAGAATCTCTTGGTCAAGTGTGTCGAGGTCAATGAAGACTTTGTTGCAAAAAAATAGCCATAGTTATTATGTCACCCTCGTAGGTGCTTTAAGATACTTACTGCTAGATCGATAGATTTCAGTCAAGTATGTTCCAGTCACTTACTAAATTGCTTCTTTTCAAATGCAAAATATATAGAAAATCGTTTGGCATAATCTAAAGAGTCTTTCTAATGCTAATTATAAGAATTAGCACAAATTTTAGAGAAAATGTTTGCGATCTCATGAGCTTTTTGTGTGCCCTAGTAAATGTTCCCCCCGTCTATACATTTCTATTTGTAGAGAGAGCACTTACGGGGTTATATAAACAAATATGTACTACATAGCAAATATAATTCTGAATACTATCATAACTGTTGTTGCAAATTAAATTGCTTCAATTAATTTTAGGCATCTAAATGCGCAAATATTTCACCGTAATGGAGACAATAGTGCAATGATTGTATTTAATTAATTTAAGTGAAATATTATTGCAATGTTTTCAGAACAAGTTGCCTAAAGCTGGTAGTTTGAAACTGAAGACTTAATGGTAGGTCAGTAACTGAGCTGGATATACTGAAATAGATTCCAAAACTAAAATTCAACTGAAATGACCGCCTAGCGCGACCTGAATAACGATAAATGACCTGCGGCTTCTGCAGCCTTTAATTCCAATGAACTTTTGATCCTTTACTCGACATGGACCTTGCTTTGAACTCTTTTGTAGATATATTTCGTCGAACGCTGAACTGGTGGACGCGGTATTCGTGCACCTGAGTATGCACCCTCTAGAACAAGTTAACATGGTAATACCAAGGCTAGCTTCGGTTTGTTGAAACTCTAGCAGGCCTTAGAGGTTAGTAGGTTCTCCTCTCTTGAGTGTGGTGGGTGTAGGTTTAGAAGAATCCCACAGAGCAGGTCGGCTCAAACGCACTGCGTCATAAGGACGTGCATCAACCCTCGCTTTGAGGTGGGTAGCGGCTCTGACTGTGCACTTTTGAAATATAACGAGGGTGAGGCAAGTTCTGAATCAAAGTCAGTGATTTCGAACAGTGTCCCGTTTGGGACGCCATTACTTATGCAGGGAGGAATCATTCTAAAACATGATGACAAAACCAGGTAGCACGCACAAGTCGAATTGGGGCAGTGCATATGTATTCGAAAGGTCAATAGAGTTACTCAGTAGGGTGTATTGATTTCCCAGTTGCTGTAGAACTATATAGCCTAAGGACGGAAGCGGCTTAGCCGTCAACCCAAGTTAAGTTGAAACAAAGTCCATGAGTCTTCCACTCATTCGTAAGCTCAAGCTTTAAACCTTTTGACAAAATGAAATACCTGAGGCTTGGATGCCAAAGATTGACCAGATAATAAGGAAAGCATATGTTGCTTATAGTGCTGTAGAGAAGCTATTGAGGTGGGTCCTCTCACCAAAACTGTTATTTAAACTGCGCGATACCGTAGTAATTTGTTATGAAATATTCATCTGGTGGAGGGACTAGAAAAAGCTGCGCTCACTAACAAATTTGAAAGTGCTCAATGCTATTCTACACATAACACTGCATCACTGGAAACAAAGTCCACTCCTGCTGACTTTTAAACTGCTCACATGCCGACAAGGTATATGGAAATCGGGCGAAGTCAGTAGAGAAGAGACGCAGTTAGCTTTTTTGCTTTTTCTCGGAAGAAAAATTGGAGGTGGAGTTTTCTGTAATGAGCTCTCGACAAGCCTAGTTTTAGGCTACTAGATCACCAATGTGCTTTTCAGGCAGAAGTTACTGCCATTAAGTTAATATCTTTTTAGACAAGCTATAGAATTTTTTGAACTCGAATAAATTTTATGTTCCTCTGAAATTCTAAAGATCTATTGTTTATGCGATATGATTTCTATATTAAAATTCACCCACTTTAAGTGTGGTTAAATTTGTTAAATATTCTAACTGTGCAATAAATCCTCTTGACCGCCGGCACATATGTACATACATTCATACAAATTGTATACATATGTATATAAGAAGTGAAATTCACCATAGTTTTGGTTCAGTAATCAATGCAAATTGGGAATTTTATCAATGCACAGACAGACATCACTCATTTACTAAATTATTTGATGTGACATGTTGACGCGTGTGGCATTAGCATTGATATATTTTGCCAAATATGGACAGATTTACATATATATGTACATACAGAAGCATATACATGTATTGGAAAATTTTTAAGTGCAACTAAATATGCAGCTTTAGGCAATTAATTTAAATATGCTCTATTTAACAGGCATAATTTTTGGGCCTGTTTGCAGTTCTCGAACATTGTCATTGAAATTTCCAAAATTATGTGCACACAATGATTTCTACGTGATGGGAGAAATTATAGCCACCAGCTACATACATACATATGTACATAGAAAGCATTAATAGTTAGTCGTTTCGTTAAGTTGAAAATAAATGTTTGTGGCGAATAAATTAGCTGATCATTTTATAAGCTCATATCCGATTATACCATATACAAGGTCTATCGCAAAAGAAACAGAACTTTTTAAATATAACTGTTTCTGGTGGCGGCACCTATTGGTGGGTATATGAAATAAAAAGTTTGATCTCTTGTTGACATTTCGTAAAAATTTTAAGACAATTGGATAACTACAATCGATGTTATCGATCAAAAGTGACAGCAGCTTTTGGTCATCGGTCGTAAAATGCATTTTGAACAAAGAGCAAATATTAAATTTTGTTTTAAACTTGGGAAAACGTTTACTGAAACATTTCAAATGATGAAAAAAGTTTATGGTGATCAGTGCTTATCCCGTAGTAATGTGCATGAGTGGTTTAAGCGATTCCAAGAAGGTCGTGAGGACCTCTGTGACGATCATTATTATAAGAAGAAGCTGAAAAAAATGTCTTCAGAAGTCAAATATAAAGACAATGCTGATTTGTTTTTACGATTCCGAGGGTATTGTACACCGAGAGTTCATCCCACCTGGCCAAACGATTAATGCTGTGTTTTACCTTGGTGTTATGAAGTGTCTTTTGTCACGCAATCGTCGTGCTCGACCACAATACCGTGAGGCAGGGTCCTGGCGCCTGTTGCACGATAATGCGCCGTGTCATCGGTCGACGCTTGTCACTGATTTTTTGACAAAAAACTCCATATTAACTATTAATCACTCACCCTACTCACCTGATCTGGCACCCTGTGATTTTTACCTCTTTGGAAAACTTCATTTGCCCATGAAAGGACACTGGTTTCAGGACATTTCAGCTATCCAAAAGGCGACGACCGATATTCTCAAGAGCATTCCGAAAAACTATACGTGCTTTAATTAGAGGTAGCTCGTTCCTTAGGCTATGAGCATTGTGGAAAGCTAGGCAAAGTGAAGTGATTAGTTGAGCAGAGCGCATCTAACATAACAAGTAGAAAATAATTTGTACGTAGGTTTCCATTATATTTCGGGGTTTGGTAACCATAGTGATGCATTCTGGCAACTCATAAGTATATCGTAAAGATTTGATGCTACAACAGGTAAATCCCCGACCTACCAGAGCAAAAAATATTTTTTTAGCAACATTTTTTTTAATCAACAGAACTCCCTTCAAGGGTGGTAAACTATTTATAATGGCCCTTTAACTGCAGGACAATTTGTCGTTATTTCATAATAGGTCTCAGTTTCGGCGGTCACCTCTTCGATCGACGAAAATTTCTTCGCATCGAGCATTCTTTTGAGATCTAGTCGCTGGGGACCAGACCGAAACCCAATTCTTCAACTACATCGACAACATAAAACAATATAAAATGCACTGACCGCCTTTCACAGTGGAGACATTAACACCTTCACCGACACCCTCTCATTGAATGGCGTACTTCTAGTCAAAGCACCACTCATTGCAGACGAAAGCTCGAGTGTGCCTCGAGAATCGACAGTGACTCTTGCGCAGCTTCGTTCTGGATACTGTAGGAGGTTAAGCTCCTGCTTATCCAGAATCGACCCTGACAGATCAAAGATATGTCCAGCGTGCAACGAGTTCGCGCATGATACTAGCGTCTTCTTTGCATTCCCTGCTACCACTACACATCTTACACGCCGGTCCGACCACGTCAAAACCGCATTTACCTAATCTTTACCATCCTAACGGGGACGAGGTAACCGTTACAACAGTAACACCAACATTTGAATTTAATTGTGCTCTGGCCAATCCACAAAAAACGGAGAACCCATACTCTGCACAAACTACCGTGGCATATGTTTCCTCAACATCGCATATAAGGTTCTATCGATCGTATTGTGTGAAATATTAAAGCCCACCGCCAACAAACTGATTGACACTTAACAGTGTGGCTTTAAGCCTGGAAAATTCACAACTGTGCAGATATTCACCATGCGCCAAATCTTGGAAAAGACCCATGAAAGGAGAATCGACACACACCACCTCTTCGTCGATTTCAAAGATGCTTTCGACAGCACGAAAAGGAGCTGTCTTTATGCCGCGATGCCTGAATTTGGTATCCCCGCAAAACTAACGCAGCTGTGTAAACTGACGTTGAGCAATACCAAAAGGTTCATCAGGATCAAACGTATTTACTGACAAGGCGACTCTCCACCGCGCGACTTCTTCAAACTACTCCTGGAAAAAATAATTCGAGCTGCAGATCTGAATAGAGAAAATACAATATTCTACAGTGTTTGTCCGGAAAGTAATAAGACTGAGTCGATTTAAAAATCGAATCGTTATAATTCTTCAGAAACTTTCAATATAGGCTCCTTCTGCGTCGATGCAGCCCTGCCAGCGTGATTTCCAAACATTGAAGGCGTCACGGAAGGCATTCTCCAGAATAGCCTTGGGAGCCGAGGTGCATGCTGCTTGGATTCCCTCTGTCATCTCTGTCATGAACCACAAATTTTGATAAATTTAATATCTGGGCAATTAAACGAATACTGAGTCATTTTCTCGGCTATAATCGCGTAAGCGTTGTCTACGCCAATTAAGAAGAAGAAGAAGAGTCGACGGTCTGAGTTGAAAACTTTGCGCACATGAGCCACATTGTCGGTGTTTGTTGAAGTCGCAGGTCTCCCAGCACGGTCTTCATCAGCGACCTCTGCTTCGGCTTGCACCACTCACAGAAACATGTCGCGCGAAAATGTTTGTCCTGACTCTCCAGGTGCTCAGAGACAACTCTACCGAATCCAATCTGAAGTACAGTCGCGTCGGAAGAAAATCAATCCTATTACGTTCCAAAAAAACTCTGTAGAGCCGTTAGTTCTGCTCTCTCCAAACTGGATAAGGAAGCGAAGAAAATGGGCAACGAGGGCAAGACGAAATGTCAAACTAACAGTTGGTGCAAAGGCATGGGCGATGACAACATCTGATTAGTCGACGTTACAAATTTTCGAGGAAAAAATTCTGCGGAAGATTTATGGTTCTTTGCGCATTGGCAACGGCGAATATCGCATTCGATAGAACGATGAGCTGTAGGAGTTATACGCCAACATTGACATAATTCAGCGAATTAAAAGACAGCAGCTACGCTTACTAGGTCATGTCGTCCGAATGGACAAAAACACTCCAGCTCTGAAAGTATTCCAGTACCAGCCGTGGAAAGCAGAGGAAGAGGAAGACCTCCATTCCATTGGAGAGACATTCGATTGCCTACCAATATCGTATGATATTACATGGTTAGACTTCTTCCTGTTGGGATATGTAAAGTCTGAACTCTGTCCATATTCGATTCAGGCCTTGGAGAAAAACATCACGCTTGTCATTCGCTAGTTACTAGTCGAAATACTCGAATGGGTCATCGAAAATTGGACTCAATGAATGGCACATCTGTGACGTAGCAGCGGCCAATATTTGAAAGAGGTAATCTTCAAGAAATAAATGTCAGAAGAATGTTCTTTCGAATTATAGTAACAATTTTCTATTAGAATTGTAGTTTCTGTGTTTTTTCTTTAACAAATTAGGGAACCTTGAAATGTATCACTATTTATATTGTGTGAAAATTTAAAGTGACTATGTCAAATTTGAACAATTTGCATTAGTGTCGCCATCTGGCAACACTTAACCGACAATATACGTATGTATGTATGTATATGCTTAAGCGCATTCAGCAAATTTCTAAGCATTCCTCGACACATTGATTAAATTTAATTATTTTAATATCATTGAAAGTCTGACATGCAATTAAAGCTCAGGCATCACCATTGATTGCTAAGCGATTAGAAAATTCTTAACTTCGCAATTAAAAAATGATTAGCCACATTACTATATATACTTAATAAATTGGCTATAAATATTTTCATGTCATTTAAAGCCAGCAATGTTCGTAATTCGAATTTTATAAGAAAACTTCACAAAATTAAATGGCCACTAGAAAGTTTATTTGTATTGGTAAATTCCAAAACACATTAAATATAGCTAATATGCGGAGTAGCTTAGTAGTTTAACAGAAATACACTTGCAGTTTAGTGCGATTTCCATAAACGAAATTTCATCCACAAATACTCGTATGCAAGCAAAATGCATACTTATACATACTCTGTAAGTATTCATATGTTTAATACATATTTACATGTATTCATAAGCAATGACAGCAGCGCACAAATTTGCATTTGAAATTTCAATACTTTGAAGGTAAATGCAAGGTTATGTACGAATGTAATCAAAATACATATAACTGTGGAATTTAGTTAAAAATTTATATTTGTAGGTAAGCAATGTAAAGGGTGAATCAAAATAAAACAAGAAAAATATTTAAAAAGTTTTCGTTGACTAACTAGAACTAGACTTTGAGTGCTCAGTTCGTATGACCTACTATATATTCAATAGGGTTTCGATGTCGATAGTTCCAACGAAAATGCAGCTTCTTTTAGAAGAAAAGGACGTATATAAAACTGAAGGACAAGTTCGCGTTCGGCAAACGGTCAGACAGTCGGGCGGACATAGCTAAATCAACTCAGCTCGTCACATTCGACGCTTTCTGCGTGTTACAGGCTTCGTTACAAACTTAATATACTTTGTTCAGATATTGCTTCAGGAGCTTTTATCCTGCGTTTGCAGGTGTTCTGGAGTTTCAGAACCGGCAATTTACGCAAGAAGCTAAGCCCATGTTGTATAATTGGTTCTTCAGCCTGCAGTGGCCAATGTGGTATGCGTCAAGTACAGCTCTCGATGGCCATTTCAGGCTTATATGGCCTCATGACCACTAAGCTGAATCTGTAGTTCAGACGGAAGGTCACTCTCTGGATGTATTTGTATTTCTCATCGTCGATACAAATGTTCACGACTTTGCTGCTGACTACACGTCTGGCCAAGGTGCTAAGGCCCTTGTTGTGATTTTTTATAAACACGAGAGCAAATTCATATGGCTTGCCTGCGCACTAAGTGAGAAACACCGTTATACTATGCATGGGCGGGTCCTTCCCAGCCTATCAATTTGGGAGCGATCTTACGCAGCCAGATATCGGACCTCTCGTACTTGCAGTCCACCGGCAGCAGGCCTCCTCTGAAGTGAACCCCATGAAAGCACGCTGTGTATCCCATCCTCTGAACATGTCTTCCATGAGGAGATCCTGAAGCACGGTAAGCTACTCCGGCCTCAAAGTCTTCGCCGAGTAGTTAAGAGGCAGCACAGCTATCTGGATGCCTTTGAGCGGCTCCGATCCCCACTGCCTCGCACGCGAACGGGAGCGGATTTCCCTAGCTCATGCCTTTCCTGCGAGAGTCATCATGCCTGCCCGGTGTACCGGCTGTGCTGTCCATATGACAAGTTAATTACGAATGAGTTTTTACGAAATATCGTTTTCTCTTCTAATATTGACGTACACCCTATATTTACGTGTAAGCATATTATTATTACTCACATAAACATTTGCTTCAAAGCGTATGTATTCCATAGCATGGTATTCTATATTGGAGTATTCTCGATAACAGTAAAGTGCTTATAAATCCGTAATTATCAGAATGCAATTATAATTCTCGCACAAAACACCGTACGTAGTATGCATATAAAGCCATATAAATATAAATACATATTAACATTTACATTTATTTACTGCAGGTTATGGCAGTATTTTAGAGTTGTTTGGCAACTGATTAATTTAATGCAAATATTTACCCAATTCATGGAAATTCATACCAAGTGAAAGCCACAATCTATATTTTAAGTATATGACAATGTTTATATGAGTATAACTGTACAAAGGCTGGAAACCAAAATGTCACCAATTTGTTCATTTCATTTGCTCTATGAGTCAAGTGCAAAGTCAAATTTCTACTATTCATTGATAGCTCATGTCAAAATTAATTACATGTAAATATGATGTAGGTAAAGATATATGAAATATATGTGTCACTTACTTTGAGTACTGTTACAAGTATTGGATATTGGCTGATATAAGAGTAAATGAGAAAGGTTTAGAGAATAAACTGTACTTATATGTACGATTTGTGTAAATATTTTAGATAACGAATAGAACAAACAATTGGTATAAATATCATAAATTGGCCTAAGCTATTGAAGTAAGTATAGCAAGTGGTTACAATACTCTTATCAGTTATTCATATATCGATATCAACCGATATATATGTATATTAGGCGTTTATAATGAAAATTCCAAACTCAAAAGTGTATAATGGGTTGTCAAAAAAGTCTTGCGGTATTTTTATTGAATTTTTTTTTATTGAAATTGAAATGAATTTTTGTTGACTCATGCCTAGCTCTTGACCGATGCGATTCAGCGATTTTATCGATATATGGCGCATCTTCGACCGCCTACACCAGAACGAAAACGTTGAAACCATCGTTGTGCGGTGGAAATGGAAACTTTATAAACTGACAAATTTTATTGGCCAGATGCATTTTTGCCTTTATCGTAGTAGGACTGGAAAATATGCCGTATTTTCTCTTTATTTTGCTCCATGTTTGCGACGCTATAACTCACGAACGGCAAATCAGTCAAACACGTGTTAGCGCGTGAAATGAGCTTTCCAAAAAGGTATAGCATGACCCGATGCGACGAATAAAACTAGAACTACTAAAAATACCTCAAGACTTTTTTGACAACCAATATATATGTAAAACCAGAACTCCAAAGTCTTCTGGTTGAATTCGAACTGGCGCTAACAGTCTCTATACTCGAATTATAATTTCAACTTTATTATTTACTACTACTCTTTTTTGTTAACACATTACAATTAATATACTCTTGAGTAACAGTATGTTCTTTAATTGCAAACTTTGCTCTCCACACTCCATTAAGCGCTTAAGTACAATTTAATTCAGCAGCCATGCCCAGGCAATAAATCCTGAAGTATTTCATTGAGGCTCTCGTGCAAACCGTAAAAATTAAGAGCGTTAAAAATAAAAATGTATTTGCTTTTGTAACAGCTGCGAGCAGAATTTTAAAAGTAATGATTACGAAGTACAAGTAAGTACAAATTTAATCACTGTAAGCGCGAGCGAAAAAGTTGAGGCAGAATTTAAAAGCCTTTTAGCGCAAAATATAATAACGGGAGTTTCAATAGGGACGCTAAAAAGTAGACCGATAGGGACAGCAAACGACACAATATTTTTTGCGGCTCTTTTATCATTTCTCTTGAGTAATGTTTGCCATTTCATCAGATATACGATCCAACAACGAGTCGAAATTATTAAAATTTACTGCCGAAATTCGGAGTTAGTGGCCTCAAATTTAAGAGCGTTACGCCCAATTTATGGTCTTTATAACCGTTCTGTCAGATCAACCATTGAGCATCTAGTGGAAAAATTTGAATCAACAGGACCAGTACAAAATGGTCCCCTGCCAGTGAGACAAAGAAGTACCCATACAGTCTGTCGAGAATATTGCGGCCGCTAGCGCATCAATTGAGGAAAACCCAATTCAGTCTATCACACGTCGTTCTTAAGCGTTGGGCGAAAAGATCTTAGCCTACATCCTTAAAAGATCAAATTGGGGTGAGCAAAAACTTGAAAAATCTTCAGCGATGAGGCTCATTTCTGGCTGAATGGCTTCGTCAATAAGCAAAAGATGCGTTGTTGGTCAGGCAGCAATCCACACGTACACCGTGAGTCACCATTGCATCACGAAAAAATTACGGTTTATGAGCTGGCGGCGTCATTGGGTCGTACTTCTTCCTTAATGATCAAGACCGGCACGTTACTGTGAATGGGAATTGCTACCGTTCAATGAGAATCGAATATTTTTGGCCGGGATTGGATGATATGGACTTGGAAGATATATGGTTCCAACAGGTCAGCGCCACAACCCACACAGCGAATGTCACACTCGATTTATAGAAAACCAAGTTTGGTGAATGTGTTATCTCACGAAATGGCCCAGTCAATTGGCCGTCTCGGTCGTCCGATTTGATGCCGTTAGACTATTTCCTTAGGGGATACGTCAAGTCTATGGTCCAAGCCAACAAGCCAGCGACAATTGATGAACTTCGTACGAATGTGAAATTGCAGCAATATCGGCTGATTTATGCTTGAAAACCGTTGAAAATTGGGTTCAGCGTCTGACAGAAGGCCGTGGTAGCCATGCAAAGGAAATCGAGTTCCATACATAATGGGACTTTATTCATCAAGTTCCAGAAAAAAAGTCCGCCAGTAACACACGCTATTGATTTATTTCCCGCCTCATTTCGAAAGAAATAAGCCAGAAATGGTCCTCATCTGAGAAGAGGATTTTTCGCCTGTCGTATTTTCGGGCGCTTTGAAAATGAAAGTTTTTAATTTGGACTTATTGATCTATTAACAGAAATTATCGCAAAAGTCGTTCTTATGGCTTTTGACCAGTGCTAGGTCGTCCTTTGAAAGTTTTGATGGAAAGCATTCTTAACGGCAATAACTCGAGATCGATTACATGCAATGGCATGAGACATTGACAGTATTTTAATTGAGTTCAGTACTGTAAGAGAATGTCAGAGACTTTCTTGATTGTTTTTTGACCTTTTGGTTAAGCCAAAGACTTTCCAGGTATTGGAATGCTACCTTTATGAAAGATTTTAGCCTTCCGACTTGCCGAACCTCGATATTTCGAATAGTCTCAAGAGTCGCACTACAAAAACTATTCCTCAAGCGTCGAATTACCCATCGTTGAATATAACCGTGCAACTATTTCCTGCTTACAGCTGCACTTAACTCATAGGCAATGCGCGCCCACACGCGCGAGGCAACAAATATTGAAATGCTTTTAACAACGGTGTTTTTTAATCATTGTTATTTATGTGCATATACATATACGTATATACATTAGAGCGGGTCGATTTACAAGGAGCCAAAAAACGGAAAAATTGCGTATGCTGGAAATATTCTACGGATCATTCCGAGAAACTTTTCCTAAGAGACTATGGATCTGAAACCGGCTTCGAACCAGCGACTTTTAAGGTGAAATTTAAAAAGTCTGAATAATCGGTTGCATAGGAGATGTGTGATATAGTTGTCCGATCTTGCCGATTCCGACAAACGATCAATATAATATCAGAATGCAACTATGGAGAAGGATGGAGTCATGTGTAGAAGTTCACGTAAGTGAAAAATGTTCTCTAAGCGCCATTCACTTGGGAGTGGCCAGAAACGATTCCTGTATATATGGCTCAACCATCTCACGACTCCCGGTATTAGCCCAAGTATCCTCTGGGTAGGCAAAAAACATCTTATTTGAAGGCGAGCGAAAGTGCGAAGTGGGACCCGCCACGTAAAAAAAAACACTGATGAAAAGAAGAAAACAGCCTCGGATGAGAGACTCCCCTTTTTATCGGGCAAAGAAGGTATCTTTGGCACAATGGTAGGGAAATTCAGCCTTCATGAGGAAACCACCCCAAAAGAGTTGAGGCGGATCGACTTTGCCGGGGACCGAAATACTTTTATTTGTAGTACTAGATTCCAGCATAAGAAACTACATCAAGCTACCTGGATGTGCCCGGATCGAAAAGGCAACCAAATCAATCATGTTTTGATCGACGGAAAACTCGTCTCCAGTGTTTTAGACGTGCGCATGCTCCAAGGTTCTAACATTGACACGAACTGCTATCTTGTTGCAGCCAAGATACGCACCCGCCTATGTGCAGCAAAACACGCACATCAACAAACATAAGGAAAGTTTGACCTAGAGAAGCTGCAATCACAACAGACAGCCGAACGATTTTCTACTCGACATACACACCTGCTCGCTGAGAGCGCTCATCAACAACTCGGTATAAGGGAACTGGGGGACGGCATTTCAAACTCCTTACGTAAAGCTGCAACCGAAACCATTGGTTTTCGGAAATGGCATAAGAACAGCTGGTATGATGAGGAGTGGCGTGTCGCAGTGGAGAGAAAACAGACTACCTACCTCGCAACGTTACAATCGACCACAACACATGCGGGATGGGATAGATACCGAGAGTTGAAGAGGAAAGCCAGTCGCCTTTGTAAACAAAAAAAGGAGAGGCCGAAATGCGTGAGTATAAAGAACTTGACACGCTGACCACTCCTGTCGTTCAAACATTCTACGTAAAGACTCGGCGACTATCAGAAAGTTTCAAGACCGGAGCATACTCTTATAGAACCCCAAACAGTGATCTAGTAACCTATGTCCAGAGCATACTAAAATGATGAAAGAAAGACTTCTCCAATCTGCTTAATGGCAGTAATAGCATAACACTAGGATATGGTGAACCCGATGACGATGGAGCGGACGTTCCCTTGCCCGACCATGAAGCAGTTCGAATAGCAATTACCCGTCTAAAGCACAACAAAGCGGCAGGGACCGATGGATTGCCGGCCGAGCTATTCAAATTGGCCGGCGAAGAACTGATAAGGAGTTCAGCTTCTTTGTAGGATATGGTCGGACGAAAACATGCCCGACGATTTTAATTTAAGTGTGCTCTGTCCTGTCAATGCCAAATTGCAAAACGAAGAAACGACTGCCGCGCTGTTGTTCACTCGGATATAACCGCGTAAGTGATGTCTACGCCATTAATAAAGAAGAACTGTGTATTAAATTTCATTGAGATATCTCAACAACTGACAAACAAATGTTAATGATACATAAAACACTTCGCCTTAAAAACCGCTGGCTCGAAACCGGGTTTAGAGCAATCTCCACGTGAAAACTGTTCAGAATGATCGGTAGAACTTTTTCCGCATACGGCTTTTCAGTTTTTATACCCTGAACAGCGGATACGCTGGCTAGGTCATGTTGTCCGGATGGACGAAAACACTCCAGCTCTGAAAGTATTCGACGCAGTACTCGCCGGGGGAAGGACCAAGTGGAGAAGGACCTGGCTTCGCTTGGAATATCCAATTGGCGCCACGTCTCAAAAAGAAGAAACGACTGGCGCGCTGTTGTTAACTCGGCTATAATCGCGTCGGTGTCTACGCCAATTAAGAAGAAGAGAACAGGATATATGTAACGAAGTTTGTAACGAGACTATAAAGTACATATATAAATTATCAGTTTGTTGGGCTGAGTCGATTTATGTCCGTCTTCTGTCTGTCCGTCCGTCCGTCGGTCTGTATATATACGAACTAGTCCCTCAGTTTTTAAGATATCGTTTTGATTTTCTCTTCAAGAAGCTGCTCATTTGTCGGAACTGCCGATATCGGACCACTTTAACATATAGCTGCCATACAAACTGAACGATCGGAATCTAGTTCTTGTATGGACAAACTTTCACATTTGACAAGATATATTCACGAAATTTGGTATAGATTATTTTTTAAGGCAACAATGTAATCTCCGAAGAAATTGATCAGATCGGTTAACTATAGCATATAGCTGCCATACAAACTGAACGATCGGAATCAAGTTCTTGTATGGACAACTTTCACATTTGACAATGTATCGTCACAAAAGTTGGCACAGGTTATTTTTTAGGGCAACAATGTAGTCTCCGAAGAAATTGTTCAGATCGGCTTACTATAGCATATAGCTGCAATACAAACTGAACGATCGGAAATCAAGTTCTTGTATGGAAAACTTTCGCATTTGACGTGGTATCTTCACGAAATTCGCCATGGATTGCCGCTTTAGGTAATAATATAATCTCCGAAAAAATTGTTCATATCAGATTACTATGGCATATAGCTTCCATATAAACTGAACACATAGTTACTAAAAGAAATGCACCTGTGAAGGGTATATCAGCTTAACGTTTTTTCTTGTTTTTTTTTTTTTTTTGCTACCTATAAATCGACCCGCTCTAATCTACATATACATTATGTATGTACGTATGTTACATATATGCTGCTGGAGTTAACATGAAAATGTGTTAATTCCACAATTAAATTTCAACGGAAGTAACAATGAGCGCAACAACATAGCACAACAACAACACAATAGCAGTATAATAGTAACAACAAAACTGTTAATCTACTTGTGTACGAGTGTCGTTCACACTTCGGCGCCACAAAAGCAGATTTTTCCAACAACAACAACAACAGCACACAATGAAAAGTAACAACAGCCGAAAGAACTCATCGTTTTACTAAAATTATTTGCTTCATAAATTTGTTAAATGGCTTTTTAAGAGTAATGCTTGCGAACAACTGAAAAGTAATAACAACAACAATAGCTGCCGAAATACCAAGCGTACGCGCTGCACTGCCGTCAAACTTCCCCAGCAATCGTCGAGTACGCGCACTTTTAATTGTCATAGATACACATTGGACGAGCGACACCGCCAACTTGGACTACGCGCGCGATTTCCGACAAAAACAAGTGAAATATAATTGAAAAACAAAAAACAAAAAAAAAACAAAATTCAAAAACAATAAAAGGAACCAGATGCTAACGGCAGAATAGCAGAGTGCCCAGCAATTTGAAGTGTCCGGCGAAACTTTCAGTTCGCGCTCGAAAATTTGCGTGAAATTAAATGAAATATTTTGTGGCTTATTATAAATGAGACGAATTTCGGCAAAGCGCGTTAAAAAATACAACAACAATAAATAATAATTACCAAACAAAAAGGGACATATTGACAGCAGCGTGGCTGGTGGCGTGTAAAAAACCGTAAATATTTTGTATGCACATACATTTTCAATGTGACAACAGCAACATTGTTTGTGCAACATGTGGAAAAACTCTGTTTCAGAGTGTGAGTGTGCTTGTGTTCGTGCATTTATGTGTGACAGCGTCGTTTGAAGCGTTTGTGCAATTTCGCGCATGTATTGGTGGCATATTTTGTAAATTGCAAATTCTTTTTTCCGCTTTGTTCAAATAAAAATTTACGCTTGATTTGTGGCGCGTAATGTTGCATATCGAATGACTGGCATATTTTATGTTCGCTGCTTGTAGCTGCCGGGCAGTTGACGGAGAAATAATTTTTTTCAAATTTTTTCCTTTTTAAAGAGGCTACCACAGTGCTGAAGTATGCAATAATTTTCATTATTTTAAAGCGAAAATATCTTCAGCTTTGAGTGTGAGCATTTCAAAATTTGTAGTGGTGATTTCAATATACTTAATTATTAACAGACAACCGTTATACTGCACATATGCCAACGATTTTTCAGTCCTCGAAACACTTTTCACTTTAGCTCCATCAGCAAATTTGTTTTATCTCTTCGATCGACTGAATACCGGTTCCATGGTGCGGCAATTTCCTTTTGGAGAACAAGAAAAAATTACGCGGAGCCAAATCTGGTGAATACGGTGGTTGATCGATGGCACTCATTGCGTTTTTGGCTTTAAATTCGGTGACAATCGTGGCTCGATGTGATGGTGCACAATCATTGTGTAAAATCTCTGAATTGTTCTATCACAATTCCGGCCGTTTTCGACAGATGTTCTCAAGCAAACGCCTCAAGACGCCTAAATAGAACTCGTTATTGACCATCTGTCCCTCCGGAACAAATTCATGATGCACTAAGCCATGAATACAAAAAAAAATTAGTAATACCTTGATTTTTGGCTTTGGTGTGTTTTTTTTTTTGATTCGGAAAGTTTTTTTCCACTCCATTCCAATGATGGTTGGCTTATTTGCTTGTCCAACTCATAAATACTCTCCATGAATGTGGGATAATAATTCGCACGATCAAGCATGCCCACAGAGATCTGTTTACGCTACTCCTTTTGATAAAGATCTCGATACTTTATCGGGACGAGTCGATCAAGAACGCGTTTCATACCCAAAATAACCACAAAAGTCATTCGAACGGACTCGCGGGAGATGTCTCTAATACTTGCCTGATGATTTTCAAGCACCATAGCCTCACTTTTCACTTAAGAAAAGGCTTCTTTCTGAATTTCATACAAACCATTGTTCGATACATGCAGTAAAGTCAACCTGAAGTTGGAAAAAATAAAAAATCAGCCAAATGCACCGGAATCAGTAAATTTGGTGTCTTTAACCTAAATCTTGCCCGATTTCGATAATATTTGGTCGTAAGAGTCAATGCCTTGAGGGGAAAGTTTTACTCTGATAACTCTAACTTTATTCTGATAACTTAATTGATGTTTGGTTTGTATACCGTAAAGGGACCGAATCAGACGGAATTTAGAAGGCTTTTATATGGAAAGTAGACGAAATTGTCATCTGTTTTCACCATTTTCACAGTTTACGATACAAATGTTTGGGTAAACCCACAAACCAAATTTGTTTGAAATTGTTAAAATAGTATCTACGATATAGAAATTAATCTAAAGGTGAGCGGTGCCATACCTCGGATCATTCTTATCCACTTTGCCAGCAACTCAGCTCGTCGTAGTTCATTTCGTTTTCTTCCAGGTCTTACAAATTTCGTAACAAACTTAAATGCTCTGTTCAGAGTGTGAGTTGTGTAAAAGCTAGTAACAGGCAATTGAAAAGTAAAAAGTAAAGCAGGTTTAAGCATTAAAGCAACATTCATTTTATTTTATTCAACACAGGTCCTTACAAAATAGGCCACAGTTTCGTCGATCTTCATTCGACGAAAAAATCTTTCCAGCGAGCATCTTTTGAGATCTGATAACAGGAAATAGTCGCTGGGACACCATCTGGAGAATACGACGGATTCGGAGGCCATTTGAAGCTCATTTCAGGAATTCTTTCAATCGTTTTCACTAACTTCTCAACCGGTGCATTGTTTCGGTAAAATCGCACTTTTTTTTCTCAAAAATTTTTCTGCGATTTCGTCCTTCAAACGGTCCAATAACGCTATGCAATAGTCGCTGTTGAAGGTCCTTTCCTTTATGGTCATCCAATCATTCATTTGTGGCCTTTTTTGATATTTTCTTCGGTAACAAACTCTTTTGGGCGTGCACTGCGTTCATTGTCTTCGAAGCTCATTTGAACACGTCTAAACTTAGGTTAAAAATCCTTGATGTTTGATTTTCCTTGGACAGCGTCCGAAAACTCGCCATCAAATTAAGTTTTTGCTTCAACTGTATTTTTCACCTTCAAAAAGCAATATTTTATCAACACGCGAAGTTCCCTTTTATCCATTTTTTCCATAACAACAAATGCTCATTGATAATGATATACATAATTCACAAACTAATGATCCGACCGCTTTAAATTTATACACGCGTCTTTTGAAGGTTAGTACTGAAATCATATGGATTTAATTCTAGTAGCGCCATCTATGTGTCAGGCTGGGGACTTTTCAATTAACCTGTTAACATTTGAAATTATGAAAGCTCTACCCGGGAAGATACAGGAAAGGATCTCAAACTATATACTTTGAATTTTGGATTTGGAATTACAGAATATAGGCAGTAGCCAAAAAGCTCAGTGAAAGCTCTTTTGACCAAATACCATTAAAAGCTTTCGCTAAATTTCGAAATCATAAATTGAAAAATTTAATTAGCCGTTTAGCAAATAAACAGCATATGTATTATTGAATTTCGACAGAATTTGATGCAACTTTTCAGCAATTTTCATATTTAAATAGCGCAAAAACATTTATACGATATTATGCAAATATTTCGTAATAAATTTTATTACTTTTAGTCAAGTGCAGAGAAGTGTTGCGGCTATTTGGATGATTGAATGACAGAAAATATAAATTTCATTTGAATTATACATTAAAAATAACAAATAACAACACACTAAAATCATACGAAAAAAAAAATCCGAAAAAACCAAATGATATTGGAAATTAATTGGAAAATCAATTTGAAAAATTGAATTTCCACAACGCGGCGCAAAAAAGCGGTGTCAAACCGCAATTGAACTTAATTAAATTTTATATATGCGCAAACAAAGTGCAATATAAATTAGGAAGCGGCAATGATTTTGACACGGCCCACAGCACCCCTGAACCCGCCTGGGCACAAGCAGGGCCGCTGGCGAAGTGGGATTACACCATTTGTGGCTGTCGTCGGTGTGTTGATGCTTTTGCTGATGCTGGGCAATGCAATTGCACTGCTGTTGAAATACAAATACAACTACGACAACGCAGTTGCCAACGTTTTAAATTTAGATAACGCGACTAGCAGCAACAAAGTCAGCAGTCAGTTAGCTGGCACCGTTGAATTTGCGATGGTTACGAACGAATTGGCAACAACAATTAACGCGCAAGAGGAGAGGAACAACAATAAAAACAACAACATCTACAGCCATGAGCAACAACAACTTTATGAAATTAACGCCGCAACTAAGCTTGCTGCCGACACTATTGCCACACTTCATCAGAATAATAATAATAATAGCAATTTGCTGGCTGCTCTTGCCGTCACTCATCTTAAAAGCTTTGATGATGAAATTAATATACACAATCAACGCTATGAATTGAATGACCACCCAGCAGATGAGCCACCAAAAATGCCAGCGGCAGCGGTTGTGGCTCTAACGACAGCAAATGAATCGGGCGCTACAGCGTTTTCCAGTCTAACGGCAGTGAGACGCGAGGAAGGCGTCTTTGGGCAGTACACACCTTTGCAGCAACAGGAAAAACAACTTGGCCGTGGAAATCACGCAAATACCGAATTGCTGTTACATCGTCAAAAGCGTTATTTGGTCTTTCCCGAAGGCAGCTCTTTTCAGATGGGTGCGTATTAGCATGATTATGATTAACTTTATTCCATTTTATGATAACTTTGCGTAAAAATTCAAATTGATAAATACAATGAGAAACGACTTTCATTGAAGATCAGGTGGTGTCTACAGAGACTTCTTTTTATGGAGAAGTCTAAAGATTGGAACCTACTCTATTTTCGACACCATCATTTCTACATCTTCTAACCGATAGTGGCATTTGCATACTAACCCAAACAGATACCCTCTAGCACAAATACTTTTCAGACTAAAGTTTTATTTTTAACTTTCCAAGAAATGTTCCATGACTGACCTTGATCAGACTTGATCAAGAGACCTTTGTGAAGCCAGAAAACTTCTATAATTGGATCGCAAGTATCGAATAACACCTTGAACCAATCTAAAAGTATTTAACCATATTATTTTTATACCGAGAATTGTACCATAGTTGAACCTAAAAGATACACTTGGAGTACTAAGAAAGCGCTATTGTGAAGCCAGAAAAATTCTATAGTGGAATTTATAGTGTCGAGAAGCCCCTTGAACTAATCGCAAAGTTGCTTAACCGGCTGATGCCTCAAGAAAAACTTGGAGTTCTAACAAAACTTCTTGCGAAGCCAGAAAACTTTAATAATAGAAACTCAAATATCGAAAAGAGCCTTGAACGAATCGCAAAGTTCCTAACACCTTATTTCTATACCCGCCGGAATGAAGGTGTGAGATCAAAAGTATTTTCACCTTGATCTGACAAAGAAGGCAAAGTAAAGTAGGATTCTATCTCGCCTTCTTTCAATTAGCTTCCACAACTGACATCTAGTAAGATTTGTAATCTAAAGCACCGATTGTACAGTGAACATTTAAAAGGCTCCAACCAGTGAAAAACTATCCTTTCCGAATACGAAAACTCACTAGATCTCTACAGATTTTCCTCTGGTCAGAAAGATCCTACGATTGTTCAATTACTAACAATTAACTAGAACTAGCAAAAACACATATGAGACATAGTCATCCTTTAATGAAACGACTGAAGACAAAAGAGCTCCCATCCATACTAAGAGTGAAACTGATGTACTTTCGTTCCAAGCTGATAAGCTTTCCAATTTCATGCGACTCAGGAAAGAAATCGATTAAGACTTACACCTAGAAGATTTTTTCGAGCGCGGAAGATGGATTCTGGAAATATCTGAAAATATCTTAATCTCAACTCACTATTCGACTCGTATTAAAAGCTGGAGTTCTTTTTGGAACTGGATCTAAGCCAGACTGTATTCGTCAAACGATAGGTCTTTGCTTACAACTTATGGAAGGATCAACGAGTGCATTCTTTCTAGATTCCGAAGCAATCTTTTTGATTATTAGACTGAATACTTTAGAAACATTTGTCTCATATGGAATCTCTCATTTTTTTGCTCCCAGTTTACTATATACTTATATAGAAACGACAATATTCCCTATCACTAAACGCACATATCATGTTTATTTACTCATCTCAGTTTTTGATCTCATCATCGGAATGGTTGACTATACGAGTTATCTCATTTTGGGCATCACTTGCGCCGTCGCCTGGGAACTGCCGAGTAAACCGCCCAGTGAATTAATCGAAGAATTACATGACAAAGTAACGGAAGGCATTTACCCCCCAAGTGAAGCGAAACCAGCAACGGAGGCAACAGCAATGCGACGCAATGACAGCACCGTGGTCGGGGATGGTATGGCTATCAGTAAATATGGCGTCGACGCTGAGAGCATCAAATATGTGGATAATTCAAATGTGCCAGCGTACTACGATAACTTGCTGCAGAGGCCGATAGGCACAGCAGGATTGCGACAACCACCACAAACGCACGAGTTGCCACCTTTTAATGCCTTTGAAGCGGCACATCAAACCAAACTCTTTCCTGTGCCCGCTACCAGTTACAGTGGCTACCATAAAGAGACGCCTGGCACCCGTGGTGGCATTGCCAACGGTGCTTATAGGCCGATAAACTATTACGCCAACATACAAAGTGACTACAAAAACAGCAACGGCAACAACAAGTATTACAACCCTACGCACAAATACAGTTTTGCTGATAAAATTGCAAAGTCAAGTTACTATGGTGTCAGCGACAGCTACAACAAAAACCCCTTTGGCAATACAGCTGAGGGTGATTCAACAGATAAACTTCCAGTGAATGCCGCCAATCGGTGGCAGCAACACCAGCAGCCACAGTACAAAAAGTGGCAATCATGGCAGGATTATGACAGCAACTGGCAGTCATATCAGCAGCCACAGCAAAAGCATGCGAAATGGGCACAACAGCAACAACAATGGCAACAGCAGCAGCAAAAATGGTCAACTCAGTCGAAAAATGTGCCGAAGGACAATTGGTGGTCGCGCAACAAGCAACAAGTCACGGACAGTTGGCGCGTCAAGCAAGCCGATGGCTTGGCCAACCGAGTGCGGTGAGTATTACGGGTATACATTAGCGAAAGTATAAAATATAAACTAATTAAACTCGAGTTTCTTTGTAAGGCTTATGCACTTCCATTAATATAACGGTACTAATGAGAATTAACATTGAACATAATTATTGAGCTAGCTTTGGTCGAGCACGTAAAAGTTGTAAAACAACTAGAGGGTTCCTTATATTAATCGTAATACCTGTATGTCTGAAACAGCTTCGATCTCAAGATCTGTTCATGAAATCTCCTTATAACTTGGATGTATGCGCTTGCCCTAATTTTAACAGACTCTGCGGCCACACTGTCGATACTTCCTCCAGTGTATCATACTGTGGGGAAGTGCACAATAGTTGCTCTATTGTTTTCCTCGTGCCCTGTTCTAGACATTTCCTGCAGTCTTCTCGTTCTGTCAGCCCCATTCTGCGAGCGTTCGTCGGCAGCAGACAATGACCAGTTAGTATTCCCGTCATATTTCTACAGTCTTATCTATCGAGTGCCAATTGGAATTTTGTGTACTTTCGATCTACCGTTTTGCACATGACTTTTGCAGTTTTGCATCCAAGTAGGTCATCCCATCGGGTTTTCATTTTCTTCACCATGCTTCTGTCGAGATCGTCGTATAGACAATGCATGAGTTTCTCAATGTTGGTAACGTTTTTGGATGTTAGCCGTACACTATTCTTGGCAATCTCGCCCACTATTTCATTACCCTCGATGCCTTTGTGGCCCGGCACCCAGTTGTTTACTTCTGGCAACACTGATGCCCTTTTACCCAAGATACCTCGACAGCACCTCACCCAGTAAATAAGTTCGCTAATACTTCAAACGTCGCAACATTCAAAGGTGAATCAGCGGAAATATGAATCTGGTTGCACGACTAATATTTAGAAGAACCTTCGAAGCTACATCAAATCTATGCCCAAAGAAACAAAATAAAGAATTCGTAACACACTAAGGCTTAGCAACTATAATGATTTCAATATTTCTTTTTATTGATCTCGAAGCATTTTTCGTCATTCTTAGCTATTCCAAATCCATATCTCAGAGTTCTGGGCATCACAAGGGACAGGCGTCTACCGTGAGATTATTCGTGGCCTTACAAGAAAACAGGCCATTTACGTAACCTAGCTAAGGTATTCCAAAAGGCAAAACTTAAACAGCAAACGTTGTATTTCGCTTTCTAAACCTAAAAGTAGAGTTCCCAACCCAACATAAGTTTTTTGGCTCTTCATCGAACGCAGGTACCGAAGCCATACATATTTTTATATAGTTTTTAGAGGTCGCATTCCGTATTTAGTATCAGAACAATTGATTAATTAATATGTAACATCACTTTTTTCCACCGGGCTAAGTTTTAATTTGATTCAGATACCCTTGTTTAATACTGCGTGGGCTTTCGATTGATCCGATGAGAATCTATGGCCCATCCTGCTGCCAGCAATGTACCTTCAAATGCATTTCTGGTTTCCTACAATAGTTTTCTTTAGATCGCTTTAGAGCCAAGAAAAAAATTTTTTAACACGCCATTAGTAAAGTATTCTCAAGCGCATGTGTAGCTCTATAACTTTATCAAACAAAAACTGTCGTTATTTTCCACAGCATGCCTTCTGCTCCTATACCAACTCGTCCACCTGTGCTGACCTACGCACCGCCTAGCACCGATCCAAAACAATCAGAAGCTACATTCAGCTCGAACGCCGAAACACTGGAAGGTCGCAGCTTTGATGGAGCTCAACGCCACCTCCTCACAACACACCCAAAAGCCAGAGTTTACCCAGTTTTCGGACGCCGACGTCGTAGGCGACGCAGCGTGGCTGCAGAATTAGATGACTTTGAGCATAAGCTGGAGCGCATACACTTGCGTGAGCAACTCCGTACGCGACAAAAGCTTTATGGCAAAATTGAGAAACTCTATGAAACGTGAGTGGATGGAAAACCATTTTTTCTCTATACAATTTTTTTCGAAACATTTTTTCTAAAACTTCCATGCGAACATGACCACTTCATGTTGTAATATGCAGAAGTTGCATTTTTTCTTTCTCGTTTTAACCATCGCTATCATTTTTCTTTACAGCCGCGGCATGAACGGCAGCGCTTGTGTGTTGCGTGCGCTTTGCGAAACTGGACAGCAGCAACAAAGCTATGAAGAGGGCAAAGCGGAACCACAAAGTTTCATCACGGAACTATTGCGCGCCATTTTCGTGTTGCCCACAACTGGTGCAAGTGCAGGAGTTGGTGCCGGCACAGTGAACTTCGAAGAGCCCGCACTACATCCGACCGATTTACACATCATTGATCGCCCATACAGGGAGGCGCCAGCGCATCGCGGCAGCTGTTCGCAACTTTTTGCCATGTGTGAGCACAGCATCTGGGAGTGAAGTGGCAGCATAATAAATGATGAAAAACAAATATGGAGATGTGAAATACAAAAATAAAAAAATATTACCAAACTGTCAAACTGTGGAGTTTCTTTAACTAGAATTGTTTTCGCTATGCAAAGGAATTTTTTTCGCCGCTTTTATTTCCAGTCCGGCGTTTTCTCTGCTCTTTTTTCTTTTGATGTAATAAATATCATCCGATTTTTTTGTTTAATTTTATTCATTTTTATTTTCCAAACATACCCATTGGTAACCTTTAAGGTCTTAAATATTAAATAATTCTAAGCTGCAAATTCAATATTTTCAATTCCTCTAGAGATAGGAGTCTTTCCTCGCACTGAATGTTGTCCCCATCCCATTGCAGTAAAATTTAAAGAGAATATTTTCGAAGCTGTAGCACATTCTGGTACTCTTAGCTCGTATTTTAGTTGAAAGTTTACTTTCTAAACTCTTCATGCTAGACTCCAATTGCCGCCTCTATGTATCGCAGATAAGAAAACTTTATATTAAGCTCGCCAAGAAGAGACTTAAGTGCTGGTAAGTTTTTTAAATTCCGAATTGAAATATGTAACTGTATTCTGTTTAAACTGACAATAGAGTCGTCTAGTACTTTGAAGTCCCTCGTTATCAGAGCTGCCTATTTCACCTGTTCAAATCGCAGTACTAATGCAGATATGTTTTAAGCCAATAAAGCTAAATTTATCCCTCTTTTGTACATATGTTGAGAAAACGACGCATTCATGGTAAACACAAACTAAATAAAGGATGATATATTTCGGGGTTCTTCACTTAAAAAAAAAACACAGAAACTTCAAATTTAAAGTGGAATATTTATTATCATTCGAAAGAACATTCTTTGGCATTTATTTTTCGATGATTAATAATCCGTTGAATCCAATTTTCGATGACTCGTTCTAGTATTTCGACTGGTAACTGGCGAATGACAAGCGTGATGTTTTGCTCCAAGACCAGAATCGAAGTGGGGTTGTCCGCATAGACTTTAGACTTCACATATCCCCACAGGAAAAAGTCTAACGGTGGGATATCACACGATCTTGTTGGCCAATTGACCGACCCAAAACGTGAAATTATCTGCTCACCGAAGTGTTCTCTCAATAAACCCATTGATTGATGCGATGTGTGGGAAGGGGCGTCGTCTTGTTGAAACCAAATGCCGCCGAAACCACGAGATTCAATTTCACATATCAAATAGTCGGTTATCATAGCACGATAACGTTCGCCATTGACGGTTACGATATCACCGGCATCATTTTTGAAGAAATCTGAACAGATGATTCTACCGGCACACAAACCGCACCAAACCGTTGTTTTTTCTGTATGAAATGGCAGCTCTTGAATCTCTGCAGGTTGCTATTCGTCCCAAATGCGGCAATTTTGCTTGTCCACATACCGGTTGAGCCAAAAATGCGCCTCATCGCTGAACGAAATATTCCTCGAAAACGTTGGATCTCCTTGCAACTTTTCAAGAGCCCATAGAGTGAAGCGATGCCGCTTGGGAATGTCGAGCGACTTCAGTTCTTGCACAAGCTGTTTTGTACGCTTTCAATTAAGGATCTAGACGAAAAATGTGTCAAGTCGTTCCATACGCCAGTCCGAGTTGATGCGAACGGCGCCGAATCGATTCTTTACGGTGTTTGTGTACAATCTCAGCTCGGGCTGCTATATTTTCTTCACTGCGTGCTAGACGTGGCTTATTCGGTAGAATGTTATTCAATAATAAATTCTTGATCTCAAGATGGGTGATTGTGTTGCGAATAGTACGCTCAGTAGGTCGATTTTGTTGACCATAAATTGAGCAAAGCGCGCGAAACACCTTACTGACAGAACCTGAATTTTCGTAATAAAGTTGAATTATTTGTAAGCGTAGCTCAGGCGCAAGTCTTTGCAAGATGAAAAGCCGAGCAAAACTGAACAAAAGTAATATAACAATTTGACACAACTCACCCGTGATCTGTCCAAAAAAGGATATTGAAAACAGTAATAGATGATAATAATAATTCTTAAATAAATGTTATTTAATTTTTCCTGCCTAACATAAATAATTTTTACAAACTTCCTCTGTATGTCTATGTGGTTTTACAGCAATTAGAAAAAATGTTGATTGTCACAATACAATTCAAAGGAGTTCCGCCTCTGAATACCACCTTGTTGGCCTTATTCTCAAGTTGTTGACATTAAAACTTGAGGGGTTTCGAAAGGCTTTGAATTTCATACCAATTAAAAGGCTAATAGAGTGGATATTAAAGACAGACAGTCAACAGCACTACACTGACACATCCACAAACATACAAATATACTAACAGCAATATTGCCAATGCAACAAGAGACAATTGCATTTTATATTATATACATATGTATGTACATATATTTCTCTAGAAGCCCTGGCTTGGCAACGTGCAACAAATAACTGGTCAACTGTCTGGCAAAGTATCAATACAAAAGTCATTGGCAAAGAGGAACACGAACACCAAAGAATGGTTAAGCACCATTGTGTAGTGGAAGCGTTTAAAAATAAATTCAAGCATGCCGTTCCATAGCCAATGGCTGCAGCAAAGTGTCTGAAGGGTGAATATGGCAGGTTTAGAATTTCAAACTGCTGCAATCAAAGCTTTTTACACAATGGATGTGAAAATATTGCAAGGAGGAAATTCTATACAATAAAAGTTAAATGTGGATATATGTAATGCAGGGTTTCTCAATAATTTTGAGGCTTGTGAAAAGTTCCACTAAGGCATTTTTGTAGAGACATACGTTTCTTAAAAGAATTGCTGACAACAAGCTACTCTGGAGGCGAACAGTTAGTAACCTTCCCACCAAACTTCCGGAGCTTTTACCATCATCACCATCGACTTCTGAGTCCCGGAGTAGGCCTGATGGAAAAAAATCGTGCTTGAAGTAGCTGATTTCAGCCTATTCCACTAAACACCTAGCAAAAGCTTCGTGTCCATCAATACTGATTTGTTTGCGCCGGCACAACGTAATGCGACTTGGACATAAGTGACCCTCTTTTCATCACCAATAACCATTCTCTTCAAAAATGGATAGATTTTTTTGCGATTCCGCAGCGATACATATATAGATAGAAATTCGGTCCATATCCAGACTTATTTACGTAGTTCAAACCGCTCCCGATAAAGTAAAATAGTGCTTACATACACGAGGACTAGACGGTTCCCATTATTTTATCGATATTTTTAGCGCTTTGTCTTTCGAAGAGTGATGCATCTTACAGGAATTACAGGAACGGATTCCACGAAACCGAAATTGCGTGTAATTGGCTATTACAGTATCAGAACTATACTCGTAGAGACTTTTCACATTTTTAGCCTCCTGGCTTACGTTTTCACCTTAATCGCAAAAAAGTTGTAAAATATGGCGTATTTTCTGGTGCCCATCTTTGACGTAGACCCAAATAATACTGAGTCATGCACTCACAAAGCTGTTCGAGATATTACCAATCCGCAAAGGACCATAAATCTTCCGTAGAACCTTTCTCTCGAAAACTCGTAAAGTCGACTCATCAGATGTTGTCCATTGTCCATGCCTCTGCACCATATAGCAGGACGGGAATAGAGTTTGGTCTTTGTTCGTCGCGAGACTTCTCAATTGCCTACTCAGTACAAAGTGGTACCTGTTGGCCAGAGTTATTCTGCGTTACATTTCGAGACTGACATTTTTGTTGCTGTTAACAATAATTTCAAAATAGACGAAATTATCTACGACTTCGAAGTTATGACATTCACAAGTGACGTGAACGCGAGTGCAATGACTGTTTGTTTGATGACAGGAAATATTTCGTCTTGCCTCGTTCAATACCCGACATATTTGCTTTGCTTCCTTATCCAGTCTGGAGAAAACAGAACTAACGGCGCGGGTTTCGAGGCCAATGATATCTATATCATCGTTATACGCCAGCAGCTGTACACTTTTATAGAAGATTGTATCTGCAGCTCGAATTATTTTCTCCAAGAGTAGATTGAAGAAGTAGCACGATAGGGAGTCGCCTTGTCTGAAACCTCGTTTGGTATCGAACGGCTCGGAGAGGTCCTTCCCGATTCTGTTGGAACTTTTGGTATTTCTCAACGTCAGTTTACACAGCGGTATTAATTTTCCGTGGATACCAAATGCAGGCATAGCTGCATAAAGGCAGTTCCTTTTCGTGCTGTCGAAAGCACCTTTGATGTCTATTAAGAGGTGGTGGGTGTCGATTTTTTTCCAAGATTTGGCGCGTGGTAAATATTTTCCAGTTGTTGTTGGTTTTCCAAACCTTAAGAAACACTGATGAGTTCCAATAAGTTTGTTGAAGGTACCTTCGATAGAACCTTATATGCGATGTTGAGGAGGCTTATCCCACGGTAATTGGCGCAGATTGTAGGGTCTCCCTCTTTGTGAATTGGGCAGAACACACATAATTTTTTCAGTTCTTCGCCGCCGTGTTTGAAAAGCTCCCCATCAAATTGTTTATAAGTTATATGGCACCCTAATATAAACGGAATTGTACCTGCAGCAAAGCTCAGTTTGGGAAGCACTGCCAATTCGCATATACAAATAAATGCAATAAATGCCGGCAAAAATTTCGTAAACTACAGCTAAACTAACAAAAAAGCGTGCTTTCGAAAAAACAACAAAAGTTGTAACTAGAAATAGGGTAACATTGGCAGCAGGCAAGCGAATGAGAAGTGTTGGAAACATTAGAACGCACAGCAATAGTTTCGTTTGCTTGTTTGTATGCAAACACACGAATATAAATATAAAACTTTACTTGAAGTAAAAGTCCAAATTTTCATTTTTCGTAAAAAAAAGCTTCTCGACAAAATGAAGCACAACAACAAAGTTGAGTTGCGTTAGAAAAGGCGAACCCAACGAAATGTCATTTAAAACCAACACAACCGTTAATTGAATAAGGAGAAACACACGCCAAAAGGATGCAGCAGAAACGTGAAATAAATTTGAGAATTTAAAATGAAAAGTGAGTGTGGGGAAAGTTTCGAAATACGACCATTTACGACGTTATTGCAAAGAGAAAATCATGGAGTTGGAGTTACGCACTCAAGCACTGTTATGGGGTGGATTTATTACTTCTCAACAATTTCGTTTAAAAATAGAAGAAACCTAACGAAGTTATTTTATAAATGAAAATTGGTCAGGTAGTTTCTAATTGCGAGTTCTAAAATGAAAATGATAAATGGTGTATGAAAGTGTACTAGGATTCGTTGCTACTTGAAATATTTTATATCCATTTTATTATTTCAACTTACCACTAGGGGCAAAAAATAGTAAGACTTTTTAATTTGAATTTCGCGCGAAAACCCATTCGTCGATATATTTCTCTTCTAGGTTGGTATGACTGTCAGTGACATCTGTGCAAAATGTCACATTAAAATAATCATTAGTGTTTAGTATACGTCTTTTTCTGAAGTACATAAAGTGCATTTGGCGATTTTTACGATGAGTGAAATTGTTCAACAAAAAAGTTACAATTTTTGTGTGCGGAATAAAATTTCTGGTGCCGAAAAATTCTGAATGTTGTCAAAGGTCTTCGGTGATAATTGTTTGTTCGCAAGTGTTTTTGATTGGTACAAATTATTCAAAGAGGGTCAAGAACGCGTTGACGACGAACCACGTTCAGGTCAAAAGCCATGTTTATGTACACAGCTTTCTTCGATTATCGAGATGTAGTGCACTTTCAATACCTTCCGACCGGATAACAACAAGGGATACGATTTGAGTGTAATGCCTCGTTTGCGCGAAACTATTCGTAAAAAGATGCTGAAATTATGGGTCGACAACTTTTGGTTTAGACCCACGATAATGCACCGTCGCATACTGCATTGATTCTTCATGAGTTTTTCGCCAACTTTTCAACCAATATCATGCCGCAAACACCGTATTTGCCTGATTTAACTACGTGTGACTGCGGGCTATCCAGCAAACTGAAACGACAACTCCGGCGAAACCGTTTTGAGTCAACTGAAGACATTCAACTTGAATCGCTACGCACATTGACGGTTATTCCAGAAATTGCCTTTAACAACTGTTTCAAGGATTGCAGAAAACATTAGTACGTTGAGGGTGACGACATAGATTTTGAAGAATAAATTATGATTTTTAAAATTATGAACAAAATGCTATTTTTTGCTCATAGTAATGTACATATCTAATTTTCAGGAGCATACAAGTATTTCGGCAAAAAGTAGGAGAAGGGAAGAGTGCTGAAAACTTATGTGATTGAGGTTATAAAGAGATTATCAACCCTGTGATCCTTTCAGAACTATAGGTATCCAGAAATAATTTCATTTCTCAAAAAAAACTTTTGGTATCATTTCCAATTCGACCAATTAGTGCATTGTTATGATGGTAAAGCGTTTTTCTATTCGCCAATTTTTTTCTGAATCGATCTTTGAATAGGGAAGACATATCAAATGAAAAAAAACGATGGTCATTATCTGCGCCTACCAAAGTTAGGTCGTAAAGACTCTTTTGGTACGTTTTTGCCAACAGTTTTTCATCGATTGCAGGAGTGTCGTGTATCATAAGTTCTGCCAAATGATCGTACGCTCAATGAAGAATATTACCTGTAAGTTATGTAAGCACCAGAAACTACTAAATTAAAAAAAAAAAGAAAAATTGTCTTTTGCGCCATTTTGCCGCTGTCGCCGTATTCTACAGACCTAGCACCCTGTGACTTCTGTTGTTCCCAAAACTGAGGAGGCTCTCGAAAAACTTACTTTTTTAAGTGCTTTGTGGATTGAAAAAAAAAACGATGACAGCACTGCAATATATCTGGCGGTGATTACTTTGAAGGGGACATATAGATTTTCATGCATAAATGAACACTTTCTGGATTTACAATACTTTTTGAACAAACATCAACAGCTGCCATACAAACTGAACGTTCGGAATCAAGTTCTTGAATGGAAAAACCTTTGTTTCTGATGAGAAATCTTAAAGAAATTAGGCTTGAATTATTTTCCAGGGCATCCGTATAATATCAGAAGAAATTGTTGAAACGGAACTCTGCAATATTATTTGGCCATATTCCTGTGAAAGTAAGTACATTCGATGCCATTATGTATGGATCTCGATTTCTTTTGCATGGCCACCACGGACCCGCTTGCAGAAATCCAGACGCTGAACCCAATTTTCGACGGTTTTCAAGCATAAATCGGCCGATACTGCTGCAATTTCACGTTCGATATTCGTACGAAGTTCATCAATCGTCGCTGGCTTGTTGGCATAGACCATAGACTTGACGTAGCCCCACAGGAAAGAGCCTAACAACGTCAAATCGCACGACCGAGGCGGTCACTTGACTGGGCCGTTTCGTGAGATTACACTTTCACCAAATCGCTTGTGTGGCTTGTGGCGCCGCCCTGTTGGAACCACACATTGTCCAAGTCCATATAATTCGACTCGTTGTTGGATCGTATATCTTTGCAAAAAAGGCAAACTTTACTGAAGAGAAATGTCAGAAGAGCGGTAAAAAATATAACGTCGTTTGCTGTCCCTATCGGTCTACTTTTGTAGTGCCTTATTGAGAAACACGTTTGGGGTACTCACAACCCGTCGTAAAGCATCTTAAAATCGTAAAATTATAAATTTTTACACTTGTTTAAAAAAATTGTTGTCGGATTTCATACAAAAATAAGCTTACACATTTACAATTCTCAATGCTTATGTTTTCGAATCGTTATAACTTATAACTTTATGAGACTTGTGAAAACCCTATATGTGACCTGGTCTACGAAAAGCTGTTAAAAATAATCGTCAGTTTCTCGTTGTCTCATAAATTGTTCTCCTTTTTTTTGACACCTAAGCCCCCTTTCCGTAGACCAGGTCACATATATTTTTCTTGTTTCAATTCCTATTTCGAGAATTATTCAACCAATTTATCGGAAAAATATCTAAATGCCAATATGTCCCCCTGGAACTTTTGCTACTCATAAACTTTCGGATTTTTTTCTACTATTTACTTTTCATGCGCTTGATTTAATAGTTTTAATGAACTAAATCCAGCCATTTCATTTCCCCCTATACACTCTATTTGGCGCCTTCGGCGTGCAGCGCGCTTACTGCTAAGCCATGGCTGCACGAGTTGAGCGCTAAATAAAAAATTTAGAAACAAACAAAACGTAAAACAAAGCTGGAAAAAGAAATTTTAAAAGCAATTAACAACATTTGCTGTCAGCTCACACACATACTCGTACATCATACACATGGGCGCATAACGGCGAAGGAAAAAAATAAACTAGAATAAATCTATGGTCGATGGCAACATAAATGTAGAGGAGTTAGTTACGAGAAGACAACATGAAGAGCAAGGCCAACACAAAGAGTGCATTTGGCGGCAGAGTGAATTCTATTTGAGCTTAGTTGAACTCGACTGACGCAAAGTTGCAATTGTGACGTGTTGATTTGTGCAGTGAAGTGCAGTTATTTGGTTGAATTGGTGAAAAGTGACAAGGGCGGTATAAAAAATTACCGAAAATGGCACAAAAGTATTAATTTTATTAATTATTGTCGCACGAATAATAAATATGAAAAAAATTGGGAAACAAAAATATTGAAAAAATTAAAATTTTTGAACTAAAGAAAAATAAAAAAGAAATTAGTATCAAATTATAAAATTATATATATGTATATATATTAAAAATAATAAAAATTAAAAGCTACGCAGCGTTAAATACAATTTATGCGAACAAAATGCACACGCGTCGCATACAAACATATTTCATTTTGCTCAACATATTGGCAACACTGTCACAGCACACGCCGCGCCAGCAGTACCAACAAATTGCGTCAATTATTGTGTCAGCAACATCAATGGCACGCGACACAACAGCAACAACACACGTTTTAAGAGATTTTACTAACGTAAGAGCTACTAAACCAACAACAACAACAGCAGTAGCAGAAGCTGTGGCAAGGACAACATCCGCATCCGCTTTTGTTGATGAAGTGTTGCCGCATAATGACAGTGTTGCCACTACAACAATATTGCATGCAAAAGCCATTGACAGCAATGGTAACAGCAACAATAACTACAACAACAGCGAAGACTTTGCCCAGCTGATAGAGCGCAAATTGCAGGAAGAGCACAAGGCGGCACTGGCATCCGCTTCGTCAACGGTGAATGCAGCTGCTGCGCCGGACCGTTTACTCTCGCGCAAACGTCGTTATTTGATCTTTCCGGAGGGCAGCTCATTTCAATTGGGTAAGTCTGTTGCGAGTTGAAGTGTCACTGGACACAATGGCAGCGCTGCATGCGTGGGCTCATTTATGTGCATATGTATGTGTCTACGAAAGCTAAGGAGCGTGGTACAAAGTGAATATAAATGGATTTCAGGTAGCAAACAAACTGGGAATATTCAAACCGAAATCTAATTTCATATAATCTAATGTATTCACAGTTGTCATGAATGTCTATAGCTTTGAGGTATGGACATAAGTATAAATGCAGCTGTAGTTGATGGTTTTCAAGTGAGGCCTAGTAGTTATGTAAGTGGAGAAATAGTTTAGAAAATGAGGTGGAATAATGGGTTTTTCAATAAAGGGCGCTACAAATGTTTTTTTTTTTTTAATAAAACAAAAACGGATTCTTTATTCCTTTGAAAGCACATTGGATGTCATTATGTGTGAAACTCAATTTCTTTTGCATGGCCACCGCGGGCACGCTTGCAGAAGTACAGACGCTGAACGCAATTTTCGACAGTTTTCAAGCATAAATCGGCCGATACTGCTGCAATTTTAAGTTCGATATTCGTACGAAGTTCATCAATCGTCGCTGGCTTGACGTAGCCTCACAGAAAATAGTCTAACGACGTCAAATCGCATGACCGAGGCGCCCAATTGACTGGGCCATTTCGTGAGATAACACGTTCACCAAACTTGGTTTTCCATAAATCGATTGTGACGTATTGTCCAAGTCCATATCGTCCAATTCGGGCACAAATATTCGGTTATCGTTGAACGGTAGCGATTCCCATCCACAGTAACCTTTACAAGTTGTCGCTCAGCCCATTGCACGGACATACGACGATTCTGGTGGTCAAGCGGCTTCAGTTCTTGCGTCAATTTGATCTTGTAAGGATGTAGGCAAAGATATTATCGCAAAACTCGTCACAACGACGTCACCTGTGTCTCCAAATTTCGGTAGTAAATTTTTGTAGTTTCGACTCTTTGTTGGAACCTATGTCTTTCCATGATTAAATGGCAAACCTTACTGAAGATAAGTGTCAAAAGAGCGGGTAAAAATATGGCGTCGTTTGCAGGGACGGTCTGCTTTCCTCATGCACAATATAGCAGGGCCGGAATAATGAGTGGTTTTTGTTCGTCGAGAGAGGCCTTTACTTCTCAATTGCCTACTCAGTCCGAAGTAGTACTCGTACCAGTTGGCAAGAGTAATTCTGCGTTGGATTTCTGACATTGTTGTTGCTGTTAATACTGGTTCCAAGATAGACGAAATTATCTACGACTTCGAAGTTCAGTTTCCGGACACTTCATCAATAAAATCAATCATCAAGGTTTGATATGCTAAGCTTAGGCATGGTGAAATGAGCACCGACGACAGTGAATGCAGTGGTGTTGTTTTTATCGACGAAAACATCAAAAAGTCCACAAAATAATTTTGGATGAACATAAAGTGTAGTTGTTCGAGATAGCAAGCACTCTGGTGATATAAACTGAATCATACCATTCACCAATATTTGGGTATGAGAAAGCTCTGTGCAACGTGGGTGCACCGCGAGCCCCGCTTTGACCAAAAACAGCGACGTTTGTTGACTCAAAGCAGTATTTGGAGATGTTCAAGCGTAATTAACCCGACTTTTTGCATCGCTATGTGACAATGTATGAAATATCACTCCGAAGTCCAATCGACATTCTTACGAGTGGACTGCATACGATGAACTCCCTCCAAAGCATGGAAAAACACAACAGTCAGTTGGCAAAGTTATGACGTCTGTATTTTGGAATGCGCTTGGAATGATTTTTGTGAAGTATATTGAAGAATGCTCGCTGAGAAGAACTTTAGAGCAACTGCTGCTCCAAAAAGTTTCTGGACTGAAATGCTCAGAAAAGCTTACGTTTTTCGGCGGATATTCTGAAATCCGAAGAAAAACAACAAGATATTTCTTCGAGGAAACTAAGTTTAGGTATGCGCTTCAAAGGTTCAACTACTAATTTAATCCAACAGCTTTATTGCATTATATTATTATTACAACAACAACAACGGCACTTAATGTTTGCTTGGGGCATCGTTGTATTTTACAAGCAATTTATCAAACTCTACTCCACTTTATATACATATGTACATACGGTTTATATACGCTGCCATATTGGTAATCCAATGAAAAGTTAATGTAGCTACTCGTTGTATATCTATAAAATCAGAGTTGGTTTCGGAAAGTTTAAGCCCACTTGACTTTGTGTTTTACTGTGACGAATATCACTCAATATCCCCTCTCTTACTTTCCTCTCTTCTCTCTCTTGCCGCAGTTTATGATGGTATCTATGGCGTTGCGGATTACACCAACTACCTTATTCTCGGCATAACCGTTGCCTTGGCTTGGGAATTACCCAGTAAGCCACAAGGAGACGTTATCGAAGAAATCGCCACCCGTTTGAGAGAACCCGCAAACGACTTGCGGCGGAACGACACCGAATCACGCATTACTTATGTGGAGACGAAAACGCATTCAGCACAAACAACAAAACAACAAACGTTGCAACCGGCAAAGAGTCTACAACCAAACTACATCAATCTCATGACATTGACAAATCCGGCTGCAAGAAAGAGTGACGACTCCAAATATTACTACGCGAAAGCTACGGCCCGACTGCCGCCAGCTTTTCAGGCGCCAATGCATCCGAAATATTATTATTATAAGGGCAGCAATAAATATGATTACAATAACAAGAAAAATCATATGTTGCGACGTCCTACAGACAGTTACTACCGCACACAAGCGTCACGACGACCAGTTGGCGGTTATTATCGGCAACAGCCGAACGATTGGCGGCGCAAGGACCAACACTACTATGGTGGCGGCAATAAAAACAAGTTACACAAGAGCAACAACAAGAATAATAACTTAAGAACGCTGAAAGTGCATCCTTTCAACAAGTGGACGCCACAACCACAACAACAGCGTGTCTCTTCAATCTATAGTAACAGGCCTCAGGCGCAGAACGGGAGCAACCAATATCCCTGGTGGAATCTGGGATCGAGGTAAGTGCAGTGCTAAAGTGAAATCAATTGATGTTGAATGTGGTGATAGAGTGCGGCATGTACGAGTATGTCATGTGTTGTGAGGCATGTGAAAATGTAGTCTCGGCTGTCACAAAATGGTGCAGATCACATACAAGAATAAACATATCTACATACATATGTTGCATGCAGCAGAGAGTTTACTGTGCCGCAACTCAACTATAATTTGCGCTTGCAGGCATTTAAATCTTTTTTTTTGTATATCCGCGTCCACTTACCGTTTATTTTTGGTAACATAACAGAGACAAAAAAAGTAGAACCACTTTCATCAGTGCTACCAACAACTTATCGATATTTTCAGATTTTTTTTGAATTATTATTTGAAAACCTCAATCGATTAGGTTCAAGTTAGTTTTTTCTAACCATACTGCTTATACTTCTTAAGACCACTTCTCAGAAAATTAAAAAACCAATAACAGTTAACATTAGTACGACGAATGTACTCCATAATACATACGATCACTGTTGCTGAGTTTATGATAATCACTTAAGGGGTCGTAGACTGAATAAATCTGCCAGCAGTATTCCACTTAATAAAGAGTAGTTTTGATATCAACAAGGCTATAATATAATGCAAAAGCTGAACACATTCGTTTATCAGTTTCGTCATCCACACTTAGCAAATAAAACTTGGTCAAACATATTGCAAAAGTTTAAACACAAATGTCAACTGTATGTAAATAAAGTAAGGCTAGATTATACTGGCCGGCTATCATGTTATACAAAGACGTTCTGGTCCTTAGTAATGCCAAATGGAGATTCAATTTAATGCTGAACTGTTCGACGTACAGGACGTCAAGGCTTTTTGCGAACTTTAAGGGCTTTGGCTTTGAAACTTGGAATATAATATTAATAGTTCATCTAGTTGCAAAGCTCCTAGATATCTTTGGCGACTTCTACATAATTCCAGCGTCTTTCCCTGCCTACTTCCTTGCATGGATTTTCGTTACTTATGTCCATCCGGCCAGTAGGTTGTGATCTGTCACTAAGACTACAACCGCCCTGCAGTCCTTTCGAGACGTGTTTTTCTTCGAGGCTTTTGCACATAATCTTGGCGATCTTGTATTTCCTCAATGCATTCTTTCTTACTTTCATAGGACTGTCCACCCTTTCGAAAAGCACTTGTATATCGTTTTTACCAACTTCCTTATTTCCAGTACTGGTTCGGTAGCCAGATGCATAGCACTTTTGACAATCTCATCAGCTACTTCGTTTCCCGGAACTCATTAGTGGTCTCGAACCCTGTACATATACAGCCGCTTTCCGGCAGCGGCTACATTTACTGCTTCTGAAAACATTTTCTGACAATAGCCGCCTGGCTATCGACATCTATATTAATCTTCTTTGTGTTGTTTCTTGCGTTATTAGATATCTCAGCCCCTTTCCTAACAGCAAAGACTTCCGCATGAAAGCAATATTCCGAACCCATGAAGAGTCGCTTGAGTTCCAGCTCCAAACAGTAGATTCCGACTCACACTCCATAAGCCATTTTTGATAAATTAATATTGTAAGTTCCACTGGCGAGTCGCATGCTCCATCTACCCTCTGTAGATAAACAAGCCTGAGCGAGGCTATCTGAAATACCCCGGTTCGTCCATACATCATCAAGCCTTGCAGTACCATTGTCAAGCATAAAATATTCGTAATGGATTCCTGAAAATTATTTCCTATAGAGGCAACAATACCCAGCTTTGCGTTGAGAATTTCAAATAACACACTTTGTGTCTTTTAGAAAATTATCTCCACTTAGCGGATCAAGAGTCACATATTAATGACCTAATTTCTTAACAGTGTCATCTATCTCAATCTGTTTCATTCTCAGTATGTCTTTATCCAATATTATTTAGTTAATTTTTGATGTTTTCGTCTGTGACCAATTCTTCTAAGCAGTCACTGGGTCTTTTGTTGTTGTTGTTGTCGTTGTTGTTGATGTTGTGACGGTTATCTAGTCCCCGTTAGGATGGTAATGTTCAAATAAGTTGTCATCATCACTGCGTCCGTCGCTCTTTTGACCATACACAAATTTGTAAATAGTTTCCCCTGGAGAAGTGTTCAGATAAAACTTATCAAGAAACTATTTGGTTTCAGCAGATATTTTAATACGATATTATAATTGTTTCATATACAAAATAGTCAAGTCCACAGCTGTCGAATGGAATTATTGAACGGGTTTTCTTAAGTCTCTATTTCATGGCAAAGATCTAAACCCATCTAGTTCTGTGTCTGTTCTTGTAACCAAATTTCGCTAACTCTTTTTCGGTAATTATGACGATTTTCCACCCACAATTCTTCTTCTTTATTGGCGTAGATACCGCTTACGCAGTTATAGCCGTGTTTATAACAGTGCGCCAGTCGTTCTTCCTTTCCAAATGTAGCCAGGTCCTTCTCCATCTGGTCTTTCCAACGGAGTGGAGGTCTTCCTCTTTCTCTGTTTCCACCGGCGGGTACTGCGTCGAATACTTACAGAGCTGGAGTGTTTTATCCATCAGACGACATAACCTAGCCAGCGCAGCCAGTGTCTTTTAATTCGCTGAACTATGTCAATGTCGTCGTATATCTCGTACAGGTCATCGTTCCATCGACTGCGGTATTCGCCGTTGCCAATGCGCAAAGGATCATAAATCTTCAACAGAACCTTTCTGTCGAAAACTCGTAACGCCGACTCATCAAATGTTGTCATCGTCCATGCCTCTGCACCATATAGCAAGACGGGGATGATGAGTGACTTGTAGAATTTGGTCTTTGGTCGTCGAGAGAACTTTACTTCTCAGTTGCCGACTCAGTCCGAAGTAGCATCTGTTGGCAAGAGTTATTCTGCGTTGGATTTTGAGGCGTACCCCAGCAGCTGCACACTCTTGCAGAAGATTGTGCCATCTATATTCAACTCTGCAGCTTGAATTATTTTCTCCAGCAGTAGGAAGTCAGACATAGGAGGACGGAGCAACACCCATCTAAAATAAATAAATTCATCTAGTGATTAAAATTTGATGGAAGGAACGCGACACCCGACAGAAGAAAAGGAGTAGCACGTGTCATAACCTAAACCTCAGTTAGTTCGTGAGCAAAAATCAACCATTTGACCATTTGTGCTCAAATTCATTTTGTTTGGAAACTAAAATTGTGTTAAACATTTCCTATAACTGATACCTTAGCAGTAAATGATAGTCTCGAACTGATAATAATGACTATCATACACTCCCGCGGGTTGTATTTCCACTGAAGCGTAGCCGCTTCCTTACTCTTTTAAGCTCAATTTCTTCACTTAAATGGGCTTAAATACGCATGTTGAGGACTTTCATGTACACGCGTATAAAAACCTATATACTCAGCATATACATACATACATATGTATACATATCTATAAGTACAAGCTATGTGTTTTTTGTTTTCATTTTACAGACTATCGCATTCATTGCGTAGAAAACCAATTCCCTCAAGACGTATTGACAGTGGCACCAGTCAGCCAAAGCACCAACGACAACAAAAGCAACAACAAGGAACAGCTAAGCAACAACAACAAAAGCAAGCGCAACAAAAGCAAAAACAAGCCGCATCCGGATTTTATCAACAGCCACCTGCCACAGCACGGAAACATCGAATTTATCCGGTTTTCGGTAAGCGCAGCATAGCAGATGAGCCTGCAACGGCACAGACAGCTGCAGCAATGCACATTAACAACAAAAACAACAACAACATAAGCAGCAACAAAACTTCGCATAGCACAAATCATAGCGAAGAGCAAGAGTCAACGCCACATCGTCGCTATCGTCGCAGCGGCATCGCCGGCAACGAGTTGAGTCGCATGGAGCGCATACATGTACGCCATCATCGGCGAACACGGCAAACGCTCTACGAGAAGATTGAAAAGTATCTGGACAAGTAAGTGACACATTCATTCTAGCTGCAAATACATACATACTACATACATACATATACATAAGTGTGCGTACACATAAGACTTTTCCGTGTTTACCTCGCATTGCTTGCGTTGGCTCTGCCGCACGCCTCGCCCAAACTCTTAGTGAGAAATGTCGTAAACGTGCTGTTTGAAATGGCGATACATTTGCAAATATAGAATTTCATCGAGGAAAACGTGCTGGCATGGCTGCTTACATGGCCAACCATATATTTGGTAGTGTGCGTGTGTGTGTAAGTAAGCGTGGAAAAATTGCAAATATCTACAGAGTGGAGTAAAGACAGCAACGAGATTACTTTCAAGTCGATACATGGCATTAAGGTGATTTGTTTGATCTGCATGCAGCGATGTTGGCTTTTGCATTCACGACTTGCGAGCTATTAGGCTAAGGAGCAGTACTTACTACCCACGGCTGTGGCGTCGTTAAAGGCTAGACTATATAGAAAAAAGTAATGCAAATACGGGGGATGTTCAAGAAGCGCGTAGAAAATTATTAGCTTTAGTTAATTCAGCTAAGTTAAAAATGTACTTAGAATCCTAGCAAGGACAGATGAAACTCCAAGCTATTGGCTGCATACTAAAAATCATAACGAATAATTGTACTTCAAGCGAAGTTAAGGCCGACCCAGAATTTCGAGGGTGATCCATTTCAAAGCTTCCTACTTTTTTAAAGAAAAAACACGGAAACTTGAAATTTAATGGAGAATGTTTAATATCATTCAAAAGAACATTCTATGGCATTTATTTTTTGAAGATTAGCTCTTTCAAATGTCCACCGCGGCTACGTCTCAGAGGTTGCATCCGTTAAGCCCAATTTTCGATGAATCGTTTGAGCATTTCGACTGGTAACTGGCGGATGATACGCGTGATGTTTTGCTCCAAGGCCTGAATCGAAACGGGATTGTCCGCATAGGCTTTATACTTTACATATCCCCGCAGGAAAAATTCTAGCAGTGTTATATCACACGATCTTGGTGGCCAATCGACCGGCCCAAAACTTGAAATTATCTGTTCATCGAAGTGTTCTCTCAATAAATCTATTTATTGATGCAATGTGTGGTAAGCGGCGCCGACTTGTTGAAACCAAATGTCGCCGAGATCAGGCATCAAATATTTGGTAGCCATGATGGCGCGATAACGGTCGCTATTGACGGCTACGTTTTCACTGGCATCATTTTTGAAGAAATATGGGCCAATGATTCCACCGGCCCACAAACCACACCAAACCGTTGTTTGTTTTTGGATCAAATGACTGCTATTGAATCTCTTCAGGTTGTCTTTCGTCCCAAATGTGGCAATTTTGCTAGTTTACATACCCATTGAGCCAGAAAACGTCGGATCCTCTTGGAACTTTTCGCTTTCAATTTAAAATGTGCCAAGTCGTTTCATATGTCGGTCCGATTCGCTGCACACTGGGCAAGAACTATGCTAAACATTGTTATGATCCTCCAAATATCTCAGTCGAATTATTATTAGTATCAACTGTCAACTGTGGTTCCCGAACCCAAACCAAACCAAATCAATTTAATGATCAGGAACCCCATTGTTATGCTCAGCATAAAGACAAAGGTACAGTAATCAAGTCAATCTGCACATATCTGTCAGTACTTCAAGCACACTTCTATGTTCGTTCTAGTATTGAAGATTCTTCGAAAAACTTCATTTGCGGATTGATAGCAAAATCAACTCGAATAACCGTAAACCGCTATCAAATTATGTCACATTGTCTTCTAAATATTTAATTGACAAGTGGTTAATAGTCTCACTCATCATCGACTGCACGATGTAAGCGAAGACTACTCCACTTATTCAATATTATTAGTATTTTTGGAGAGCCTTAGGCATTTACAATGGATATGGATAATTAAGGAGAGTGGCGCCCAGGGTTTTTGAACAAGTTTAATCTTACTCGAACTGTAAACTATTAGGTTGGCAACTAACCACTTTTTCGTGCCTCTCCAGGCATTGAAGTCATAAGGAACCCAAGTCCACTGTTTCTGAAACATTTCCAGCGCAAGTAGTCGCTTTAAAAGGGCTTGACGTATTACCCCCAATGCTGAAACAAGCTCTTCTGCATTTGACATGGGTCCTGATCGAGCAACGTCTCCAGCTCAGCGTCTTCGAGGATTTTTGGCGTTCCTTCGCGCAGATGGTCATTAATATAGAAGTCACCGTCTTTAAAGCGACGAAACCAATCACGGCACGTTGCTTCACTTGGAGCAGCAACTCAGTAAACTTTTTGGAGTTCCCCATGCGCTTCAGCCGCCGATTTCTTTGAAAATCACCACGCAAATGTCGCCTATTTTTAAAAAGGAAATGTGCTGTTTCGACGGGGTCAGATAAAAGGGAGAAGGGTCTCAGATGTGTAGAGTTAGCGGGGCATGCAAAGAGGTGGCTGGTGTCATGCGCGTCTCATTGCACGCTAGACATATGTTTGATATGTCAAGGTCTATTCTGGATAAGTAGGAATTTAATCTGCTTTAATCTGCGTCACTCTTGTTTCTCGCGGCAACTCGAACTCTTCGTCTGCAATGGGGGGTGGTTTGACTGCAAGCTCCAACCGGTGAACAGCTACGCTCTTCGAACTTACTTTAACCCAAGATACCAACAAAACCGTGCTAGAACAACCAAATATGCTGAGTACTTGACCAGTTTTTCAAGTTTTAGACGCTACCACCCCTTTAATACATTTTCTTAAGTGCCCCAAAAACATTCACGTCAATATAAATACAATTGGTGCAGTATACTGCATTTTCCAAAACCGCAAGTGTAGCTTAGCCACTTCATTGGAACCAATCAACATTTGCCAATATAGCTTAGAAAAGTAAGGAAAAGTCTTGTTGATGCAACAACTACATACGGACAAACACAAATTGAAACGGGCAACATCATCTGCATATCGCTGGCAGTCATTAACGACAATCCTATTTGGCTGTATTTACGTAAAACATCCTGCTCTATATCGATCTGCAATGGCAAACCGGCAACGAGTAACCGGAAGTTGCAATGGAGCTGAGTTGCCAGCACCGAGAAGGTCGAGTAATGTAGCAAAGGAAAGAGAAAGTAATGAAGGCAAGATAACTGTATTTAATAAACGTACACAGTTTCAGTATCACTTGCAGAAAATCTTCTAAGTAAGGTCAAAGGGTAGAATTGCTTAAAATTGCTTTTTTCTGTACTAAACTCCTTCAGAGAATTCAGAGAGCTCTTCAATCGACTAAAAACGGGTTCCATTTCGATAATTGTTGACTTGTTTGCATTTCGAACTCATACAAGCATGTTCAAAGAGACCTGTTTAAAGTACACTTTTTTGAAAAAAATTCATACCCAAAATATATACCAAAATAATTCGAACGGACCCGCGAGAGATGTTGAGCTCTCTTGCCGTCTCACTAACATTTACCTGACGATTTGCAAAGACCATATTCTTCACTTTTTTTTTAGTATTTTCATCAGAGAGATTGAAGAAGAGGTCGTCCAGTATGAGGCATGTCCTCAATGATCTCTCGACCGTCTTTGAGGCTTTATACCACTCGTGGTCTTGTGTTTTTGAAACATCGTAGGCCGTTTCCAACATTCGCAACGATACCACACACGAAATTTGATTAGAAATACAAAAATATAACAAAATTGATTTTTTTGGAATTTCCCGCGGAATTTAATTACAATTTCCGGTCCTTTTTTGTCACAATGTATATATAAATTATCATCCTAGCGAGCTGAGTCTCTCAGTTTTTGAAATATTTATCTGATATTATGCACACGTCTTGTTCTCACCAAGAAGCTGCTCATTTGTCGGAACCGCCGATATTGAACTACTATAGCATATACATTTCCTATAAAGTGAACGATCAAAATAAAGTTCTTGTATGGAAACCTATTTTATTCGACCAGATATCTTCACAAAATCTGGCATAGAATATTATACAAAGCAACAGCACATTCTTCGAACAAATTATTTAGATCTGATCCCTGCAGCATATATTATATGCAAATATACGCCGTCCGATCAAAATCTTGTATGGAAAAATTTCTATTTTTAAAGAGTATTACAGCTCTGGTGTAACCGAAGTTGACGCTTTTTCTTGTTATACATATATATATTTTAATTCCAAATCGGCTTTCTCTACATTCTTTGTTGCACCGACTTCTACTGGCGGTTTCATTTGCTAATACGTCAACAGCTTGATATTAACACAAGCTTCTGAAAAAATAATGGTTGAACAAATTCTACAGACCATGTCACAGATTGGGGGCCTACATACTATGGGAAAGAAATAGGACTGATTTTCTTCCGCCGCGACTGTACTTCGGAGCGTGCGCACACCGACTGGATTCGGTAGAAGGCGTTCCTAGCTAACGAACAGCTGATCAGTTGCCACCGAGCACCTGGAGAGTCAGGACAAACATTTCGCGCGACGGTTACTGTGAGTGGTGCAAGCCGATAATGCAGCGTTCGTTAGAGCATAGATACGCTTTTAAATTCTGTGTGAAACTCGGTAAATCTGCTTCAGAGACATTTGATATGATCAAGCAGGATGTTACTTTAGCAAGAAGTGGTGTGTTTCGGTGGCACCAGGCCTTTTTGGAGTGCCGGGAGGAGGTCGCTGATGAATGAACAAATCCGAAGTGAAAGCGATGTTCATTGTCTTTTTTGACATCATAGAAATCGTCCACCATGAATTTATTCCTCCTAGACAAACCGTCAACGCCAAGTTTTACGTAGAAGTCCTCAAGAGACTCAAACGAAGGGTCAATTGTGTCCGACAAGACATCGCAGCCGATTGGAAGGTGCACCACGACAACGCCCCGGCTCACACCGCCTTTCTTGTGAACAGCTACCTAACCAAGACCGGCATCTTAACGCTTCCGCAGCGACTCTACAGCTTTAGCAAGAAGTGGTTGGCATTTCCGCCTCGGCTAAAAAATTCGCACCAAAGACCCAGTTTAAAGAGGCATTGGCTTTTCGATGATAACCTTTTTGTTTTCAGGGAATCGAATGATGCGCTTAGTTTCACGAAGACTTTCTTTAAAGTATTTCTGTTTCTCGACAGCAAGTCAGTAAAAATGCGCCGTCAATGTCAAAATAAAACTATAATTGATTTAGAAATATAAAATTTCAGTCACCTTGAATTACAGTAAGCCTATGGAATTTTAAAGCATTTTGAATTTTAGAAGCGCTTGGCCTTGACAAAAACAATGCAAACTGCATACATACTTTGGTACAAACTTTTGCAGTTTTTGCATGACGACTATCAAAAGCGAAACAATCACAGTAATTGCCAATCAATTTTCAATTTGTTTCACTCGAAATAATAAAACTATTTGATTACGCAATGCTAAAATGCACATGGGAGTATACCCAATAGATCGTAAGATACATACTCCCGTATTATACCATATAAATACTTATATGAATGTGTGTGTGCATGCAAATGATGATGCACCTAAAACTGTATGGCAGAGCAATCAGATGCGATGAAAGTAATCATTACAAAGGTTTCTACATGTATATGTGTATTTGTGTATGGTGCATAGTATATGTGAAGAGATATGTGCAGCTACTAGCAGCGATTGTCTTCAAATTCATGGCTTCACAATTTTGATTCAGTTGTCAGCAGGAATTACTATCATGTAACATGAGTGAAATTTCATAGTAAGCCATTGACAAAAGACAAACTTCAAATGGCTTGCAATCTATATATGATACACTATATGCACACATACATACATACATATGTGCACATGTTTCTACAAAATGGTTTTATCTTGCATCAGATAAACGTTTGTTATGTGCATCTGTGGGCTGAAGATGGAATTGATCATATCAACATTTCAGATTACAACAAAGTGTCATACTTCGTGGGAAAACGAACTAGTACCGCACTGGTTCAGTTTTGAAACTTTCAACACTAGTACTAGTTCATTATACTCTACACAGGGTATACGAAATTCGTCACGAAGTTCTTAACACCCCAAAAGAAGCAGTATAATTTATGTATATGTATGTAAATGATCAGCGTGACGACCTGAATCGCTTTAGCTATATCCGTCTCTTTGTCTATCTGTATATACGCGAACTAACTTCATTTTTTGAGATATCGACCTGAAATTTTCTACACGTTCTTTTCTTCTTGCGAAGTTAGTCCTTTAATGAAACCGCCGGTATAGGACCACTTTGGGACAGAGCTGTCATACAAAAGAACCGATCGAAATCAAATCTGCAAAAGGAAAATTTTTTATCTGGCAAAGTATCTTCAAGAAATGTTGAATAGATTTTTATTCGAAGCTTTGCTTCAATATCAGAACAAAACTTGCTGTAGCCTCACAGGAAATAGTCTAACGGCGTCAAATTACACGACCGAGGCGGCCAATTCACTGGGCCATTTAGTGAGATAACACTTTCATCAAACTTGGTTCTCCATAAATCGATTTTGACATTAGCTGTGCGGCTCGCGGAGCCGTCCTGTTAAAACCACATATTGTCCAAGTCCATATGATCCAATTCGGGCCAAAAATATTCGGTTATCATTGTGCACAGTAACGATTCGATAAACCGCATCAAATCGTATTTTTTTCGGGATGCAATGGTGACTCTTGGAATACTACTTGTAGATTTTGTGTCTGACAAATAACACATATTTTGCTTATTGACCAAGCCATTCAGCCAGGAATGAGCCTCATCTCTAAGATTATTTTTCGATGAAAATTCCGACCATTTTCAAGTTGTTGCTCAGCCCATTTCACGAACATAAGACGATTGTGGTGGTCAAGCGGCTTCAGTTCTTGCGTCAATTTGATCTTGTAAGGATGTAGGCGAAGATCTTTTCGCAAAATTCACCACAACGACGTCACAGAAATGCCCAACGCTTGAGAACAACGTGTGAGAGACTGATTTGGGTCTTTCTCAATTGATGCGCTAGCGGCAGCAATATTCTTGACACTACGGGCGCTTCTTTATTTAACTGGCACGGGAACATTTTGTACTGTGCCTGTGGATTCCAATTTTTTCACCAGACGCTCAATAGTTGATCTGAAAGGACGATTATGACGACCATAAATTGGACGTAGCGCTCTTAAAATTGATAATAAGTTTTTATAATTTCGACTCGTTATTGGATCGTATACTTTCCATGATGAAATCTCAAACCTTACTACAGAGAAATGCCAAAAGAGCGAGAAAAAATATGGCGTCGTTCACGAAATATGAATGAGATCTCCGAATATATTATTCAGATGGCACCACTATGAGCTGACTGCCATACGAACTGACCTATCAAAACCAAGTCGTTGTATGGAAATCTATCCTACAAATGAAGATAATGTCCGTTGTCAGTCGTCTGTTTAAGCGTAGTTTATATTAAGGCTAAGGTTTATCTGCTATACACCTAATGATACTTCATCTCATATTTTTTCGTAGACTTGGCCTGTAAGTGTAACAATCGCAGTATACCAGCTCACAACTAGAAAAATTCTATAAATATTATTTTACGGTAAATGTTACTCGTATCGTCTGCCAAAGTGCTCAAGTTGCGCCGACCAACCGAAGCCACTGGGTTTATGAATTTAATTTTTTTCAAATTTTATATCTTCCTTCTTTTTTGTGAACCTAAAGGTTCAAACGTAAACTTACATAAAGTTCTAATATAGCTGCGTATAAAGAAATTTGCACACTCAACCGGCTTTTCTTACAAATTTCCAATGTCATGTGACGCTTGAAATGCTCTGCAACTCAACTGCTTCTGACATTGCTGTCAAAACAACTATTCCAAATGAAAAAGAATAGGCAAAACCATATTGTTAGAGAAAGCGACTGCTACAAGAGTATCTTCTTTGCACAAAACAATTAAAAAGATAAAAAAGATTAGAAACTCTTACAAGAACAAAGTTAATAGAGAGTATAAGCTTAAATCAGCATGGATTGGTACAGCTTGTTCAATCAATCAGACACCGACTTAGTAAGTCAAAGCAGCAAAATTAACCAGAATCTCTCTTTTCGGTTGACAGATGGTAAACAGACTTTTCTGTGCTACGGAAATCATCTTAACGCTAAGGTGATTTCTTTTTTTGATCAAAGAATGAGGGAGTCATTTCCTATAAGATGACACAAAGTTAAAACATGTATTTACATCCGTAAAATAAAAATGACGTAGCTCTTTGGTCTATTTGTTTAGATCAGACTATCTTACTGGATCTAATTTTCACAGTTCAGGCTCGAATTAATTTCAGCGATGTTGTCTAATAGTTCAGATGAGCTCTTATATTATATTATATTATAAGCCGAACAACTTCTGATTATTGAGCAGCGCTTGCTGAGCTCATGGGGGATCCATAAAACCAGCTTTCTAGCAAGCTCATCAGTTTTGTTGTTTCCGGCTATTCCGCCGCGATCGTTAACCCAAACAAGACGAATAACAAAGGAGCCAGAAGTTATGGACAGATAGGTTCGATACTCCTTGACTAGTCTTGAGCGCACCTATCAGCAAGCTCAAAGCCTATATAGCCGCCACAGTATCAGAGTGAATAAACTCCTCTCTGAAATAAACTACACTTTAGATAAGTACATCTACTATTACCGTGATGACAGCCATCTTCGCCTGAAAGACGCTACAGTTGTCTCATAGCCTGAAACTGGAGTAGATGAAGAGCTCACGACAGAAGACTCCACCGCCTACCCTCTCTCTAACTTTGGGCCCAACCATAAAAAAGTTACCGTGATTGAAGAAATATTTTAGTAAAACTCCATTAACATTATAGTAACTCTTTATATGCTTAATTTATTTATTTATATGCTTAATTTATTTATTGTATTTAAATAATTAGAAAATGTAATTTTTATTTTATTTTACAGACTTGAAATACCAAACAGCCATCACTGCATTTTGCGCGCTCTCTGCGAGACTGGACAAAAATCTAATGAGCGCACACCCGGCACTTTTGTTGGTGAACTAATGCGCGCGCTTTTTACAATACCCGAAGCTTTGGATGAGGACATAATGGAGAATCGAATACATTACAAAGATAAACGCAAAAAGTATGACGCGGCCAATGTCGCATCGGGTCATGCTATACCTTTTTGAAAGCTCATTTCACGCGCTAACACATGTTTGATTGATTGTCGTTTCTTTTAAGTCGTTCGTGAGTTATAGCGTCGCAAACATGGAGCAAAATAAAGAGAAAATACGGCATATTTTACAGTACTAGATAAAGGCAAAAATGATCTCAAGCTGCCAAGTGCAGTTTATGGACCCGATACTCTGTCACAATCGCTCTGGAAGTCTGGTGTAGAGGTGGTCAATTCGTTCAATAACAGAAATATTATATGGAATAATATTGACCTTTCAAGATACTTAGTTGGAAAAATAAAAGTTAAATACGAAAGAATATCACCCATACTCTTTTATAAAGAAAACACTTGTTGAGTCCTATTTAAAACTTTTTTTATTGAATTATTAAGCCATTATCATTATGAATGCTGAGTTCCAAATTATTTAGCTCTGTTTCTGTCCCATTAGCCATGAGAGCACATTAAACGGACACGCATTCTTTAGTTGGTGGTCACATGTTTCGTAATCGGCTTGCACAATGCGACTGTAATCGTCTTCTAGGCCAGTTTTTGTTGGAAATCTGTGACGAAAGAAGTATGTGTAGGTTAGGTAAAGTTATCCTTATTTTGTGTCAAATATTATTATTTAAATATTTTTTAAAAGCGTGATAAACCAATAACTAAGACATTCAATTTTAAATTCCATTTGAAACTTTGACTATCCAGTATACAAATCAAGAATGAATTAATATATCAGGATAAAACGCACGAATGGCGCTCTTGAGCTATACCACCTTATGACCAAATTTTTTCCAAATCCAACAAAAACTGTTCAAGCCCTAGGTACTGAATATGAGGACTAAATGCTTATAGTTGGTTTTTTACCGAAAATATCGGTCATTGTATGAGATATATAATTGAAATTCAAAGATAATCCTTTCCTGATAGTAGTATTTCTGTATGTTACAAATGTGCTGAATCGGGTCAATACTGAAGCGATGATAGTAGCTCCCTTATAAAGGGAGATTTTTTCAAAACGACGCTACAAAAGTAGACCGATAGGAACAGAAAATGACGTCATAGTCTTTTCCGTTCTTTTGACACTTCTCTTCAGTAAGGTTTGCCATTTCATCATGGAAATATATACGATACAACAACAAGTCGAAATTATTAAAATTTATTACCGAAATTCGGATTCAGTGGCCTCATTTTAAGAGCGGTACGTCCAATTTATGCTCGTCATAATCATGCTGTTAGATCAACAATTGAGCTTCTAGTGGAAAAATTTTAATCCACACCCACAGTGCCAGTTTGATAAAGAAGTTCCCGTAATGTCGAGAATATTGCTGCCGCTGGCGCATCAATTGTGAAAGATAGAAATCAGTCTCTCACACGTCGCTCTCAAGCGTTGGGCATCTCTGTGACGTCGTTGTGGCGAATTTTGCGAAAAGATGTTGGCGTACATCCTTACAAGATCACGCAAGATTAACGCAAGAACTGAAACGGCTTGACTACCAGAATCGTCGTATTTTCGTTAATTGGGCTGAGCAACAACTTGAAAATTATCCGATGAGCCGATGAGGCTCATTTCAGGCTGAATGGCTACGTCAATAAGCAAAATATGCGTTATAGGTCAGGCAGCAATCCACACGTACTCCATGAGTTATGATTGCATCCTGGAAAAATTTCATTTGTTGCGGTCTATGGGCCGGCGGCATCATTGGGCCGTACCTCTTCCGTGATGATCAAGACCGGCACGTTACTGTGAATGGAAATCGCTACCGCTCAATGATAATGAAATATGTATTTTTGGCCCGAATTAGATATTGACATGGACAATATGTGGTTCCAACAGGACGGTGCCACAATCCACACAGCGAATGTCACAATCGGTGTATTGAAAACCAAGTTTGGTAAACGTGTTATCTCACGAAATGGCCCAGTCAATTGGCCGTCTCGATCGTGCGATTTGACGCCGTTATACTATTGCTACGTGGGGCTACGCGAATTCTATGGTTTATGCTAACAAGCCAGCGACGATTGATGAACTTCATTCGAATATCGAACGTGTTTTTTCACAGAAATAAAAAAATTCATTGATATTCCAAACTGTTTTTGTTTTATTTAAAATTTTTTATTTGTATCGCACTTATTGAAAACCCCGGTACTAGGTACTTTCCTGGCTTTATTCCTTGCAAGTTACAAGAGTATGAAATGTTCGGTTATACCCGAACTTAGCTCTTCCTCACTTTTTATATTTTAAATTAATTTATTTTATTTTCTTAATTTATATTATTAGTTTTTCAATAAATTCAATTTCAATTTTTTTTTACTTACGTAAACATTACACGGAGTATATCCTGCGCTAATGAGTATCCTGGTGGCAGCAAAAATCGTTTGCAATCGCAGATTGCGCGCATAATACAGGACTTCAAGTCTATACCGAGGCTGTAAGATGACGAAAATTATAAAAAAATCTCCATCTATTGCAAGAAAAATAATCGTGATTAAGGACAATATATATACAAGGATAAAAGGCGTGCTAAGAAAATTAACTTCCAAATATATATTTTTATATCTCTAGAAGTCCTGCTGGAATGCAGATGACAGCCGATTATATTAAACATTTTCAGTGGCTAATTGCTCATTTATTATACCCTGAACAGGGTCACGAAGTTTTCGAAAAGCTGCTCATTTGTCGGAACTGCCGATATCGGACCACTATAACATATAGCTGCCATACAAGCTGAACGATCGGAATCAAGTTCTTGTATGGAAAACTTTTGCATTTGACAAGATATATTCACGAAATTTGGTATAGATTATTTTCTAAGACAACAATGTAATCTCCGAAGAAATTGTTCAGATCGGTCAACTATAGCATATAGCTGCCATACAAACTGAATGATCGGAATCAAATGCTTGCATGGGAAACTTCCTCATTTGACGATATATCTTCACGAAATTTGGTATGAGTTATTGTTCATAGAAATAATATAATATCGGAAGAAATTGTTCAGATCGGCTTACTATAGCATATAGCTGCCATACAAACCAAACGATCGGAATCAAGGGCTTGTATGGAAAACTTTCGCATTTGACGTGGTATCTTCACGAAATTTGACATGGATTACTGCTTAAAGTAATAATAATCTCCGAAAAAATTGTTCAGATCGGATTACTATAGCATATAGCTTCCACACAAACTGAACACATAGTTACTAAAAGAAATGCACCTGTGTAGGGTATATTAGCTTCGGTGCAGCCGAAGTTAACGTTTTTTCTTGTTTTTATTAGAAATGGGTACTGTTCTATAATAATAATTGCGGATAAAAAATAGAGGAAAAATATCTAACAAATACGTCATTTCAATCGCCTGACAAAATCTAGAGGAAATCTTAAAGAAAATCTTATTTATTCTATTAATAGCAATGAACATATAAGTTAAGGAAAAAATTTTAGACCCTACATCGCCGTCCAGCTCACACTCTATCGCCTTGCCTCTCTTCTTTTCTCACTCATTTCTCCCAAACACTTTTCTGAAACTGAGAACTTAGGAAACAAGCTTTTCCTTGAATACAGAATAAACTTAGGAACAATCCGATATCTTATGATACCTCAATATTTTTAGAACACTCTTTCAATTTTAACCAATATTAAAGACTTTATCACAATGAAACACTCACATATTGCTCAAACCGTGCAGCTGATGATACAGTTGTCTGCGATCGCGATAATTATGATAATGCTTCCACTCATAATGATCTTCTAGTTCAGGAAAATGCATATATAACGGTTCTATTTCATCCAACTCCTCTAAAACATCAATAGAGCTCAGATCGGCTTCATTAAAATCATCACTTCCCAGCGGTTTAGGTTCTTCGGCATTTTCCGTATCACGTTTCCAGCGACTGCCTTGGATGAACCCGTCTCCCGCAGCTTGCGTATGCTCCCATTGTTGCCACTTATTGGTGTTTTTCTGCCATTTCTTGCTTGACGTCCATGGCAGCGGCGTAGTTGTCCATTTACTCCACTTCGTGTCTTGAGACAACCAATGGGGCTGCTTGTCGGGCCATTGCTTTGCGGGTGACCACTCATAACGCTGCGCATAACCAGGTGCGCCATACTTGGACCATTGCTGCCACTTATATGGCTGTGTGTAGTATTTCGAAACAGGTGAGGTTGGTGGCGCTGCAGGCGCTACTGGCACTATTAAAGGTTCCACAGGCTTCGTATCCACCCACAACAATGGCCGATTCGACTCGTCGATACGTTGCACTTTCGCCGGTTTTGCAGCTGGTTTGCCTTTGTACCTTATTAACGAACCCGGAATTTGTATTATAAGCGGCGGCGTGGGACCCTTCGGTTTAGGTTTCGGCGTAGTCGTCGGACGTAAACGTTTCGGTATTAGATCGAGGCGACTAGTAATCATGGGATAATAAAGAGCCATTTCTATATTGAAATTGAAACCACTAGGATAGGTCGCTAGCAATTTCTTACCAAGTTGCATTGTAAATTTTAGACGAGTTTTAGCTGGTGCGAGAAGAAAACGTTTTTTGCGTGAAAACACACGCTCCACGATCGGCCGTAATGTGGTGGTACCTTTGCCAGCTCTGAAGGTGTTCAGCGAATTCGTGTTGCATGTTTTGGGGTTAAGCCCCTTCTTAGTTGACGCGTTTGTGGAATTTATTTTCGGTAAGTTCGTTTTTGGTAATAAGTTTTGGAACACTGGTTCAGTAAAATTTTGTGCCTCCACGCTTAGGCTACCGAAAAGCAGCAATAAATGCAGAAAACCGTACGCTGGCGTTAATTTCATTTTTTCCACGACTTTTCCTCCTACTTGTGAGCCATACGTACTTTTCGTTCGACTAAAGATATAAAACTACTTGCTGTGGAAACTTCGAAACTATCAAGAACTCAAAAAATTCGGCACAATTTTCGGCACTCACTTAACGGCATTTTTGTCGTAATTTAATCGCTTTTTATTTTCACTACTTTCTTCTCCTTATATTCTTGTTTGGATTAAACGAATTGATCACACCAACGAAACTTGCACTCAACACTAATTGAGCCATCATAAATTAAATTTTATGTACCGTATACTGATTATACTCATTATTATTGACATAAACCATTTACAGCTAGTTGACATCTCTCTTTCAATCGACTGTTAATAAAGTTGTCAACAAACGCCTTTGATACTCCAATAACCCAAATATTTCAACCGAAATCATTTTTCCAGTACATCGGCTGTAAGTGGGTGTGGGTTTTATTCAAACAGCGTTTCACATACTAAATCAGTTACTTTTTGTACTTTATAACGATCATTTCGACAGTCAATATGTCTTGGAAAGGGATTTGTGTGATACTCATTGCATTACTGCTCGACCGCACGAATGGTTTGATTTATCCAAACCAGTCGACCTCTTTAGGTGTAAGTATATTATACAATTCCTCTACTCTCCTTTTTCGTACTACAATAACTTTAAATTCTCTCTCTTCCTCAGCTTGTTCACTCCGTTTCTTATCCGGTTGTGGAGTACCTTCCTGAGCGTAGCATACTCATAGATTGGTGCTTTCAAATGTCCTATAATTTACCGGGTTCAGTTTCGGCTTTTTATAACATACCAATTTGGCCGGGAATACAAAATCCGAAACCGCGAGATAAACGTAGTGTGGACAGCGATAATGATAGTCTGGAAGTGCAAAAACATTTGCAGTGGTTAGATAAATATGATCGCAAAATAAATGTAAATCAGCACCCGATGGACTTAACGGCTGGAGAGCTCTATCAGGGCATTGAGGATTACTTTTCCAGGTATATTACTTAGGTAAAATTAAGCCTAGACGCAGATTCGAGGTTGAGAAATGTTTCAGGGGTGAGAATGCTACGTTTGATGAGAATTCGGTCTGTGTTGGTTACGTACGTGCGATGGTTTTTGGAATTTACGGTAACTGCTGCTCCTCGGACCGGTTATCAAAATATTCGGGTGTATTCCTAAAATTTTATTCTAAAAACGGCTTTGAAATTCTAAAAATTTGTTACAGAAATTAATAGTGTAGTTTTCTAGCGATCTGTGCTAATCCTTAGATTATTCTTTAAGGTTCAACAGGTAAACAATACATAGGCTGTAAGTGACGAAACCATTTCGCCATCCACATAATTTAGTTGGTTTGCTTAAGAGCGCTTACCCAGAGCGTCGTTTCATTGTGCTGAATAGCTAGAAGTCACACGGAGGTTAATCAGCGAATACAGTGGTAGCAGCAAGATATTGGTTGAAAATTTAGGGAAAAAATCAAGATTCAATACTGCATCGACGGTGGATTATCGTAATGCAAAAACGAAGAGTCGTCGGGCCAAAATCTCGGCCTATTTTTACGAATAGCTTCGCGCAAATAACGCATAACACTCAAATAGTAATTCTTGTTGACGATTTGCCCGGTCAAAAAAAATTCGGAGTGCACCACACCTTGATAATCGAAAAACTGTCAACATAATATTGATTTTTCGTTTTTTCGGCTTCCACATAAGCTTAAATCCAAGATTCATCGCCAGTAATAATACATTTCAAGACATCCTGGTAGGATTGTTTCACAGACGTTAACGCGACGCTGTTTTTCGAAAAAATTGCGTGATTTTGGAACCAAATGAGGTTTTCACGGATCTTTCTAATATTCCAATTATGCCAGTAAGATCTCTAACAGTTAATCATCGATTCTCCAGCACCTATTCCTTTATTTTATTTTCGTGTTGTCAGTCCATCTTCCTTTCGGATTTTGGCGCCAATTGGAGATTCCAAGTGCAGCCAGGACCTTCTCCACCTGTTCTTTCCAACGGAGTGGAGCTCTTCCTCTTCCTCTGGTTTCACCAGCGGGTAGTGCTTCAAATGCTCTCAGAGCTGGAGTGTTTTTATCCATTCGGACGACATAACCTAGCCAACGTAGCCGCTGTCTCTTAGTTCTACAGTTCTTGTACAGCTCTTCGTTCCATCGATTGCAGTATTCGCTGTTGGCAATGCGCAAAGGACCATAAATCTTCCGCAGAACCTTTCACTCGAAAACTTGTAACGTTTTGTCATTGCAGGACGGGGATGATGAGCGTCTTGTAGAATTTGGTCTTTGTTCGTCTGGAGGGGACTTTACTTCTCAATTCCTACTAAGTCCGAAGTATCCCCTGCTGGCAAAAGTTATTCTGCATTGGATTTCAAAGTGGACGTTTTTGTTGGTATTAATGCTGGCTCAAAGAGAAACGAACTTATCTACGACTTCCAAATTATGACTATAAGCAGTGATGTGAGCACGCTTTCTTTCGACCATATTCTATAAAGAAGCTGATGTATTCTCCTTATCAGTTCTTCGCCGCCGTATTTGAATAGCTCAGCCGGCAACCCATCGACCTCTGCCGCTTTGTTGTTCTTTAGCCGGGTAATTGTTATTCGAACTTCTTCTTAATCGGACAATGGAACGTCTGCTTCATTGTCATCGATTGGGGAAACAGGTTCACCATCTCCTGGTGTTTTATCTGCCATTCAGCAGGCTGACACCCTCTATAATTTCAGTATGCTATGGGCATCGCTCGCTATATAGATCACTTCTCGGGGTTCTACAAGAGTATGTTCCAAGCATCTTTTCGTAGAATTTTCGAGCATTACCGCTGTCAGCCAGGTTGTCTAGCTCTTCGTACTCACACATTTGGGCTTCCCTCTTTTTTTGTCCACAAAAGCGTCTCGCTTCCCTCTTCAACTCCGGGATATATATTCTATCCTGCACGTGTAGTGGGAGATTGTAATGTTGCGAGATAAGCAATCTGTTGAGTAATTTCACTCATCGAAAAATCGCAGAATATATTTTAGAAAGACAAGCGTATACTAAACACACAGATGTCACTGAAAGTCATACAAACCTAGAAACAAATATTTCGACGAATGGATTTTCACGCGAAATTTAAATTAAAAAGCCTTGCGTAGCAAAATTAGAACATATGCTAAGTATCATGAATCATTATAGGATTACCAGGCCTTCACAATTTGCTCTATTCTGCCAATCAACCTTCTAATTAATCACATTTCCGGTACCAACATACGATTCTCTATTTTTACATTGTATAGTAGTTTTTTTAATCAGCTTATTTTTCATGAACTAAGATGTATTTTTGATCAAACCATTTTCCAGCTTCGGCGTACATGAAACCTGTCTTCTACGCAGCGTTTGCGAGCTAGCACAGCATCCATTTGACGATGACCATCATACAATTCTCACGGAGCTATTGACATTTATACTGACGTAAGTAGAGTAGCCGGAGTAAACCAACTCAACCAAATACAATACAACTAAACAAAATTTATTATTTTTGTAATCATTAGGCCATCTCTGCATCAAGGTTTCACCAAACACGAAAAAGTTTACCGGGAGGCGTACGAAGCTGCCGAACTACATGGGTTTTTAGGTGAAAATTGTACCGCTCTATATTCCGAATGCGAAAAAGATATTTTAAGTGTTGTAACTAAAATTATATTAATAAATGATTGATGAATGAAACCAATACTTACACAAATTATCGGCGTTTTTTCCCGGCTACCTAATTGAAATGATTTTTGCTATCCTTAACACTCTCCCTTTGTGCAACAGATTTTCCGTTCAAACTACATTGGTAGTTGGACGATTTGTTGTGAGAGGTACTCTGTTTTAAACGTCTGCACGCTTGCCACTTGCAAGGAGTTCTCTCAAGATTCGTTGTATCTAGTGTAGACAGATAGAGTGGATGTTTGACGAGGCCCCTAGGCACATTTTGTGTATCTAGTGAAAGAAGATAGAAATTCAGAGATAAGGACTTAATTTTCTATTCTGTTACCCAATCAGCGAAACTCGAAACATATTTTGAAATATGTCTAGTACATTCTGTGCCACTTATATTCCACCATCAAATTTGAATAACACAATCCATTATTTGAAACGATTTTTAAATTACCTTACCTAAAGAGTAAGTGAAAGTTGATGTTAACTCCGAACCTAAATCATGTAAATCTATTGTATACATCTTGGCACTTAGCATTAACACGCCATTATTTGTGTTGTTTACAGTAACTTAAAATATTCTTGTCGTCCAAAAAATGGAATTAAATCGCTAACATTTTCGCCATCGTAGGTTGCCTTTAATATTTTTGAATGTGATTGAGAGAACGGATTCAGTGTTGCAATCTGGAAATTCATAATTTTATCGTAAAGTTTAACATTTTTAATGGTATGCATACTCAGAACGTTTTGCCATACGAGTGCTATTTGTGTTGTTTACAGTAACTTAAAATATTCTTGTCGTCCAAAAAATGGAATTAAATCGCTAACATTTTCGCGCAACTCATCAATAGTGTACAGATGAACTTAATTAAATTTTTGATTGTGATTGAGAGAACTATAAGCATTAGTGGGACTAGAATACATTCAATATTGCATGAACATTTGACTGTAAAAAAGTTTGTGCACGTTGGATCCCACACGAATTGGTCAATCGCTCAAAAAAAGGCTCATGTCGATTGGTCGAGAGAAGTGTTAACAGAATACAATAGCAGTGCTTCGAAACACTTCTATAAAATCGTGGTAGTTGGTAAATCGTGAACTTACGCTTATGAGCCCGAAAGTATTATATTTAAACAGCAGTTGACTTGGTTGTTTCAAGGTGAGCCGAACCCAGAAATAGTTGTTTGCAAACGAATAATTTCCACTGGAGCAGCGGAACAGTAAATTATAAGTGGTAAAAAACCATTTTTTTGCCAGTTGTCTTTCAAGAAATTAGGAAAACCACCAAAGACGGATCTCTCTTCAACACGACAAGCGAGGTCTCACACATTGACTAAAACAACTGAATTTTTGAACACTCAAAACATCCGCCGCATATTCCAGGCTTGGCACCGAAAGACTCCTTACTTTTTCGACACCTGAAGAGATAGTTGATGGATTCAGAAAGCATTTTTTGGAGATGCCTCAATTAGAGTGGTGAAAGTGCTTCGACAACCTCGCATAACTGTTCTGTCCTATTCCATTCCACTTTTGATTAGTAGGTGAATTTTTTGTGATTCTGAAAAACGATCCGCCATCAAAAGATAACTACTTCTACGAAGTTCACGGCCAATATGAAGATGTCTTTTTCAACTTATCCAAAGATAGCACTCGGAGCTGAAGTTTTTGCCGTTGAAAGTTTTAACCTAGTGCGTTACCTTCTCTTTTTTCAGGTTTACAAACCATGTTTAGCCCTGATCCATGGAAGACTTAAAATCAGAGAGAGTGGAACTATTTTATTGGCATAGATAGCGCTTACGTGGTTATAGCCGAGTTTACAACAGCGCACCAGTCGTTTTTCCTTTTCGCTGTGTGACGCCAATTGGAGCTTCCAAGTGTAGCCAAGTCCTTCCCCGGTTGGTCTTTGCTACGAAGTGATTTGCACAAAAACTGCCTTTTTTGAAGGTGAAAATAAAGATTTGTCTTAAAGTACTTGAAAATAATTTTTTATCAGTTCGGGTCAAATTTATAAGATAGTATTTCAATGCATTTAAACTTGTATTTAGTCTTTTACTCTTCGATTTGGAGAATTGACAGCGTGAACCAATGAAAGCCATTTCAACAACCCGCCAAATTGTAGTGCATTTTAAATACATAGCTTAAGAATGGAGGATGGAGTCATGTGTAGAAGTTCACGCACGTGAGGAAAGTTCTTTGATTGACATTCACTTGGGAGTGGCCAGAAACGATAATTTTACATATGGCTCAAGCAGCTCACGACTGCCGGTCTTAGACCTCTGGGTAGCCAAAGAACATCCGTTCGAAGGCGAGCTAAAATGAGAAGGCGAACCATCTCATCCCAGGATAGTGCGCTGGATTTGGGATCCGCCACGTAAAACACACTATCAATGAAAAGTAGAAAACTGGCCACCCTTTTGATGACGAGTGGAGCTTTTATTCCCAAAAAAAACCCCAACCATTGACATCCTCAATTTGTGTGTAATAACGTACAGGGAAGAGAAGATGACAAAATTTTTGACTTCATCTTCCATCTTATTGACTGCTTTGATACGCTATTATCTAACTGAAATATTTATCCCAGCAACGCACTATGAGTCTAGACTCTAGACCATAAATTTGACCATATATCAGCACGGTCAAGGCTCATGAAAGCTGAGTAAAAGTTGAGCCAAAGCTCAAAGTTTTAGCTTTGTGTGGTAAGGAAAACAACGGACTTTACTAATTGATAACCGTTATATTATATATATCTAACAAATTACCACATGCTGGTATGGATTTACTACATTAAGACCTAGATTTCTTGTAAAAGGTTTGTTGTCTAATTAATATTGTTGACAATTTACAAAACCAATTAAAAATTGTCACCTGCGTAATTAAGGGTATGTATGTTTAGCTGTATTTGAAAGTCGTGACTGAGGCATTCTCGTACAACAGATATTACGCGACATGACAATTGCTTACTAAAAGTTTAGCAAAAATCTGGATTAACAGCTTTTTCATAAGCAAAGCAGCATTAGCAATTCATTAGCAGTTTAAATGCAGTTCAGTACAAAACCAATTAAGTGAGGTTAAATGATGAGAATTCCAAAGAAGAGGCCACTTAGCCACCGTTGCACTTAAATGACAATGGACAGGCATTTAGCATTCAAATATGTGAGATTAACAAAAATTACTAACAGTTGACAATATGTTGTCGCGCTATTTTGTCATCAAAATTTACACCTTCGCGAGCTTTTTTTTCAAAAGCTTCCACATAGCTGCAACATACTTGCTACATCCAAACAACAGCTGGGTGCAGGTACTAATAATCATTAATATTCCGAAAAAAAACAATATTCGCTTTTGCAATAACGTGTGTATATGATTTTAAAATTTAACGTATTTACACATACATATACATATATAAGGGACCATAAAATATTTCTTTCAGATAACAAGCTCCATATCTTACCCGATTATTGGTTTACCAATGCACCGCTCTTTTTACTTCGATTGGGGCTTTCAAATGAACTACGACTTTCCTTACAACCTCGCTTCTTTCTACAATGCGCCAATTTGGAAGTTAGCGAAACGTGATGTGAACAACGATGGACCCCGAGACCCTCGAGACTTTAGTAAACTGAACTTCCACGAAGTGGAAACACTGGAGTACGATGGACTGTTCAAAAATTGGTTGGATACGTCCAAAGACAGACATTTCTTCGATTTCACTGCTGGCGAATTATATAACTCACTGGAGAGCTTAATAGAAAGGTAAGAATTCAAGCCTTTAAAGAGAGAAAACTATGTATGTATATGTAAATATTTTTTTGGTAATCTCTCTAGCTATGGCTTTCACCGCAGTTGCTTACTGCAGAGCGTATGTGACATCGCTCAGTATCCATTTGTTGCAGAAGAAAAACACGTTTTAGGAGACTTGATTACTTTTGTCCTCACGTAATAAAAATATTTTATTTATTGTTATTATTTTATTTATTTATTTTATTGATTACTACTTTTTTTCATGCTAACCTCTTTAATTTCCTTAGGCCCTCATGGCATTTGGGTTTCGTTGCAAGCGAGGACGCGCAACGAAAAGCTTACGAGACAGCAGAATGGAGTGGCACACGTGGTTTAAATTGTAGGAGACTCTATCCAGCTTGCAGAAGAAATTTTCTGCGCACGATCACAAAAGTGATTCTCGATAATAGTTGATTAAGTTAATTTATACCTAAAACTTGATATTTCGTAAGTTTTGATTTTCATAACAAAACAGTTACATTTTAAGTACTCTTTATGATATAAATACAATAAATTACATGTTTGGTTGAAACTCTCAGCATGTCTCATAAGACTCACTCAAACACTTGACTCAGAGGCTGGATATTGCCTTCTTCACTGCATCCACCGAGGTATGGTAAACGGTTCACCACCATTTTAGGTATCGTAATACGAAAGCGTCGTAATTTCCAAACTCACTCATCTGATTATTGTTTTTGAACTATTAATAGTCTCGCTGGACCATAGCTTATCAATTTTTTTGTGGTTATGGACTGTTTATAGTAAAGTAATGGCAATTCGTGACGTTTGCAGGGCTAAAAAAATCGTTAATCCAACCCAAACTGTTCTAGCCCCTAGTTACTGAGTATATGGACCTAGTGCTTATAGTTGACTTTTTATCGAAAATATCGGTAAATCTCTGTTTACACTATTATCTGCCAATATGTGAGTTATCTTAATAAAATTGAGAAATCGTGTGTTTCTTGTAACTTATTTTTCTTCCCATATAACCAACAAGCCTTACGTATTGCGGGTACTTCCCTGGCTTTAATCCTTTAATCTCTTCCTTACTTGCTTTACTACACTTTGTCCTTTGCTTCGAAATAGACCTCAGTTTCGGTGATCACTTCTTCATTGGACGATAATATCTTCCCAGCGAACATTCTTTTGAAAACTGAGAACAGGTAATATTCGCTAGGAACCAGATCTGCAGACAATATACTCTAATGCTGAGGCAATTTGGGGCCCAAATTATTGAATTTTGACCATCGTTTTCACTGACTTGTGTTACGTTGCATTTCTTGTTGGAACATCGCCTTTGTTCTTTTTCAAATGCACCTGCGGCACTGTTGAACATCATGGTAAATCAAATAAAAGATCGGTTGTCATTTCCTTTTCAGTTTCTGTAACATCACTTGAAGAGCTAGTCGATTCTAGTCCTGCTATGATATGAGGTGATGCAATATAATGAAATTTTATGTATTGTAAAATCTAAAGCCGCAGATTACACCATATCTCTGGGTGAAAGAAAAATTCTGTTTTCAGATTTGACTTCGAGGTATCAAACTGCATTAGAAACACCTAAGAATTTTCATGTCACAAATTATGTGTCTACCAGTGCTACTTTCCCCTCCTAAAAACAATATTTTATCAACACGCGGAATTTCTTGTTATCAATTTTTTCACAATAAGAAAAGTCGCTTCACTTCTCGCCCTACTGAGCGTACTATTCGCAACACCATCACTCAACTTGAGACCCAGAATTCAATATTGGATAATATTCGACCGAATAGACCGCGTTCAGCAAGCAGTGAAGAAAATATAGCAGCCGTAACTGAGTGTGTGCATAAAGACCGTGGAAAGTCGATTCGGCGTCGTTCGCAGCAACTCATACTGACATGTGGAACAAATTTTACGTCGAGATCTTAAATTGAAAGGGTACAAAATACAGCATGCGTAAAAACTGAAGAAGCTCGACTTTCCCAAGCGACATCTCTTCGCTTTATAGGCTCTTGAAAAGTTCAAAGAAGATCCAACGAGATCCAGCTAGAAGCTCAATGGGTATATAGACAAGCAAAATTGCCTTTGAGACTATTAAATCATCGGTCTATATTTCTTTAAAAATGATACTGGTGAGGACGTAACCGTCAATGGCGTACCGTTATCGCGCCATGATAACCGATTATTTGATGCCTGTAATTGAAGTTCGTGATCTCGGTGACATTTGGTTTCAACAAGACGCTGCCACTTCCCACACATATATATACTTATAAATTAATCGATTTATTGAGAGAACAATTCGTTGGCCGGTCGATTGGCCACCAAGATCGTGTGATATCACACCGTTAGACTTTTTCCTGTGAGGATATGTTAAGTATAAAGTCTATGCGGATAATCCCGCTTCGATTCAGGACTTGGAGCAAAACATCACACGTGTTATTCGCCAGTTACCAGTCGAAATGCTCGAACGAGTCATCGAAAATTGAACTCATTTGAAAGAGATAATCTTCAAAAAATAAATGCCAAAGAATATTCTTTCGATAAAACATTCGCCATTTTAAGTTTCTGTGTTTGTTGCTTTTTCTTTAAAAAAGTAGAAAGCTTCGAAATGGATCACCCTTTATAAGAAATGCATCTGTGAAGCGTACTGTAGCTTCGCAGCAGCCGATATTAACGGCTTTTTATCGACATATACAAATATATGTATGGACAAAACTGGTTAACTGTTAAACGAACGTTATTGTCATTAAATAAGCTAACAATAACTGTAAATGAAAGGCGATAAGTACAATTCGTTACAATACTTATGTGATTCACAGCAAAATAAAACAATATCATGATTACAATACAGTTAGTAATGCAATTCGCAATTTTTTGCAGCGTTCACAAGCCAATAAAAACTGCACTTTTTTCCATTAAAATTTCACTTATAAAAACATATTATTTATTACATTACTTTAGCTGCATATGTGCATATTTAATTTATAATATTTGTTTCTGACATTAAAGGCGAATTTCCTAATTAGTAATGCATTGAAGTGGTCATTAATTTTATTGAGTTACTAATTTTCCAACATTTCCACATTGCCATTGTGAAGAATAATTATAAATAAATTTATTTATGCATTTTATGGCAATTAGCAGATTATCACGCTGTATTGATTGCAGTCAAACAAATGCATTTGTGTATACTTGTAAATTTACAAATATTTATGGAAAATTTAAAGGCGAAAAATTGCAAGGTCTGCAAAAATTTCCCTTGAATTACTAGATGCACTCAAACTTTACATGCAAATTATGAAATATGCATGATTACCGCGTCAGAACGGAAAAAATTCATTAAAAATTCTTGTAGTTTTTTTTTCAGATGCGTAATTGCAGTGCAAACAAAATAAGTCACGCATACGCCCTGGCGACCGAACTAGAAAGCAAACAAGCACGCAACTCTTTATTTGCCGAAGTTCTTTGCAACGGTTGGTAGTTGGTTTGCTGCACTTGTTTGTTGTTGTTTTTGTTTTTTTTTTTTTAACACTCAGTTAAATAACTATTTTTTTTTTTTTTTTCTAACGCTAAACTAAATCTCTCGTTATGGACTTAATGAATGTGCACTAGATGCATTTGAATTGTGACAAAAAAGTGCCCGGAAATTGTAAATAAAACGCAAAATATTTAATTATTCATCAATATTTACTTTTTCGCGTTCAAAGTAATCCCCACCAGATGTAATACACCTATGAGGCCAACGATTTTCCCAGTCCAGGGTCTATTCTGGATAAGTAAGAGTTTAACCTGCTGCAGTATCCAGAACGAAGCTGCTCAGGGGTTTCTCTCCATTCTAGCTGCAATTCGAGCTCTTCGTCTGCAATGGGTGTTGGTTTGCCTCCAAGTACGCTATTCACTGAGATAGAGTCGGTGAAGGTGTTAATGACTCCACCGTGAATGGCGGTCAAAGCACGTCTGAAGTTTGTTGCATCCGAAGGCTGGTCGGTGTATTGGTTTATGTCGTCGACGTAGTTGAGGAAGGACCTCTTGATGCTCCTAGGTGGGAATTCCGCTTCAAACATGTGATTGCAGGGATGATTTCTGCGAAAGTACGCCAACAGAAACTGCTTGAAGAGGTGTTCATTATGCTACGGCGGTTGATCGATGGTATTCATTGCCAAAGCCAAGAGGTGCATTATTGTCGTGTAAAATCCACGAATTGTTTTTCCACAGTTTTGACCACGAAAATCGAAAAAACAATGAACATCACCTTGATTTTTGTTTTTTGGTTTCGGTTAGTTTTTTCCCTCCATTCCAAGGATTGTCGACTTGTTTGTTTGTCAAAATTATAAACCCATGACTCATTGGCAGTTTTAATGCTCTCCATGAATGTAGAATCGGAATTCGCACGATAAAGACCTGTTTACGGTACTATTTTTGAAAATAATTCAACTTTATCGGGACGAGTCGAGCAAGAACACGTTTCATACCCAAAATATCCACCAAAATCATTCGAACTGACTCGGGAGAGATGCCGAGCTCTCTTGCCATCTCTTTAATGTGGATTTTGCACGATCAAGCATGTCCAAAGAGACCTGTTTGCAGTACTTTTTTAGAAAAAAATCAACTTTATTGAGACGTGTCGAGCAAAAACGCATTTCATAGCCAAAATATCCGCCAAAATCAGCGAGAGATATCGAGCTCTCTTGACATCTCTGTAACACTCGCCTGACGATTTTCAAGCATCACATCCTTCAATTTTTTAATATTTTCATCAATTGAAGATGTCGAAGGTTGTCCAGAACGAGACCTTTCTTCAACGATAAATTACAAGTTCCGGATGCTCTTTTGTCACAATGTATAGTATGTACATATGTATGTTGGCGTAGTTACTAATAACCGACAGGTCTCTACGGTATCTCTAGTAGGACTAAGAACCATATTAAGTTTCTCAATAACTAAATTGCAGTTATGATGACAATCTCCAGGAATACTCTTAACCGCTGATGGCTTATTGAGGATTGAGTATAATTACTTTCTGAAGAGATCTCGTGTTTATTATCATTCTGATCCTCTATATATTTATATAGCCTATTTATATATCCTATTTATATATTCTAAAAAAATATTTAAAAAAACACGTTCTCGTTTGGCAAAAAGTGTCTTTCGATTTCTTCCAACATTTTTTAGATTATATATCATAAATGGTTGCCAAACTTAACTTAACTTAGAGAAATATCATCAAATGAAGATTAAATAGTTTTTGTAGGAAACTAGAACTGATTGTTTGTAATTAAAAAAAACACTTTATTCATTACCATTTCTGGGAAACTCTTTTCCAAGGCTTACTTGACTGTTGAGGTTAACTATCTTTAATGGCTTAACTTAACTTAACAAAATTTAGCTTTTCTTAACTTAACTCACTGAAATATTGTTTATTGAGCTTTCCAAACCCACAATTCTCCAAACCACTGACTTATCGCTGCTACCCTCGTATGAGGTATGCAAAATGTTTTCGAAGAGATTAGCTGAAACCGTTAAACGAAGACGACATATTTTAATTCTTAATAAGCTTTGGCCGTGAGAGCACTCAAGCGTGAAGTGTGTCCACCGCATGGCAGCGCCATCAGCAAAGGAGACAACAAAAGTTGCAAAAACAATAGCAAATTACATAAATCGTAAGTGCTTGCAGATTGTACGAAAAAAGGGCAAAGGAAAAAATTCAAATATTTTAGGCACAAATCTCCAGTGTCATACACACTCTCCGACAGACGTAAATATCAAATATAAGAAGAAAGCGTGCGCACATAAATTACAAATTAACATACTTAATGTAATTACAAACGCCGCCATTCTCGCGCATATTTACACGCTAAGCTCACGCCTGCGAGCCTGTCAGCCGCGTTACCCGACCACATCAATACCAATACCGATGGCGGCGCAGTCATACGCAGCATCCGCTGGACCGACTTGTGTCCGCCGCTACTGGCTAATATGCTGCCAAATAATACTGTTCGCTTGTTTGTTGTGCTTGCTAATAGTATTATTATGCCCGTCGTACATCTTGACCAATGGCAATGACAACGCGTACAACAACAACAATAGCAGCAACACTAGTACGCAACGTGACGGCGATTTTCCAACGCAAATTCGCAATAAATTAGAGGAAAATCCCAACAGTCAGCAGGAAGCGCCACATCACCACAACCGAAGCGTTGAAGGCAACGTTGTTGTTGTTGTTGATGGTGTGGTCGGTGGTTTACTTGACGACCACAACAATTTGCCCAAGTCACGCAACGCTGCTGGACGCGACTACGGTAGAAAAACTGCTTGGCCTGCGTATAACGACGCGCCCGCGGGTTCCACATTCGTTATGGAGGACGGCGAGGAAATTATTACTAGCAGCGCTAGGATTCTGCATAACAGTGAAGTTAACAACGGAAATGCAGTGGGAAATAAAACTAGCACACAGAATCCTATCAAACTCGCACCACTGGGGAATATATTGAAGAGCAGACAGAAAAAGTTCATCATTTTTAGTGGAGCTGGCGTGTTGAAAGTAAGTAGTCCAATATATGATTGGCAGTTTTGGTTTATATTGATATAGTATGAGGATAAAGTGTCGAAAGTTTGATATCAAGATACCGAGAAAGTCCGATATTACAGAAAGTGTTATAAAGGGTTCTTCAAAAAGAGCGCTACAAAGGTTTTTTTTAATAAAACAAAAATTGTTTGGTATATCAATGAAATTCTTTATTCTTGTGTAAGTACATTCGATGCCATTATGTATGGAATTCGATTTCTTTTGCATGGCCACCACGGGCACGCTTGCAGAAGTCCAGACGCTGAACCCAATTTTCGACGGTTTTCAAGCATAAATCGGCCGATACTGCTGCAATTTCACGTTCGATATTCGTACGAAGTTCATCAATTGTCGCTGGCTTGTTGACATAGACCATACAGGAAATTCGCGTCCGAGGCCAAGATAATACGTTCGCCAAACTTGGTTTTCAATAAATTGATTGTGGCTTGTAGCGCCGTCCTGTTAGAACTGCATAATGTCCAAGTCCATATCATCCAATTTGGGCCAAAAATATACGGTTATCATTGATTAACGATTCCCATTCACAGTAACGTGCCGGTCTTAATCATCACGGAAGAAGTACGCCTCAATGACGCCGCCGGCCCATAAACCGCACCAAACCGTTATTTTTTCGGGATGCAATCTTGACTCATGGAGTACGTACGAATGTACTTTCACAGGAATAGAGAAATACATTGATATCCCAAACCGTTTTTGTTTTATTTACTGAAAACCCGTTACATGCTATAGTGGTTCGAGACATGGACGAGTGCAATTCAAATGGATATCTCAAAAACTGAGTTACCAGTTCATTTTTACACAGACGGATAGAGAGACGAGCATGGCTAAAGCGACTCAGATCGTCAGGCTTAGTTTCATAACACGAGAGAGATCATTTAGCAATAGTCTCCTACTTTTCATTAGCTCTTTTTACATCATTATCCTCATCAATTCTGCTTTGTAACAAAAATATTGTAAAAACTTATCAAACTATTGACTTTTCAATTAATGTATTCCGAAAATGCTCAAAATTGAGATTTGTAAAGCCTTCTAGCAGCTGAACTGAACTGAACACACAAAGCTAAAATGTTTTATCTACCATATCTCTTTTCAGCACGTCGTGGGTGTATCTTTTCCAATTCCTCTCGCCGATCCGCATCGCTCCTTTAATCACTACTACAATTTACAAATCCAATATCCAAACCTGCCGAGGCCGCTCTATTGGTGGAATTTTTTCAACTCTAGTAGTTTTGCAGCTCGTCGCCGACAGCGTCAACTAACAGAGGCCACCCATAAGAAACTCAATCCACATATTAAACACGATGCAAGTCGGGAATTTATTTACAAAGGAATCGAGCAAATTTTTGAACAGTATGTGGAATGTTGCACAGAAATCTTTAGAAGCATATATGAATAGCACGTTTGTCATATTGTTTTTTAGGCAAGGTCTACCGGGTGAATTCTGCTTACAACAAGCCATTTGTGAAGTCTCCCAACTGCCGTTTCATGTGCCACGAATTTGGCGTAATGATTTGAGACACTTTTGGCAGGCCATAATCAATGCTATATTAATGTAACTAACGGTTCATTTATAAAATATATATACTACATTTAATTAAACGTTTCTGTTGACTTTACAGACCCACTGTACCCAATGTGGATATGAAATATTTGCATGCCAGCCAAGCGGGACGTTTCGGTGTTGACTGTCAACAAGCGTTTAGTCAGTGCCCGCAAAGAGTAAATGAGTGGCTGCGCAGAGTGGCTAATATGGTTTGAGTTGCGAAATCATTTAATGAGAGCTGACCAAAAGCTGAGCAAATACATTGACCAAATAAGCTTGTGTATTTATTGTACCGTTATACTGAAAGTGTTGATGAAATAGAAGGCTAATAAAATAATTTACATTTGAATTTTATAAAATTTAAAGCAAAGATAAAATTGGAAAAACTTGCTAAAATCCCCAAAGGGATGTGTGCATCCTCTCAAATAGCAAAACTGCTATATAGGCAATGCTAATCAATGAGTGCATGACCTCACTACTAGTATCAGTAGACGAGTAGATGCTTCCCTATCTTCGCGCGTTGGGTCTAAGGCGAGCTGAGCTCAGCAAGCATTGTTCACAGACTTAAAAATGGTAAAAGGTCAAACGAACCCCTTCAAGGATTTACATCACCGCAATGATAGGAGTCCTAACCAGACACTGTCCGTTTGGCACTCACGCTATCACAGTTGCAGGGAGGAAGATGAAGTAGAAACATCTAGACATTTTCTCCAACTCACTGCCCAGCTTTCGCCAAACTAAGGTTGAAGCATCTCAGCTGACATGCTTTCTACGAACCCGGCCGCATCAATAAATTAATGGCAGGCTCTAAGCGCATTGTCGTCATGCGACGGTCTTTTTGATCTATAACTAGAAGTTTTGGGCATCAGAACGGACGGTAGTATCTAGCTGTTCAAGTGGGATTATTCGTGACCTCACGAAAAATCAGCCTATTTACATAATCTAACCTAACCTAATCCCAAAGTGACGTTATTAAACCGGAGAGACAGAGAGTATTTTAGATGCAGTTGATTGATTTATTGATTTAAGGGATATTCGAATCCCTAGAAATCCATGAAGTATGAAACAATAAAATCAGATCAAACCAGTTGGTAGACGTCACTTTGGCTACTGCACAGATGGCAAGAACATACCATCGTTAAAAAATCCAAGTGTTATTGTTTTATGATAGACTCAAATTTTTCTAGAGATGGGCTAGCCAATTTTTAGACTTTCTCGTTGCTTTCTATTGTACATCCCCATCGTAAGATACCTATCGCTGTACCATCGAGCTTAGAAACTTATTGGATTTACGATATTCGTTCGTGCTCAGTTCGAACTTACCCAATCAATAGTGGACACCCATAAACTAATGTTCTCATACTTACGACTGATTTGTCGAACGAAGATCAGATAGATCCTGGTGAATATGGCGCGTGTGTCTTGAATGAAACAAATTTTCTTTTTTATGTGTGTCAACTAAATTATGTGCCCCTTACACTCGACCTCAGTATAATATTATTATTATATTATATTACAATATTTCCCGCATATTGTTACTCATATTTCAGCAAGTAAAAATGAATTAACATCCAAGAAGCGAACTATTTCGACAAGGTTGCAATATTGAGAAAAAATTGCTGAAAAAGATTTGGGAGCTTCAAGAGCTTTGCGGACGGTTTCTTTAAGCGGCGTAGCTGTTTGGAATGACAGGATTAGAAGTAGAGCTTTATAACCGATATTCGGAAAACAAAATATCAAAATGTCCCTATTAAACAAGCGATTATTAGTAAGATCTGTAAGATCTTACAACAAGAATACTTTACACATTATACTTACAAGCCAATTTTACAATTTTTGTCTACCATAAGGCATACATACAAATACTCGTCATAAAATATGTCAGCAATTTCATTTCTTCATAAAAAATTGTGCAGTAACAACTTCTTTCGGTGTAAAAATATTTTAAAAAAAATCTGAATACATAACTATTGGCTTATCTACAAATTCGAAATTTTCTATACGTTCATTCATAGTATATTTAATTTTAAAAATAACAAAATGTTTGTTTCGGCCTTATGTGGACGATCCCTGGCTTGTGGTGGGCAAAAGCTTATGTCAAGGGCTATCCTTTCCGCGTCAATTATTGCTAAGACACAAACGGCAAATCGTTTTATAAACTATCGACTCGAATGTTCCAAAGATGGTACGCGTTTGAAAAGACCACTGAAAAAACCACGAACCATATGGTTAAATCCTGATTGTTGTTTGGATCCGTGTCCCAATATACAGCCACGTCTCGATGATTGCTTTTACAAAGCATCCGATAAGGCAAAACGCAAGTACACACAAACATGGGTTGAATGTCCAAAGATGAGATATGCTCGGAAGAAAGTATGCTGTTACGATAACATCATACAGCCAACTTTTAAACGACGTACTCACAAGCGAAAAGTCGCTGCAGAGGAGTGTAAACCCAGACCGACTAAATTGATGACATGTAAGACGGTGTCGAAAAGGAAGTGCCCAAGATTTATCTTGCCTGGTTGCAAAGCCGCTCGTGATCCTGCAACATGTGGTTACGCACGACCGAAGGTTGATTGTCATAAAGTCTGCACGCCTTATCCGAGTTTCTCAGAATGTGTAAAGAAGAAAATCGCTCCACCACGGCCGATCGAATGTCGCTGTCTGGATATACCAACTATGTGTGAAGTATGGATAGAATTTCGACGAACTTTGGGTCTCAAACAGAAGCGTAAACATTAAATTAAAAATTACTAACACTGGAGAAACAAACATGTAGATCCTTTGTATGGAAAAATTAACCCTACTGTAAAAGTTAAAATAATAAAAAGTGTAACTTCGAACTACTTTGAAATATTTATTTAATAGGATTTATGGGTTATATTTACTCAATTGTACACAAATCAACATATCGAGCTATAGTGCTACCGATTTTTGTGGAGTTGAAGGAAGATTGTTATTCGAAATTCCAAAACACAGGGGCTAGATTGATCAAGCTATATGTATATGTGTTAGTCTGGACTTTTCAGTCTGCTTTTACTAACTTTATGTAAAGAAAGGGATCCGGTTAAGTAGGTCCAAATGTCCTAGAAACGATTTAGCAACATATACATACATATATACAATTTTGTAGAACATCCACTACGGATTGTTGCTCCAAGTGTTTACAATAAACGGATTCATAGAGAACTTAGAACGTAATTTTCGAAGGTACCCACTTAAGGCAACATGAAACGATTAACCCGTTCACCATTACCCGTTCTCACGTATAGTTTACGTAACCGGAGCGGGCCCGATTTTTTATTCGACCAAGTACTGTCAACTGGCAGCACTCTTCAAAATTATTTCAAGACTGTTTTCTGTTGCTAAAACAAAAACATCCATTATTGGAGACAAAAATAATGTGTTCTTGTTGTTGGTGTAGCGGCTGTGAAAAGTGTTAAAAATTTTAAATTATAAAAAGCAAAACTATTACTTCTGTAAATATTGCATATATTGATACTGGCAATGTTGTTGAATTGTAACAGCTGATTAGCTGTCAGCTGAATGGTTCCCCACGACCGGAGCATGCTCTTACACAAGCACACGAACAAATGTAGTGATATGGAGATATGAAGTGCCGCCTGCAGAATTTCATCAAGATCTCACGTATTACACAGGAAAACACCGAAAACTAAAACCAGTTTGGTATGAAAGCAAAAATTGTAAACAAAACATAATTGAGTTCATACTTGTGGTGGCGGTAAAGAGGAGTGTCAGTTTTCCAAAAGAAAGTCAGAAGCGCAGGCAACATTTACTGAGGCAAATGCCAACTAGTTTTGTTTACTCATTATTTAATACACTATCAGCAGTGGCCGCAAAAAGAAAGTTTCGCTGCATAGTATTGCTTTACACGTCAAAGTCCATGGAATAGCAGTGCACATAACTGCAAGTTGCAACCATATAGGCTCACAAAAACATCAATAGCAAAGTGCAATTTAAATTATTAAGTGTTTTAAATAGGTATGTAGCCTTGAAATAATTCTTAACAAATCTCTACACTTCTATGTTTATTTGTTTTTACAGATAAGGTGGGTCTACAGATAAAATTCAATGAAAACGTCTTCAAAGTAAAGACAGCTTGATTGTTGTTGTTTGGCAGTAAATTATTCAACGTAAACAAAAATCGTTATTATAAATTGCTGTTTCAGTATTTTCAAAGAACTTAACTCATACAGTGTATAGTGTATTCTTCGCAATATATTGAATAACTCAGTGTAATAATAATATAACTATATTCTTTCGTTGATCACTAAAGTCCCATACAAATTAATGCGTGAAGCACGTTATGACTTTCTGTTGCAAATATTTCACGCTTTATAAACAAAAAAATTGGCATTTGAGTGTGTGCGACGCGACTTAAAAAGTGTCTGTATATACACAAATAATTGCAAACAAATATTACATGTCGCTAGGTTGGTATTTTGATGCCAGCAAACTTAAAGTATCTTAGCATTTCTTATTATTTTTACTCATTACCTTTGTAATAATTTACACTCGTCAACTGACTGCAACAGCAGTAGCACATACAGAGCGCCATTAGTTGACGGTATAAAACTTTCGCTGCATTCAAGCATAGCTATAACTATTTACATAATATGCACAAGTTATTTGTCTCCGCATTTCATTACTGAAGTAAACAAAAGAAAAAGATTCGTTTAAGGCGATAAAAACCTTACACGCACATGAATAACTTGACCTCTTTAAGGTCATATGTACTTGAGGAATTTAAAAGCAGTTTACTCATTGAAATGCATAGATATAAAAAAACATAAAAAAGCGCACAGAAGCTAAGAAAGATTTGTACATGTAGCCTAACAAATAACCAATTATATTATTTTTTAGAAATATATGTAGGTCGTACAGATTTTTACCTAAATTAAAGTACAAATTACGAAACGAAATCCGTTATACAACATTGCAAACTCGAATTCCTGACAATGACGACACAACTGGATACCGCTAAAACAAATACTATTTCACCAACAGGCGGTGGCGATACTGGAGCTGAATCGTCTACTTTATCTATTGACAATCCGCGCTCATCGCCAGATTTTAAAAAATACATTAAGGAAAAATGGAAAATAAACAGCGCATCGGAGCAATTGAGCCAAATAATATCCGGTGGCTTAGCTGCGGCTATCACACGTACCTTCTGCCAACCGTTGGACGTGCTAAAAATACGCTTCCAATTGCAAGTGGAACCACTGAAGGAGCACATCAACCAACAATCAAAATACACAAGCATAGCTCAAGCTATACGCACAATTTACCGCGAAGAAGGTGTACTCGCCTTCTGGAAAGGTCACAATCCAGGCCAAGTTCTTAGCATAATTTATGGTATATCGCAGTTTTGGACATATGAACAATTGAGTATGGTGGCTAAGCAAACAACTTATCTCAAGGATCATACCAACACATCGAACTTTATCTGTGGAGCCACGGCTGGTGCTACGGCTGTTATACTATCAACGCCTATGGATGTAATACGTACACGTCTTATTGCGCAGGACAAGAGCAAAGGATATAAAAATGCAACACGCGCCGTATCAACAATAGTACGTACGGAGGGTATATGTGGAATTTATCGCGGTTTAAATACAGCACTATTGCAAATTGCACCATTAATGGGTGCCAACTTTATGCTTTATCGAATTTTCAGTAAATCAGCTATGCAATTCTATAATGTGGAAAACCGAAGGTGCGCTCAATTTGTTTAAAATATTTATTAAAAAATATTAACATAATTAATTTCTATAGCGAACTGCCCACATGGGTGCTGCTTGGTTTGGGCGGATCATCGGGCATGCTCTCCAAATCACTCGTTTATCCCTTTGACTTATTGAAAAAGAGACTGCACATACAGGGTTTTGAATCGAATCGTCAAACATTCGGTGAAAATATACGTGCTACTGGCATTTTCAGTTGTTTGCGGAAGACTATACAACAAGAGGGTCCAACAGGTTTGTACAAAGGAATGGCTCCCACCTTACTGAAATCTACAGTGACGACAGCGTTATATTTCGCCATTTACGATAAACTCAGGCAAATACGTTGGTTTTCTTAACTACACATGCAGAGGTTTAAGTTTAAAGCTTAATAATCTTTATTTCTTTATCTCGCTTTAAGCGTCTGAGAATAATGTTAAAAATATTATTTAACTTAAAAATTTTGTTATGAGTCGGACTTTTATTATTTTTAAGATATTTTATTGTGTGTAAAGTCAACAATACCATATTTTTAAAAAAGAACGAACTTTCCATTTTGTATAGTACTTTATAAGAAAGTAAAAAAATAACACAAATAGTTAAAATGCAACGTACATAAATCCTTTATCGATCATATGGTGTAAAATTCAAACTGAAAACCAGAACAGCCTTAATTTTTTAATGCAAAAAATTGTCGTAATAAATAAAGCATAGCGTAAACTGAAAATGAAATTAAATTTTTATCGCTTTTCAGTTTGTGTATAAATTTACATATAATAAAACAAATATTATTTAACTCAAATTAAGGTCAAACTAAAACAAGTTATAATATACTTCACATGTTTTTTTATATCATCAAAAGGTATAAAAATATCTACAAATGTACATATGTATATTCTGATTTTGATCATTCAGTTTGAATGGCAGCTACATACATATATGTACATATGTATGTTATTATGCTGTGATCTGAACAATTTGTTCGTAGGTTAAATTTCGTGAAGAAACCTTGTTAAATTAAAAAAATTTTCATACAAGAACTTGAGTTAGATATTTCAATTTGAATGGTTATATGCTATACTTAACCGGTGAGGATCTAGTTCGCGTACATACAGACAAATAGTCGGACGCTAAATTGACTTAGCTTGTCACGCCAATCATTTATATATATACTTTTATAAGGTCTCCAACGTTTCATTCTGAGTTTTAAGAACAGCTTGGTAATCTTAATATACTCTCTAAAGGGTATACAAATTAAATAAATAAACAGAACTTTCACCAAGGCACTTTCACATACGACACTTCACAAGGGAAATCAGCTGTTTGATGTAAACAAGATTTTTCATTTTTGTTAACGCGGAGAAGAAAATTATTGGGCTGATAGAATATTTTACCGACGGCTATATATTGAAAAACCAAAATAAAATCTGGAATTTCAACGCCGTCAATTGAAAACCACCCCGCCTCTATACTCTGCGCGCACATCTGCTTGATTTTGGGAATCCCAAATAAATTGTACACATTTTGTGTTTTTGATAACTTATACGTACATTTATATATATCCACAAAACAACTCACAATAACATATCCAGGCATATCTAGTCAATAAATATTTAAACTAATTAAGACAATCAGCAAGAGCATAAAAATACCAAAGGAATCTTTTTAAATTTCATTTATGGATCTAATTGGGATAACAAATGCAAATCAGCGCGGCCAAGAGCAGCAAACAGTTAGTACAGCCGAAGATTTCGATGATAATTCGTCAGAATTGTATTACTCCGAAGAATCAGAAGATGATGATCCAACGGGATTTGGATTGTATGGTAAAATCACAACAGCACAACTCAGAGAGGCTTTAGAGGAATCAGTAACTATTGCGAAGGATCCAGTTCAACAAAGCAAACTCGAAATATTTTTGCATCAAAACTATGGAGACCGTATAGTCTATCTGGAGTCTACGGAAACAATTGAAACTTCCGGATTTCCATACATTATAATGTTTCAAAGTTTTAATGAACATGCCCGCGAGTTACGTTGCTACACCGATATGCTTTATCAATCCGCACTGCAATACGAAGATGACATATGCTTCGCCATAACAGATTTTGATAATTATGAAGCCGTGCTGAATCATAGACCACGCACTGAAGCGTACTGGAAGCGCTGTAAAAAACTTGGCTTTAGTAAATACCGACGGCCGGATATTTATGCAGTGGACACAGAAAATCGCATTTATCAATTCGTTGGACAGCTTAATGTAGATAACTTAAAGCAATTTAGTAGTCAACTAATGAATGATGAGTTATACAAAAGTGAAACAATACCAAAGGACGACGAAGAGGGATTTGTGCGCATAGGCGTAGCAAGTAATTTTGAGCAGTTGGTGCTTAAAAGTGATATTGATATATTCCTAGTGCTATATAGTAATAAATGCCCGTGTTCGCGAGAATTAATGCCAATTCTGGAGGAAGTCGGAAACCTTTTGCAAGATGAAGATATAATAATAGTGAAAATAAATGCAGAAAAAAATTATTTACCATTAAAATATTATGCTTGGTATTATCCAACAATATTCTTTATAAGACGGAACGATAAAAATAATTTAATAGAATATAGTGCAGCGACGCGTACTGTCACGGACATTATTAACTTTATAGCCAAACATGCTACAGATGATCTACTGGAATATAACAGAAGTGGTAGACCTAGATTCGATTAATATTCATTATTTTACATCCTTATTGGTTAGTATGGTTACTATTGATACAAGCGCCAAATTGCGCATAATAAATAAAACAGCTGATGTTGAAAGAAGAAATCAAAAGCAAGTTAAGAATTATAAGTGAAACAACTGAAAAAAACAGTGTATACGGCCGATTACGGCAAAATGTAAATTTCGTACCTAAATAAATATGTATAAACTCGAAATACGTAATAGAATCGCCATATATCTCGATCATCGAGATTTAATTAATAATATATATAACAACGATGCTAAAGAAGCAGCAGAGATTTGGGAATTGCGAGAAGAGCTTTTCCATTTTCATGAACGTTTAAAAGATAGTGATGACCAGTGCAGTGCAACACAGGAACCAAAGACTGAAGTGAAGGACGTTCAATTGGCAGGCGAACACATTAATGCGAGGAAAAGACAAAAAACAGAATACAAAAATGCAATCGCAGCACTAACGCATTTAAAAGCATTAGCAGAGCAGATTTTGCAGCGCCTAAAGCAATGTAAACAATTCGAAAAACATACGGATAATAGTTTTCCACGCTATTGGGAAGAAATTACTATCGAAGATTTTCCCATATTTAATGGTGTTAATAAAACCGACACATTCCAACGTTGTCAGTTTGGCGCGTTTTCTTACCTCATACCACCGCATTGCGAATTTTTCAATTGTAATATCGAAGAGTTAACAAAGTTACTACCGCAACTCATGCCCAACTCAGTTGGTTACGATTTAATTGTAATGGACCCACCTTGGCGAAACAAGTACATACGCCGGTTAAAACGTGCGCGACAAGAACTTGCTTATAAAATGCTTAGTACCGAGCAGCTAAGTCAAATTCCTATGATGCAGCTAGTGCATAAACATAGTATAGTGGCCATATGGTGTACAAATTCCAGAGAACTGCAACGTGCTATTGTAGAGAATTTGTTGCCGAAATGGAACTTGCGTTTACTACACACATTACACTGGCTAAAAATTAATACTAACGGCAAGTTAATTGGACCCATCGATACAAGTGGTTTAAAGAAGCAGCCCTTTGAAATGTTATACATAGCATGTCACATAGAAAGTGAACCAGATTATGGCACAGACTTGCAAAATGTATCGACGATTTTGAGCGTGCCCAGTATTATACACTCACACAAGCCGCCTCTCATACCTTGGCTAAAGGATGTGCTTCCCGAAAACCCGAAATGCCTGGAGATATTTGCTCGTTATTTGCAGCCCCAATTCACATCTATAGGATTAGAAGTATTAAAACTGATGGACGAACGTTTATACACTAAGCGCAGCTATTTATAATGTGAATAAAATTAAGTTATCAAATTTAAGTTATTTTTCATTTTATTGTTAAATGTTAATGATAAAGTGTAAATTACATATATGAAGGCGACGTTGATATTGTACATCGTCACAAGCGTTTCCTATAGTTCAGTAGCGTACGGTAAAGTTTTAGGTTTTACTTTGTTTCATTCATTGAGAGAACTCAAATAAAAATTTTATACGAATAAAGGATGTTGTGTTTAACAAAAACACAGTGCAAGTAAAAATATCTAAACATTTTTTAATTTTGTTTCAAGCAAAGTGAATTGTAGTTTTATATAAAGTATATATTAGCGACATTAAAATGGTAATACAATTTGATCATGCCTTTTCCCTGATCTTTATTCTTGGCCCTGAGCAGCAGCAGCAGGGTTCACAATATCGTCACCTCGTTTTTTCGAGCCAGACACAATATCGTCAATGCGCAGCAGTAAAATAGCAGTTTCAACGGCGGTTTTGTATGTCTGCATTTTCACAGCCAATGGTTCCCAGATACCCTTGACATTCATGTCTACGATTTCGCCAGATTCGCCATCGATACCCCAAGCGCAGACGCCATCACCTGAATTAACATATTGAATTAAATATTGTTGATGTTTTCACTTTTTCGACTTCTCACCTGAGTGGGATGCATGTTTTGCACGCAACGCAGTTAAAGTACGAATAGTATTGGCGCCACAGTTTTGTGCCAGCGTACGTGGAATAATTTCCAGCGCTTGTGCTACGGCAGTATAAGGTCCTTTCAACTGTTTGCGGGACAACAGCTGGGATACAGCCATTTCAATGGCACCACCACCAGCTACCAAACGTGGCTCAATAATTAAATTTCTTGCTACATGTAAAGCATCTTGCAAGTTACGTTCTGTTTCGTTTAGTATGTCTTTCGATGCACCGCGTAGCAAGATTGTGCACGCCTTTGGGTCCTTGCAATTAGTTATAAATGTAAAGTACTCATCGCCAATTTTCTTAATCTCAAAGAGACCAGCACCAGTGCCGACATCCTTTTCTGACAATTCCTCAGTACGATTGACAATCGTAGCACCGCATGCACGTGCAATTCGTAAATTATCTGTTTTACGCAGACGTCTTATTGCCGTAATTCCGGCCTTGAGCAAATAATGTTGCGCCAAATCAGAAACACCTTTTTCTGTGAACACAATATCTGGTTTGACGGCAATGATATCGGCGCAAATGCGTTGCACAAACTCTTCCTCTATTTGTAGCATGCGTGTGAAATCCTGTTCGCCAATGATTTCAACGTTTGTTTGACTTTCACCCTTTTTATATTCAAGGGAACAATCCAACAAAACTATACGTGGATTTTCAATGTAACGTCTCATCTTAGGATGGGTTACATCCTTATTGATCATAACACCCTTCAACACACTTGACTCGTCAATACTTCCACCGGGGATTTTCTCCACTTTAGCATATCTAAAATCGAAATTTGCATAAATAGATTCACTTCATATTTAAAAGTATCCTTACCGCTTTATGTCAACTTCTAAACGACCGTTTTCATTCAATGCCACAGTCTGGACAGCATCCAATGCAATTTTCACCGCTAAATCAGACCATTTTCCAATGAATTTTGTGCCTACGCAAGCCTTAACGACTTCAGCCATTTTTTCTTTGTTGTTTACATCAAGTGGTACACTAAGGTCTGACTGCAAGTGTTTGATGATGTCTTCTAGAGCTTCACGGTATGCACGAATAATGACTGTGGGATGTATTTGTTGCTGCAAAAATGGCTCAGCGGCAGCCAGCATTTCTCCAGCCAAAACAATTACAGAAGTGGTACCATCACCAACCTCTTCATCTTGTGTACGAGCAATTTCAATCATGCTCTTGGCAGCTGGATGTTGGACAGTGATTTCACGCAATATGGCATTACCATCATTCGTCATTACAATGCCACCCATGGGGTCCATAAGCATTTTTAACATAGCCTGTGGTCCAAGACATGTACGAATGACGTCCGCAATTGCCTATAATTGAGAAATTTCAACTTTTTGTATCATATGTTCAAGAATATTCGCTTATAAATTGTATAGTATTATGAGTCACGCTGCTGTATACTCACCTTTCCGGCATTTATATTCTCCAGCTGCACCTTGCGGCCAGATTCACGCTTAGTGTTTTGACCTAATATACAATATATTAGCTTTATCGCATTTGTATCATTGTAAACTTAAACTACTTACTTAACACAAGTATCGGTTGTTGTCCTCCAAACATTTTTAAAGATTTTTACTGAACTTTTTCACAGCTAATTCAAATCACTCGTGCAATACTCGCGTGCGGCTACTAATTGTCAAAAGAAAAAGGCGTTCGAGTGACATGAGCAATGTTTTGTGAGGTTATACGAACTTTCCACTGAACTGTACCAACTGTCAAATGACCACAGAATGAAATAGAAAATAACTGTTTACTTGCTTTGAAATGTGTGCGCAAGAATGAAATGAGAGATAACAACCCTATGTTGAGATGTGTTTATTATTAATTTTAAAAATTATTAATATTTTTACTATAAATAATAATTATTATTTAGCATTGTACTTCTTTGTTTAAAATTTTTGTTTAGCATGTTTAGTTTAAATTTATTTTATATTTAATTATTAATAATCATAAATTATTAAGTTTGTAACCTTGCTTTTAAATTTAAGAATATTTAATCGGACTAAATTTATTTTATTATAATAAGAAAATTATAATTATTTAACTAATCAATAAATAGTTATTTAGAGTTTGAATATCAATTTATGCTGCTTTTCCTTAATGAGCTAGTGTCAATATTTTATATTTTCGAATATTTCCAATCGCCCAAATATAAAGTCCAAAACAGCTGATTTTGTCTCATTTGTTTATACAAGTTTAACAACATTTTGTTAAAATGGACTCGAAGAAAATATCCTTTGGATTCAGCAAAATAACAAAAAAATCTAATTTGTTGCCGTCAAATAAAGATAAAGAAAAACAGGAAAATAAAATAGAACTCATAAAATGCTTAGAAGGCCAAGAAATAAAACTTTTAGAGTGAGTAAATTCAGTGCAATATTTAATAATATTTCTAACTAACTTTTAAATATTGCAGGGAAAAGAAAGTGGATGCTCCGATGGTCATACCATTGAAGGAAAACACAAAAACGTCCGCGGCACTTGCCAGTTTAATGAAAAGACGTGCTATCCTTTTAGGTGAGGCAGATGAGCTTCCACCTAGTGGGCAAACTAGTCATAAAAATAATGATAATAATGAAAATCATATAAATGAGACGTTAGACGAGAGAGCGGCACGTGAATTGCTTGCTTCCGTACAAAGTAAAGGCAATGAAACTATTGATCAAAATCTTGTGTTACCCGCGTTGAAAGCAGACGAATTACCACTTGATGGTGCCAAACAATCAACAATAGATGATTACGACAATGTTCCAATTGAACAATTTGGCAAGGCAATGTTGCGAGGCATGGGTTGGACTGAGCCTATTCAGAAGAAAGGTGAAACTCCAGCTGATGAAATGCTATTTGTACGACCAAAAGGCATGGGTTTGGGCGCAGATAAAGCACTTAAGAAACAACCGTTATTAGTGGCACCGGAAAAGAACGAAGTACTAGAAATAAAGAAGCAAGCGTATGTGCGAATTTTGGGTGGTAAACATAAAGACATGTATGGGCAGATTGAAGGTTTTGATGATCACGCCGGTCGTGTTATTGTTAAAATGGCAATAGGAGGCGGCAAAGAAGCCTTCAATGAGTTTTTGTGTCAACCTATTTCGAAGAAAGAATTCGCGCAGTATGGCAAATGCATCAGTAATAATAAAAATTAATGGTCAAATATTAAAAACACCAACTAATATTATGTATTTTTCAGATACTGCTAAATATGAAGAATACAAAAAAATGGAGAATGAACATGGACAAATAATAATAAAAAAAGAGGAAAGTCACAAAAAAACTTTATCTTTGAAGGATGAGATTAAAGGCGAGTATAAAAATAATAGCGATAACAAGCACAAATCAGAGAATAAGCATGGATATAAGGATGATAAGTCACGAAATAATGACGAAATTTCAGACAAAAACAGTCAAAAATATAAATATGACAATGATCGGGAACGCGAACGCTTTGATCAACACAGTAGTTCTCGCAGACAACGAAACGACGACCGACATAGTTACCACAGTAATGGTAATCGTGTTGAAGGGGACAGACGGCGTGATGGGTACCGGGATAGCGATTTTCGCCATTATGAATTAGATGAACAACGCAGCAGCAGCAGTCGCCGTGAATGTTACGACGATCGACGCAAAAACCGTGGTGAAAGCAAACGTAGATCAAGAGAACGCAGCAGTCGGACCGAACATGAGGAACGCCATCCGTCAGCTAGTAGCTACAGCAGGCGTCAGCAGTACACTGACGATACCAGTGCTTCTTCTGGCACTGATAGTGATTCCGACTCAGCATATGAACGTAAGCTGAAAAAAAAGTCGTCGAACCATAAATCGAAGCCAAAGAAGAAGAGTAGTAAAAAGTCCAAACGTAAACAACGACATCGGACGTCGGATACAGAGACTTCCTCTAATAGTGACAGTGAGGATGACGAAGATGCAAGTCGTCGCGAGAAAAAGCAACACAAAAAGAAGACAAAGAAAAGCAAGAAGCCACGTTCAAGATCACGATCCCATGATCGCACCGGTAGGAGGTGATTGTTGTAAAATAAAATAATAAATTCTATAACATATACTATATCATCTTTTTAAACTAAAATCAAAATTATTTTGTTTATAATTATAATAGGGATATTTATTATTGTGTAAAATGTCAACACTCACGACTCAATATTTTGCTTATATTTGTAAATTAATCATCTTTGTATTTTAATATGTATATTGCCCATAGGAAATATTTTATCTATAATTAAGGGTTCCAGTTCTTCATTACTTTCATAATTAATAAATCACATTTATATAGAGATTACTTCAATTTTTTATTTTATTTTAATGGATCATGATTATGCTGTAAGTAAAATGGTAATGATTTCCAAATAAAATATTGGGCGAAAGATTACTTAATGGCACTATGTTTAATGGCATTATTTTTGAGGAATTAATGAACTGATTATGTAGAATTTTGTAAAGATGTAGCAGTGGTTGTTTAAGAGTATCGTTTAGCTTAATTTATATCTAAGACATTAATTACAATTTTTGGTGATTCATATGTTGATGTTTTTCGGATTGTTGCTTTGAAGATTATATCCAAAAAACTTTCTTGTGGTGGTGCAACATTCAAGGAGAACATTGTAATATTGTATAATTTAATAAATTTGCGAATATACGCTTACGACTTGTTTTTTATATATCTCTAACTTAGTAATTCATTTTGTTTTTTAGTTTTTGTTTAGCTTTCAAAATGCCAAATGTTAAATGTATTAATATTAAACGCATTATCCGTTAATTTTTATAAAGATTTTCATAAATGATATAATAAAAATGAGTAGACTACAAATTTATAGCTAAAATAAATTAATTAAAAAATGCAGTTGGTTTTCAAATTAAAAATCTAAGCTGCGTTTTTAACTCTTTTAAAATTTCATACGCATTCACTATTACTTCAGATTTCTAATTCGCTCTTTAGTCACTTTTCTCATTTCTTTCACGCAATTTTTGCAATTTAGAGTTGAAAGCAAGTCCAAAATAGTCTTTGACCTTGTAGAGCAGATTTTTCTGTTGCATGCCTGGGTATAAGCACATTACCATAGTGATCACGTACATCAGTAGTAAATTATTTATTACGGTACCAATCCAAGCAAGTGTCAACAGTGTAACACTCATGATAGTGACAAACTGAAAATATAAGCAGTTGATTATTTCAAATAATGTTGACCGTATCTACCCACTTACCAAAGTTGATTTACGTTCCTTTGCTGAGAATAGATATTCATACCATCCACTAAGCAAAGTTTTTAAATAACACAATTGTGTGCATACGCGCTCAAATTGCTCTTCCTGATTGCCATTCCAATTATCTGGGCTGAAGAGAAAACGCGAAACCGATGGATACACGTAATCTAGTGCCAGCGAAAACAAACCCACAAGCGCCAGTGTTGTCACAGTAGACATATCCAATGCCCAGAGCAACAAATAAAAAGCGCTAATGGTTGCAGCAATGATTGCTGGATAATAATTTTTTTCCCAAGACAATACCGTATCTAAATGTACAATGAGATTACGCCATGGCTCCAAATCATGCTTTAATTTGTTGTATGCTCGTTTCTGAAAGTCATGGAATAAAAATTCAGTGAAGAATGTAATTTAAAAACAAAACAAAAAAAAAATCAAAATTATTTTGCCGACATAAGAGCAAATATTTTGCGAAGTATGTGTGTTTGAATATTAAATTAGCTATATGAAAATATATTTCTTACCTGTTCAACAGACATTTTTCCTTTTCAAAAAATGAGTCTTCAGAGCAGAATAAAAGATTTTGCAAAATTTAATGCTATGATTTTTGTCCTTTGGTAAAATCAATAGGCTTTTAAGCAGGAATAGGCAGAAAATATATCCACTTTACCTTTCTCGATCTGTGAGTTTTCCTTCGGATTGTATTGCGCTGCGATTTTCCAATGCGCTTTATGCGTCTTCGGTTTGTTGTTTTCTGTGTTTTTGTTGCTTTTTAAGAACCGTTCTCTTTGAAATTGGCAGGGATGATTATGCTAAAAATTAGTGATGTGTTTATTTTAACAAAATAATCTTTAAGTAGACTAAAATTCAGACTTCGTGTCTTTTTCAAACCGTTATGAAATTGAAAGCTGCCAATGCCTCATAGAACATTTAATTTTTCTTTGAGGGTATTATTATCTTAACGATAAAGAAGGTATAAAGATAGCACAAACATGGTTTTTTTAATTTTCAAGATTACTTTAATGCTACCGCAGTCATTTCGGTATAATATGGCACCATCCAAGGCACGGTTGCAATATTTTAGAATCCACTTTTCATTCGAAATTCTTAATAGCACTTGTCCCCAAAGTAATTATGGTATTATTTCTAATTAGATCCGCAGAATTCTTAATTAATTAACAGAAAATAGCAACAGATTTATAAGTAACTTAAAAGGCAAGAGTGTGCAAGGTGAAATTAAATACTTCTATTTCATTAACCTTAAAAGGGGAAATAGTAATAAATATACCAGTTCTTATGCAAACTTTAGTATTTCGAAAAAGAGCTGGCAGCTCCGTTACTAAAACCATAAATATTAGAAACTGTCACAACCTTGTTCTTCCACTCAATTACTCCGAAAATAATAGATGTTTTCTTTATATTTATGAAACTTCAGATTTATTTGAAACAAAATCAACGTCAATGTTTTATAAATTTATATTAAACAAAAAATAAAATACAAATTAAAATACATTTTCATGTTTTTAAGTAGCTTCAGTAAAGAACATATTTTTTGCCAGTATCTGACGTGACTTAAATATTTTACAGCTACAGACGATTTAAATTAAAATAAGTTATTAAAATCCAATTATCGAAGTGAATGTTAAATCTACAATATCTTCCCCGATACTTAACATTTTTATGTAAATTTACATTTTCTATGTATAAAATATTTACTTCTTTTACGTACTAGGTTTTTAATTTACTCTAATACAATGTACATTATAAGCAAAACAAGAAATTCAATAGGAAATATTAAAGCAGAAGGAGAGCCGCAACCATACTTTGCGAACAAACAAAAGAAAATGTACTCAACTCACTATGTACAGGCGTTACTTTAAACTTTCAGTTTTTGAAAGTACATTTAATATACATTGATATTTATAAACTTCAAATAAAAAATTCAAAATGAAAAAAAAAAAAATATATATATATATATACATATATATAACTATAAAGGCATATTGCTTTTCACTTGGCGTTTAATAATGGAATTTGAGCTGAACTCAATACAACGCCTGCACTGAAGCTTATATGGTAACTGAAAAGAAAACATCCTTCGTTGTCACTATGCGGTAGTGTGGATTTATATTTTTTCAGCTCTCTTTCTAACCTCCTGTACTGTTTTCCGCTGTGTCCTATTTAGGTTTTTTCCTCCTTTTCTTTGTTATAACGCTCTAGCTCTTTAAGGAATTGAGCTTTTGGTTTCATCACATTTGGACGATCCCCTCGACAATTCGGGCAGAACCACTTACCTTTTGGTTTCAGTACTAGTGAAACGCACGAAAAGTGGAACCACTCGATGGGGCACAGGTCATTATCGCAGAGTATCATTTCGCCAAAAGATATCTTCCAAACGAAAAATATAAAATTATGAATTTATTATAATTACTTCTAAATGTATTCTTTCACATACCTGATTGCATACACAATATGTCGGTTCATCTGGATCAATTGGATCCGGAGGTGGTGTCTCTTCTCGTACGCTTGCCTGCGCTGATGATTGACCACCTCGTGTCTTTCTTTTCTTCTTTTTGCCGGAATTGTTACCACTACCCGCTCCAGCTCCAGAAGTATTTCCACCACCAGCTCCCCCACTGCCACTAGCATTTTGATGCTGGGAGTTATGTTTTTTCTGCGCTGCACCACTACCAGCAGATGTTTTCTGTCCGGTTTGCCGTTCATTCGCACCTCCTCCATTACTTCCACCACCTTCGTTAGCAGAATTAGATTCATTTCCACCAAATTCCACATTACTATTCATAATCGCACTCTCATTACGCCTTCGAGAACGTTTGCTTGCCGAACGTTGACTTTCTAGGCCTGCCATTGATCCCGTCCCAGTATTGCTGGCGCCATTGACGGTACCACTACCACTGGTACCATTGCTTGCATGGCTAGATCGTTCAGAATTCGGTGTAGAGCCACCTCCACCCGCTCCGCTCGATGAACCACCTAAAACAAAAATTGGTGAATTTTCCTATTAATTTTTTATATTTTTATGAGAAGCAATTACCATTTGCACAAAATGTGTTGCTATCACGTGTTGGACTTGAAGCTCGCGCTTGTTTCGCTGGTGTTGGACCTACGATATCGTCAGCTTGTTGCAATTGGTCAATTCGACTCTGTTGCTGTTGCATTTCCTCTTTAATATCAAGATTCTTTTGATCAGTGTCTAGTTGGCGTGTTTTATGATCTATCAACTCCTGCAATAAATTTACTATTTGCATTTTTTCATCACCCAATTCTTGTGCTTGTATAAGGCTCTGTTGCATGCGTGCAATAGCTCTGGCACGTCTAGTACAATTCCCTTCACTGCCGTTATTATTCTGTAATGAACGCCACAAATCGTAATAGTGATCAACGTCACGTAGCAGGCCTGGAAATATAAAATTAATACGTATGTAAGATATTTCGCAATCGAATTTGAAAGGCAAATGTCCACAAAAGGTTATGTCGAGTTGATTATCAATCTTTCACAAATTGGAATACTCACTTCTGTACTGTACATCTATATCACGTATACGGGACAAATGCCGTTGCACATCATCTGGAAGATTTTCAACCGAATCTATATAATTATCGACATATGTAGCCGAATAGAGTAATGCTTCAGTTGAAACGGGATTCAACATTTTGTAAATGATAGTTTCTCAACTTTCTGGAACCACATTTAATAAAACTTGATTATTTACTTGTCCTATGATTTTATGCTTTACAGCAACGCTTGCTACTTTCGCACTTCAGTAAATATACAATGATGAATATTTTTCTATACATATATTCTGGAAATAAATTGGGGAAAATCTCCAAACTTTTCCTATTTGTTGAGATGTTTAACGAATCTGTGTGGCGTATTTGTGGAACGTGCCAGTGGTCCTCATTCGTCGACTGTACCAATGTGGATTTTATTTCTGCATTGTAATAGATTTCTTATAAGCAGCTGCAGGGTTGCAAGCCGAAAATTTTTATGAAATCTCTCAACACACTCAAAAAAAATCCACCAAACTAATAATCGTCTGGCGATTATATACAATCGATACATTTTGATTTGATAATCGTGCTTCCCTAGTCATTTCGCCGGTTATTTGATTTCATTCACTTTGCGTCTTTTGTACCATCCGGTCATTACATATAGAGGTTCGTTTGTTATTTCGCTTTTATCCGGTTTATATTCCTTGTTTGGTAACATTTAATTTTTTAGTGCCGCTACATTCGAAAGAAATTTGTGTAGTGTACGAATTTGCATCAAGGAAATTTTATTTAGTGCATAACCTAAAAAGTGCTTAACTATCCAAACGGTAAACTATAAAATTAAATTTGGCAAGTGTTAACGTGCGTGCATTTTTACGAACGGTGTCTACATTTTTATAAACTTTGACATTTGAATTTCTGTCGAATCTCAACATCAAAACCAATCAAAATGATCAGCAACACCAACTTCGCCGGCATCACCGATAACAACAAGCCCACTAGCAAGTAAGTGCATACATCAATGTGTACATATTTATTTAAGTGCAGAAATTTGGCTGTGGTTTTGTGAAAATTTTATAGTTCAAATAATGTTTGGTATACATAATCCACATAGATGCACTTGATCATATTTTCAAGTCATGTTTTCTGTATCCTTTTATATTGTATTCGCTAACACATGCGCGCGTAGAAAAGAGAAACATGATAAATAAAAGATGTCTACGGCTGCGCAGCTTACTTCTGGTATATTTGCCATAAATACCCTTCGAAATTGTACGACAAAAAGGAATGCCAATAAATGAGAGTGTAGAGCTAAAGATAAAGGACAAAGCATTCCCTGATGGACATTATTTGAAGATAAATTTACGTTTTTGTACTTATGTAAAAATATCTCTATTAAAATTGGATCTATGTACTATTTGCTGTACAACTTACAGTTTCAGTTAGTTTACTATATATATACATACATATATATTATATAGTTGTATATGTGTACTAAATTCAAACTTCAACTTGTAACGATAGAGTAATTTTAAATATATTAAACTTATAATATATAACTTAATATATGAAAAATACACATACATACATACTATATATACCTAATTTGGACAACATTTGGCATTTTGTTTAAGAATTATAAAACTATAACGTTTTTTGGGCAATTTTGGTTTATATACTTTCTATACATTGCACAATTAATAAAATTACAATATATACATACATACATATATTTCTTACATTAATTTGTAATAGTTACAAATCCTGTATTATTATCTCCCTTAAAGTTTTAGAAAGTCGATAAAATAATTTGAATTCTGAATTTTATTAGCTCGGTAGTTTAAAATGGTTAATCACGTCATTCTACTCGCCCATAATAATATGTATTACAATATTTTTTCAAATATTTTATATGTATATATGTATAACATGCAGTTTGTTTGTCTTATCGCTAAATTCGAAGAATATAGAGCGTTCTGCTGCGGTCCAATTACTAATTGTTTTCCTTTTCGCCTTTTGCGTGAATAACGTGAGAAGCGATAAGTGGATTGACGAGCAGCTGATATTATTGTTATTATTACTTTTCTATTGTTATTGTAAGACATGTGTTATCGGACTTCATGATTTCATGGACCAACACGCACACTTTTTTAGATAAACAAACTGCTAATTTTACTTTTTGAATTCTATGTAGCGCTAAATTGACCGTTAAAACTTTTTGAAAAATTTAAACAAAAAAATGTATTATATGACAAACTCAAACAAACACATGTTTGTAAGTATGCATACAAATGAAGGCTTATCTTTTTTCGAAAAATACAAGTCTTATCGCCGTCACACTTCGTGCTGGCTTGTTATTACTTTGACTACCTAAAACTTTCGCGTATTGAATACAGACGTACGTGTACATACACATGTACATGCGGCTACTTTTTTCGCGGCTGTTGCTCTCTGTTTTTTTTTATATTGCTCGCCGCCAATTTTCACACCAATTCAAAATAACGTTCGTTGGAGCTTTTGCATATGGGCAAATAGTGGGTGTCATAAGCGTAATTTTTAAAATTCTCATTACTTCGCTTTGATATACACATACTTTTGAACATAAATGTACATATTTGCTTGCTTGTATGTACATACATACATACATACAAATATAATTTATATATTGCACGTAATATCGGCTTCACTCACCAACTGAATTTGACCATACAAATATTATCGAACTTGACAGCCAATCTTTTATTTATCTCAAATTTGTTGTGGTGTTTTTGTTTTTGTCGTAATGATGTATATACTCGACATGTGGGGTTTCTCCCTGTCCCTTTTCCGTATTTTTTGTTTGCCTACTTGCCAGCTGCTGAGAAATAGGTACCTAGTTTTATTACTTCCATACTCTATCGTGGATTGCTCGCAATTAGTTTTGTTTGTTGTTGCCGATTACGGTGCTTGTCACCTCGTGGAGGAGGTCTTTATTCCATGGACTTTAAAGCACAATCTTGTGAGTCATGAATACTTCACATGTGTCGGTAAAAGCTTGCGTTTAATGAGTACATACATACATACATATGAACACACAATGGTTACATATTTACATGTACTATATGTACATAATACATTAATGGACATACATATGTACATATGTACATACATATACATAGATAGTAAATGAATACATATGAATATGTGATCGAAAAAGTTGCCCAAAATTGGACTTTCCAATAAAATATTGAATTACAGAATGGACCATTTTTATCCTAAGTATGTTTAGTTTTTTTTCGTATAAAATGACAGTCAACATTTTTCGTAAATGAAATTATCTTCAAAAAGTAAATGTCATGAACCAATCTAACGTTTCAAATAAAGAACCGATGAGATTTTGCAAATTTTATGCGTTTTTTTTTTTTTAAAAGTTTCTATTTATTTATTTTATTGTATTTTTAATTGTTTTTAATCAAAAAACTCATCACCCTGATATTTTTTATGAAGACCATTTTTCTACTTCGAATTTATAACGCTAGTATTACTATATAATTCTGCAGAACATGTTTCAAATAAAGTTTCATATACATCCATATTTATGAAGGGAAGAAATATAATTTAAAATTATGGCCGTGATGTGCTAAATCGCACCATCTTGGAGGCCACGTCACAGATCCACGACCATGGATAATGCGCTCACCAAAAATGTTCTAGAAACGAATTGTTTCTTTGGTTGTATGGCAAGTAGCGACGTCTTGTTGGAAACAAAGGTGCTCATTAATTATGGCTTTATAGCGTTCCCCATTGACTGAAACATTGTGGCCGGCTTAATTTTTTAAAAAATATTGACAAACCTACATCGATAAGCACAATTTTCAATCAGGATCGGTGGTCATCTCATTTTGAGTATAAACATCAATCGGCTACAATTCTTGCACAAGTTGGATTTTGTAAGTCCGCAATTCTAGATTCTTCCGCAAAAACTTTCATAAAGTCATATGGACACAGTTTCAATTATTGCATGCGGATGGACTTATTCGGGTCTTCTTCGATACTCTGCTTCACATCAGCGATAGCCTTTTCGATGCGCGCTCTAAGGATGCACATTATCCACTAGAATAAACGTAGCGCGAAACCGATTCATGGTTACTTGAGTTGCTGACTCGGCTGGGCCATTATGTGTTGACCGAATATTGAACTGAACCATTATTTTGGTAATAAATTAGCACGATTTGAAATCATTGTTCCCAAGTTCATTATAAAATAGTAAACTACACTCAAGTGACAGCTGTCAAAAGGACCAAAAACAAAAAGTAATATTGCATTATTTAAAACCACATGTTTAAAAGAAAACTCCCGTTATATATTTGCATATATTTGATCATTATAAATTTTATTTCAAAATTGGAACCCTTTACACCATTGAATGATTTTTTACATATATTTTTTTCAGGGTTGTTATTGAGTATAGTTCTGTGGCAGCTTCTGACTGCGGCACAAAATATTTAATTTAAGGCAAAGTGCTACATATGTATATACTCTTGATGTTGCACGTATGTGAAAGTGCCTTTTTATACCCTGAACAGAGTATATTAAGTTTGTCACGAAGTTTGTAACACCCAGCAGGAAGCGTCGGAGACCCTATAAAGTGTATATATATATAAATGATCAGTGTGATGAGCTGAGTCGATTTAGCCATGCCCGTCTATCTGTCTATGTATATACGAACTAGTCCCAAAGTTTTTAAGATATCGTTTTGAAATTTTGCAAACGTCATTTTCTCTTCAAGAAGCTGCTGATATTGGACCACTATAACATATAGCTGTCATACAGACTGAACGATCGGAATCAAGTTCTTGTATGGAAAACTTTCACATTTATTTTCTAAGATAATAATGTAATATACGAAGAAATTGTTCAGATCGGATTACTATAGCTTATAGCTTCCATACAAACTGTACACATAGTTACTAAAAGAACTATGAAGGGTATATTAGCTTCGGTGCAGCCGAAGTTAACGTTTTTTCTTGTTTTAAGTTTATTTGCTTCATTTTTTTGTTTGCAAATTGGCGTCACTAATGTCGTTTACTGTTTGTCAATTATTTCAGTCAAGGCAATATGTGCATATTGTGCTGGAACCATTTTTTTGCACTTAAAAAAATCAATGTAAAGCGTTGTTGACACTGTAAGGTCCTCCATGGACGTAAGAAAATCACAAAACTGTAAGGGGATTGCGTACAATGCGGTAGTAGGCCATTACTATAACAATAACATTACGTATGTATGTATTACGTTTCACATGTGCCATAGCGCAATGAAAGTCTCTTCTTGACCTTTCCCACGTCGAACCGGGGAACGATAGCTAGCGTGCCGACGACTTAACCTCAAATGCGATTGCTGTGGGTGTGCGTATTGGGTGGCATTAGACATCAGACGTGCGGCATATTCTTACATTTTGCTTTATTCTTTTTACTAAGACATTTTTTATTGTTATTGTTATATTTATTTATTTTTTTTTTTTATTTTGATTGCGATTTATTGATCGCATGATTGAGTGACATGCTTTTCGAATTTGCGTAGTGGCAGAATTTCCATTTGTGGCAAGTACATCGACATACATACATATGTATGTATATACATACGTATGTATGTATGTATGTATGTGCATATGCAAAATTTATACATAGCTCTGGCTTTATTTTGCGATAATTGCATGCGATCCGTGTTGTATTTGTACTTTTTAGTGCGTATTTGCCCAACCTCTCCTCAACCGATTAGTGGCGGCATTGTTTGTTGTGAGAACACTCCTTGAAGACTGCAATTAAGATTACATATGCTTGGCGTCTCATTTATTTACTTTTTTGTTTAATATTTAATTATGACTCTCCCATGAGGAATATATGAATTTTCCAGTCGTATGTTCATATGTTTTCACATTTGAACTTAATGGCGCGGAAAAGCAGTTTAATTTACTGAATTTGCTTCTAATTTGTAATAAGTGAGTCACTTTGCTTTTCAAATATGATCCCATATGCCGATTTTCCAAATGCGTTTATCGTGCTTTGTACTTTTATGGCTGTGTCTACATGAACAGAACAAAACGCGATCATTGTCAAGGACGGCTGTCATCATCTTGTGTCGATCTCTTGCGCTGTCATGCCATACGCTCATATTTACTTTTACCTACCCGTTTACGCATCATTGCCTCACTGTTTATGCATCGAATTAAAATTTTTTCCACCTTCCCACCACACGACGACCCTCGCCGCTGTGCCCCTACTCACTTATCCGCCTGTTCGGCTGTTGTTTCTCGTTACTTCCCTAAAATGGTTCGGCTCGTCAGCGATTGCCGGTGTGCCGAGTTGGCTGGCCTATTAATTCATTACTGCTTTCCGTCTTGTTAATTTCCGTACAGTTTTGTATATTTTTTCCAACGAAAAACACATAAAACTCGGCGGTGGTGCTTTCGCTTATATTTTCGTCTTTCTTAAACATAAGTTTCGTAATTTTTCACCCAAAATGGCTTTACAGGATTTGCATGTGCGTCGCGTGGCAGTTCCTCTTTTCGAATGCGTAACTAATGTAGACAGGTAAATAAGTGCAAGAGTGCATAATGAATTGTATAACACATATGTATGTGCATTCATATGTACATATGTAAAAATGTGTTTTATTTCAACGCTTCGTTTTATTTATTTCTTATTGAAGTGCCATTTTGGTAATCGATTTTATAAGTCTTCATAAGTTTCCGTTTGGTTTCCTGCTAGTGGAGTCCTATTGAAAAAGGATATGCGACACATTTGCTAAATTTTTTTCTCCTACAGGTTTACCCGGAAGTACATTAATGTTACTTACCAATTAAAACAACTCGTTTATTATTCGGTCAATCCAAGTGAAACTGAGTGAAAATTATTATCATTTTATATCATGTTATAAAATTAAGCCGGTCAGCACGAGTTATGTTCGTTAATGGGTTCGAATGTTAATTTGAAAGCACATATACCCCCTAGTGACTTCTAAACCATAACTCGGAGGCTATAAATAATAATTAATGCAACAGTCTGTTACAAATTGCACAGAAACGGGCAATTACGCGAATAAGTTGCATATCCTCCAATCAATGATAACTTAAGAGGTTACATACATACATATGTATGTAGGTTTCCACGGGTAAAAAAAAAGCCTTTAAAAAAAAAAAATCTGTATAAAAAATTAAATATTTTATTAGAACTTTTTATTTTTACAAACAGATTAATAGAGTATTAACAAGAAAATTCTTAAATTTTTGAAAAAAAAAAAATATTTTAAACTCGGCCATTTCAACGCCAGTGAAAATTTCGCTACATTTTTTTTCCAATGGTTGTAATCGAAAAAAATCCTTTGTCCAAGTCTTTAAGAATTGTTTCTCAAAGACCCTTGTAAAATTTCATGACGATCGGTTGAGTAGTTCTCGAAAAGACTTGCTAACCGACTTCAAAAACACAGTTTCGAAAAAAACGCGTTGAAAGACGGATCACTTTGCCTCGAGCGCACAAGTCCTCAAGGCTGTATCTCTGAAACAATTACTCGGATCTACTTGAGGTTGATTTAGGACAATATTCTAGAGGTGTTGTAGAATTTAATAAGAATTGAAAATTCGATTTTTTGAAACCCGTAAACCTATGTAACCCCTTAAGCTCGTCGAAAGTTAGAACGTACAAGAAAAACCGTTAACGCTGCACCGAAGTTATAATATTTTTCACAAATGCAAATGATTCGTTACAAGAACTTGATTCCGATCGCTCAGTGTATATGACAGCTGTATGCTATAGTTATTCGATCTAAAAATTTCTTCGGAGATTAAACCAGGTCAATTTTCGTAAATATATCTCGTCAAATACTACAAAAGTTTTCCACGCCAACACTTGATTCTGATTTTGTTGTTGTTGGGTCCGTTTCAGTTACGTAGACCCGACTGTCGTGTGAACGGGTTGATTCTGATCGTTCAGTTCAGTTTGTATGGCAGCTATACGCTATAGTCGCCCGACAACCGAGAGGCTGAAAAATAGGCAGACAGACAGACAGACGGGCATGACTAAAACGTCTCAGCACGTCACGCTGATCATTAGGTATATATTTTATATACATATACATATTTAAGGTATCCGACGTTTTCTTCTGGGTGCTACAAACAACGTGGCATACCTTATATAATCTATTCAGGGTTAAAAGTCATTTAAATTCAAGTAAAAAACAAATTTTATATGAAAAATATAAAAGCTATATTGATCTACTAAAAACGGTGTAAAAATTCTCAGAATTTTTGCCGTGTTGCTAGTCTCGCTATAATTGTTTGTGTTGGACCGAAATGAGGTTAATAACCTAAATACATATTTGTCAGACGTTAGTCATGCAACGAAACTTACTTTTCCACTTCCTACCTAGCTACCTACCAGTGTATTGAAGGGTAGTTGACATCACCGTACTATTGACACTTTGCCGGACAAATGAACATAGAAAATGCATTTGTATGTTCGTAAATTTGTGTATTACGTACATATGTAAGTATGTATAACAGCTTTCAGTTTCAAACTAACAATTTGTCCATTTTTTGTTTCCTAAAAAAATTATACGAGACACTACTGAAGCCATACCTTTCCAAAAATGACAAAGTATCGACATGTTTCACCTTCTTTCCTGCATAATTCGCTACCTAAAAAATTCATTAACCGCATTAAGTGCACACTCTGCTGTTTTAAGGGTGGTTTACGCTTATGTTCGTTGTCTGGTGATCGACTGCTGTCGATACATAATGAGTGTCTCGTACTACCCATACCTTTGTTTTTATGCTACACAGTCTACGTTGAGCGCATAATTTTAGGTTTTAAGACAAATATTCAAATTTATTATGCAAGGCAACTTCGTTTCCTTTGTGTGACTTTATACACCTGATTAATTATTGGAAATTCATAAATGCACGTATTTAAAGGAAATGATTGACAGTTTGTTGCGTATTTCATGAGTTATATTTCATTTTAAAATTTAAATCAGTAAACGTTAAAAATTTAATGTTCAATTAAAAGACTTACGCCAGACAAATAACGAAAAAAGGCTACTCAAAGTTGAGGCCTTTGCGGAATATATGAACATTAAAACAAGAAAAACGTTAACCGCGATTGCAATGATGGCAGTGGCGCAGCTACAACTTCGGGCGCCCGAGGCCAAAGATGTTCTGCCGCCCGCCTTTATCTACCTTCTGAAGTTTCAAAATTCTCACAATACGGTTTTTGATGAAATTGATAGTAAATTTACGAGACATCTTATTAAAAGCCATAGAAAAACACATTTTCGCCCTATATCTTGTACACTTTTGACACAATTTGCAGGAATTTTTGGCCGAATTGGAGTTTTAAATAACAGCGAAGATCGTTTTGCCGCCCCCAAGACGTTGCGCCCGGGGCGAAAGAAATTATCCACATAAGAACTGGATTTCGATCGGTCAGCTTGTATAGCAGCTATTTGCTATAGTTGTCCGATATCTGCGGTACCGACAAATGAGCAGCTTCTGCGGGAGAAAAGGACGTGTGCAAAATTTCAGATTTATTTCTCAAAAACTGAGGGATTAGTTCGCGTTTATATAGGCGTTCATGCCTAAATCGACCCATAGACTGTCACGCTGATAATTTAAATATACATATGTACATACATATACATATTTCATAAGGTCTCCGACGTCTCATTCTGATTGTTAAAACTTCGTGGCAAACTTAGTTTACCCTGTTCAGGGTATGAAAATTAAAGAATATTAAATAATCTTTTTGAAAGAAATTTTAAAAATATTTCGAAAATTTAAATTTTCATTTCAAATAATCACATAACCAAAAAAACTAAATAATTTTGATTTTAAAAAATGTTACATTAATTCCGTGCTTTTGTAAATGCACGACAGGAGAACACTCGCTAAACTAAAAAATTCATTGAATTGCAAATCGCTAGAAAATGCCGAGTCGGTGCACTCAATAAATTATATTATAAACTACGCTAATCACGTGATAGTAATCACGCGCAGCTGCTCTTAATAATGTGTGTATGTAAATATGTTGTGATCGTGGAGCTGCTGTTAGAAAGAACATTAAAAAATGGGAAAAAGAAACATCCGACGCTGTTAACTGCAAAATAATCGCAGAATGTATGAAATTAGTTTTGCGGCAAAAGGAATGCTGACTTCAGAATAAACGAGCGTTTAACTGCAGAAAATCATTATGTAAGAATTAAAAATGCAGTAAAAAGCGTCTATGGCAGCCGGGCATACCAGGAAGCGATGCGCTTGCGTTGATAACAATTAAAAATAATGAATGAAGGCGAGAAAAAATTGAAGTTTAATAGCGAGTAGTGATGAGTGCTGCCAAAGCAACTCAAATATGTACTACAAAAGAATAAAAATAAAGAGTGCAAAAATATATAAATAAATGCTGAACAAAATACAAAACTTAAAAACGTATTCACAAGAATTTATTTTTAATAAAAAAAATATTTCACGCAATAAAAATCCTTTATATAATTCCAGAACGCCATAAAGTATTAGAAAATAATCGAAGCACTTGCATATAATTCTTGGTGTTAGCTTTCGAATGCAACCCGGCTACAAATATGAGAAACACACCCATTATCAAGCCATCGAACATACACGCACTTTTCGTTGTTGTTGGGCAGCGAATGCATATTTCTTTCACGTGAGTTGCGTGAGCGTATGCACGCGTGCAATTCCTTACCAACCTTAACATGCACTAAAAAGCTGCCGTAGCTGGCGTATAAACTGTGCGTGTGTGTGTGCATGGAAAATTACAAATGGTCATGCCATTGTTTTATGAAAATGGCAACAACAATAATATTAATAATATGCCCATGCGGCAGCTTATTTAACTTAACTCATTACTTATGCTATAAACGCACTTAGTAATGGAATACTTGGACTTTGTTTGCTCCGTGTGGCAATAAGTTAACGTCACCGATGCACCCATGATGGTGACGTATGATAATGTGGTATTGAAATATGCGTTGCGGCAGACCAATTGTGCGTCGTATTGCAGTTTATTTTATTATTTGGCCTTTCCCTGATTTGAGCCTAATACGCAGACATAGCAAAGCGGACGATGATTTTATGACAAGTTATGTTCTGTATTCACATTAAACAAAGTACTATATTCCTTACATACTTATAATAAATTTATTTGTCTATTAATTCTATAAAAAGTGCTTAAGGGGTTAGGCCGAAAAAACGAATTTTCCAGAATTTAAATTTATTGATCCAAAACTTTGTTATTTTAAGACTTAGTATTAGTAAAAATATTTATTTGCAAAGGAACTACAGCTGATCTCCGGGAGCTCCTCTCAAAAAAGACGTTTTGCGGTGATCCTTTTATCTCTGAACTGGTTTCTCTGAAATTAAAAAACCAAACAGATTTCGTTAAAGTAATGTAAGTAATCTAGTAATTAATCGAAGGAACAAGCAAAACAAAATTTTTTGACAAAATGAGGGTTTCTAAAAATAATTGATTTTTGACTAAAATTTCGACCTTAAATTGCTTGTAAAAAAATATTTATCGGTGGGAAAAAATCTTCGATTAATTACTAAAAAATATATTTAAGAAAATCGTCTTAAAATTTGAGACTAATCGGTTTAGCCGTTTTCGAGTAATGTTGGTCACCGACTTTGAAAACACCATTTTAAGAAAAACGCGATTAAAGTTTGTAAACACTTCCAAGCACTCTGAAACGCCTTTTCAAATTTGTGGCACAAAGGATTCAGTCAAGCTTGTGATGTACTTTTATTTAATATAAGTATTTAGTGTAACAGTAAATTTGTCTCAAAAGTTAAGTTTTTAAGGTTCAAAAATCATCAGCTGTTTCCGAAGTTTCTTCTTCTATTACTATACTTGCTTTGATGCTTTTACCTTTAGAGCCATAACCTTAAGTCAACTTACAATCGTTCAGGTCAGTTTGTATAGCAGCAATATGCTATATTGACCTGAACAATTTGTTCGGAAATTGTGACGTTTATGTAAAGTTTAGTGAATATACATACATATGTATGTATATTGTCAAATAATGCTAGGGTTGAGATTGGAGAACAAAAATAAAATTTTATCATCGAAAATTGCTTTGTTGTTTTTCAAAATATTCTCCACTAAAATCTTTAAACTTTTGCCTACGTTTGAACCAATTGGCAGTACTTTTGCCACTGTGATTGAGATATCTCCAAAACATGGATTCTGAACGTTTCAACCGTCTCTTCAGGTGTCGAAAAATATTGACCCCTTAGTTTATGTTTTACGTATAGGAATAAAAAGAAGTCATTCGGTGCCAAGCCAGTACTCATCAAATCAGTGCTCAAATGCAGTTTTTTCAGTCAATAGGTCAGAGAGTGATCCGTCTTCGGTAGTTAGTTTTTCCTTGATTTTTTGGTAGACAACAGGCAAATAAATGGTTGCGTTCCACTCAGAATATACTGTTCTGGTTTGTTCTAGTGGTATGGTTCCGACATGACTTGTTTTTCAAAAAAAAAAAAAAGAAAAAAAAAAAAAAACAGGAAACCATTACCAGGCAGCTGGAAACACTCATACAGTCTACTGCTGTAGCGTAAATCTATAATTCATCATCTGTCACGATGTCATAGACATGTTTCGAAGCACCGCTATCGTATTTTTTCTCACGTCCAATCGACATGAGCGTTGTATAGGATCCAACGTTAACCTGTTTTAGAGTGATCTATAACCTGTTGTTGTTGTTGTAGCGGAAGAATTCTGCCAATCAACCGTTCTTGACCGGATAAAAAATCTGCGTCCGTTCCGGTTACATATACCAGATTGTCGTGGGAATGGTGATCTACGTCCTCGACTGAATTCACTATACCATCGATAAATACTGCTCCCTGATGGAGCTTCATCGCCAAATTTTGAACTAAGTTCATCGATGCACTGTTGCTGTGTTAATCCACAACGAAAGTTGTAAAAATAATATATATATATTTTTTTTTTTTTTTTTTAAGAAATTTGTACAATAATAAATTATTTAACAAATAAATATTTAGCAGCGCTAGCAACAAGGGCCTTCGGCTGTCTGTAATCTAATATAACGTTAATGGTTAAGGTGTTAGTAGAGCTAACTACGATTTATTCTTAATATTAAATATGCTTTAACAAGTCAGTTTCTTTCAACAATTTGTACATCTTTAGAACGTTTGTGATGTTAGCCTCTCTCAAAAGGTCGAAGGGATCCGTTGTACTCAGGATCTCTTTAAATATAAAAAATAATCGCGCGAAAATGTTCGCAATTTAATCCCATTGCTCGAGGAGCCAAATCCCGTAAGTTGAGGTATGGTTCGGTCTAATGCCATAATTTCTATAGCTGACTTCTATTTGCTTTGCAAAAGTAATATAACCATAAAATATATTATATTTGTATATATGTAAGTACCTACTTACCATACACTCCTGTCAAACTACGGTAACTAACACCCAAGTAAATAAATCCAAAACTAACTGTAAGCAGCAGGCATGAATGCACGAAGAAATGGATGACTGAAGTTTTGAATGACTAGTCAGCAAACAATAATATTTAAGAGCATAAAATTGAGTGAAGCATATACACACATATGTATATGTAGGTATGTGTGTGCGCATGTATGTATGTATGTAACCACATCATTTATCTGCGCTTAAGACGCCAGCGCGACATTGACTCCAGCCTCGTGGAAGTGCTAAACGCTTGCTTGCCACCTTTTTAACGGGCATTGGCGGCTGCGCTGACTGCTGGCGGTTGACTGTTGGTTTTGGGTTATTGAACGGCTGTTTGCATGCACAAATGACAATGCAAATGCATAACTTGTGTGGGCAAACAATGCAAATTCTAAGCGAGTTGAGTTCTCCGTTTGCTGCCGCAGCCTTCAAAATCGCTGTTATCTACATATGTACATATGTACGCATACATAAATATGCATAATGCTTATATAAATATGTACATACATACATATGTATGTATATGTTAACTGTCGGATGCTGGATATTGGTGGTTTCGTTGATGACCGTTGGCGTCTGGAGGTGGCAACAGCGCTAAAAAATTTTGCAGGCATGTGGGCACAGCTGTTTGTGGCCTGCCGCTGCTGATGCCTCATACCTCGCTCTACCTTTGCCTATTTTTTCTGTTTGCTTTGTTGTTTATTTTTATACATACACAGACATATTTCACTACCGCAAGTTTTATTATAATTTTAGCAGTTTGTTGCTGTCATTTCTGTTCCTCAAGTGCTTGCAGTGCGTTTGGCAAAATTCAAGGCAGCTGGTTCCAGAGTGTGGGGCCGGCTTAAGTTTTCAATAGCTTTGCAAATAACAGCTGAGTAGATAAAATAATTTGATAAATAATGCTTAAACACATTTTTTACTTTTGTTGAAATTCAAAAGAGTGTTGAATTGAGTACTCACTTTAATGACTCTTAAATAGCAGTATTTAAATAATACAAGTTTATTGTTTTGATTTTTGCAAATTTGATTAAATTTACAGGGCCGGTTAAATATGTAGCTGCTCTGTCGATATTTCCTAGCAAAAGGCTATATTTTCTCGAAATTTATATATTGGGTTTATGATTATTTCTATACTTTGCCAATAGATGGCGTAACTTGATTGTTATTATATTGTTCCATAATTGAGAACATGCGTTGGAAAGCTACTGCCCTTGTGCGTCTTTTTCAGTGTATGTTCTTCATTTAAAGCGTAAAGAACAATAAATTTTTTTCCTTCTTTGAGTCGAACTTTGTACCTGAAAAAAAGTGTTTGCCGTGAAACTCTTCTTCATGACTTTAGTATGAAGAAGATCTCGGCAGAGAGCCATCGTATTTTGCTTAAAGTTTACGGAGAGCTTTCTCTAGCTGAGCGAACGTGCCAAAAGTAGTTTACACGATTTAAAAGTGGTGATTGTCGCTTGTTAGACGAAGAACGTTCAGAGCGGCCAGGAAAGTTTCAAGATGAGGAAAGCATTACTCAATGAAGATTGTTACCAAACACAAACAGGATTCATAGAATAGTTGGATGTTGCCTAAGCAGCAAATTTCAGAACGTTTAAAAACCGCCGGAAACATTCAAGTGCCAGGAAATTGGGTGTCAAGAAACGTTGAGAGACTTTTCATGTCAATCAGAAGTCGTATTAGCGTCGGATTGTAACTGGCGAAGAAAAATGGATCTATTACGACAATGATAAAGGCAAAAATTAAACCTGGTCAAAAATCCATGACACCAAGGTAATACTCTGTATGTGGGATCAGAAGGGCGCGCTGTATTAGGAGCTTCTAAAACCGGATGAAGCAATTAACGGGGACACTACCGGCAACATATTATCAAACTGAAGCGATCAATCGTCGAAAAACCTAAAATTTGCGACTAGATACAAGGTAATAATTTTCCAACTCCTAACCGGCTGGAAATTGCCTCACCCGCCTTATAGCCCAAACGTTAACCCTTCTGATTACCATTTGCTCCACTGGAATACGGTTCACATCAAAACAGGGTATTAAAAATTGGCTTGGTTCATTCTTGTCAAGCCGGCGGTGATCTTTTCGGATGTCATTCGCGAATTGCCTGAAATATTCTTCAGATGTAATAATATATATATAAAATTTGTGGTTTTAGACCCATAGTCTCTTAGGCAAGGTTGTTCAGAATGATCCGTAGAACATTTCCTGCATACGCGATTTTTGCGTTTTTTCCGTGCTACCTGTAAATCAAGCCGCTCTTCCTCCTTATTGGCGCAGACGGATAAACCCGCTATAATATACATATACTGTAGGAGAAATATTAATTTTGGCATTTTTGACTGATTAAGTTAAAGTGTAGAGTTGACTACTGGACACAATTGATTTCCAAATGTCGTATCACATATCCCTTCAATTTTAGTGACGCAAAAGCACATTATGCTTGTGTAGTCCAGAGTTAATGAGTAACCTCAGCACGCAATTCCCAATGCTGCAGGCACTTAATATATTTTAACATGAGCCTTTTTCCAATTTTAATTTCAATACCAATTTCCTTTTCAATATAAACCTTTCTATTATTTATTCAAACTACACATGCATATGAACATGTACATAAGTATATATGTATGTACATATATGTCCGTACATACATACATAGTTTGGCAATTTTGAAACAGCGGGTGGCCAACAAAACTCAGCTGGAACAATCCCCAATAGTCATACATATGTACATATTTATAATGTATGCCCCGGAGACTTGCAAAATCTGCGAGTATTTTCTCCCTGCTATTTTGCACACACACCCTTGCCGTGCGTGATTGCGTGCGAGAGAGGCGCGCATGCCAAAAATTGCTTTCATTTTACAACTTCGGTGCATAAAATAATGATGCCAACGCGCAGCCGATCATATTGGCATTGTTGTTTTTTCTTCTTTTTGTTATCCCACTTACAACAATTGCACTGCACCGATGTGTCCTATATGCTGTATATACTTGTATGTATGTATGTACATATGTGATATGGTGAAAAAGGAACATTAATTGTTTTGCCGATTTTCGAGAATGATAAAGTCACTACAAGTTGAACGGCGAAGAGAAAGGACAACGCAACTTGTGTTTCGTGGAAGAATCACGGGATAAATGCATTTTCAGTTGCCTTCCTATCGTTGTTGTTTAATTACATGTGCGTGACACGCCCTTTGGTGATTATGTACGTATATTTAGAAGTACTATGTCTGTCTGCAAGCGCATTTGTCAGTGGCAACATGTTATGTTGCATTATATTGAAAGTAATGATAGTTGTCAGTGCCTGTTCTGAACTGCATTTTTGTAGCTACCTGACAGTTGGCAATAAATCCGTTGTCATTCTATAAATTACACATTGGAACGGGAATAGAATTGAAATAGATTGCTACTCTCTTTTTTTCTAGTTATAACGGGTGATCCAAGTAGAGGTACTGTTTTCAAAAGCCTTTTTTGACAGATCACGCGTGAGTCATATCAAGCTGTCATGTTAGTTTAGTTCAGCATTGTTTGGCAAATTCACGTTCTCTGAAGAATGTGTTTCGCGCGTTTCGCCCAACTTATGGTCAGCATATTTGGCTTACTGCGTATCAGTGCTATTCGCAACTCCATCATCCAGCATTCATTATTGGATAATATTCGACAGAAGAGACCACGTTCAGCACGCAGTGAAGAAGATATAGCAGCCGTAGCTGAGAGCGTACACGAAGCTCGTGAAGAGTCGATTCGGCGCCGTTCGCAGCAACTCGGACTGACGTATGGAAAGAATTGGCGTATTTTACGTCGAGATCGCCTTGTTCCAGAAAGATCCAACGTTTTCGAGCCACATTTTGTTCAGCGATGAGGCCCATTTCTAGTTCAATGAGTATGTAAACAAGCAAAATTGTCGCATTTGGGACGAAGAGCAACCTGAAGAGATTCAAGAGCTGCCATTTGATCCAGAAAAAAATAACGGTTATGTGTGGTTTGTGAGCCTGTGGAATCATCGGCACATATTTTTCCGAAAATGATGCCGATGAGAACGTAATCGTCATTGGCGACCGTTATCACGTCATGATAACCGACTATTTGATGCCTGAAATTAAAGGACGTGATCTCGGTGATATTTGGTTTCGACACCACTTCCTACACATCAAATCAATGGATTTATTGAGAGAACACTTCGGTGAGCAGGTAATTTAAAGTTTTGGGCTGGTAGATTGGCCACCGAGATCGTGTGATATCAAACCTATCTAAAGTCTATGCGGACAACCCCGCTTGGATTTAGGGCTTGGAGCAAAACATCACGCGTGTTATTCGCCAGTTATCAGTCGAAATGCTTGAACGAGTCATCGAAAATTCGACTCAACGGATGAGACCAAAGAATGTTTCTTCAAATGATTATAAACATTTCCCATTAAATTTGAAGTTTCTGTGTTTTCTCTTTAAAAAAATAGGGATTCTCGAAATGGATAACCTTTGAAAGCATTTGCCGAGTTTTTAGTTTATATGAGGGTAGTTCATTAAACAATGAGATTATGTATTTTCTTCCCAAAAATAATAATGGTTCACGATATAAATGTTTTTATTGTTTTAAATCTTCTGCTGTTCCGTTATATTATATGAGTTTTAGAAACAGGACAATGTTACTGAGACGCATATTGTAGAAAGCAAGTAATTTCTGCCGCCCTCTCTCCTTAAGTTTAGTTTGATATTCGCCGAAATCTACCTTATTTTTTGAAGAAGCCGATTGAAGGAATTGCTTTGATGTGGAGAAAAGTTTGCAAGGCCATGAATTATGAAATTGCTCTGCCTTATTTTTTTATTGTTTAAAACTTTTGAGCACATGTAATTTAAGTCGAGAAAGCTCGCGGTATAAAACTTACTTTTCAAGGTTTTCGTTGCCGTACATCATTTTTGAATTTCTTACTTCACGCTTGGTAATAATAGCTCATAAATTTTTCCTTCCGACATGATGAATTAACTTGATGTCGGCAATTTTTTTTTCTTTATAATCACAGTGGTTTTTCGGACCAATCATTAACTGCATAGCATATATTTGTTTAGTACCGATGTATGTACAGCATTCCCTGCCTAAACGCAGCACGCTTCAACAATTTTTAATCTTGTATATTAATTTTTATTTTTAATTTGTATATTTTATTTATTTTTAAATATTTTTTCTTCAGTATCTATGTCATATATTCAAAAATGGAAGAAATCGGATAATAACCACGCATGACCTCCCATACAAAGGTTATGTTGAAAATCACTAAAAGTGCGTTAACCGACTAACAAAAAACGGATCTTTATTCTGGAAGAACTATCAATTTTTTAAAAATTTAAAATGGGCCGGTTTGGACCAAAAACCATATCTCAGGAACTACAATTTCAATTTTATATAATATTTTCTTAACACCCTGATGACATGTACGAAATTTAAAAAATATAACGCTGAATAATCTCTGTATAATATATACATTAGGAACCAATGATGATAGCGGAATAAAACTTTACACAAATACGGTATTTGAAAAATATGTAAATGACGGATAATGAAATCTCGATTATCACTTTATCATGCGAGAGTATAAAATGTTCGGTGACACCCGAACTTAGCCCTTCCTTACTTGTTAATCTTGTATATTAATTATTATTTTTAATTTTTATATTTTATTTATTTTTAAATATTTTTTCTTCAGTATTATGTCATATATTAGAGCAGGTCGATTTTTTTCTACAAAATCGCATGTGCGGGAAATGTTCTACGGATCATTCTGAAGAACTATCAATCTAAAACCGGTTTCGGGCCAATCATTTTTAAGGCGAAGTTTAAAAAAAATCTGAATAATCGATTGCATGGGAAATATGTGATATACATACATCTGTATGTATGTGTGTATGTGTGTGTGTGTATGTGTGTTATTAAAATTTCATACGGAGGCCTCAACTGACGCAGAATTTTTATGATCCCTAAAAAAACTTCGCCTTAAAAATTGTTAGCTCCAAACCGGTTTTAGATTCATAGTTGTTCAGAATGATCCGTAGAACCTTTCCCGCATACGTGGTTTTTCCGTTTTTTGAGTCCCTGTTAATACTTCAAAAACTGTTACTTTTAGCGAAAAATGTTCGTTCGTAAAGCAGGAATTTTAATATCATTATTTCAGTTCATATTTTTTTTAAGTGTTTTGGCGGATTTTTTTTTAAATTTTTTCCGATTTTGCGTATGTCTCAAAAAGTATAGAAAAAATTGTCTAAAAAAATAAAAATAACAAGAAAAAAAAACAAATAAAAAAAGTTTATTCAGTTCTCAGTTCTAATAAGCCGTGCACTACTGTACCATACGCTGCGGCAACAATATCGACCCCACATAACCTTAACAAAAAACACAAATATTGCATCGTGTATACTCTTTTGTATCTAGCAGCATACTCGTATGCACCAGTGTAACAGCTATAATGACGTTTTTGTGGCATGTGATATGTGGCACGCGATCCACCGATTTTATTTTTGATTTGTACTTGCAGCTTTACTCTGTTTGCCTATTAGTATTTACATACATACGAGTACATACAAATAATTACACATAATTTTCCTAAAATTTAATACACACACATGCCGAACGCTTTGTTGCCGTGGCACTCGGGCCACTGAACTCGATTCGTGCCAATAACAAATGGACAAAGGCTTTGTGTGATGTTGGTCACTGCTGGAAATGTGAAAATGCACAATTGCATAATAATTTTTACTTTATTTGCAGCATTTTTTTGTTATCTCCATTCATTTGCGATATTTTGCAAATTGCAAGTTAGATTAGTACCCGTTTTACGACTCTATTTAGTTGTGAAAAATGAGAATAAAAAATATATTATTTATTTTGCCGCTTTCTGAGATTTATGCACTAATTATATAGTGATTCAAGGAAATTTATTGCTTTTGAAAAAATTACACTAGTTTACAGTCATTTTGCGATTGTGCTAATTTTGGTTTGCTAAAACCGAAAATGAAAGCAAAAATTTCTGAACACGTAGGATTTTTTGTATTGTAATCAAGAGGATTATGAGTCAAACCTAATTTACTAAAATGATAAAAATAGCTGTACTTGAGAAAAATTTTTGGACTCAAATTCATAATCAAGGCACCTCAAATAACGAAATACCAGACCTCATCAGTCGCAAATTTTTCCTCCAAATTTGTTGAGTAGTGTTATCTAATTGGAGAAGCCAATCGTTTCTTCTTTCGATATTTGGCGTCAATTCGAGATATCAAGGGCTGCCAGATCCTTCTCCACCTGATCTCTCCAACGGAGTGGAAGTCTTCCTTTCCTTCGCTTCCTCCCGGAGGGTGCTGAATTGAAAACCCTCAAGACTGGACTGTTCTCTTCCATTCGGACAACATGACCTAGCCAGCGCAGCTGCTGTCTCTTGATTCGCTAAACTACGTCAATCTTTCCGTATAACTCGTACAGCTCGTCGGGAGAAGAATATACTTTTCAATTGCCTACTCAGTCCAAAATAGCACGTGTTTGCAAGAGTGATTCTGCGTTGGATTTCAAGTGGTGGAGGTAGTTGTAGGATTATACCCAATTCCCACTCTTGTGTCCTCGTCGCGCTCACTGGAAACGTGAGTAATCTTTGTGTAAAATGCGGTAGCCAGCCCTGTGTGGAGCCTGCGGTCACGGCTAAAAGAGCCACTACGACATAATCGGTTTAAGGGTTGGCTATAGTCTAATTGCAGCGTCTGTTCACCAGAGGTGCGTCTGCGAGCGGGCGTCCGTCTTGAAACAAGCGGTTCGCTATATAAATGTGTCTAAAGCTGTATACCACTCACCTAGCGAGGTTGTGCGCTGGGTTTGGAACCCGTTACGTAAAAAACCACTCCCAATAAAAAGGCAACAACAGCCTCGGAATAAATAAGTCCAGTTAATTTTTTTTATATCGACGCCCACACACAATGCGAATATCCCATGTTTCAAAAAGGTGACAAAGAAGTCACCAATATAACAGTAACCACACATTTGTCGTGCAAAATGTCGTAGGCAGACTTTCTGCGAGCAAATTTAGGTATATGAGTGCATTGCCTTGAAATACACTTTGAAAGCAAAAAAAGTAGCAAAACCCATAGCAATAAAAAGTAACAACACTTTAGAAACAAGCGATTAACCAAGGTGAACGCTATTTGTGCAAAAACAAAATAATTGTTCGATGAAGACTGAAGTCTCGTTGTTTGCAAAATACATGCAAACTTACATATTGTTCATAGCAGACTAAGAAGAGGGTAGCAAAACTGTTAGCTGCTTAGTCATTTAGTCAACATGCATAACCTTTTTACTTCATCCTCAGTATTTAAGTGAAGAACTTCTCAGTTTACTGCATTTACAACAAAGTCACAGTAAGGTTATGTGCTGAACTACGTACATACATATGCATGTACTTATGTATACAGTCGTATAGACCACCGCTTGTCGTAGTGGCTTCACTTGTTCGTCACCGTTGTGTCTTTACTATCTGCTTGCGCCTGTTTGGCTTCTCGAACTAGCTGGTGCAATGTAATGTAGTTGATATACTACATACATACATATGTACTCCATACAACATCAGTCATCACCAACTCCGGTGATTAGTTCTTAGCTATCAAAAGTCTTTCTTGCCTGTGCACATCACGCTATTTCAGTAATTAGAGTATTAGAGTAAAGTTGCACAAAAGAACAATGCCTAGCACGGTTCTATTTTTAAACGATTACTCATTGTAAGTATTATTGACATTTACTTATTTGCGATTATATGTATATACTTATATATTTATACTTAGCAAATACCTAGGAATCAAAAATAAGGCATAACCTCAACATTGGTGTATTTTATATGGTCGCGCAATGCTTGTATTACATTGTTAGTGTCAGTACTTTATCTTATTATATTCAAGTGTCTTTGCAATCGATCTATATTTTCATTTTAAAATATTTTACTAGTATTTGATGGTTATTTAAGGGGTTACATGGGTATACAGTTTTAAAAAAATCGAATTTTTTTATTGTCTTATTAAATTCTACAACACCCCTAGAACATTGTTCTAAATTTTCAAGTTGATCCGAGTAACACAGCTTTGAGACCTTGTGCACTCTAGGCTAGCTAGGCTAAGTACGCCGTCTTTAAACGCGTTTTTCTCGAAACTATGTTTTTGAAGTCGGTTGGCAAGATTTCTCGAGAACTACTCAACCGATCTTCATGAAATTTTACACAGGTCTTTGAGATACAATTCTTAAAGACTTAGAAGAAGGATATTTTTCGATAACAACTATTAGAAAAAAATTTCGCGAAATTTTTAATTTTTTTTGTAAAAATATCTGCCAAAAATCCCATCCAATTTTCAATTTTTCTCCTTCGTCCAAGTTCTAAGTAAAGATTTTAACTAAAACAAGAATTTTTGACACTTAAGATGATCCGGTAAGGAGTTATCCTGTCAAAGCGGACGCATTTTTCCCACGAAATAGTGACATTTGTAGATATAGCTAGCCAGACATAGGCAAGTCTATAAAGAAGATACTGTAGAAGTTCCAGGTAAATCGATGCAGTGGAACCTGAGCAATCGTGGGTGAAAAGGACAGTTTTGAGAAAAACGGATTTACAGTTTCAATACCGGCTGAACCAGTGTGGGTGCCTGGTCAGCAAAAGATCTAAATAATTTGAATTTTGAAAAATCCTCTTGCGGACATATTATTGAATAGCGAAATTTTGAAAAAACAAAAAATCGTTTTTTTATTTCTAGACCAGAATACCCCATTAAACCTGGAAATCACAAAAATGAAATGATGTAACAAAGATGGCTTTTTCTTTTTTACCTTGCCTCCACTGTCTTTCTGATCTACCGATTTAATCTCCTTCCATTTTATTTACTTTGCAAGCAGTTTTGAATTTGTATTGTTCTTCGTCTGCGCTTTTTATCTTCTGTTATTATTTTGCTCAATAATTGTTTTGTTATTTGTCCTATTTGTTGCAGAGTAATATTTATAGCACTACAGTTGCTTGAGAATACATTTCTAATCATATTATTTTACTTCTCTTTCTTTCTAGGTAAGTCTTTCAACTACTATATGTGAAAATCTTTTCTTCTGCGCAGTAAATACTTCAATTTATTATTTACCGGTAAGAAAGGATTATTGTTTGATCGGAATTCAATTAGGCTTCAAGCTGAAATACAAAAAAATATTCTTTTATTTCAAATGATCCGTTGTCACCTTTTGAAAACTTCGAAAGGTGTAAGGTTACCAAGGTATTATAACAAAAAAATTTAAACCAAACAAAGCGAAAGGATTCCGTTCTTACTTATTTAATTTCGTAAGATTATAAGAATTTCAAGATAATTACATTAAGACAAAAAAGCACCTGAAAATTGTAATTAAATTCCCCAGGTAAATGATGTTTCAAAAAAAAAAAATTATTTTGCTAAGTTGGTTGGACTGCCTGTTGGTTGCCAAATATAAGCGCGATCTGTCAACCAGTTTGTTTACAGGTGCTCTTTAAGTCAGTACGGCTCCGTAGTGCTTTGCGATTTTTACAATGGAGAAAAAATATCGAACCAAGAATTTGTCTCAAATTTTGTATTTATAACCACATTTCGTGTGCGGATTTTGCGAATGTTGGAAAGGGTTTACGGTGATACAGTTTTATTAAAAACACAAGTCTACGAGTGCAAAGCCTTCAAAGACGGTCAAGAGATCGTTAAAGGCATTCCTCGTTCTGAACGACCTTCGAGCTCTTCAGCTGTTGAAAATATCAAACTTATGAAAGATATGGTGCTTGAAAATCATCAGGCAATTGGAGGTCAATATATCGTTAAAGACATTCCTCGTTCTGGACGACCTTCGAACACTTCAACTGAAGGATATGGTGCTTGAAAATCATCAGGCAAATGGAGATGGCAAGAGAACTCGACACCTCTCGCGCGTCCGTTCGAATGATTGTGATGATTATGAAATGCGTTCTTGCTCGACTCGTCTCGATAAAGCTGAATTTTTTTCAAAAACAGGTCGTGGTGAACTCCGATTTCACATTCATGGAGATAACTGTTGATGAGACATGGGTTTATGAGTTTCACATGCAAACAAGTCAACTTTCAAAAACAGGTCGTGGTGAACTCCGTTCCCACATTCATGGAGATAACTGTTGATGAGACATGGGTTTATGAGTTTGACATGCAAACAAGTCAACTTTCATCGGAACGCAGAAAAAAAGTCGAAATAAAAAACACACCAAAGTTGCTCAAAAATCAAGGCGATGATCAATATTCGTGGTTTGGTGCATCATGCATTTTTTCCGGAGGGACAGACGGATAAAAAATGCATCGATTTTACACGATGATAATGCACCATCGTATTGAGCCAATATTGCGACCGAATACCATCGGATTCACCAGACTTGGCTCTGTGTGATTTTTTCTTGTTCCCCAAACTGAAATTGCTGCTCCGTGGAACCCGTTTTCAGTCGAACGAAGAGATGAGAAAAAATTCGCTGAAGGAGCTGAAGGCCATCTCAAAAAGTGCTTATGTAAAGTGTTTCGAGGACTGGAAAAATCGTTGGCATACGTTCATAATTTTGTATTACATTTTGTTTACAATTTCCGTGTACTTTTTTGTCACAATACGAATAAATTTGTTTGGAATATATTAAAAAATAATATAGTTATGAACAAAATAATTTTTATTGGAATAATTTTTGATTTTATTTGCAACAGCGAGTTTTTTTTTTATTTTTTTCTATATAATTTTATTTATTTTTTCCATAGAAGAACTAATTTCCAAGAAAAGCATGAATTTAGTTGATTCTGTGTGGTATTTTTACCAATTCTTTCTGCGATATTCAAAATAATTTAAAAAGAAAAAAATAGAAAAAATCGCAAAAGGATTTAAAAAAATATATTCAAAATCTGATTTCTTTGGACAACCCTAGCGCTGTTGTAAATGCTACTGCAAATAAATAGGATTTTCTTATGTAAAATTATCTACATGTGTACTTATCACAATCTAAGCAGAGTGGGTATGTTTTTCCCACCCATTATTTAAAACATTTTATTAGACAAACAACTTGCCGAGAGAAAAAATACTCCTACATGATCAAAAACAAATTGCGTTGCATGAATTCCTCGAGTGTTTATTTTTGCATTACACTTCACTGCACGTCGACAACAACAGTAATACGATGCAGCTTACCGCGCTACTCGCACTCCTTAAAGACCACCACTGTCTACACAACGAAGTGCAGTGTATGCATGAAAGTCACTTCAGACATCTTCTCAGCATATAATTTAGAAGAGTTTCATTGCCAGGCCGTTGCGGTAGCGGAAGAAATGCCGTTGGAGGCCATGGAGGTTGTAAGGCCGTGAGGATTTCGAGGTTGCAAGGCAACGCCAAAGCAGCATACACGGCATGTGTGTGTGTGCACAAGTTTGTGTGTTTGTTTTGGCAACAAAAGAGTATAATTATAGGCACTTGTACACGTCATGTCAAGCGTTTATTTACACATTTATTCTAACGATGTGGCCGACGGCGCGTCAGTATGCGGTGCTGTTCTTCCTCATCCCAAAGCTATAGCACAAAAGAGTGCCAAAGCACTGGGACTGAGCGAAGAAAAGTGAGAAAAAAGTGAAAGTGCTGCAAGTAGCAAGCTGCAACATGGCAGCCACCGGCGGCTGCAACGGCGGTGTTGTTGGTAGCGCTAGTACGCCTCAGGGAAGCGTTGCAGTTGTCGGCAACCTCGGGCCTGGCGAGGTGAATAAACGCATTGATGCATAAATTCTATTTTTTCTTCTTATTTTTTATTTGCTTCATATTATCCTTTTTTATTTTAATGCAGTCAAATGCAATTAAAAGTACATAGAATGCAATAAAGCCACAGTGTTGATAGCCGGCGTTCAGCTGCAGAGGCGGCGGTGGTATGTTGCTGATGATAGCAGACGGTTGCACGGCGACACGTTAAAATCGCTGTATTCAAAAGTGCGCTCGCGCCTCAGTAATTGCAAATTAAAATGCTAGCAAACACATTAATTGACTGCAATGTGTCCACATGTGAATAAATGTTTATACAAGGTAATAGTAATGCATAAATACACACTTGAATAGCTAAAGCATACTCACACACACACACATATTTACATATGCTTAGTGGCAGCACCTAGAATGGTTGTGCAGCAGCGCACAGGTTGAATGATTACAAAATGCCAAGGCAGTGGCGACGTAACGCTGTCGCTTGGATGCAAATACACTGGCTGGCGAGGTTCATTGCAGCGGCCACTGCCCTTTCCAACAATGAGGAAACGCTTCTTTGAAATACCAACTATATTGTGTATATATAGTGTGTGCCTTCAATTGGGCGCAAATCAATTTCTGCTTTTTCAATGGAATTTTTCGCTCTACAATGCTTCAATTGGCATTAACAATTTGTCAATCATTTTGCAACTAAACAATTAATGTAGCGCTTGCCGCAAGAATGTATAAAATCTGAAAAAATATATTACAGCTTTCAACTATTTGATCGCAAAGCGTTGTTGGAGCGATTTATAGCTGCAATTGCCGCCATTACGTGTTTCGAATATTTAAAAAAAACTTAACAACCAACCAGCGTAACATTTGATTTGATGGAATGTAAACATTTATGTGGCAACATCATATTTTTTTTATTTGTATACATACATATATTCATATTATTCCAGCGCTCCAATTACAAAACAACTCATTGCAAAAAACAAAAAAAAAAAACTAAAAAAGTTAACTTCGTCTGCACGAAGCCATCATACCCTTCACTGGTGTATTTTTTATAGCAGAAATAGGTATAAAAAAACTTTTATGTATATGTATTTGTACATACTTATATTGATTTTTATCGGTCCGTTTTTGGGGCAGCTATATGATGGGGAGGTCGGATCTGAACAATTTGTTTGGAGATTGGACAATAAAACATGCATTGTGACAAAAAACTACCCGCATTATTCATCCGTACTTATTTTGTCGCCTTCAAAGTAGTCCCCACCAGATGTAATACACTTATCCCAACGGTTTTTCCAATCTTCGAGACACTTGTCATCAGCACTTTTTGATATGGTCTCTATCTCCTTCAGCGAATTTTGTTTTATCTCTTCGATCGACTGATAACGGGCTCCATTCCGATGATTGTTTCCTTTTTTGTTTGTCAAACTCGTACACCCACATCGGTTCTCCATGAATGTGGGATCGGAAGTCGAGCAAGTATGTCCAAACACACCAGTTTACGGTAAAAAATTCAGTTTTCTCGGGACGAGTCGAGCAAGAACGTGTTTTACCCAAAGTATCCAAAATCATTCGAACGAACTCCCGAGATAAGTATGTACGTCGAGCTTTCTTGCCATTTCTGTAACATTTTCCTGTCGATTTTCAAGCACTTTTTTTTAAATAATTTTATCGGTTGAAGAGGTCGAAGGTCGTCCAGCATCATGTCTTCAACGATGTCTCGGCCTTCTTTGAGGGCTTTGTACCACTTGTAGACTTGCGCTTTTGATAAAACTGAATTACCGTAACCCTTTTCCAACATTCGCAACGATTCCACACACGAAATTTGGTTAGAAATACAAATTTTGAGACAAAACCTTTCATCGATATTTTTATCCAATGTCAAAAATCTACGCCCTACTGAGGTGTACCAACTTAAGCAGTTGCTGTAAACAAAGTGGTTGCCAGATCGCGCTCATATTTGGCAAAGTAATTAAGGACAGTGCTACCAAATTATGTAGAAAATAAATTTTTTTTAATATCTTTTACCGGGGGATTTTAATTACACTTTCCGGACGGTGCTTTTTGACACAATGTATACCAAATTTCGTGGAGATAGCTTCTCAAATAAAAAGGTTTTCCATACGAGCAGTTGAGTTCGATCGATCAGTTTGTATGGCAACTTTATCTTCTAGTGGTCCGATATCACCTGTTCCGAAAATGAGCAGTTTCTTGAAGAGAAAAGGACGTATGTAAAATTATTGATCGATATATTTAAAACTGAGGTACTACTTCACATAAATCACATAAAACCTTGTCCAAATTACCACTTTACTAAAAATCTATACAGATAGATACTATGGTTTCACTGCTATCCAGGAGTTTCAATATAAAAAATAATAATAAAATATAAAAGTCCATTTATAAACATGTAACACTGACATTTTGACAAAAATATAACCTTGGATTATAGTTGAGGAAGGTCAGTAAATGCAAGTTCTCTGAAAAGTTTTTTCTCGGAACATTTTTTTTTTAAAGGTGTTTCTTCCGGTGGACTTTTTGATGTTTAAATCCTGAAAAAGTATTAAAATTAAAGTTAAAAATGAAAGATTAAAAAAAATATATAACCTTGAATAGTATCCTCTGAAAATGTACCACTCAAGAAAGCTTCTTTACATTACATATTAATATATGTAGATTTCAACCGCTAAAAATGGCAGGATTTATAGAATTACAACAATAATGACTCACATTATTCAGTTTATTTGCTGCTACTATATTTAGCTATAAAATTTTCTCAGTTGTGGTTCAACATAAGGGTTAATTACTACTTTTGTTTATCGTTCTTTTTTATGCATGCTTCCTCAGCGCATTATATAAGACTTGTGTTCTTGCTACCCGCTACTTATCGCGCCTTAAAAGGCTATTGTACTATTCAGTGTACTATATATGATTATAAACTCTTTTATGAATAATACACAGAATACCACACAACCCACAAGTGTTTACAATTTATTTGAATACTTACAATAACTTCTCTTTGCTTGTATTGCATTATTCCTTCTATATTTTTGTTCTCGCTTACAAAGTGATTTTGATAAGAACCGCAGAAAAAATAAATAATTTGTTTACGATAAAATGAAAATGTGGTACGCTATACTTTGATGATAAATGCAATGAAATAAATATTTTAGACTTGAGTTTAGTTAGAAATCTAGCTGAATTGTAATCTATTTTTCAATTTGAAAAACTGTTTCGCCATGATACCACAAAAAGTTTTTTTGTTTTGTTTTTATTATATTTTTTTTTCTAATAGAGTCTGGTTTATTGCTAATGACTTCTAAAATCCCCACATGAAGTAGTCTAACGATGTTAAATCACAACTTCTTGGAGGCCATTCAATGTCACAATTTCTTGAAATAATCGAAACTCCCAACTTTTCTCGCAATAATTCGGTTGTTTCACGTGCTGTGTGGCACGTAGCCCCGTTTTGTTGGAACCTAATGTTGCCAATATCAAATTATTCTAGTTGCGGTCATAAAAAGTTGGCTATCCTCGATCTATACCGCTCTCCATTGAGAGTAATGGTGGGTGCAGCATCATGAAATGATTTTCTTAAGAAATTCGTTATCGTTTTCAGCAAATTCACCGTTTTTAAAGTGGTCCAATGGCTTCAGCTTTTAAGTGAGAACAATTTTATATAGATGCTATCCCAAATCATTTCTCAAAATCCTCCAAGTGGTGGTTTGAGACAGACCCAATCCTTGAGAGATTTGAGGAAACTTGAGAAAAATATAGTCTTCAGTTTGAGAAAACTTAAGGAAAGCATAGTTCTCAATTTGCGAAAACTATGGTAAAAAACTTGAATTCAAATTTTATTTCACAAAAGTTGTAGAAATATTGGGTAGTCGAAAGAGTCTTTTCGTATTTCTAACCAAACTTCAACTTTTTTATTTTTATATTTATACTAATAAATAAATAAACAAATATGTACCATTTTGGTCGACCACTTTTTGCCATTTTTCCGCTAGAGACATTATTCCATCAGTGTAAAACTTTCATTAGTGTAAATCGAAATTTCCAGAACGGAAGCGAGAGAACCATTGTTGTGCTACACGAACTGATACAGCATCGTCTCCGAAAACTTCACGAATTTCAGTGGTGGCTTGCGTTGCATTCTTCCCTTTTTATACAAAAATTTCAAAATATAGCGAGTTTTTTCATTATTTTCACTAATTTTTGAACAGCTGTAACTTTTTTTCAATTTCCCCGAATTTAAATTTTAAATGAAGCTTAAAATCTCACCTTTTCAACACTATATGGTATCACACAATGTGACTGGTAGCACTGGAGATGTACGACTGCAACGGCTTCTATTGACATAATACGAAAATACTTTTTCGACTACTCAATATTTTTTCGATGCATGTGGGGAGAATGGTCAGTGTCGATAAATTGTACTGGACTGAAAAATATGTAGAAAACATACATATTTACTATCAATGTATGTATATTATTCGCATTTGGAACGAACTGTTGAACTGACTGTCATTAAAACATTATTGAATTCCTTTCTCCCCATCAATATCCAAATGAAATTTAAAAAGTATATAAATCAACATTATTCTTCGAAATTATGTTGTGACAATTTCTTTTTATATGTAAATTCGCTTTCAATATTTCAAGATTGCTTAATTTTTTATAAGATTTTTTCTATTGCATAAATATTGAAATCTTCTTAAAGATAGCCGCTCATGTCTGTGAAATAACTTCTTTGGCAAACCGCCAGCGAAAATTCATTACCTTAATTAGCAGATTAACTGCTTTGAAGCAATTCAAATTTTGTCACAAATTAAAAACCAAATTGATAAATTTGGTGTGTGTGAATGTAAGTCAACTGCAGAAGAAATAAATAATCAACGTATAGTGACGCTAATTGCATTGCCAAATATTTTAATGTGGGAAAAGGTATACTTACATATGTACATACTTATAAACAAGTATTTACGTAGTTGCCTTTAACCAAATTGGTTACTCTACTTTTTTCTTACATATTATGTATAGTATGTATGTATACATATGCAACTTCACTTGGTGCTGCGAGTTACATGCCGGCAAATAATCCGCATAACCATATTTGTTATGGATACCAACTACAAATGCGGCAAATAAAAGTAGTAAAACATAAAATAAATTTCTGAGCAAACACAAAATCAACGCCATACAAGTCGCGCTTATAAAAGCACAAAAAATTACATAACTTTATAGCTGTATGTAAGTAAGTAAGTGCATGTGAAGAAGTCAAGTCGACAGTCAACTGAACGAAAGTGAATTTGAATTTTGTTGCCAAAAATGGCAACACCAGCAAGTACGCGAAGATAAAACGAGAAGAAAACAATTGAAGTTTTGAGTTGTTTGACAAGAGCAAATTGCAAATTTATTATTTTTTGCAAAAACATTTTCAATTACTCACAAATGAGTAGGTAATGGATTTACATAAGTACATGCCTGTGTGTACAATTTTCAACACTGTGCGCCTTATTTCAAACACTTTTGTCCGCAATTATCTTTAATTGATGACGGTTAGACGCGCCGCTTAGCGCGTGCATGCGCTTCAACGCATTTTCGTGTACATAGAATGACATACTCCTGCCGAAAGTGTTATCTCTATTTAAGTGGATGCAAAGTGGACTAATGCATGTGTGTATAAATGTAAATATTTCTATCAAAAGTGACTATAATTTATGGCAGATATAGACGCACATAGTATGTACTATATCTAAACAATTTGAATACAAATTGTTTCAGTGACTCATTATGTGGCGCCTGAAGGAATTGTTTTTTTGTATGTACAAATAATTTTTGACTTCGTCTCCATTTGTGGAGTTAATAAATTGTTTTATAAGGCCAACGAAGCATTAAATAAATTGCTGCATGTTGGCACCCTTTGGAATTTGCTTTTGTACACATTACGAATATCGAAGATAAACAATGGCGCTCATCGCGACATTAAAAGTAAATATGCAAATCAATAGTACATACATAAGTACATATTTTTATACGAATATTACTTTGAATCTTGCGGCTCAGGATTTTAGTATCGAATATGGCAAAATTGAAAATTATACATCGCGAGTAGGCACAAAAAAAGCTTTTCGTAGAGACAATATCCGAGCCCGGTGAAGGTCGTAGGGATTTGTTGGTGAAAAAAATCGGTAAAAATCGTTGCAGATTGCAACTATCAGTTATGCCGATGGATAATTAAAGGGTTGGGCTAGTCTAGAGCTCCAAAAACGGCATATTTTTAATGAATTATGAGAGTAAGGGAAAGGGGATCGAAATTCTTTTTTTTTCAAGTATTATTGCTTTATCACCTTACTCAATAAGGCTTTGACAAGTGGTGGTGATTCTAAGAACTCGTGCTTCTTGAAACTTTCTAGTAAAATATATATGTATGTACATACATATGTACATTTTTATAGCTTTACACCAATACACATCATGATATAGCGGACTTGCAAAAAAGTTTAAATGTGTACCGAAAAATTGTATTTCAAGATTTTTTAGATTTCTACAATTATATTTTGCATACGTAGATTGCCTTTAATATTTTGGCAATCCTAGTATTACAATCTGGCAAATCGCAACTTTGTCGTTAAGTTTGACATATTTGATGTTGTACGTACTCAGAATGTTTTGACATATGAGCACAATTTGTCTTATTTACAGTAACTTAAAATATACATTTAGGTCTTGAACATTTTCGAGCATTTATTTTTACAACTTCTGACATGGATTAACTCGGAAACAATGCAATGATGGACTTTATTCAATTTCTGGCAATGAAGCTCCATCAAGGATCAGTGTTTATCGATGGTATGGTGTATTCAATCGAGGTCGTAGATCACACCAAGATGAATTCCGTAAAGGTGAACCAAAATCAGATGTTGTTCCGGAAACTATTAGGGCTGTACACAAACTGATATTGCAAGATCATCATTTGACCTTTCATGAGATTGAGACAACTATTGGGATTAGTGCGACCAGCATATACACATTCCATATTGCACGAACATTGGACTGTAAAAGAAATGTCACGACTGTATGACAGATGAGCCGAATCCATCAAAAGCTGTTCAGACACGACGCACTTTCAAGCAAATGGTTGCCTTTTTGTGGAAAATGTGGACTTGTCGCAACCATTTCACGAGAGGAACGTTGAATAGTAAGCTCTGAGTGGTAAACTACTATTTTTGTGCCAGTTTCGTTTCAAGAAATCAGGAAAACCAACCGCCAAAAACGGATCACGGTTCACCATGTCAATGTAAAACTTCACACATCGCATGAAGCAACTGCATTTTTTCACCCTTCAAAACATCGATTTGATGAGTCATCTACCGTGTAGTTCTAGCCTTTCCCGTACGTAAAAAAAACCAACTAAGAGACCAAAAACACCTGAAGACAATTGGTTCAAACGCATGCAAAAATGTGTAGATCCCAATGAAGAAATTAGAATATTTTGAAAAACAATAAAGCACATTTTCGAAGATTATTTTTTTTCCTCTAATCCCGGAATATAAAAGGCGATCCTCATATATACTGTTTTCGGACCAGCACTGCTTTGATAGCTAATTCAGATATTGTACACTCGGTAAGCATAGAGTTACTTTTGTACCATAGTCTCTCAGTTTATGAGATAAAACTTTGAAATTTTGCATACGCACCCCAAAAAGTTGCTCTTTTGTCAGATCGTTAATATCGGATAATTGATGTCGGATCAATTGAGCATATACAATAGATATTTGCCATATTCCATAAGCCTGAACGATCAAAACTTGTTTTTGTATGGAAATTTTCTAATTAACTTTTTTTCGTGTTAAGTTCTGAATTCATGATTATATCGGTGGAAATAATAAGGGGTCAGTAGGGTAATCTGGCCTGTTTTTTTGACTTTTTTTCATAGAAATTTTTATTCTACAATAGAACTTTTTTCACATATCATGAGGTATATCGTGGAGTGTATAAACAAATTTTTTTGGTGTTGCGTTTTTTCACTGGCGGACACGATTTCTCATGTTTGGATTATCTGAAACACAAAACCCAATTTATTCTTAAAAAGTACGTGAATGGTTATCGTCCCTACTAGAATCATGAAAAAATGTTGATAAATAAAAAAAAGTAATTAACGTTTTTTTTTTTAATTTTTCCCCATGTTTTTTTTTACATAAATTTTGTCATAACATTGTCAATAAATTAGTAGAGACGATAGCCAGGCGTTTTGTGAACATTAAAAAAAAAAATTAAGCAAATCGGTTGTGTGTTTTGAGAAAAACGCGTTTAAAGTTTGAGGTGTGCACTCCGAGCGCTCCGAACGTCGAGCGGTATTATTATTTTTGGGCCTTTTTCGAAACCTTCCACTGGTAAAGTGGGTTTCTACATTAATTCTAAGGGTATAAAGGAACAGAAAATGCAAAAAAAAAAAAAAAAAAGATTACCTTATTGACCCCTTAATATATTGGATAACTTGATAAACATGCTGAGGTGTAACCGGAAATAAATTGTTATACGGACTTGATTAAGTTCTAATTCCACTTTGATATGTATGACGTTTTGTCAGTCCTCGTAATTACATACCTACGAATATGCGCTGTAGTACCCAGAACAGCCCACGCATCATTAGCCAACGCTGATTTGGCTTTGCATACTTTATTTAGTCTAGTCCCCTCGCCTAGCACACGAATAGTATTTTCTGTGGTACATGCCCACTTGACATTGAAGTGTAGCAAATTGTAAAGCATACATGTTTGTACATGTGTGTATACGCACGCAACTTCTTGACATGATGAATTTTTATTTCTGCTCTGCCAATTTCCAGTTGAGTGCCTGCGTATGCCAAGTACCGTGCATGTGCCTCGCATTACCAATGCCAATGCGGTATCTTGTCATAATCCCAATGAATTGCAACGATCGCATTGCAACAACAATAATAACATTAACCGCTTTGTGTAGGTTTAATAGCCGATTATCAAGAGTAATAATAGAAAATACTTAAATCTGTATGAAGAGAGAAATTTTGCAAGATCTGCACGCCAACGAATAGTACAAGTATATTTCGCAAACAAAAAAATAAAAGGAAAAAAAGTAATAATTTCATGAATCAGAAAAAAGTAAGAAAATCATTTTTACGTCGATATGATTTAATTTGGCGCACAAAGGCAGCAAGTAAGCGTTGGAGCGGCATTCGTGTGGCTTTCTTTCTTTGCCTCACTCTGCGAGCGGAGATGTATACGTGCGATATGCGCCTGCGCATGTGCCGCTATTTCCTGTCATCCACAGCGCTAGGCGTGTCCCCACACAGAGCAGAGGATACTGAACTCCAAACCAACAACAAAGCGAAACGTCTATACTCTTCGTGGCGTTGCACTTTGTTGTCTGTCAGTGCCTGTATCCGTGCGCTGTCAGCGATCACCATGTTTGTATGTATGCGCAAAAATATTTATACAGTTGCTTTGTAGGCTTCACTTTATTCGAGTTTTGACTTCTATGTTTCCAAGTTTAATTTTTTCAACACTTTTTTTGATCTGCTGTGTGCACATTTTGTGCTTACTTTTATTATTATTATTACGTCTGACATTTCTTGGCCATGATTCATGCCATGCATTCACACATACAGAAGTGTGTTCGCCGCCTCAAATTATGGCTATGCTTAATAATTGATTTATTAAGTTGGCAAAAAAGGAAACAAATTGTCTGTGTGAGCCTTCAACTTTATACAGTGCATTAGCCTGACAACATGGCCTTTCTTTGTTCATATATGACAATACATACATGCATGCACACAAACACGTATACCATATACATATGTATACATATGTATGTGTATAAGTATTTAAATTCTGTGGGTTGATAGACAAAGGAGTGCTGCTTCATGGTCGCTGTGTAGTAGACTGTGCAAAGTACATATCCTTACGATGAGTAATCTGCGGTTAATGTGTACTATATATATTTTTAGCACCGACTCGCATTATTGGTAGCAAAGTTCTGCATAGCTACAGGGTCATAAGCAGATGCTAACCGCCACTTTGACCACAAAATATCTCATAAAATGCTCTCTTTCCGTCTTCTGTTCGCCACTTATCTTGCTGGCTATGCTTGGACTCTTCTCTTCTGACGAAAAATTCACCGAAGTTTAAAAGTAGGTTATCCATTCGAATTTTGTAGTAAATATGTGGTTATCTTTTTAAAATCACATGACCTCTATCTATTCGACCTCTGCATGCCAATTTATTTGATTTATATCAATTGTTTGTTCGATTCGCCTATAAATTGTATCGACAAACATTACTTCTACGTCGGACAAATCTGTTGGGGTGTTAAAGTTCAGAATATAATGCTTGGAAATGTTTATAAGAGTTTCTAAAGTAACTTTCGGAAACATTAACTGCTATTTCGAAAGTTTTCATTTCCAAAACTTATTGTTATAGATCTATTTCATAATAGTTTTTAACCTACTATTTGTTTATAAAGGGAAGATCCGCTTCCGAATGGATGATGCATTTTATGATAAGCTTTTTCATGACAGAATTGTGCTAAGAGGTTTGACAGCGAATTTGTTACAACCAGAAGAAAATGGCGGAGAACAAGTCAAATACATTTATAATATAATTTTAATATTCAGATTTTTGAGATATCGATCTGTAATTTTGCACCCATCCTTTTCTCCCCAGCGCTACAAAAGTTTGCGGTGTGGGATAACAATGAAATTCTTTATTCCTGTGAAAGTGCATTCGATGCCATTATGTATGGTACTTATAGCCACCACGGGCACGCTTGCAGAAATCCAGACGTTGAATCCAATTTTCGACGGTTTTCAAGTGTAAATCGGCTGATACGGCTGCAATTTCACGTTCGATATTGGTCAATCGTCGCTGGATCGTTGGCATAGACCATAGACTGGACGTACTTATGTAGCTCCACAGGAAATGGTCTAACGACGTCAAATCGCACGACCGATGTGGCTAATTGACTGAGCCATTTCGTGAGATAACAAGTTCACCAAACTTGGTTTTCAATAAATCGATTGCGACATTCGCTGTGTGGCTTGTGGCGCCATCCTGTTGGAACCACATATTGTGCAAATCCCCATCATCCAATTCGGGCCAAAAATATACGGTTATCATTGAGCGGTAGCGATACCCATTCACAGTAACGTGCCGGTCTTGATCATCACGGAAGAAGTACGCCCCAATGACGCCGCCGGCCCATAAAACGCATTAAACCCTAGTTTTTTCGGGATGCAATGGAGACTCATAGAGTACGTGTGACGGTTTCAGTTTTTGCGTCAATTTGTTCTTCTAAAAATGTACGCCAAGATCTTTTTGCCGGCCAACGCCGTCGCAAATGCGCGCTTAAACCGACTAGCGGGCACTTTTTCTCACTGCCACGGGAACATTTCATACTGTGCCTGTGGGTTCAAATTTTTCCACTAGACGTTCAATTGTTGATCTGACAGGCCACAGACTTCGAAATTCGGTAGTAAATTTTAATAATTTCAACTAGTTGTTGGATTGTATATTTTTCCATGTTAAAATGATAAACCTTACTGAAGAGAAATGTCAAAAGAGCGGAAAAATATGGCTTCTTTTGCTGTCCCTATCGGTCTACTTTTGTAGCGTCCCTATTAAAAAAAAAAAACGTTATAAAGTTTGATGGAAATTTTTAAAATTTTGGACTTTTACGGGGAATGTAGAACAGTGGCATCAAAGAGATATATATAATATTATAGATAAATTTTAAAAGTCAAATTTTTTTACGTTCATCATCAAAAGCATTTCCCAGCCATGATTGTACAGTACTTGTCCAATAAATTACGAACGAAAACAAAAATTTTATATTTTTTATATAATTTAATAATATTGAATATGATTCAATACAAAAATATGATAATTTAAGTTTAATGTATATAGCATATAAAAAATACTTTTATACCCTGAATAGGGTATATTAAGTTTGTCACGAAGTTTGTAACACCCAGAAATCGTCGGAAACCCTCAAAATATTTATTAAAATAGTGCATGTTGAGCTATTCGATTTAGCCATGTCCGTCTGTCTGTGCGTTGAAATGATCTGTCCGTTTGTCTGTATATATACGAACTAGTCCCTCAGTTTTCAAGATATCCTTTTGAAATTTTGCAAACGTCATTTCTGTAAGGTTTTGTCGAAACGGCCGATATGGACCACTATTTACCATACAAACATGAAACTGATAAAATGCCTTTTCAAATTTGGAATTTAACGAATGTAAAAAAAAATCAGGAAGAGTATATTTAAAAATAATGCTGTTTTGTGCGCACATTTTTGTTAGTCTTGTTTTTTTAATGCCATATTTAGTGATTTTCATTACTCGCCTGATCTAACCTTTGTATTTGAGAAACTTCAGTAATCCCTATTAAAAAAACGACTTTATAAAGTTTGATTCAAAAACCACTGTTTAATATTATAGATCAATTTTAAAAAGTACGTGCTCGAATGTATTCCATACAATTATTTTGTAATTACTTAACCATATACATATATAAGTCGCATCAAAGAAATAAATGGATGTAAGTGGTGGAGTATTATATATGTATGTCACGACATATACCAGTATTTAATCAAAGTTGCGTTTACAACAAATTTCATGGCATTAATTTCCGTCTTGTTTGAAAGCACCATCAAATATACATGTACACACGTGCTATATACAGGTTTTAAATGGGGTTTCAAGCCATTTGAATGAAACTGTCATTCATGTACATTTTTGGCAAAATTTATCGCCAGCATTCCAAAAATACGTGCAAGTTTCATTGGGGATGAAGATTGCTATGATTAGATAAAGACGTGTGTCCATGCATCAAGGCTGCATTGAGATGGACAAGTATTTTTTTGTTTCGACACGCATATGCAAGAGTTGTAAATAATCGGTTATTTGATATCTGACTCTTTTTTTTTAGGTACTTTTAAAAGTCAAAAATATACTATAATATTTAGAAACTTTTAAAAGTATCAAAATGTAAAAATATCAATGTAAAATAAATTATATACTAGTTTTTGTATTTCATTTAATAGTTACCATAAAGCTTTAGTGCCGGACAGTCTTATACGTACATATGTACATATGTATATTATTTTGTAAATTACTTAACAATCATTTTGAAAATACATATATACATATATAAAATATATATTATTCCGTATATTTGTGTTACACCCGTTGCCAATAATTGAGCCAATTCACACATCATTTGCCACGTGTCGGTTTTTTGCGCAGAAATATGTATGAAGTGGTGGAGTATGTGTTAGATATAATTATATGTCACGATACATATACGAGTATGTGCATTCAAATCGATTGCAGCAATACTGCGGGCAATAAATCATACTTACACACTTACAACACAATTGCAATGGCATTAATTTCCGTCATTGGTTCGAATTGAAAGACACAGAGATTAAACAGATCAAATATACATATACACACGTGCTATATACAGATCGCATTCATTTAAATGGGGTTGCGCTGAAGCCCAATTGAAAGCCACTCGGAGTACGGAAACTGTCATTCATGCTACATTTTTGGCAAAATGCAAATTTATCGCCGCGAGCAGCAAAGACATAATTACGTGGCTTTCGTTGGGGATTAAGAGCACTCATTGCATGATACATAGATAAAGACGTGTGTCCATGCATCAAGGCTGCATTGAGTTGGAGAGAGATCTGTATTGCTTTTGTTTCGACACGCATATGCAAGAGTTGTGCAAATAATATGGCAACTCGCTTCTTTTCCGCGAGAAAAATATTGGTTGCTGACTGCTTTCGCTTTTAATTTGCGTAAGGACTATAATGTTGGCGGCTACACATTTGGGTTGTGCGTTTATGAGGGTGTTCCAATTGATTAAAGAAATTAAAATTGGACAATAATTTTGCCTTAAAACAATAAAAATAGTTATACCGCCCTAAGTTGCCTACAAATACATACATAGATCTACGAACACATATGTATGTATTTATAATATTTTATATTTAATTATGTATATATTTACATTTTAAGATAAATCTCCTAACTTAAAAACAATAACAAATACATGCAAAAATTTATTCATTATTGACATACTCGAGACAACACTTGTCGGTGTCGAGATTTTATCCAGCACATTGAGTGCTGGAAAGGATAAAGCATGCCGGTCTTATGCGTTCATAATTGCTCTCACTTTTCAAGCCCTTGCACAACTAACATTGTTGTCCTTGTTTCTTTCTGTCCGTTATTTTTTTTTTTTTTGTTTTCTACCCATTCGCACTATAAGCACAAACACACACATGAAAAGTTTTGAAAGGGAAAGTGCCGCTCGAAGGATTTTCTCGTCGTTGGGTGTGAGAAAGTGTCTGCAATTCGAGACTCAGGGGATTTTTTCGCATTACTGCTACAACGTCATCACATTCCATTCACCACTGCACCAGCATATTTTTGTCTTCCTCCCTCCTCGACAAAAAACATGTATATACATACATACATATATTACTTTCAATCGAGCAGACGTCGGCCCACCACATCGGCTCGCTGCTTATTGCAGCAATGCCCTTGACGCCATAACTACCCCCAGACGCGAGTCTTGCTTATTTTGTGCATGCAACACTGCGCGCTATAAATAAAATTTTCGGTTGTGAGCACCCCCAACTGCAGCGAAATTTTTGCAGTTGTGCGAAATGAAAGGGTTGCACACACCGCCGTGAGCCTCAAGGCTCATCAAGCGAACTCGTCTGCCCACCAACCAGTCAGCCAGCCAGTCAGTGCTTTGTTTGTCCAGTCAGCAGGATATTTGCATCGCTGCACCGCTTTTGCTCTTATGTGGCCTTTAATTTTTCCACTAGAAAATCATGCTACCAAAACGTAAATAATAAAAACTTGAAATAAATCCTGTTAAGCCACCATTTTCGTCTGCGCCCATATCAACCCTCTTCACAGTAACGTCACCGCTTCGTCATTCGCTTGTTAATTTGATTTTCGTATTTTTTGTTTTAAATATTTTTATTGCTTTTACCTGCTATTTCAATCATCGGTGCTCTGTAATCTAACAGCTTTTCGATTGCATAATATGTATATTTTTGGCTTATGTTTTTTACATGACTTTTGTTTTCTATTGCACGTTTGACTGCCCTTTCTGCCTCCATTGCAATTTTGCCGTTTGTTTTTATTTATTTCACTTTCTATTTGACCTTTTGAGTGGTATTTTTTCTAGTTTTTTCTTATCCGCTATTATGACCCCTTAAAAAACGGCATTTCATAAACGTTGTTGTTGCGCTTGGTTTGTTGCCAAGCACCATTAGACTTCTAATTCTCTGTAGTGTGCTGTGGATGCTGGCACTTTCATATGGGGGGCTAAGTAGACACACAATGGTTTTTTGTCTGACGGCAGTAAAGTTTTACTAGTTGGCTACAAGCCTTTAAAATACTCGCGAAAAAATCAGCGAGTGTTAAACGAGCTTCTCTCATCAGTATCTGCAACGTGTATGGCCACTAAAACTGCCCTCAGACTCAGAGAATCTGTGCACTTAGATGACTGCAAGACTGAACACTCTGAAATCCTCGCACACTTTGATGAATCTGCAATACTTGGATTAATAGGTCGTCCAACCTAGCCCTGGTTTTTCTGTAAATATCTTCGAGGAAGGCATGAGAGGGAGGACTCGCTTGAGGACCGACCGCTGCAGCGTCCAAACGGAGGTAGCTGCCATAAAGTTAGCAGCAGATCTACTGCTCTAGTGCGCAGTCTTCTTAAGAGTGATCACTATTTATTCCGATAGTAGGGCAGCGATATTAGCCTTGAGCTCGCTGACTGTGCGCTCAAGACTGGTGAAGGGGTGTCTAGATTCCTTATCTCTAAGATTAGACTGGTTTGGTCACATGGGTCACATGGGACTTCTTCAATCTAATGCTGGAGAAAATAATTCGAGCTGCAGGGATGAATAGAGAAAGTACAATCTTTTATAAAAGTGTACAGCTGATGATATTGATATTATTGGCCTCAACAACCGCGCCGTTAGTTCTGCTTTCTCCAGAATGGATAAGAAAGCGAAGCAAATAGGTCTGGTAGTAAATGAGTGCAAGACGAAATATCTCCTGTCATCAAACAAACAGTCGTTGCACTCGCGACTAGACACCCACGTCACTGTTGACAGTCATAACTTCGAAGTCGCAGATAATTTCGTCTATTATGGAATCAGTATTAACAGAAACAACAATGTAAGCCTCGAAATCTAACGCAGAATAACTCTTGCCAACAGCTGCTACTTCGGACCGAGTAGGCAATTGAGAAATAAAGTCCTCTCTCGACGAAAAGCAAAACTCGATAAATCACCCATTACTCCCGTTCTGTTATGTGGTGCGGAGGCATGGACGGTGACAACATCTGATGAGTCGACGTTACGAGTTTTCGAGAGAAAGTGTTCTGCGGAAGATTTATGGTGCTTTGCGCATTGGCCACGCCGAATATCGCATTCAATGGAACAATGAGCTGTATGAGATATACGACGTCATTGACATAATTCAGCGAATAAAAAGACAGCGGCTACGCTGCCTAAGTCATGTCGTCCGTATGGGCGAAAACACTCCAGCTCTGAAAGTATTCGACGCAGTACCCGCCGGGGGAAGCAGAGGAAGGGAAGACCTCCACACCGTTGGAAAGATCAGGTGGAGAAGGACCTGGCTTTGCTTGGAATCTCCAAATGGCGCCAAGCAGCGAAAAGGAAAAACGACTGGCGCGCAATAAAGAAGAAGATATAATTGTATTTTTCTCTTTACCATATGTTATGACACAGCGTTCATCCATGTCTGCCTTTGTTACGAAATGCAATTCTGCAGTGATCTCGTGCATACACCAACATTCATATGACGTACAATTGATCGTCAACTGTTCAATATCACTCTAAAAGAGTTCTTTGTTCCATTCAGTTGGCATTCGGCACAACTTCTTTGCATGTAACTCTGCCATACTTTTTTTTCAATTGTAGATCGCCTCACTGACTTGTTTGGTGCCCTTGTGTGCAACTACAATTCCGAGGAAAATTTTTAATTTCTGCTGTTTTCGTTTTTAATTTCAACTTTTGCGCAATTCTTGGGTACATGAAACCACAAGTGCAAAGTTATTGCGTAAATACAGTGGAAGGGGTGTTGCAATGCTCGTAAGAAGACGTTCGATTCCTCGTTGTGCAGGAAAAATTTGCAATAAAGAGCCGTAGTATGGACTGTATGCGTAAATATGGAAGTAGTGCCGACTTTTACTTTCCGTTGCTTAAACTTTTGTTTACCATTTTGCTCCTCTTTTGCTGAGAATGCCTTGTCTTGCCTTTGTTACTTGACTTGCTCGCATAGCTTTGCTAATTTTCAATTCTGCATTTTTCTTATTTTCATTCATATATTTACTTGGCTTTGTAGGATAGCCAATTAGCTTAAGTATACCTAGTAAATAAAGTAGATAAATGTATGTATGTAAGCATGAGCACTTCAGACAGTAGCCACTAACGTCAAGTCGAATACTGCAATCCATTGAAGTATGTACAAGTGCATGTGGCTGGCTACTCCATTTAATGAGAAACAAATGAAACGGTATGAAGTCTACTTAAGGGCTTAAGCATTCAGCTCAGCCACGAAGCAGCGCTAGATAGTAGATTCATATGTACATACTATGTATGTATGTGGAGTGGCTAGTGCGGATTTTATGCCTAGCGGCTTGATTGCATACCAAACCAGCTTAAGCTAAATACTTGCCATTTTATTTTATTTTTTTTTTTTTTCCTTGCAACACGCTCAGTAGCAATGCAATGGAGTTGTCATCTGCTTACTCCCTCCTAGCCTTCTCGCTGCAGGCATTTGCTCTTCCGTGTCGTTTGCTCTGTGTTCGTTGCATTCGCATCTTACTAGCCGTCTAAATAATGGCTAGCTACTCGTAAATCCTCGGCTTACACGTATTTACCGTAATATAATAGCATTTTGCACGGCGGCATCGAACCGGCTTCCAAGTGGTCAGTCTTTCGTGCTCTCATTGTGTTGTTATTTACATATGTATATAGGCATCTACAATTTTTATTTCCCATTTTTTTGATATTATTTTCTAGTATGCTAATGACACTTGGCAACTCTAATGTTGCATGCAACGAATCTCGTTTTCGCTGCCGCTTAACGTAACTGTTATAAATAAAGAATCACATTGAAGCAAGTGATCGTTTTACAATCTCAGATTTCTTGCTTTACTTTTCTCTTTTTTTGTTGTTTTTGCAGCCATGTAAATAATAACATTTTCTTGAATTATTTTACAATTTCCTGTTTGAAATCACATTTTCGCTCTGAGTTCTTTAGTTTACACACAGTACATTTCATTTTGAACTGAGACAGTGCTTCAAAAAAGTAATGAAACATAAAAAATTAACTGAAATTATAAACATTTGACTTCTCTTTATCAACGATCATTGACCACGTCATTATGTTCGACGACTTTACAGGCTTCTCTGCTTCCTTATGGTCTTCAGTTTCCTTTTTGCAAACATACTTATTTCCTTTTATTTTTAGTTTTTTATTTGTTTTTCTTCATGTTCTTCTGTAGCGTATCACAACAAAAGCACTCTCTCTAAAGCTCTGCGTGCTGCAGACGCCGCCAGCTGGTTGTTCTGGTTTTAATTTACAACAACATCCAAATACTATGTTAATGTGGTTTAATGCAATTACTCGCATTTTTATGTTGTCTTTTATTCTGTTCCATTATGCTTAATCCAGTTACTTATGTATTTAAATCCGTAATCGATAATGTAATAGTTATTTTATGCTATATCCGCTGATCATTTTGTTAGTAATATCATTTAGAGTGCTTTGGGCAACAAAAACAAGAAAGTAATACCCTTCACAGGCATAATACCCTTATAGCAACTATTTTTAACTGAATCTCCTTGAAGATATGTTTTTGGCTCTAAAAAATAATATAACTTCTTACAGGATCATCATCTTAAGTAAAAAAAATACGCGTTTTAGTTAAAATTACAACTTAGAAGGAAGAAGGATGAAGGAAAAAATCTGAAATTGTGATTTTTCGCAGACATTTTTATAAAAAAAAAATGAAAATTTCGCAACATTTTTTTTTCAAATAGTTGTAGTCGAAAAACAATCCTTCGTCCAAGTCTTTAAGAATTGTATCTCCAAGACCTTTGTAAAATTTCATGAAGATTGGTTGAATAGTTCTCGAGAAATCTTGCCAACCGACTTCATAAACCCAGCTTCGAGAAAGACGCGTTAAAAGACGCCGCACTAAGCCCAGCTAGCTTCGAACGCACAAGTTCTCAAGGCGGTATCTCCGAAACTATTACTCGGATCAACTTGAAAATTTAGTACAATATTCTAAAGGTGTTGTAGAACTTAATAAGAAAATAAAATCGACGAGACAATAAAAATGTTTTCCTTCAATGAAGTTCCAATCACTTTTAACATTCTAACAATGTTCTAGACAGCAGCTTACTTTTTATTATTTTGTTTTTTATTTTATTCTTCATTATTTCTACATCAACACATTCGCGTTCTATTCATCAATTTGCAAATTAAAAAAAATATTAATTAATTGCGAAACTGTTTATTGTTAATTTGCAAACAAATGTGTTTTATTAGTTTATTTTTTGCTTTACTGGGGTGTTTTTTAGAACAATTCTGTGTTCTTTTTGTGTGTCTACTTTTTATTTCAGCTCTCGATATTATTCATAATTATTGTTTGTTGTTACTTTTTAGCTGCCGAACACGTTTTTCAGCAAATTTCTTTGTTTATTATTTAACATGCGTATAGCCTCTTCTCAGCAAATCTTTTTACTTGGTTTTTGAAAGCTAAACCGCATCGTAAATAAAAAATAGCATTAAGCCCGTTTTTTACCACAAATTTTTAATAGTTCTCCTTTTGACTTTGACTTTTATCTGGCCAGCTGTTTTCATTGTTTTGTTTTATTTTCATTGTCGATTTTTGCGAAGGTAGCAACTAATAGTTCATCCATTATCGGCACTTCACAGTAGGTGCTTTATTGTTTGTATTTTTTTTTGTATATTTTATGGTTTTTTATATTTTATATCTTTTTTTAGTGGTTCACGCCTCTGAAGGACACACTTGCTAAGCTGTTACCTTCCTTATACCATTTTTGCCTATAATTATTATTTCTAACTTCGAAAAAAAAGCAATGTCTCGACTGTTCGAATTTAATAAGACGAACTTCGAGAGTAAAGAAAAGAATATGCATAAAGTATTCAAAATGTGTGAAAAAAATTTTATAATATAAATTAGCCGGTTTTCTTAATTGTATTCGAATTTGTCGCATATATTTTTGTGTGAAATTATAAGCAGATTAAGACGTGTTTTGATATAAAAATGAAGCGCAGAAAAGTAACAATTCGTATTCAGTTATCATTTAGAAAAAACACAGCTGTATTGGTTGGAATATTAAAAAAACACATTTCTTATAATAAAAATAAAGCAAAACAGCTGATTTTGACATTTTGAGCTCTTGGACCAACGACATGTCTTCATTTAATTGAATTTTATTGCAAGTAATTTCTGAACTAACTAATTGTTTAACTATTGCATATTATATATCGAAATTTATCTTCTTTTTTAACATAATTCATTTCATTTAGTATAACAGTACATATCTAATTCCAATATTTCTTCTCTTTTCAGGTAAGTTATCATTAATATAATGACTTCCTGCATTTCTTTAAGATGTGTGCATATGTATGTGAGTATAAAGAGTTGATGTGTTTGTAAAAAAAAAATTGTGAACTCACTGTAATAAAATGTGGTTAGATCTAGAAAAGAAGTAGGTACATGTTGTGGCCTACGCTGAAGATTTGGCGGTTTCGGTTAAAGGTAAATACCTCAATATCCTCGTTAACCTTATGTAAACAATATTAAATTCATGGTTATATGTTGCGAACTTAACTTAAATGTTAGCAGGACAAAGCTGGTATTGTTCACTAGGACACGTAGAATTTCAGAATTGTACCATTATTAAATGGTACCAGGCCAGCAATAGGAGATAAGGCAATCTACTTGGAACTAATTTTAGTCAGAAAGTTTTCATTATATCCAAACAAGGTAAAGAAACACAGCACTTTACACGTGGGAAAATACCTGGGTCCCCAATAGGGCTTAACGCCTCTGTTAGCTCGTGTAAGACCAATAATGAATTACGGTATATTGGTAAGGTGGCCTACAACGGAAAAAAATATGCGGTAAAACGTATGGAAAGCATACTAAGAGCAGTAATCAGAGTGTGTTCACAACAAGCAATAGATTTATATAATATTTATATATGTATACAGATAACCCGGTGGCTTTGAAATTACTAATGTCTCTTCGCGTTCCGCGAAAGTTAATGAAAAAATGCCTCTATCTTTTTGTGGATCTAACATTATATTTCACGGTAAACCTGCAATGCGTTCCAGGATATAGTGAAATCTTTGGTAACTGTGAGGCAGATATACTACCCACAGCAGGCCACATCCTACAATTAAGCTCCGGAAAAGAGGAAATTTATATTCATCTGGTTATTTGCAGATATTTAATCGTTAAACATAGTGAGTCTCGGTGGTTATTCAATAAGCAAAAAGGCAAACGTGGCATGAATGGAATATGAAGATGATGATGCTACAGATGAGTCTCATAGAGGCTTTAACCATCTTTGATATAATTTCGATATAAACAGCTCTACTTCTGAGAGTTCAAAATGTTTTTTTTTTTAGGGTTTTTGTAGGTTCATGTAGTACATTTGTTAAGAATCCGTCCACCTGGTTATCAGCGCTGCTATTTAGAGAGCACGACTGTTATATCTACTTAGTTTGACCACCATCAATTGAGCATATTTATTTAAACAAGAACGTGCGTAGTTGATCCATCCACTTGCGTTGACTCCAAAAGAGTGGCCAGTTTGCTTTCCCACCGGTAAAGCGGCAGCAGCAACAGCGCGCAACCGCTAACTGATTAGGCCACCCATATTTTTTCAATTTATCCGAGCAATTTCATTTCTACTTTGGCAAAAAATAATTTACGTAAGCACAAGAAACGCCGCGCATTGCTATAAGTACATGTGTAAGTATATAGGTTTTTACACACATACACTTGTCTTCATGCAAGTAAAACTGCGGAGCTCGGCGGTTATGCCATAAAAAATTATGCATCGAGCGAGTCAATAAATTGGCCGATTACAAAGTGTTCATTTTGCGAAATGATGCTGCGAATTTTGTGCGAAATACAACACACAAGCAAACACCGTACTTACATACATACAAACATACATAGTTTGAAATAACAGCAACAACAGCAACAATGCTTAAGAGCGCATACCTCTGTTGCTGCCGTTGATTGCGTCAAACCGCACTGAGCGATTATTTATCGACAGCAGCAGCAACAATGTTCTGCGCTTGCGCAACAGTTGCCACCAAACCATCTTGCTACGCTCGTTTGCTGTGCCGCCTGTATGCTTCACACTAAAATTCTTCAACGCGCTTACATTCTTGGCATCGCAGTGTGTCCCAAGCGATGGCTGTTTGCTTCTTTGCTGCTAACTTAAAGCTTTCTATGAAGCTGTTGCCGTCTTATCGTTGTTGTTGTTCTGCTTTTTTACCATCCGCTTTGTTTGCGAAAATTTCTTTCGCAAATGCGGTGATTGAACCTGTTCTGCATCATCATCATCATCACCTTTGCACCATCACTACAACCAACCATCACCGCCTCGACAAGTCAATAGTTATTTTTATTTCCCCCCCATTCCATTGTTATTGTTGTCCCTTAAAGTTGTTGTTTTTAATGTACGGCACTGTGACAGCGTCAAACAGCAACTACCAACAAAAGAATCAACCTGGTTGTTTACGCTTTGTGTGCGCTTCGTTCGATCGCTGTTGTAGTTGATCAATTGATCAGTCGGAGGCGGCAACTGTTGCCACAACAACAGCGCAAAAAATGAATGGAAATTTGTACGATGTGTTAGTCAACCAGAGCAATCGGTAACAACACAATTTTTTCCAGATCTTTCTTGCTGCGGACATACAAAAAGATAATGCGAGTACTCATACAATGTATTGTATACCGTTAATAAAATGGTTTTGTGGCTTTTTTGTGTGGTTTTCATTCATATAAATGACAGCAAAGAGGCACTCAGACCGCAACAAAATTAATCGACTTGAAATCTGCAGTCTGCTATACATTGTACAGAGAGTGTATATTTTTTTCATAATTTCGAGGTACAACATAGGGTCTAAAGACTTATCAGGAAAAACTGTGTACGATTTTAAAGGCTGAATATTTAAAAACAAACTTAACTTCATCGACTAATTCGAAGAGACCATTTTTTACAGCAGTAAAAGGTGGTTGTTTGTGTTGATCCAGTTCCAACCGAAGCTCTTTGCGGTGACAAAAAAAAATATTTTATTGGTAGATAATTTAATGGTTGATCGAGGCATTTTTAATTTACAAAATGACGACTTCAGAAAAATTGTTTTCCAAATTTTCGGCCAGAAAAACGATTGGTCAACCACTACTTCATTTTACTTTCATATATAAAAGTACAAATTTCATTGAAATCTCCCGAGCAATTTCTCCGAACATACCGCTAAGATCGGCTCACTATGTACTTTAGCCACACAAATTGATCGATTATAGCCAAAAAAGTCTTTGTATGGAAAACTTCTTATTTGACGAGCTGTCTACATGAAATTGGCACAAGGTAATCCAACAATCTTCGAAGAAATTTTTCTCAACGGACAATTATAGCATATACATATGTACATTGTGAGAAAAAGGTACCCGGAAATTGTAATCCCCACCAGATGTAATACACTTATGCCAAAAATGTTTACACTTCTCGAAAAATTTTCATAAGCACGTTTTGGGATGGCCTTCAGCACCTGTTGTTTCTTTGATCGCCAGAAAACCAGTTCCACGTAGCGGCAATTTAAATTTGAGGAGCAAGAAAAAATCACGCGGAGCCAAATCTTATGAAGCGGTGGTTGACCGATGGTATTTATTGCGTTTTTAGCTTTAAAGTCGGTCACAATCGTGGCTCGATGCGATGGTGCATTATTATCGTGTAAAATCCATGAATTGTTCTTCCACAATTCCGTGCGTTTTCGACGGATGTTATCACGCAAACGCCTCAATATGGCCAAATAGAACTAATTATTGACCGTCTGTCCCTCCGGAACAAATTCATGATGCACCAACCCAGAAAATCGAAAAAAGAATGAGGATCACCTTGATTTTTGAGCGGCTTTGGCGTGATGTTTTTGATTTTTTCCCCTTTTCCAATGATTTTTTTTCCTTTTTTGCATGTCAAACTGACAAACCCATGTCTCATCGGCTGGGGTATGTATATTAAGTTTGTCACGAAGTTTGTAACACCCAGAAGGAAGCGTCGGAGACCCTATAAAGTATATACATATGCGAGTATAAATGATCAGTATGTTGAGCTGAGTCGATTTAGCCATGTCCGTCTGTCTGTATATATACGAACTAGTCCCTCAGTTTTTAGGATATCGTTTTGAAATTTTGCAAACGTAATTTTCTCTTCAAGAAGCTGCTCATTTGTCGGAACTGCCGATATCGGACCACTATAACATATAGCTGCCATACAAACTGAACGATCGGAATCAAGTTCTTATATGGAAAACTTTTGAATTTGGCGATATATTCGGACCACTATCTCCGAAAAATTGTTCATATAGCTGCCATACAAACTGAACGATCGGAATCAAGTTCTTATATGGAAAACTTTCACATTTGGCAAGATATATTCACGAAATTTGGTACAGATTATTTTCTAAGACAACAATGTAATCTCCGAAGAAATTGTTCAGATCGGCTCACAATAGCATATAGCTGCCATACAAACCGAACGATCGGAATCAAATAATGCACCTGTGAAGGGTATTTATTTAGTAACGAACCGATCAATCTTAAGCCCTTGTCAAGATATATTCACTATTATTTTTAAAGGCGGCGATACAATATCCGAAATTATTGTTCAGATCGGACCACTAACGCTATCATAATACAAATTGACCGGTCAAAATTAAGATGAAGATCTTTTTACACACTTTTGTGTATATTTTTAATTAAAGAATTATTTTTATAGCTTCATCTACACTTTTTAAGATTTTCCTCACTAAAAAATATATTTAGAAGAATTTTAATCATTTAAAGAACTTTACTAATATTGCTTTTGTATTAATATACAATAATTATATTGTTGTTTTTAATATAATTGTTAAAATTTCGACTTCTTCCGGCTTTAAAGTTGAAAAAATATTTGAAACTATTGAGAGCAGTAAATTTGCTGTGAAAAGTTTCCTATTACTTATCTGACATTAACATATGATGGCGTTTTTCTTCTGTTGCTAATTCTTTATTTTAATGTCAACAAAAATATTAACAATGTAACAAAGGAAATTGTTTAATGTGATAAGAACAGTTTAAACACATATTACATTGTGGCACCAAAAAAAAAAAAAAAAAGGTAAACAAGTACAAGATGCTAAGTATGAATAAAGGCCGTCAATATATCAGCCTGCTGCTCCATGCATGCGTAAATAAATGTTTATAAATAGTGAGAGCTGTCATTATGACTTGTGTTGTTGCGAACTTCACCTGTTCACCTGTGGCGCATGCTGCAACAGCTGGAATTCAGTGGCACACGGTTTCTTTTACTACATACTATATCGAAGACAGCCAGTCTGTCTGAGCTACGAGCTCTTACCTACATACATGCGTACATAAATATGCATACATGTGTTTGGCCTTTGAAGTTTGTTCGAGTAAATCATGTCATTTGTCATCTTTCAATCATTGTTTCTATGTCAAAACTAATACAGGCTTTGTTTCGATTCGTTTCAGTTCCATGTCTATTAGTTCGTAACACTTTTCTGATTCACACTCTACGCACATTTCATGTTTTGCTTTCGTATTCTTTATTAATTATGGCTTTTACGCATAATTTATGATATTATTAACATTATTGTAGTTGTTGTGTCGAAAAAAAAATCATGCAATTCGTTTCAGTGTCGAATGTTAATGAACTTTTATCGTGGTTGCCTGTGATACGCGCACATAAGCGACTGACTGACTGACTGAGCGCATACCGTGCTGAGCTTTGGACGTCAAGCGTCAAACGTCCACATTGTGTGTCACCTTGGCATGTTGTTCTTGTCGCTATTGATGAGTTTTCTTTGCAACATTTTTGCTTTTTTGTTTTAAACTTTCCCATATGTGTGTGTCTGCATGTATACTTTATAGTTTTGCAGTTATAGTTTCTGCGTTTCTTTCACGATCTTACACTGCGGCATGCGTGTTTAAATCAAAAAAAAAAAAAAAACTCTTGCAGCAAAGCATTGTAGCCTCTTCTCCGTCGTGAACGCTTTTCTTCGGTGCACATGTGTGGTAATTATTGGGTTGTGGCTGCTTGATTTTATTTAGGTCGCTCGCCATGCTGGGTCAACAGTGTCGCCGCGTTGCGCCTTGTCACTTGGCACTTGGAGCAAAAGAAAGGCGCAAAAAGTCGCGAAATAACAAAGAAAACTTGAGCTTTTTTGCAAATTCCGTACGTACTCGTTATAAATCAAAGTTAATGACTTTTTCGGTATGCGGAAAATTTATTTTTTTTCTTAGCAAAATAGTAATGGCAATGAATTTTATTCTTCTCTTTCCCTCTCCCCCTCAGTTTTCAAGCTAACCTCAATTGCTTGTTGCATTATTTTATATTAGATATGTATGTGCTATTTTTTCTCTCTCTGGCATTTGCTGCTTTTAATCAGTTTTGTTACACGGTGCCGACTCGCATTTTCTTTTATTTTTGTAATTATTGATTTTTGCAACCTTATCAACACAATAGGTCATAGTAGTATTAGATACTGTTGCACTTGCCGGCCGGCTTTTTCTGCACTCAAGTGTTGAACGGTGACACATGATGAGCTCATGCGCATCAGGTGATTGGCCATATGAGGAGGGAATGAGTTGCTTGCTTGTTTGAGGTTAATTCCTTTGTAAAATTATATATTACTTACTTTAGAGCGTGAACACCGCTCCGCCGCGGTTATAGCCGTAAGGTTATGTAAAATTATATAAAACAAGAAACAACATTAACTTCGGTTCCACTGAAGCTATTATACCCTTCACAAAAAAAAAAAGTTTCCACACAATAACTTGATTTTGGACGTCGGTTTGTACATATAATATAATATATGCTATACCGTTGCTTTGGGCAATAATCCATGCCAAATTTCGTGAAGATATCTGGTCGAATAAAAAAGTTTTCCGTACAAGTACTTGACTGTGAACGTTCAGTTTGTATGACAGTTATATGTTATAGTGGTCTAACACCGGCGATTGTGATAAATTAGCAGTTTCTTGGACAGGGTAAGACGTGAGCAAAATATCACATCGATATCTCAAAAACTGAGGGACTAGTTCGCGTATATACAGACTGACAGACTTACATGACTAAATCGAATGAGCTCGCCATGTTTATCTTTTATAGGTTAATCTGGTAGACCAATAAACCACGCATTGACCAGTTTGGTCCTTTGCGATACCAGAGGGCGTTCAGTTGCCAAGCCCAAGAGGAATAGTCATCCGTTAGGATGCCTGCGTTTGACGAAAATTTTAACAGACTCTGCGGCTTCACTATATCACACCGTGGGAATCCCAGATGCTGACAGCGTAGTCTTGCCAATGCGGGACAATGTACAAGAGATGCTCCATTGTTTCCTGCAGTCCTTTCGGTATGTCTGTCCCATACTGCGGGTGTGGGTCGCCACCAGACAGTGGCCAGTTAGTATTCCCATCATGTTCCTACAGTTTCTTCTATCGAGTGCCAATACGAAATTTTGTGTACTTCCGATCTACCGTTTTGCACATGACTTTCAGTTTTGCACCCACGTAGCTTGTTCCATCGGGTTTTTGTTTTCTTTACCATGGTTCTGTCGAGATCGTCGTATAGACAATGCTTAGGTTTCGCAATATTTATCACGTTTTCGGCAATGTCATTCTTGGCAATGTCATGCACTATTTCATTGCCCTCGATGTCTTTGTGGTCTGCCACTCAGTAGAAGTGAAGTTGCTTGCTTCTGGCAACACTTTCCACTGCCACCCTGCTTCCCAAAACAAATCTGGCCGATATGTGATACGAGATTACTGCCTTAATTGCTTGACAGCCAAGCGTCTACTAAGATGTTGACTCTGGAATTGCCTGCAGGTGCATTAGAGGCTAGCTTTGCGGCTTTCAAAATAGCAAAGACCTCAGCTATAAATATGCGGCAATGGTCCGGCAACTTAAAAGGTTGCCTTATGCCTAATTCTGGACAGTATATTTCCGCCCTAACTCCATCGTCCATTTTCGAGCCATCCGTATAGATGTTTAGAGTCTTGCACGTAGCTAACATACCTTTACGCCAGCCATTTTTTTATGTTTACTTTGAACGTTCTTTCCCAGTTGAAAAGTGGGATCATGTAGTCGGTGTTTATCCAGTCGCCATTACCCACCGAGCTATGCCCGAAGGTTCTATGTACTATATGTAAATTTTCCTGCAGCCAGTAGTAGTCCCACCGATTTTGCTTCGCAGTTTTCAGCGAAGAGGTCTATAGGTGGCAGGTTTAGTACCAGTTCAAGAGCCGCCGTTGGAGTTGTTCTTAAAACTCCTGCTATGTACAGCGCTGCGAGTTCTGAACCCTTTTCATTGACTTCCAGTAGGTGGATTTCCGCACGCCTTTCCATCATTTTATCTTTTATAACGCACATTTTATAGGGTCTCAGCTTTTCCTTCTGGGTGTTACAAACTTCAAACTTCGTAGCAAACTTAATATACTCTATATAGAGTATAATTGTATGCAGTTGAGACCTCAATTCCAAAACTCTCTTCGCATATATTTCTCACAATTGATTTTAATTTAACTGCACACAATTTTCAATAAACGGTCGATGACATGTACGGTCCGTTACTTCCCTCCATAACATCGGGTTTCAATTGAAATTTCTGCTGACTATAATTGCATAAATAAAGGAATGAGTCAAAGGTTTCATTCTATTTACTAGAATGCACCAACATAATAAATCAGAAATTGAATATACAAGTGCGGGCATTATACAAGTATGGTATTTGACTGACAGACCTTTAAAAGAGAAATCGATGCAGATAACAGCTGTAAAATGAAGAAAGGAAATGCAGCCCAGTTGCATTAATCAGCAGCTAAATTGCTAGTCGATTGACTGCTTGTCGAGCGCAATAGATACCGATAATAGCAAAGGATCATACTAATACCCCTATACCCTAATTATTGTAAGAGCTGCTTAGTTGCATCTCTCACTAAACTCACTGTGCGGTCATCTGTTACTTGACCATTAACTAACGCTTTTACATTGTATGGATTTCAATATATCAGTTACTTTTCCACGGCTTCCGACGTGTTAAGCAGGTAAGCCAACACTTACTTCCTGTACCACATCCGCTAGTGGTGCTTCCATGTTGTTTTTGTATTGATATTTGCCATTGGCAATGCCAATAATGATTCGATACATACATATGTAGGATGCACGTTCCAGCACCCTTTTTCGGCACTGTCCGTAGTATTAGCTGCTCGAGTTCATTATCGGCAACAACACTTCACCACAATAGACTGGGAAATGTATTTATAATGACGGCATAAATTAATTTATGACTTACTTGCATTGCATTTTAAGTGGAAATTATTGCTTTGCGATTGCATGCGAGTGCTTCGCTGTCAATTGCCACAATTAACCGCTACATTTCAGTGGATTATATGCAAGTGATCTTCATAAAATAAATTGTTTTTTCTCTTCTTTTGCTTCGGTCCGCATGCGTGATGCGTGCTGCATCATTTATGTGCGATCTAATTGCATTTGACCTGCTGATGAGCAGATAAGCCTCGGGCTTTAATTCTCAAATATTTCGATGCTGATGTTTATGGTCGAGAAATCTCCTTTTTTGATTTTGTCCACGCTTCTCGGTCTCTTTGGAATTTATGTGTGGTTTTATTACAGCCAATTAAGTGGAAATGATTTTGCGGCTTATCAAGAGTGAATTTATTTTATTTTAAATCTTTGTTTTGAAATTTCGTTAACGTAATTATTTTTTGTTCACATTTAACAAATGTTTGAATAATCGTCAGTGGTCAAAACTCACCATTGGTTGAACTGCTACTTGTTCACTCTTTCTTTATTTCTGCTTCACTTCATATTTCGTTCAATCAACGTTAATTAAACTTAAATCCAAAAATTGCACTTTGCATATTTTGTTTTTTGCCAAGTTCACTGCACAGCTGAGAATTCGTTATCGCATCATTCCCATGTATTTGCAGAGTTCAAGAAGTCGTTGGCTTTATTTAAAAAGTTTCTTTATACAGTTTGTGTAAATTAATCGTACTTCCTTATACGACATTAATTAAAGAAGTATGCTCATTTTTTATATAAAGGGTGATTCATTTCGAAGTTCCTTACTTTTTTTTAAAGAAAAAAAAAACAGAAACTGCAAATTTATTCTCCATTAAATTTATTATCATTCGAAAGAACATTCTTTGGCATTTATTTTTTGAATATTATTTCTTTCAATTAATCACATTAATTAAAGAAGTATGCTCATTTTTTTTGCATAACGGGTGATTCATTTCGAAGTTCCTTACTCTTTTTTTAAAGAAAAAAAAACATAAACTGCAAATTTAATGGATAATGTTTATTATCATTTGAAAGAATATTCCTTGGCATTTATTTTTTGAAGATTATCTCTTTCCAATGTTGGCCGCGGCTACGTCTCATATGGTCTATTCGTTGAGTCCAATTTTCGATGATCGTTCGAGCATTTCAACTAGTAATTGGCGAACGATATGCGTGATGTTTGGCACCAAGGCTTGAATCAGATTGTTCGCATAGACTTTAAACTTTACATATCCCCAGGAAAATGCTTAACGGTGATATCACATGATCTCGGTGGCCAATCAACCGGCCCAAAACGTGAAATTATCTGCTCAGCGAAGTCTTCTCTCAATAAATCTATTACTTGATGGATGCGATGTGTGGGAAGTGTGTTTACATACCCATTGAGCCAGAAATGGATCTCTTCGCTGAACAAAATTTGTCTCGAAAACGTCGGATCTTGGAACTTTTGAAGAGCCCTTAGAGCGAAGCGATGTCGCTTGGCAAGGTCGAGCGTCTTCAATTCTTGCGCAAGATGTATTTTGAACGTTTTCAATTTAAGATCTGGACGTAAAATGCACCAAGTCGTTCCATAAGTCAGTACGAGTTGCTGCGAACGGTGCCGAATATTATAGAACAATGAATACTAGCCCTCAGGATGAGTGATGGTATTGCGAATAGTACGCTCACTAAGCCGATTACGTTGACCACAGTCGAGCGAAGCGCGCGAAACATATTCTTTACATTTCCGTAATAAAGTTGACGTTTTTTAAAGCTTGTTCAGGCGTAAGTCTTTCCAAGAGGAAATGCCAAATAATACAAATATAACATGACAGCTTGACACGACTCAAGCGTGATCTGTCAAAAAAAGGTTATTGAAAAAAATCCCTCTACTGGGATACTCCGTTACAACATATGTGACCTGGTCTACGAAAAGGGAAAAGGGAGCTAACGTGCGAAAACTAGTTTTCTGGGGAAAAAAAAAAAGCATCTCATCTTCCATCCGAATCAACTAAAAAGTGAAAATTGATTTTTTGACACCTAAGCCCCCTTTCCGTAGACCAGGTCACATATATTAATAATAATATAAGACCAGATTGCGCGAATTTTAAACTAATTGAGTAGACAAATGTTAACAGTTATCAAACGTGATCAGATGGGTGATTAACTTTCTAAGTTTCTAGTCAAATAGTTTTGTTTTCCCGACCAAAATTAAGAAGTGACATCGGCATGTAACTGTCAGTGCTAAACTGACACTGACATTGGTAAAGTTATTTATTGGTATATATACATATGTACATCTGTACTAGTATGTACATAAGTACATGTTTTCGTTTTCTGGCATCATTAACTTTCTTTTACGATTACTAGACAGCAGCAAAGACCTTTCTTCTTTAGCTGACATAATAATATCGTTTATTTGTAGAAAAGCCAGTTGAAAAGTACAAAGCAATCAATACAAATTTGGTATTGCACTATGGAAACTCTGAAAGTGTACATTTACTAAAGTAATACATTTGTACATTATTGTTTCTTTATAATAAAAATTCAATTATTCAATTTCTTAATACACACAAGCATACATACGTACAAAAGAGTTTAGTGTTATTGTCACCATTTGGAAATTCGTCACAGCTTGTTTCACCGATTTCGTACTGAAATCTCTTGCAAGACGTGATATTCACTCCTCTCTGCCACACTTTTCAATTACTATTCATTATTGTTCGATTTACTTCACTTTTCCAGACTCCATTTGTTGGTTATTTGGCGTTTGTTCATTTAACACCACATGTATGTCCATACATATGTACATGTGCTTTCATTGACAGCTGTCAATTAGTAATTCAATATTAATAAAGTATAATATTTAACTGCATTTAATTATATTGGAATAATTTCTACTTTTCTGTTTTTAATTGCGAACCAAATTAGGCTGATAAACCTAAACCCTTGTTTAGTCGTAAAATAAATTGATAAATTATAATAATTATTAATACAAATTTTTTAAGCAATTCATTAAAAAGATTCAATGTGATCACAAATTTTTTTTAAATCGAAAATAGCCTGGCTAAAACTAAAACTATCGTAGTAGCAAAAATTATTGGTTTTTGTATTTAAATATTGAAAATCTGCAATGTATTCTTGTTATATTTCCCTTGCAATATTAAAATTCCCTACAACCAATGCCTTTAAAAAATAACATATTATACTTATGATTACCCATAAATTTTAAAAGTAATGGTCGTTATCCATTTAAATCCGACAGCTGATAAAAATTCTGCAATTAAATTTGTATTGTATTGTTACAGTGGCGTCCATTCTGTTACGCCAGACTGCCTCAGTGTCGAATTCGTCGTTAAAGCTATATCGTGGTGAAGCTTTAAATAAACTGACATGTATTTGGTTTGTGCACTAGCTAAATACACGCGCCTTAAAGCAGGCAATACTATGTAATACGTGAATGTTGCTTGCTTATTTGGGTTGCTTGTGGCAAGTTCATTGTGAATGGCACGTTGAGTTGGCGCAGAGACCGTATATGATTGACAGAGAACGTATTTGTGTTTATACCGTAAATATAAAAGAGCTTTAATAGAGAACTTTTTGGTTCAATGGCTTGGTGCTTGAAAAAAGTCATTCATATATTATATAATTATATTGTTATATTTCATAATATTATCATATAAACAAATACATTTTTCCTTCGTGATATTAAGAAGTATATGTACATAAAATCCTCTGTAGAGGATGATTTGTTGTTTTTTTTTGTTTTAATTTATCTCTAGTAAAATTAAATTAATTTAAATTGAAAAAAATTCTTAAAAAAAATATTATGTGTTTTTTTAGGAATTTTGAGATTTAATGTAAAAATCAAGTGCTATTTTAATCCATTCTCAGTAGTGAATTCAATAGCGCACTTGTATCGAATGCTCTAAAGCTCTGTCTCTTATTCGTGATGGTATGCCATCATACTCTCTGTCAGTTATTGAAGGAAGCCATTTTTGATATTCCTAGTGAACGGTTCCGATGCAATCGAATGTCTGCAGAGATGATTAAGAGCAAAGAAGTCCCTTGGCCCATATTTTTTTTTTAATATTCCAAAGCTTTTAAAATAGAAATACAGTTGAGCTTCCCCAACTCGAATCACCATAATTCATAAAAAACTTCGATTTAGAGAGACCTCGAGTTATGAAAGAAAATTTGTATGAAATTTGACTTGCCAATTCAAGTTATGGAAGTTTAACTGTAGTTGAAAGCTTGTGGCTTCTTTTATTTGAACTGTTGAAATAGGGAATTTGTATAACAAATCATTACTGCTTCTAAGGTTAATCTCTCTGGCTTCAAATCACTCGTTATGCTTAATTCCAGTTCTCTTGTAAAGAAAGATACACAAAATTAGGAACAAAATTATCCACTTGATTTTAATAAAATACTGGCAGAAAATTTTTTCTTAGTTACATTGAGTTGCCTCCACATATTGTTTGAAAATCCTTATCATAGTTGTATTTAATTCCACGTTTTAGTAATGATCCCTATTTTGGTTTTGTTTTGTTTGTTCACCGGAGATAGTGTAACTTCTCAGTGGTGAAACAATTTTTCAAATCCGTCAAGTAGTTTCGCAGCTTTTTCAATTAAAACAAACAAACAATCAAATATTTCCTCTTTATAATATTATTCTAGATACTGGTATTGAATAACTTGTTGAAATGCTGCAATCTATTTCTTTTCTACATCTTTTTAACTGTTCGCGAGCGACGAAGCAAATACTAAAATTACAGAATATGTAATATTATTCTACTCCACGTTTTTAACTCCATACACCGCCCATTATAATGCATTTCAATTGCATTGCATTAGCAACTTCAGTTATTTGAAAAACTCATCAAACACTTGAAATTAAAAACCAATTCAAAAACGTTCTATACCACCAATTACGGTATGCGCAGAGTTGAAAGTTTCAAAAGAAAAGCTATTTGAAAATTTAAATTGCTTTTTTGTTGATTGATGTGTGCTTCTTCAAATGTCTTTCCTGAATATTGATCTATATGTGTGTATGAATGTCTGCACAATGCTTGGTATAATTAGGAAACAATGTATCGAAGTGGGAGCCACTTATACAAGAACTGACAGAACCCCAACAGAATTTCGTTGCACTTCAAATTTGACTGTGTAAAGAACGATGTTGAAGTTCTTATTGAAATCGCATAATTAATTTCATATTGGCTCTGTCTTCTTGAAGAGGTGAAGAGTGATTTATTGAGGAAATGGAGTAATTATACATATTGAAATTCGTAGTACTTTTAATTTTTTTTTTATCAGATTTATTTATTTTAATTTTTCCAGTAGCCAATTGAATTTTAGTTCATTTGAGTTAATTTCTGATAGTTCTCAAAGCAAAGGCAGTTATTTTGACTTCGTGTAATATTTCATATAATTTTTAATAATTTTTTTCCCAACACCACTTGTATACGCTTAACAGTTTATCTGTATTTGCCACTATAAAGTACATACATATGTATGTATGTAACTATGTAAATGATCAGCGGATGAGCTGAATTGATTTAGCCATGTCCGTCTGTATATACGTGAGCTAGGCTCTCAGTTTTTTTCCAAATCGACCTGAAATTTCGCACACGCCTTTTCCACCTAAAGAATCTGCTCATTTGTCGAAATCGCCAATATCGGATCACTATAGCATATAGCTGACATACAAACTGAACTATCGGAATCAAGTACATCTAAGGAAAACTTTTTATTTGAAGAGATATCTTTTTATTTATATATCAAGATTTGGCACAGATTATTGTTTAAGGCGAAGGTTTAATTTCCGATGAAATTGTTTAAATTGGACTACTAGCATATTAGAATATCTGCCATATAAAATGTGCCACCAAAATCAAGTTCATGTATAGAAAACTTTCTTATTTTCCATATTTCTACTTTCCGCCAGATATGTATGTGAGTAGAAAATCGCTGGAGTAGAGGCACAATGACCTTTTTCACGTAAAGAGAAAGCTCAAGGAGCCTGGTCACAGCACAGTTTGCAAAAATAGGCATCCATACCCAAATTCCAGCAGGATGAGAGCAAGCAATCTGTCTTCGTGCACACTGTACTTGTAGATTTGCAAAAGGGTGTGACCCAGAATGAAATATAAAAGATCCATTGCACTATTGACACTTAGCAAGACTCACATCGTTGCAAATATAGGAGTCCTAACTAGACATGTCCCATTGGCACCCACGCGGTGAGGCTACAGATTTTGTAGGACGCAACTTATCGAAGTTGCAATGAGGAAGATGAGGAGGAAACATTTAGACAATTTCTCCCCCAATGTCCACCTTTCGCGAGATTTAATTGAATCATCTCGGTTGCCATACTTCCTACGAACCCGGCGAATTGGCTGGAATTGATATTAGCCGTCTCAATAACTTTGTGACAGGCTCCAGGCGTTTTGTCAATATGCGAAGGTCTTTGAATTCATATCTAGGGGTTCTGGGCATCACAACGAGCAAGAGTTCTAGCTGTCCAAGTGGTGTTATTTGTGGTCTCACAAGAAATCAGCCGATTTAAATAACCAAAACTTCTTGTGGACTCTGAATAGAGTATTTATTCGCTAAATATCTTTAGTCTAAAAACCTTTAGGATGTGAGTTTGAAATTAATTCAATTTTGATATTTTCAAATACATATGCAAGAACCCATTTTGCACCATAGTGTATTTAAATAAACTCGTGTTAGACCATTACTATAATACATATATATATATTTTTTCTATCTTTTCAGGTAAGTTGAGTAACTCTTAAGCCATATGCCAATGACAAATGCAGGATCTCGTGAGTGAAAAAATTAATTACAAGGTGCTTTCCAAAGTAAACAGGACTTAAAAAATCAATTTGATTTTTTCAAAATAGTCTCCTTCTGCTACAATACAGTTTTTTACAAAAGCATGTCGTACGAGTGTTTTGGCTCGTTGGCCGGTATGCCCGCCAGGATGCCGGTGCAAGCCTTTTGAATGGCCTCTACGTCTGCATAACGATTTCCTTTCATGGGCAAATGCATTTTTCATGAATTTCAATGATGATTTCGGCTGTTTTGTGATGAATTCACGCACAGTTTCGGTGGAATTTCCGGTGATTACGGATTTTGATTGGTCCACATGTTGATCGTCATTTACATATGTCCTCACGACCACTTTGAAAACGTTGAAACCACTCGTGCACTCTGCTACAGGATAGGCAATCATCGCCATAAACTTGTTTCATCAATTGAAACGTTTCGGTAAAAGTTTTACCAATTTTAAAACAAAATTTAATGTTGGCTTTTTGTTCAAAGCTCATTTTCGCACCGATAACACAAACATACTGAGACTTAAAACGCAATAACTTCATTTTCAATCCATGAAATGTCATAAAAGTCTCACTGGACGATCGGTAAAGATAGCAGACTCTAACGCACCAGTCGACATATAGATGGCGCCACCAGGGGGCGCTAGATTCAAAAAGTCCTATTTACTTTGGAACGCACCTTGTATATTGATTTACGAAAAAAGTAAGTTAAAAATTCATTTAGTAAATTTATTTTATTTATTAGTGAAATTTAAGTTTTGTTTATTTTTCAAACATATGGCACATACATACGATATATAGTATGTGATATATGTATGTAATATACAGCTTGTAATATTTCATATAAATAATCACTTAATTGATTATGTGCGTATACTTGTCGTCGCGCTTGCGCATTGCCGTAATATTTATCGATTATTTACTCATTACCCATTTGTGTCAGTCAATTTCCCTACCAAATAAATAATTAAAATTCAGCGGTTACCTCAAGATTGAAGTTAATTCACGGAATGTGTTTGGCAAAGGTGTGAAACCAATGCAAATTTCCCGTTATTCCTTATTGCTCAATGCATGATTGCATTTCTTGTAACATTTTGGCAGCCATCACACTTGCACCGACTAGAAATAAATAATATTAAAATCTGTTTTTTCTTGGTTTTTTTTTCTTTACAAACATGTGCCATTTCCGCGTTTCGCCGAGAAAAAGAAAGTTTCGTGTCCGTCTGTGGCTGGCTTTTGGGCTGACCAGAATAAATTAGCAGCTTGAATTAGGGTTTTTGATGCATGACTGCGATTGGCGCATAATAACGCAATTTCCATTGCATAATTCTAATTTTTTCCGTTAATTTTTAAGATAGTTTAACATTTTGAAGTTTTATTTTCTCGCCCTTTGAAAATGTATGTATATAATTTTATAAACGAAAAGAAAAGTGATATAGACCGTTTTTATGTCTAAGTGCCGGTAGGTAAGGTTGGCTGGCTGATCTAGAGAGATCGCACGTGGATATCTGCTATATGTAGTCCTTTGTGAAGCCATAGAAAAGAAGAACTTATGTGTTCGAACTTATAAATTAGTAAAATCAGTAGTCAATAGAAGTTTGTCTAGGCGTTTAATTTCCATTCCCGCCAGTTCGGTGGGATGTCTAAGATGTCTATGGATGTTTAAGCCTTGACCTCCCAACCGCGAGACTGTCAAGAAGGAAGTGTTGAGTTGTTTCTACCTCATCTTCTTCCATACAGCTTCTGCAGGTAGCGTCTGGTAAGATTCCAGCCCACAACTAGGGAGGGGCTAGCCTTACTGAGGGCAAAGAGATCACTAGATATCTGACGATCGATTTTGGTACAAAATACTTTTGCAACAGCGAATGTACCGATGGTGGCCCAGTGCCGGCTAAGCTCCCGCGAAACCCAGCTATCTAGTAGTAGAACACAAGAGGATCCCATTGTACCGATAGTGGTTCTAGGGTAGGTGTCTTTTTTGCTAGCACATCAGCTTTACAATTTCCTGCGATTTCGCTGTGGCTTGGCACCCATACCAGTCTTATCATTAAGACACTCGCTGCTATTGATAGCGAGGTTAGGCACTCCTTGACCAACCCTGAACGCACTGTTAATGAGTTCAAGGCTAATATCGACGCCCTACTATCTGAGTTGGTGGTCACTTCTCTGAAGGAGGCTGCACTCCGGACCAGTAAATCTACTGATATCTCAATGGCTGCAACCTCGGCTTGGAAAACACTGCAATAATCAGGGAGTCTGAAACTGGAGTTGAAAGAGAGCTCTCGACAGTAAGCCGCTCCATTAACCTTCTCTCCAAGCTTTGACCCATCCGTAAAAAATCTCACTGTTCCTCTCCTCCAACGGTTTCTTCTCACCCACAACTCCCTCGCCAGTATATAGGCATAGAAGGAGCCGCCAGAGTTCGGTTTGGAGACTCCATGATCCAAGTAATCTGGTATGTAGTCAAAGTGTGTAAGGATTACCAAGTGTTCAGACACGTGTTCTTTTAGGAACCCAGTTTCTCTGAGTCTGATAGCAATTTTCGCAGCCATACTATATATTATATCATACGATGCCATCTTGCACTTAGTGCCAGATTGCATTAGTGCACCCCACATGGTAATGAGCGTCGCCCGTTTAAAGTTCTAAAGTTTCTTTGCAAGTGTAATGGGCTTGACTATGGTGTCGTATAGCCAGAGGACTACTTTCGATGAGGGACTCCATCTTTTGCCAATTGCTCCTCTATAGCAGTATAAAGCAATCGATACATTTTTTGCTTTCTCTTCGATATTCGGCTTCTATAAAAGCTTCCTATCCACGTTGAGCCCTAGACATTTCACTGTATCTACCGGTTGCAGACGGATATCTCCCATTTCGGGCAGCAGTGCCACCGGAATTTTGTATCTTCTAGTAAATAAAAGCATATCGGTTTTATTTGTGTTGTCAACTCGTACACGGTACTCAGGAACTTTCCTTTGATCCGGCGGCCACGATTCTTAAGTTTTTTTAGTAGGTCGTTCACAACCAGGATCCATAAAAGAGGAGAGAAAACTCCACCTTGTGGGATTCCCCTACTCACATTTAGTCGAGCACGTGCGTTGCCCCATTCCGTTTCAATCACTCTGTCTGAGGACTTACAACATATTCAATACTAAATCTAAACCACATTTCCGCAAACCTAAAGGTGTATCAAGTCCAGGACTTGTTCTCGGGTACATTGGGGTTGTTTGCGTTCAAACTTAGGTTTCTCTGATTTGTTATCATACTTTAGTTCATCTGAGAGTTCTGACGATTCGGTCACAGTCTCTTGAATTCTCATTTCACTATCTATTTCCAAAATTATCCGTTTCTAAACCTAGAATATGAAGCTTTTTAAAGCCTATGACCTAGTGCCGACAACCCTGCACCGAGAACTCTTGAGCAATGTTAATCAAAACAAATTACTACTGATACTTTTTTTTAGCCTTAAAACGCAAATTTGGGACCACACACACACCTTTGCGCATAGTATAAAATACAAAACGAAAAATGAATAGGTGAAATAGTAAATGTAAGCTATAACGTGATGTACTCGTATGAGTATATGGTAGAAGTTGCACGAACCATTTTTGAAGAAATGTCAAAACAAATTCAAACAAATCTCTTGCAAGGGAATCACTAGCCAACACAAGAGTTACTATATTTTTGTATTTTCTCTAAAAATAAACGTTTCTGAAAATTCTTCAAACCAAACACATCCATTTATGTCTACATACGTAGTGAGTGGATGCATATGCAACGTTCTTGGCTACAAAATTACTGCAGGCATTGAAGTGTAGGAAAATTAGGCGTAAAATGGCCTCTGGACGAACACGGAAGACAACGCACGAACAGTTGCATGCCACAATTGCGTGCGCTCTACGCTGCTGCTGCGTACACATTTTAACTTGACTTGTGCGGCACAGGCCAAGGCAGTGCAGCGGGCCAACCAATATTGACACAGAGTGGCGGAGACTGCGAAGTACAGTGGTTGAAAATGGTGTTTCAAATATAATATTGGCTTGCTAAAAATTATTTTGCATAATACTTTCTGCCACCACAACAACAAGAATCACTCTCAATAAAAGCGACACTTACGCCTCTAGTGCTACCCGACGCAATTCGATATTTATTGGGGTAATTTCGGGGATTTCAAAAAAGCTCACTTTCATAAAGAGCACTTTGCAATTTCGTCCGGAATACATACTATTTTGCGAAAAAATAGGACAATTTTTTTAAAATTTCTCGCGAAAACCTATTCGTCGAAAAATTTTTTTCCAGTAACAAGGAAGTTCCATTAAATTTTGTGGACGGAATGACATTTCTGGTGCCATAACGTTCAGAATGTTGGAAAACGCCTTCGGTAATAATTGTTTGTCGCGAGCAAGTGTTTTTGGTTGGCACAATTTATTGAAAGAGGGTCGAGAACGCGTCGACGAAGAACCACGTCCAAAACGGCCATCAACATCAACTGATGATCAAGACGTCAATAAAATAAAGGAATTGGTGCCTGAGAATTGACGACTAACAGTCAAAGATCTTACTGGCATCGTTGAAATATCGGAAAGATCAATGAAAACCATTTTGAAAGATCATTTGGGTCCAAGAAAAGTGAACGCACGATTGGTTTCAAAATAAATAAATAGTTTCGAAAAACAGCAACTCGTTAACGTCTGTGAAACAAGGCTTTCCGACTACCAGGATGTCATGAAACGTATTATTACTAGCGATGGGTCTTGGATCTATGCTTACGACCCGGAAACTGACGATCGGCCGAATATCGTGGCAAAGGTGAACTGAAGCCGAAAAAACCACGTCAAAGCCAGACAAATGTCACGGTTATGTGACAGTTTTCTTGGATTATCGAGGTCTGGAGCATCTGAATTCCCTGCAATTCCAAGTTGACAATTTTGAGGTCTTCGTATTCGTCAATACTTCAGAACCGGTTATATTTACATCACTTTTTTCAGCAAATATTTAAAAATTGCCTACTATTTTGTACAAGTGGCCCACAGTGCGCTGATGAACAAATGGCCAAAATGTGCATCGTTTCTGCTATCTTTGGTGCAGTAGCAATTACAATAATAACAGCAACAACACACATTTACATTATATGTGTGTGCATGTGCATGTGTGTGTATGAATATTAAATAAGTGGAAGATGCGGCAACGATACCAATGGATGCTGCCAACTAATGTTGCTGCAACATGCGCTAAACGCGTTTTCCAAAACGAAAAAGAATATTCTGAAAATAAACATGCATTTCTTGCTAAATTGTATCTACATTTAGTAAGTACGCGTGTTTCTATAAATTCAGATACAGTTCGTATGTACATATGTATGTGCGTACAAATATCTCGCATGTAAAACGAAAACTCCGCTGGCAATGACGACCAAGTGGCGACCGAATGGAATTAGTGGTCGTAATTCGCTGCCGCAAATACATAGCCACACACAAGACAACCGCAAAGGAGCCACAGAAAAAGATGTGAGGAAAAAACAGTTTCTGAATATCGCATTGCATGCGGCATGTGGCAAGTAGCAAATAGCAAACATTAAGTAGCAAGTGGCATGTGCCATGTCGCATTCTCGTCGCCAGCGGCCAGCGCTAGTAAATCGCGAGTGGGCAGTGCTCCAGTGCCATGTGCAAATGCGTGAATGCGATACTTAAAATAGTTGATAATTTTGAATATTTCACTCCTGCGTATGAGACTGCAAGTGAGGATCCACACAGGCATACATATGTATGTATATACATATTTCCCATAAAAATAAAACCCATTTGCTCCAGCAATCGCATTTTCTAAACATACTCATTAGTTTTAATTTGCCATTTTTTCTATTGCTCTCTGAAGAGAGGGCCACAATATATGAACCTTAATTGCGACTTCTAAGAAAGATTTCTCATACCACATTAGGAATTTCCATTTGCTACTTTAATGTTGTCGAGCTCTAGTAGAGCAAGTACAAAAACAAGATAGGCGTGATTGAGACAATCTGTCTAAGATACAATCTAAAACAGATTCTAACTTAAAGTGCAGATTTTCTAGACTCACTGGACTTGGATTGCCTTTTTGATACTAGGGACCGTTTTCTCAATGTCTGGTTCTTTTTTTTATTTGCGTAGATAGCGATTACGTGGTTATAGACTATCAAAGTCTGGTTAATTAGGCTTAAAAAAAGCTGATTTGCCGAAAGAAAGTTAAACAGAATTTAACTGACAAATGTCTGTTAATCAGACATTGATAAAACGGCCCTAAATGTTCTATCGATGCCTATCCTTAGCTTAACAAGAAGACCTGCCGTTTCAATTGAAATATCCTTCCTTTTTCTTCTCTACAATAAGTTTAATTTAAAAATGTTGTGGAAAATTGTGATTTAATAAAAGACAAAAAACCCAAAACATTAACCAAAATGGTTCCCTCCATCCATAAGAGATATTGAGATCCTTTGCTATCTCTCTGATGCCATCCCGACCATTTTCAAGCATTGTTTCTTTAACTTTTTCAAATATTAATTATTATTAAAAGAGATGGATGGACGACTCGCATGTGGCAAGTTTTTGGTGATTCACGACCTTTTCTGAGAGTTTCATGCCACCCAAATACTTATGTTCGTTCTAAACTAGACTGCCCACAACACTTTTGTAACATTTTCAAGGTAACACAAAATTTCAACTAAACTCGTTGTTTAATTTTAAAAATCAAATAAACTAAAAGCTGTCAGAGACACAATAATGGACATATGGAGATCAAACTTTACACAAACTTAAAAAAGATTATCCCAATTTAAGAAATTGTGTATTGATTCGGTTTGCGCGGGCAGTTTAAATGAACCAGTTCGAGTCAAATTTGATCAGAAGATATTACAGATTTTTTTCCTTTCTGTCTAATCATGAAATCTATAATTTTTAGACATTTTTATTTCATATTCGTAGTATTGGGCAAAATTATAGAAATATCGATAGTTTCATATACTATTTGTTTTTAGTATTTTTTTTTATTAATTTAATTTAATTTTTTAATTTTATTGTCTGCTGTTTTTGTGTGTGGCTTTCAAATTGGATATATGTATCTGTTTGTTAAGTCAAAACTTTCAATACTTCTCTATTTTGCTCGATACTCTATTTAATAAATCGATAATATTTTTAGTTTTATCGATACATATTCTCAATAAATCAATATGTTGCTCGGGGGGAAAATCCTATTGCTTTATAAATCGATAATTATTTTTATTTTATCGACATATTTTCATATTTAATTAAAAATCGATATTTTTTTGTTTGATTGACATCTTTTCTCGATAATTCAATATTTTCTTTTGAGAAATCTACATTTTAATCGAGAAAAGGATTTCATAATTTATAGATCGACAATTTTTCTTAATTGTTTTTATATTTTGATCGATAAAATTGCTTTTCTCGATAACGACACTTATATATTTACGGGTTGCATGGATAATTTTGATTTTTGGTTTTCGTTGCTCTATCTTATCGGTAAGATAGCCCAGTATTCTATATCTGTCGAATTTCTATTTTTTGTCCGCTAATAGCCTTGACAGACGGCAGCGTTAATCCGGATTAACTGCGCACTTAATCAGATCCAAATTTGTAGGTGACAGACGGCAGCTATGCGAGTTTGAAACTCTCATAAACAGCTCATTGTCCTTTTTATAATATTTTCAATGAAAATTGATAGAAGATAAACATTGCGGTTGTTAGCCGACCAATTTTTAGCAAACCATTTTTTATTACAAAAGCATATCAACACATTATTTTTAAAACTGCATCATACAATAGAAGTTTTATTGATATTATATTGAGAATTTGATAAACAGCTGTCAGGGTTGCTTGTATTTCATTCACAATAGATGAAAATTGGCCATTTTTAACAATGTTGCCAACGAAAATCTCACAAACTCCCTAAAATTTTGAGAGTTATTTTTGGATTCAGCAACGGAGTTAGCTGTGGTAACTCCTGAATTAATCCCGAAAAATGCAATTAATCTGGTTTAACGCTGCCGTCTGTCAATGCTATAAGGGTTCTGCTACTCATCGTCTAAACGATCTTAAAACCAATTTGTAATGTTTAACTTTTAAATTTGTAATAATATTCATGTAAAGGTAATTTATGTAATAATATATACCACTACATACATACTTGTACATATGTATATACTTAATATATGTACATGACCACAAAAGACAGATGAAAAGCTGGGTCACTTACAAACTGAATCCATTGATATTTCCCATTAGAAACTAGATTAGTAATTTCCTCAGACACATTTAGACAACAGTTCTCTTTACTTACCATACATGAAATGTTACACATTTCTACTATTTTTCCACACCAACTGTGTAAGGCTTCTCATTTTGTTTATGTCAAAACAAACATCAGTGGTGGAAATGAGATTTTCGCCTACAGACCGCCTAGATAAGAACTTTTTAATTATAAATTATGATTAACCACACACAGACATACTTGTATGTGCAACAGTGGAGTCGTAAGACTCCACAAAAAAATGTTACGGCATACACCGTCGTACACATGATCTTATGTAGGCAGGAACATTTTTACAAGCGCGGTACTGCCCACCACTGGTAATGATGACGCGCTCAAAATAAAGAATACGTGGAAGACGCAACACCCAACGATGAATGCATGAACTTCCCAAAACGAAATGATACGGAGACACAGCAAACAATGACTAAGCTGTCTTTTGCGCGAGATCGGTGCCCATGATACGAGGTGAGGCGGGTGAAAATGATGAAGTGTAAGTGACTGATGGGAACAGCTACGAGGAAACGATCTAACACAGGGGCATTCAAATTGCAATTAGTTAAATGTTGAAGGAGAAAGAAACTCCGAAGAATTTTGTAAGTGTGAGTGGCGCGTTGCCGCAAATAAAATGAAATCACGTTCAAAGATGCAGCATCACAGAGGAGAATGCCAGCAGAGGCACTGCTTGGAGATAAACTGTCGACACAGCTGTTCCGTAGAAGATTTGTGTGCTTGAAATAGCCTATCAACAGAACCAATCGGGTGTGAATTACCAGTTAGTTGGCCGGCTGGCCGACTGATTGGAATAACTGAGCGCTGAACTGTGCTGTCCGTTAAAAATGAATTGTGCGCATGCGCACAAAACATTCGTATTTTTTCTGTGAAGATAAAAGATGGCGATAAAGTTAAAAAAGAAGCTTTGTAGGTAAAATTTTTTATTTACTCTGAATTATAGAGATTTATGGGCTGAGATATGAATATGGCTGAAATATATATAAAAATGGATTTCAAGTATTTTTTAAATATTTATTATATTGCTCTGTTATGCAAAAATTAAGAGACATAATTACTGAGATTATGACTTACGATTTTTGCTTTTGCTTGCTTTATCGATATACATATATTCTCGGTAGTTCAATATTTTCTCTCGATAAATTTATATTTTACTCATTAAAAATATTAACTAATAAGTAAATCGTTTGCTTTACGAATTCATCAAAATATTGTTCTATTACTATGATACTTTAATCGATAAATTTACATTTTATTCCTTGAAATTAATTACTAATTTATAAATCGATACTTTCTTTATTTCACGATACTATATTTTCTCTCGATTAATCTTTAGTTTACTCACCAAAAATATTAATTAATTCAAAAGTCGATAACTTTACTGATTCGTCGAAATATTGTCGAAATATAATTTGTAAATCGAGATTTTATTTCTTTTATCGAAATAGTTCGATATTTTTTCTCGATAAATCTACAATTAACCCATTAAAAATGTTAAGTAATTATAAATCGACTTTCTGTCGATAAATCAATAATTTACTCATTTAAAATATAAATAATTTATAAATCGATAATTTTACCAATTTATTGAAATGCTTTTTTTTTTGCTAATGTGATATTTTAACCCATAAATTTACATCTTATTCCATGAAATACTTTTGGATTTATAAATTTTTTTTGTTTTGTTCAATGGAAATATTTTAATTAGAATTTTGTAGATAAATCTAAATTTTTCTCGATTTAACAAGTTATAAAAATGTTCAAAATTGGTCGACCTATTATTTCGATAATTTTTCATTCTCACATGTTACCCGGGAAATTAGTCGTCAGCGAATCGCATATTTGGTTTGCGATAGTCCTTTCATGGTAGAAATAATAATCGTAGACTTGCTTCTGCCTCGCTGACTGCTTTAAAAAAGACTTGACTTGCTTTTGATAATAGAATCGTCATGTGGAAAGTATGCGGATCCCTACAATATGGTCTTTCCCAATATTTCGGCGCAAAACTTCGTATTGGTGAAAAAATAAAAACGAAGGTTGCCACTTTTTTCGAAATTTTTAAGCAACTTCAATTACAAGAAGAAAAAAGATGAGAATCGTAGAAAAGCACGAAAATTTTTTGAGTGTTGCCACCTGTTTCAATAAAATTTATGAAACAAATAAAATATTGCATTACGTATTTTTATTTATTAAGAAAATTCGGATTTAAAATATTTATGTAAAGTGTTGCCACATGATTGCATAACAATAAATTGATTATTAAAATATTATTATAAAAAATCTAGAATCTAGAAATCTTTAGTATTTAGTTTTTATATTTTATTATTACTTTTTCCTGAGTGGCAACCTCGTTTTAAAATAAATTTGAAATCAAGTCTTATTATATTTCTAGTCTTTTTTTTTTATTTTAGTAGTCTTCAAAAATGTCAAATTACAAAACAAAGCGATAATAAAACTGGTTGGTGCTGCCATATTAACACACAATAAGCGTAAAAATTATTAAATCACATATCACAGTGTGTATATACATACATACCATACACAGATTTGACTTAATCGATTTAATCCCACCCATTCTCCGCTTAACCACATTAATGGCTGACTTTTCAATTTTCTAATAATCCCCAATGACATATTTGTCAACTCAATGAAAGTATTTATGCATTCATTATCTCTTTGAACATATATACATAGCTAAAGTGTACTCCATTGTAAGTGCGCATGTGTGCAATTGTGAGTGACATTTGTATGCAACGCTGCGAATTGCAGCTGTCAAATTGACTGTCAGTGTCAACAGCAAAATGTCAGCATACCGCAGCGTATTGGCAGTAATAACTGTACTTACCGCAATGCTTTCTGCAATTTTTCTTCGGCTCAATTCAATTATTGCACTTACCAAATTTTTTTTCGTATTTCTTTTTTTGTACTGTAGTATATTAGTGATTTCGTTCAATTTCTTTCATGAATAATTAAAGCTGGAGGGGCGTTGTCAGCCAGCCAATGTTGCAAGAAAAATGCATTCTTCCGTAAAAGCTGTAAAAGGCAAGCCGCACGCTGCATTTTAATTGAAAATTCAGAAAAACGCGTGAATCAAAGAAATGAATTAAAACGAGTGGCAAGGAGTGGTGGGATATTTAGTGTCGGGGAAGCGGGTATTTGAGGCGACACGGCACGAGGGCGCGAAGCGTGAAGAAAGTCGGTGAAAAAGACCCGTTTTTGTGCAAAATTGCAATTCCAAATGTAATTTCTCATTTCGCGCTTGCTGTCCGCCCGGCTCTTCTAACCCGCCTCCTTTGGCTGAGTGCTTTGGTTGCTAGGCGCGCACTGTGACGAATGTACTGACTCAACTATCCATCTGTTTGTATGTTTACTAGATTGTTCAACCATGTCGTCCGCTTTGTCCTCATTTTTTTTTTTTTTTTTATTGCGACTCTTCTCCGCTTTGGTTGCTTATTATTGCAGTGGTTTTGCGGAGCAGCGATTTAACGTTAATCCCAGACAAGACAATCCATCAAATCGCATGGAAACAGACATATCTATACATCTACGTGTGTATTGTATTGTATTATAATGTTGTTGCTCTGTTATGGAAATCATATTAAATTGAGAAATCTAATACAATAAGTCTATTTGTTGCAAGAAAAATATTATTTAAGATAATTAAATTTTCCAAGGTACGAAACAATAATTTCGGAAGGAGAAAGGAAAAGACATTTTGCCAATCCATATTAATTTTATTTAGTTAGTATCTACATATTCGAATATAAAAACAGTCAGCTAACTTCGAATCGAGAATTCGAGAAATACTTTTCGCAATGATTTTTTTTGGCGTTGCAGTTTGTATCCAGAAGTTAAAACTCATATTCTCTGTCAAGCCAACTGAAACGAATCGACTATTACAACTGCCTGCTTCCATCTCAAGCGCGCAAGAAGTGATCCGTTAAAGTCGCATTTCGATGAAAACACATTTGTGGTGGCTTTTTAGTAGGACAAAACCTTAATGCTGAGTTTTTGACTTTCGTGGATGAGAGAACGTGCGCTGTGTAAGAAAATATAGCATTTAGGCCAAAGAAGTACTGAATACGGAAAACATACCAACATATTTAGGTGAAACCTAAAACAAAAAAGTAAAAAAAAGGTTAAGTTCGAATGTAACGGAACGTTTTGTACTCTCGTAATTTGCAAATTGAGAATGCTCACAGATTGCCTAATATATAAAGTATAAAGCCAACCGGATGTATGAAAATCCGAATATGAAGTACCATATATGTACATATGTACATATTGACAAATAGATGCGATATAAAGTCGATAAGAAGTTCGAAAATATTTATAATAGGTATTGTCCCGATTTTACCCATTTTTGGCACTAGGGAGGGCATGATGTCAAAACAAAAATATTTTCCACAAATTTCAAAATTAAATTTCATAGATGTATTAGGCAAAAATCAGCCGCATGCACTGGGCTCTTGAAAAGTTATACTCCAACTTCGACAATTTCGGCGTTGGAAAAAATATCTTGAGGACTTTTAATCTGACAACTTAATTGTTAATTGATTTGTATTAGGGGCCTTAAAATTTTTCGAATTACCTGAAAACCGATTATTCGAATATCCGGTTTGCAAGTGATCGATGAATAATAACCGATTAATACTATTCGAATAGTCGTAATATTGCAACTTTCGAATAGTTAGTTGCTATAGTAGGTGAACAAAACCTAACTGTGTGTTAATCGAGATCGATATAGTCCGTATATGTATATAAATGATCAGGATGACGAGAAAAGTTGAAATCTGGGTGACTGTCTGTATGCGGGATCCCTAGTTCGAAAAAAATACGAGTTCGTAGATGGGCGTAATCGAACAACTGTTACGCCCACAAAACGACAATAACCTATAAAGTGCAGTTGGCACAGGGGATCGCAGTAGCAAGACCCACTAGAGGGAAAAAAATGTTTAAAAAGTGGGCGTGGCCCCGCTCTGTAGTAATATTAATGTACATATCTCCTAAACCATTAAAGCTACAACAACTAAATTTGCCTAGCTCAAATATTATAAGAACTCCTACCGACAGTTTGAAAATCGATAAAATCGGAAGATAACGCCTCTCATTCCCCCTATAACGGTACTGTAAAAAATTACATAAAGCGCAATAAATCAGTAACTAAATCCTCCAGAGATATTTAATTTTACACACGATAGTGTATGAGAGGGCTTTATTGGAGCCAGTGTGAAAATTGAACGATGGCATGGTCCAGCCCACTTTTTGGTGAAATCTCTTATCTCGGTACCTGCTTGACCGATTTCAACTAAATTTAGTAGTTGGCATTCCTCTCATATTCCTATGTCATAATACGAAATCGGACTACAACCATGTCTACTTCCCACATGGCAAAATTTTAAATTCCATTTGATTCTTTCACTTTCCAGTACACAAATCAGGAAGCAATTGATATAACGGGATACAACTTTGCACTAATAATTCCTTTAAAGTATTCTACCTTATAACCAAATATTGTTCAAATCCAGCCAAAATCCTTCAAGCCCCTACGTACCGAATATGTGGACCCCGTATCTATAGTTGTCTTTTGACCGAATATATTGAAATATAAAAATAAATTTGAAAGAGAATCCTTCTTTGGCAATAGTATTTCTGTGTATCAAAAATGGGCTGAATCGGGCAATACTTCCCTAAGCCCCTTTATATCTACTACAAAGATTTTCGAATTTTCGGGAGATTTTATACCGCGTACATCAGCCAATATGTGAGTTATCTCAGTGAGAGTGTATGTTTTACTCATAACAGTGTATCATTGTGTCAAAAATAGATAAAATTGAGCGAAGGCTTGACCTAGTCCTCATATACCTAATATCAGGATTTTCGAACATCCGGCTGACTTTACTCCATGTGATTGGTGATTGATGCCTTAATGAAATGAACCTTTTGTTTTGTATATAGCATGTTAATAATTAATAGACGAAATCGGGTCGATATTAGCCCAACTCCCATACACTACATATGATTTTCGTTTTTCTAACAAACCTTATGCCGAATATGTATGTCGGTCAGTGTATGAGTTATATAAAATTGCTTGGATTGCGATCCTCTGGTTGACATTTTACAGGTATTTCTTTGGATTGTATTCCTGCCAGTTGCAATAGTATAAAATGTTCGGTTGCTCCCGAACTTAGCCCTTCCTCAATTGTTTATCTCTTAATTTAGTGATTACTTGTGGCACTTTATATGTTCTCGCTTAACGGTACTTTGTGGACGTGGCAGTGGTCCGAATCCGCCCGTCCGCAACATTTTGCTGCAGAGTAGAATAGTATTGTTCACCTAACTGTTGTTTGTAACACCTGCCAACTAATCGAGGAGACATAGAAAATTGTCTTAACCGTTAATCGACCTTTGTATCAGAAATGATACATTTCGATGTTTGTAGTACCGTAACTAGTGGAAAGAAAAAAGTTAGATACCGCCTTCTTTGTGACTTTGTTTATTTTCGCATTGTCGCTATTTTAAGCCATAATTTGAAAAAAATTTGCAAGTAGGCCATGAGAAATTCAAAAACTTCATAATTCGAGCTATGTATCAATTTTGATACATATAGCATTTCAAACGTTTTTTGCTGCGGTGCACGTCATTTGCGACGCTATTTTTGATATTTGTGTTGTGTTTTATTAGGTGAAGTGCTTCTTTTTTGAATATTAAGTTATTTTGTTAAATACTTGTACGCGTTCGAAAAAATGGCTCGTCCACGGTTCTTGACATTTGAAGAAATGGTGAATGAGGTACTGGAGAGTGAAGAAGATGAAGATGCTTCCGATCCTGATACTGAAATTGAAAGTAGTTCGTCTGAAAGCTGTTTATCTGAACCGGATGACATTATTGTCAGTAGTTCAGTTGATGATCCATTGTATATTGCAAAGGATGGTACTACTTGGCGTAGCGAGCCTTATGCCACTGGTCGGTTGGGGAGAGAAAATGTTATCAATTTGCGTTCTGGTTGGTAACAATTGTTTACCAAATTGTTGTAGAATTATGATACTTGGTTTTTAGGTGTAACAGGATTTGCATCAAGCCGGGTAAATAACATTCGGGATTCATTTCTGCTACTTTTTCCATCTTCACTATCAAAAATTATAATTGAAAATTCGAACAACTAAGGAAAGTAGTTACATGGATCCAACCACCTAGAAATTGACGAGGAATTATTTCATGCCTACTTAGGCATATTATTACTGGCCGGTGTGTATAAGTTAGTATTTCAATAGAAGAGCTTTAAAAAAAATTTAAATGCTTCTTACTATATATTTATCAGATCAAAAAATGAAACTTTGCATGATTTGTTTGAGGAATACTGTGGACGCCCTATATTTCGGTCAATAATGTCTGAGAGAACATTTTTATATATCCACACAATCATTCGTTTTGATGATGTGCTCACCCGACGTGGCCAAAGAAATGATGACAAATTCGCACCAATCAGAAACCTTTGGGAAAAGTGGTCTGAACAGCTTCCTATATTCTACAATCCTAATGATTGCGTTACTGTGGATGAACAATTATTGGGATTTCATAGTCGTTGTAAATTTCGCCAGTATATTCCATCGAAACCAGAGAGATACGGTTTGAAATTTTGGTTACTTGTTGATTCACGCACGTGCTATGTATGGAAAATACAACCATACTTGAGGAAAGGCGTAACCGGAAACACTGAGAGGAATCAAGGAGAACGAGTCGTTCTGGATTTAGTTGATGGGTTGAATGGACATAATGTCACCATCGACAACTTTTTTTCATCTCACAGCCTTTGACTAAAATTATTACAAAAGCAAATGACAATGGTTGGAGCTATGCGCAAAAATAAAAGGTCTATTCCTCCAAAGCTACTGAATTGCAAGAAAGTTCCACGATATGAATAAACTTTTCTTTCACTCCTGATACCACTCTCGTTTCGTATATCAGTCATAAGAACAAATGTACAGTTGTTATGAGCACATTGCATCACGCACCTAATATTGAGAATAAGTCGAAAAAGTTGCCCGAAATCATCTCTTTTTATAACTCAACGAAGAAAGGCGTGGACACGGTTGACAAAATGTTGAGTTGTTACTCTTGCAAACGTAAAAATAATCGTTGGACTATGGCGGTATTTTCCAACATAATCGATATTTCTGCTTTGAATTCGTATATTTTGTATAACGATATTGATCCGCAAATTGGAAGCAAACTCAAAAGCACACAAAACGTAAATGTTTCCTGCATGAGTTAGCAATTTCATTGGCAAAGCCCTATATGGAAAAACGAAAAAAAGGCCCAAGGAACGAATTATCTTTGGCGCTGCTTTCCAAACTGTCATCCCAGAATATTGGCCCATCAAAAAATCAAAAGAATGATAAGTCTCCGAAAAAAACCGCGCAAGGTGTCAAAAATGCTATCATTCTGGAGAACATAAAAATAAGTGGACATCGCCATTCTGCTTCTTATGAAAAAGCCGTGCTGCAACGACAGACATGCCAAAAATATTTGCATAGATTGCATTCATAACACATAAACATGTAATTATTTTAATTATATTTGCCTGAAATTTATCAATAAAAGTAAATGAATTAAAACTTTAAAGTAATAACTACTTTTTTCCTATGAACTGTAGTATGTATCAAAATTGATACATAGCTGGAATTATGAAGTTTTTTTAAAGCTCGATCTACGGTTAATATTGTCTTACGGTTTTATACAATAAATTTCTCCGAATTAATAAATGTATATATAAGACAACCCAAGAACAACTTACAATTTAAAGCACATCGTCTTCGCTTAATTCAAGGTGAAACAATTGAGACAAGGGTGTCACCAAAAAAAAAATGTACAAATACCTTGCAACCCAGTAACATCTTTCAACGCCCAACTGCAAGTTGAGCGTAGCGCCTCCAAGGCAAGTGTTGTGACAGTAAGCAAAAAATAAAAAGCCACAGCAATAGTGTCAGCAGCAACAGTGAAAAGTTCAACGCAATAACAACAAAAACAATTAGGTGGCAAAAGTGGTGTACCACTAACTCGTCGGAGGTGACGACATGACCGACTGACAAACTTAAAAAAATAATAAAAACTGAACGAATAAAGAAACCGTGGAAACGGCACATAACAAAGGAGTGAATGAAGAAGCAGCCTGTGGCTTGTGGCAGCAACGCTTTGCATTTGACATTTAGGTGCTTAGTTGTCATTGTTAGTGTATTTATTGCTCACATTTGTTGTGTTGCAACTGAAGTGCGACGACAAAGTTAAAATGCAAATACTATTAGAGCGAATTTTCAGTTGACTTTGTTACTACTCGGCTGTTGCAGGTATTTTTTTATATTTATTAGATATATACATATGTATGTTGCTGTCTCTTCAGTTACATTTTAATAAATTGTGTGCCGTGTGACAAATGCCGCGCTGCAACTTGCCATCGCAGCGTCAATGCAATGCAAAAAGAGAAAAGCATTTAGCTTGTCGCGGATTATTTATTACTTTTTTCACTCCAGCTGACTATTTTTCCTGAGCAGCAGAAAGTGTGTGGAGATTTTTCTTTAATAGCATTTTTCATTTGCAAAAAAAGTCGTGGTAAAATATCGCACACCAAAAGATTTGCAGCCTCTCAGGCCTTCGTTACTTAGCAAGGTCCAGTGCCCGGTAAAGTGTTTAGCAATTTACACTTTTACCCCAAAAAAATCGGGTGTGTCATTGTAAATATGTCAGTGCCAGCAGCAAGGCGCAACAATGCCACACTTGCCACAAACATGCACATACAGCATTGCACGCCTTTTTAAATGCAAAACTAGCGTTTGTTGCAAATTTGTTTGCCGGCTGTTTACATTTTTCCCCACAAACAACAACACCTAGGAAAAAAATCGAGTTGAAAATGAAAACCACTGCTAATCGCTGTTTATTCACACTCACTTTTCTCAATTTATTTATATGTACTTACATGATCACTTACGTGACTACTTACATATGTATGCATAATTGTGCACAAGAGTGTACCTTGCAATTGATCGGTCACACATCGCCGGTGGATTTGCGCAAAAACAAAAAAAAACAAGTGCGTTTGCATTTTGCTTGCCTCTTTGCCCTGCCACTGTTTGTGTGTGTGTATTTATATTTTTCGCTAAACAATTTTGCATGTCAGCTGTCGGTGTAATACTGTGGTGGATTACCAGCTGTCATCGTAAATGCCAAAATGTCAATGTGTTTGACGAAACGAAGAGTTGCAACGAAGATTTCGTTAAACGCCGCCGATGTTGCAACGGTGGCTGTTGCGGTGCAAATTTGCTTGCGTTATCAGAAAGTTCCGAAATAAATATAAAATGCATAAATGTAATTTAATCATTGCCGTTTTCATTGCAAGTTAATATTTTCGATTTCGCAGTTTTAAACATACCTTCATAAAATAAAAAAAGATGGATTCTCAGGGACATTAAAAGGTTTACATAGTTATTAAAGATATATTTCCCATCAAATAAACAACTAAGCATGGTTCTGTTTAAGATGATCCCATGTGCCACAAACCGCTTCCTTTATTCCAGCAGACTGGCTAACCTAAAATCTGGAAACGTCGGCACTGGCATCTTTCAGTCGATGGAACCGTTTTGGGCGTCAGTTTAAAAAATGTAGTTTTGAGCAAACACGTTTGAAAATTCAGGTGTTTCGGCTTCGGGCTCTAAATAACTTACTATCTCACTCCTATAACTTTCCAACTACATTCAATTTCGGAAAATTACTTTACCAGCATATTCTATGAATGCTCTAGATTGAATTGAAACCGTCACACGGAATGAACCTCTTAAGAGGGTATTCTTGTCTAGAGGCAGGCATTTGAGGTCATTTTTGAAGTATAGTAAAAAAGGCGGTAAAGGTTAGAGAAATCGTGAGTGTCGTTTTTAAAAGGTCAGTTTCGAGTAAAACGCGTTTAAAGTTTCAGTTCTGGTCGAAACAGTTTGTATGCTGGGTCAACAAAATATCTATATTTATGAATGTTAATTTGATTCTTGAGAAATCTTTGTTTAAACATATTATTAAAATTATTATAAAGAAATGTAAAAATATATACAGTTGTCCACAAAGAAATAGAAGTATTTTATGGAATAGAGACCGTTTTATAATTTTAATATATAAAATTTTATGAAATATTAAAATAATTAATATTTCGTTGAATAACTTCGATTTTTTTTTAACACAGCATCACATCTCCGAGGCATGTTCCCTATGAGATCCTGGCAACGCTTTATTGGTATTTCTTTCCAAGCCCCTTTCACTACTTGCCATAAATCTCTCGAATTGGTTGGTTTTTCTTCAACTAATTTCTTCTTGATATCTGTCCACAAGTTTTCAATGGAATTGAGGTCAGGAGACTGAGCAGGTTACCACATAACCTCAATTCCGTTGGCCCTAAACCATTTTTTTGCGCACTTGCTAGTATGTTTAGGGTCATTATCCTGTTGATATACCCATATCAATGGCATATTCCATGAGGCATGTGTCAACATTACCTCATCTAATATTTTGACATATGCCCTTTGGTCCATGATGCCTTCAATTAAGTGAATTGGACCAACACCACAATGTGGAAAACGACCGCATACCATGATTTGGCATCGTTATGTATAACGGTTTTTGTGGTAAACCGGGGATTATATTCTGAGTTAGGAGGACGTCGGACAAAGTTCCTAGAGCCTGTACTACCAAATAACTCAACTTTGGATTCGTCTGACCACAATATGTTTCGCCATTTAGACGCGGGTCAGGAGCCATGCTCTTTTGCAAATTGTATACGGGCTTCCTTGTGTTTCTTTTTTAATGGGGGTCCTTTTCGTGGACTTCTGGCAAATAATTTGTTCTGCTCTAAATCCTACGAACATTTTCGGTATTAACTGACAAATTTAGTTCGTCATGGATGCTCCAGGCTGAAGCAAAAGGATTCATTTTGAAGTAGCGTACTATATTGCGATCATCTGCAGTGAATGTTTTGCGCTTTCATCTACGAGTTTCATTTTTGTTTCTATTATTTAAGGCATTTGCTATCATTTGAGGAGAGTATTTTACAATTTTTTCGAACTCTTTATAAATTTTTCCAAGTTTTAAAAAAAAAAAAAAATTTATCGTTTTCCGCTTTTCCTTTGTACAATGAGTTCCTCTACCCACTGGAGAAAAACCTAATGATTAAATAAAATAATAACTAATTTCAATTGCTGCTAGATTATGGAACTATACTTACTATTCTAATTTTGTGAATATTTTTTATGTTAAGGACTATTTTGAAAACGAAATATCTAACACTCCTATTATTTTGTGGAAAGCAATAACAAGTGTCTCCCAGAACTAGCAAAGCAGAAGTAGAATCAATCATCACAATAAAAATTTGTTTTGTATTTTAATGCGTCATCGCGTCATTTACATGTGTTTTAAAAAAGTTATGCAGCCAAACACATTTTTCATATTGGCACTCCTATTATTTTGTGGACAACTGTACATAACAATAAATACAGCATACAATAGAAATTATTTAAATCCATCAACAAATTATTGAACATTTTTTGTATTATTTAGTTATTTCTTTAATTGCTTTCGTAAATATAAAATTTTAATAAAATATTTCATTAATTTTTCTTTTTTGTATTTTTTCAGGTAAGTCGAATCTACGTCCATTATATTTCTCCAATAAAATATTAACGAGTGAGTAATACGACTTAGGAAATTAACATTTTATGTTTATAGTATAATCCAAGAAACTTTAAAATTTATAACTTTCCCTGTCTCTCCTGGGGAGGCCAAAAGGACCCCTTTTTAGACTTCCTTGTCTATTTCTATCCTAAACAGGGTATATTAAATTTTCCACGAAGTGCGTAACGTCAGAGACCCTAGAAAATATATACATATTTAAATGATCGGCGTGACGAGATGGGTCGATTTAGCCATGCCCGTCTATCTGCCGATCTGTTAAGTCTGTATATACGCGAACTATTCTATCAGTTTTTAAGATATGGATCTGAAATTTTGCGCACGGCCTTTCCTCACGAAGAAGCTGGCCGGAATCGCTGATATCGGACCACTATAGCATAAAGCTGTCATCTAAATTAAACGATTATAACCAAAAATATCTTTGTATGGAAATGTTTTGGATCCGACGAGATCTTCTTTATTGGCCGCTTACGCGATTATAGCCGAGTTTACAACAGCGCGCCAGTCGTTCTTGATTTTCACCCTTTGCCGCCAATTGGAGACTCCAAATGTAGTCAGGTTCTTTTCCACTTGGAGCCGTTGTCTCTTAATTCGCTGAACTAGCTCAATGTCGTCGTACATCTTGTACAGCTCATTGTTCCATCGTACCATAGACTCATCAGATGTTGTTATCGTATATGCCTATGCACCATGTAGCAGGACGGGAATAATGCGTGACTTATAGAGTTGGGTCTTTGTTTGTCGAGAGAGGACTTCACTTCTCAATTGCCTACTCAGTCCGAAGTAGCACCTGTTGGCAAGAGCTATTCTATGTTGGATTTAAAGGCTTGTTGTACGATTATGAGTGTTAACAGTGAAGTGGGGGCCAAGCCGCGAATGCGACGACTTCCCCAGAGTCCTTCCAGATACTGACGGAGGCTTTAGTATTGCGCGGGTATCAATTTCAGGCATAAATAACGGCATAAAGGCAGTTCCTTTTATTCTGTTACAGCTGCTTTAAAATTGATGATGGTGGTATGTGTCGATCCTCTTCTCTTTCTCGGGTCTTTTCCAAGATGTGGCGCATGGTGAATAGCTGGTCAGTTGCCGTTTCTAGGCCAGGACTAAAGCCACCCTGATAAGGTCCAATCAGTTTGTTGACGGTGGGCTTTAATCTTTCACACAATACGCTCGAGAGAATCTTATATGCGATGTTGAGGACGCTTATTCCACGGTAGTTGACGCAAATTGTGGAATCTCCCTTTCTGTGGATTGGGCAGAGCACACTTAAATTCCAATCGTCGAGCATGCTTTCTACTCTGGGCATCGGTTACTAGATCAGCTCTGGGGGTTCAACAAGAGTAGAACCGGTCTCGAAACCTTCTGTTAGTCGCCGCATTTTTTCGTAGAATATTCGTTCATTACCCCTGTCAGCTTGTCAAGCTCTTCATACTCACGCAGTTCGGTCTCTCTTTTTTATACTCTCGAAACAAAGTTGCTAAGGAGAGTATAATAGTTTTGTTCACATAACGGTTGTTTGTAAGTCCTAAAACTAAAAGAGTCAGATATAGGGTTATGTATACTAAAGTGATCAGGGTGACGAGTAGAGTCGACATCCGGATGTCTGTCTGTCCGTGCAAGCTGTAACTTGAGTAAAAATTGAGATATCATGATAAAACTTGGTACACGTATTTCTTGGCTCCATAAGAAGGTTAAGTTCGAAGATGGGCAAAATGGGCCCACTGCCACGCCCACAAAATGGCGAAACCGAAAACCTATAAAGTGTCATAACTAAGCCATAAATAAAGATATTAAAGTGAAATTTGGCACAAAGGATCGCATTAGGGAGAGGCATATTTGGACGTAATTTTTTTGGAAAATTGGGCGTGGCCCCGCCCCCTACTAAGTTTTTTGTACATATCTTGGAAACTACTATAGCTACATATGTCAACCAAACTCTATAGAGTCGTTTCCTTCAGGCATTTCCATGGAAGAAATCGGATAATAACCACGCCCACCTCCCATACAAAGGTTATGTTGAAAATCACTAAAAGTGCGTTAACCGACTAACAAAAAACGTCAGAAACACTAAATTTTACGGATAGAAATGGCAGAAGGAAGCTGCACCCAGGCTTTTTTTAAAAATTGAAAATGGGCGTGGCCTCGCCCACTTATGGACCAAAAACCATATCTCAGGAACTACTAGACCGATTTCAATGAGATTCGGTATATAATATTTTCTTACGGCTGAAGGCCTCGTAGCCAGTGCTGCGTTTATATATTTATATAATAAAACTCTTTTTGTTATATGAATTATTATAAATAAATAAAATAAAATATTTTCTTAACACCCTGATGACATGTACGAAATATGGGTGAAATCGGTTCACAACCACGCCTTCTTCCAATACAACGCTATTTTGAATTCCATCTGATGCCTTTTCTGTATAATACGAGTATATACATTAGGAACCAATGATGATAGCGGAATAAAACTTTACAAAAATACGGTATTTGAAAAATATGTAAATGACTGATAATGAAATCTCGATTATCACTTTATCATGCGATAGTATAAAATGTTTGACACCCGAACTTAGCCCTTTTACTTGTTTTTATTTATCATTAGTATTTTTTATTTATTTGATTTCTATTTATGTTTTTTATTTTGACGAATTTGCGAATCTTCGCAATTTTCAGCAAAACTTCAATTTTCAAAAGTCAAAACAATCGTAATATAATCCTAAAACTTATATAACCGTAATATCGGCGTACAAATGTGTTTTCCATCGTTGTTTAAATTTATAAGTTAATTTATTACTATTTCAGTTACTTTTCGTGTTCGTGGGAATACTTAGCGAATGCCACACATTAAATTTAAAATGCACGTGGGCGCCAGTAAACACTAATCCATAAGTGTTAAAGTAGCTAAATGATTTAAATTAATTAATTGTTTACGAGCAACATAAATTAAATTCAGCCATATTTTTTCGGTGTTCAATGTTTGTTGTTTTCGTAAGCTAAAATTATTGTGGCAGCCCAAAAGCATTAAGGTTTGGCCAATATTGTTGCTAGTATGTAGCCAAATATATATTTATCTCTCCTTTTGTTTTTGTTTTCTTTTCCGAGTTCAGTAGATTGTGAGTGGGCGTTGGAAGCGATAAATTTTCATGCTACATAACCTCAAATGGTTAGTTGTTAGATTGTACACGGCTGCTGGCAACAAGTGTTGTTATTACAATTGTATTTAGCGGTAAATAGTAGTGAATTTGTGTTGTTGTCACGCCTGTTTCGCTGCCTTAAATGTCATTCGTGGTTAAAAGAAAAAGACGAAAATAAATAACTATTATGATGCAGAAATATTTATTAGCTTGTTAAAAAGCGATAAAAATTAATTTGTTATCTCTCGCCAAGCGCTGTGTGTGGCGAATGCTTATGTGAGATGGTATGTGTATGTGTGGGTAAATTGTGCTCTGAACCATGCCGAAAACGTTAGAAAATTGATTAATGACAACTATAAATAATAATTGATAATTCATTTAAATTCTTATTAAATATTTTGAAGGTCTCGAGAAAAATTAAAACTGCAAAAATATCGAAAGAACTATTATATTTGGCACTGTGTAAAAGATGCAGGCATGTGATCTTATATAAAATATTTTTGCATGAAATATTTTTTTCATATTTATATTACACTGCCACACCCACAAATGGTCATTAGTCATTATAACAAGGGGCACAACCAGTTAACTTTACTCCATATATGTACATATTAGGTTGTCAAAAAAGTCTTGCGGTATTTTCGCTAGTTGGCGTTGAAAGCGCGTAGTTCTAGTTTTATTCGTCGCATCGGGTCATGCTATACCTTTTTGGAAAACTCATTTCACGCGCTAACACGTGTTTGATTGATTGTCGTTTCTTTTAAGTCGTGCGTGAGTTATAGCGTCGCAAAATAAAGAGAAAATACGGCATATTTTACAGTACTACTACGATAAAGGCAAAAATGCATCTCCAGCCGCCAATAAAATTTGTGCAGTTTATAGACCCGATACAGTTTCCATTTCGACCGCACAACGATGGTTTCAACGTTTTCGTTCTGGTGTAGAGCTGGTCGAAGATGCGCCACGCTCCGGAAGGCCTGTCGTCGAAAATTGCGATAAAATCGCTGAATTGGTCGAAAGAGACCGGCGTAGTAGCAGCCGTAGCATCGGTCAAGAGCTGGGCATGAGTCATCAAAAATTCATTTCAATTTCAATAAAAAAAAAAAAAATTCAATAAAAATACCGCAAGACTTTTTTGACAAACCATTATATTGACTTTGGTCCGAGTAAATTGCAAGAGAATGAAATGTTCGGTTACACCCAAACCAAGTAGTGATTCTTGCTCTTATTTACTTGCTTTTTATTTATTTAGATACTTTATTTTATTTTTTATAATATATAGTCACATACTATTGCCCTTACTACCAACAACTTATATTAAACTTAAGTTAATCTCTCACGTTATTGACCAAACTCATTCTTGTCATTGCATTTTAGTTAAAGTTCTTTAATTACAATAACAACGAATTCTCTCACTATTAGTTTATTACTTTGTATTATAGATTTAAGTTATTACAACAATAAACCAGGAGAATGTTCTCTCACTTTGGATTCTAATTGTAAGTTTTGCTCATTGTAAACCTTGATTCGAACTGTTTCATCATTAATAAAGTTACCTTCGAGAACAAAACATTGTTTTCCTTTATTATATATATTTTTTTTTATTTCATTTTACCCAAATTTTTTAAGTTCCTAATATTATTTTTAGTTTCAATCTTTAAATAAACATTTTCATTTTCTTTTGCTTGCATATTTTTATTTACATTTTTTGGCTAGAAAAGCCCTTATCATCCACCGCAAAATTTATTCTGCGGTTAACCAATTCGCCATTAATATTTACACACTCAAGCAATGGCTCTATAAAATAATGTTGGTAAGAAAATCCAATAGCAATCAATCATGAAACTTGTAGAGTAAATTCAATTTAGTGGCGCCACATTTTTGCTTTTTTCGGTACGCCAGCGCCAATCGAAACTAGTAGTGCCGGCAGCTAATCCAAACTAGTTTTTGTTGCATATAATCATACATGCATATGTTTATATATGTAGATAAACATGAACTCACAAGCCAAATCTTTTGGTAAAGATAAATAAAATTGATATTGCTGCCACATGGATGAGCTGTATTGCAGGCAACAAGTAATGAAGAAGCTCTGCTGGCTCTGGCTCTATGTTTTAAACATAGTACGTCTCTACTGAATTGTCTTCACTATATGCCAGTTCTAATATAGTTTTTTAGCTCACTAGCTAAACTAGTTTATAGTCAGTATTGCAACAAGTTTATCTACCGGTACGGAGGTGGGTGATGTTACTTTACCCATTACTTCAACTATGAAGGCGGTATTTTTCATTTCCAATATTTTTATGAGTGAGAAAGTATCTTTAAGGAGTCTCAAGATAAGAAATTTCTCAGAAGTAAAAACTATTTTGTTATGCTAATTCTAAACCTTATCCTTCACTTCTGCTAGCTGACGTTATGCCACTTGTTTGTTCCTTTCGCTACTATCTAATCGACGGAACCTAATTGTAGCATCTCTGACAGTGGTGAAGGATACGTGTACACTAGAAGCATTGTGCTTCCATTATACAATACACGAGAGTGTAAAGCCCGACTAAAATCTTGTTTCATTTTGAAATACTTAGGGAAGTTCTCTTCACTTTAACAAAAAAAAAAAACAATTATGTAACCGTTTATACATTTGTATAAATAATATGAACTCAGTTAAGTTTGCCGCTCAAATATTCAGAAAAAAATTGTATTTTGCGGAAATTTTTAACGAGGAATTATCTAACTACAACCAAAAGAAACTCCATTCAATGCATCACCTTACCACTATTTCGTAATTAGTTTGAAAATCGTAAAATGTGCAGATTTTATGTTTATATTCGCAGAGTTTATGTGGGTGGAAATCAATTAATTACTAAGCCTTGACAGCTATGTATGGTTACAAGATATTCAATATTTTTAATTGATTTCCAGAAATGATGTAATAAATGCATCGATGTACAAACATACATACGTCAACTAACATGTTTTTTGTGGCTACAAGAGAGAAGATAGTTTTTATACTCTTACAACATGTTGCTACAGAGTATAATAGTTTTGTTCATCTAAAGGTTGTACGGATCACATGAAACTAAGTGGGCTAGAAATAGAGTTATATATGTACTACCAAATTATACTTATATGACTTATATTATATCTCCTGGATATAATATATATATCAGGATGGCAAGACGAGTTGAAATCCGGGTGACTGTCTGTTCGACCGTCCGTCCGTCCGTCCTTGCAAGCTGTAACTTGAGTGAAAATTGAGTTATCTTGATGAAACTTGATATGCAGGTGCCTTGGTAAGAAAAATTACGAGTTCGTAGATGGGCGTAATCGGACCACTGCCACGCCCACAAAACGCCATTAACCGAAAACTTATAAAGTGCCAAAACTAAGCGCTAAATTATGATATAGAACTGTTATTCGGCAGAGAGAATGGCAGAACAAGGAGAACCTGTGAGCCAACAATTTTTAAAAAGTGGGCGTGTCATCGCCCTCTAACAAGTTTATTTTACATATGTATCTCCTAAACAACTCAAACTACAACAATCAAATTCGCTCAGCGGAAATATTATAAGAATCCCAATCCGTAGTCAGTGTGAAAATGGATGAAATCAGATGATAACCCCGCTCACTGCCCAAATAACGGTAACGAGATGATAGGAGAGCGCTTTATGAAACTCAGAGAGAATCCTTCTCTGATAATAGTATCTTTTTGTATCAGATATGGTTTGAATCGGTCAATACTTCCCTGAGCACGCGTATACCTAATATAAATTTTTTCGAACTTCCAGGTGACTTTGTACCGCATATATCGGCCATTATGCGAAATATCTCAATGAAAATGAGAGAGCGTGTTTTACTCAACAGTTTATCTTTATGCCTAAAATGGATAAAATTGGGCGAAAACTTGACCTAGCCCACATATACAATATAATATCAGGATTTTCGAAAATTCGGTTGACTTTACTCCATATACATAGATTGGTGATTGTATGTGAGGTACTTTAATGAAACCCAGGCAAAATTTTTTAGTATAGTTAATAGCATAAATCGGGTCGATACTATACTACATATAATGATTTTCGTTTTTATAACAAATCGTATGCCAAGTATGACGGTCAGTGTATGAGTTATTTGGTAGTATATGTATGAATAAAATTGCTTGGATTTCCCTGGCTTCGATTCCTGCAGGTTGTAAGGCTATAAAAATGTTTATGCTGCACTGTGGTGTACATATACGCACTTATTTATATATTTAAATATCGAAATGTGTTGACCTGTTGCAATTACAACGCTGTGAGGGTGAGGTCCCCATCATTAATTTTCCAACCTTGGGGTTAAGTTAATTTAATTTTTACACACCTCAACAGACGCTTCCAGGTTCATATGTATTTACATTTTCATTTTTATCTTTAGCGGCTTGCCGGAAGAAATTGAGGATAGCCAAGAGGTAGTGACACTCTTCGTTGCTGCATTTGAATTGAAACTACGTTTATTTTTTATTTACACTTAAACTCACTTCATACGATTTATTCACTGCACATTTTGTGCTCTTAAGCTATCAATCATATTTTCTTCGACATTAGCGCTGTTTGCCTTTCTCCACTTTGTATTATGTAAAATAGTAGTTTTTTATTTTCCTTACAATAGGCAATCAACATTGAAGTTCGGTAATTAGCAAGAAAAAAGAAAAGACTTTTTATGAATGAAGATTTTTAGCCTTAATATGAGGGGCTCATACAAAATTAATCAAAGAGATATGCAGTAAGATTAATTAAATTTTTGTGTTTGTGTTAAAAAAATGCCGTTACCGAAGTTCTACTAATGTTTTGGTTTTTTGATGTTTTCTGAGTAGCAAAGGGTTAATTGCGCTTTTCGATTTTTTTGAGTGGAGCTTTTGAGGGTTAGTTGAACTCCATTCGGTTATAAGAAGGAGAAAAATTGGACCCCATTAAATTTTCCTCAGATATCAGCGGCTTTTGTCATTCCCAGTGATTGGAAAAAATTAGGTTGAACAAAATTTGTGATCTACCATTTGTGTCTAAGCTGATTCAATGTATGTAATGTGTTTGACAGAGTTTTCTAAGCATTTGTTAACACTTTAAGAATACAATCAAATAAACTCGAGTTTCTTCAACGTTGCTTTTGTAATTGTCTATGTAGTATCTAACAAAATTATGTTCATCTTTGTTTACCTAACCTAATGTAAGTTTATTTTACTGCTTTATTCGAGATTAGAGTTAAGTTTATTTATAAATTTATTTGGCCCCGGTTTGTAATTAAATTTCCGCATCCGCTCTTTGGCATATGGTGACAACATCTCACTCCATCTAAATGAGTTTGACTTAAATTCGCTTATTTCTTTCGCACAATTTATTATTTTTAAACACAAAAAAAGCTGAAATACACAGAAATATAAAAACAGTGTTTCAACGTATGCTCTGGCCGAATTTCAAGAGAAATGCGAATAAAAACCAGAAACGCTTAAATTGCTTATGAAAATGAAGTCATTAAAGTCATTAGGTGCTTTGTAGTTTTGCCACGAAAATTAGGAAAAAGCAACAAACTTAAATTTGCGAAAGCAGTAATTTGCAATGAAAATGAGTACAGCATAATATTAGAGAAAAATGTTGATGAAAACGGAAAGTAATAAAGAAATTGTTATTATTAATTATATTAAACGTGTTTATGACATGTAAATTTGTTTAAATATTAATATTAATTTGTTAAAGTTTTTATTTAACAGAGTGTGAAAGTTATAACTATTATAATTATAATTATTTTTTAAGATAACATATTAACATTAAATGTGTGAAAATCTGTATTTATTTTTTTTGTGTCAAAAAATAATATATAATTATTGCTAAACTTATGAAAGATAAAATAAATAACAAATTTTAGACAGAAAGTCTTAATTTTCTTTAAAAATTGTTATTACTAATTATTGAAATTTAAAGATAGTTCATAAAAATGTTAATTACCTTTTCTCTAAAGTTGTATTTTCCAGGGATTAAGAGGTTATATCCACTGAAAGTCAGTTAAAACGAGATTTTTCTAATTTTTTCTTTGAAAAGGCATTTTATTTACTAAATAATGTAAATAAAAATAATGTAAAAGGTGCTCCGATGTGAGGTTCCAACCAACACCCTTTTCCTTGTTGAAAACTATTTTTTATGCTTTGCCAAAAGGCATTTTATTTAACTAAATATTTTTTGAAGATGTCTCTTTCAAATAACGTCAATAATGTTGAAATTTTCGATGACTCGTTCGTGACGTTTCAGGCATCAACTAGATGGCGCGATAACGGTCGCCATTAACGATTACGTTCTCATCAGCATCATTTTTGAAGAAATGTTTCCACCCGCCCACAAACCACACCAAACCGTTGTTTTTTCTGCATGAAATCTTGAATCAGGTTTGTTTTCGTTCCAGTGGTCCTCATCGCTGAACAAAATTTGGCTCGAAAATGTCGAATCTTCTTGGAACTCTTCAAGAGCACGATTTACTTTTATGCTCGAAATTATCTTTTACAATCGAGCCAGCCGGTTTTATCCGTTGATCTGAAGTCAAAATAGATCCATAACGGTTCAAATTTAACGGGAAATATTTTTTTCACGCGATTTTTGGTTCTGCCACTAATCGCGTAAAAAAAAAGAAGATTTTCCAATCTCTTTCAAATGTTGTCTGCGGCTACGTCACAGCTGGTCCATCCGTTGATTCCATTTTTAAAAAATACGATGACTTTATTCGTTGACGTTTCAGGCATCAATCCGTAGTTGGTTAACATGGCGCGATAACGGTCAGCCAATTGACGATTACGTTCTCATCAGCATCATTCTTGAAGAAATATGGAATGCCACACCAAACCGTTAATGTTTTTATATCTGGTGAAATTTTGCTACTTTTGAATAATTTTCCCTTCGTCACTAGTGCGGCATTAAGCCAGAAATTTGGCCATCATCGCTGAACAAAATTTGGCTCGAAAATGTCGAATCTTCTTGGAACTCTTCAAGAGCCGCGTCGTTTACTTTTATGCTCTAAATTATCTTTTACAATCGAACCATCCGGTTGTATGCGTTGATCCGAAGTCATGTAAATAGATCTGTATTGGGGAAATATGAGCCCAATTGCTCCATAGAAATACTTTTAGGTATAAATGTACTTGCTGCACCATTTATCGGAACTGTATTATATCAGTAAAGCTTTTCCAAAGACTAGATTTGAAAGCAAATAAAAAAGGAAGAAAGAAATAGGCAAGAATTAAGTTCTATGATTTTTTTAGAATTTTATTTTAACTAAAGTTTTTTTATTTGCAAAAACATATTCATACGTATGTATATTAACATTTTTAAGTATGTTTAATTTTTTTAATTCTATATGCTTTTCTATAATCATCATATTTATATAATACAACCTTCAATATTTTAACTTATCTGCCAGATAAACAATTAAACATATCTTCTATTTCCCGTCATTGCATTTCCTTTTACATCATTCGTTTCCGACGCTCATTTTTCATACGAATTAAATTTTTTAATTACTCATGACATTCTCGAATATTACAATCGAGTTTTTTCTGGCCAAAGTACTTTCATCATTTCGACACACAAAAGCTACGAAAAATTGCGCTAACACACACACACATATGTATGTATGTGTGAGAACGAGAAAGGCGTGACCAATTAAAGAAAGCGCACCAAAATCAATTATTCAGCTTTATTCGAAAGCAAGCTCATCTCTCACTGTGCCGCAATCGTTCACTTTTCGGCCGTCGCTTTGTTCTTTTCGCTTATAAAGTCAAATAAAAAAAGTTTTTTATTTCCAATATTTAATTGTTTTGATTATTTTGTTCTCGCTCTTCGTGCATCCTCCAAGTCCCAAGCGTTGAAGCTGTAATTGAATTTGTGTTGTTGCTGCTTTGCTGTTGAAGGTGTGAAAAGTGTGACAAGCGAGCAGTTTCCTTTCCTAAAAGGTTCATCTCATCAGTCGAAATGTGTTGCCAACCTCTTTGCAGGTGTTAATTTAGCTTTACTTTGCAGATAACGGCACAGTTTGGTTGAAATAATTACACTAACAACAATAAAAAACGGCATGAAATGATACCCAACCCAGAAGTCATGATTACCCCGTTCCACTAAGACGACCAATGAGTGAGACTAGACTGAAAGCGCTTACTTTTATTTCTTTTTTTGTGTCTCCCTCGAAGTTTCAGTTTTGTGGCGAGCAGCCTTTCGTACAACGTGACTGCGCTGATGGACAGCTCTGTAGCAATTGGCTTTCCAGCTCAAGCGGCATTTTAGAGTCACAAGTCGCTAGATAGTGCAACATGGCGAGGCGAATGCAACTTGCTCTACGGTGCAGCTGTGAGCTGGAGCGTTGTCTAATTTTCCACTAATGAAAGCGGCAGAAGGCGTAGGTAATGGTGTACGTAGAAAAATGCCCGTTGAAAGGTGAAGAAAAGCAGAAAAATTAAACCGATTAGGTTTTAAGCGGCAATTTGTCACAGGTGTCTGTAAGCAGGTTGCTGCAGATGTTCACGTCGGGATGTAGGCCAAAGTGCGGCAATTAAGTTCACGTTTATTGAATGTGTCTGGGTGTTTGAGTGTATTTTAATCAAATCTGTATCGTTTTACACGTTTGTTTAATTTAATACTTAGTTTGTTGTGGTTATACTAGATTTCTGATATGGATCCATCAAATTTATCGGGAAATGAAGCCGATATGTCTATATGTCGGCAAGAGCTCTAAGTGTAAGGTGAAACGTCCACATTTCGCCTTAAATTCAAATATGGTGTTTATCATTAAATCGTACTTATTAACATTGAGCTCACTATACAAAACCGATAATATAACTTTACTTAGACACTAGGTTAGGTTAGGTCATAGGTTTGATCCAAGATTGGTGGATCTCACATGGACAGATATTGATCCTTTGTGTTACCCATAAACTGTTAAAAGTGGATAACCAGATCTTCATAGATTTTTCCGATACAAGTCTTTTTGGGCTTAGCATAAATTTATTAAGGCGATTTATATAAATCGTAGCCACTTCGCGAGGTTCTCCGAAGGTGAACTTCCGACCGAATTTTAGCCACTCGTGGTGCGGTGCGGTAAACCGATTGGACAGTGTCCAGTCAACCGCTACTCTGAAGTCAGTCACCTCCGCTTGAAAGACGCTACAGTGGTGAGGTAGTCTGAAACTAAAGTTGATGGAGAGCTCCCGACAGTAGACTCCACCACCTACTCTCTCTTAACTTCGATTCATCCATGAAAAAGCTCCTTTCTCAACGGCTTCGCCCCGCCCACAAGTTTCTCGAAAAAAATGTAACAAAAGCTCAGAATTTCTCAAACATTAGTTGCATAAAAACTTTAAAATCAAGTTTTCGTCTGAATATTATCGTGCTTAAAATTCGTTTTCGTTGAGAGATATGGGGAGATCAATTTGTTACAGTTCAATCTATCTATCCTTCTTCTTCTTTAGTGGCATAGACACCGCTTACGCGATTATAGCCGAGTTAACAACAGCGCGCCAGTCGTTTCTTCGTTTCGCTACGTGGCGCCAATTGGATATTCCTAGCGAAGCCAGGTCATTCTCTAACTGGTCCTTCAAACGAAGTGGAGGTCTTCCTCTTCCTCTGCTTCCCCCGGCGGGTACTGCGTCGAATACTTTCAGAGCTGGAGTGTTTTTTTGTCCTTTCGGACAACATGACCTAGCCCGCGTAGCCACTGTCTTTTAATTCGCTGAACTATATTAATGTCGTCGTATATCTCATACAGCTCATTGTTCCATCGAATGGGATATTTGCCGTGGCCAACGCAAAGGACCATAAATCGTTCGCAGAACCTTTCTCTCGAAAACTCGCAACGTCGACTCATCAGTTGTTGTCATCGTCCAAGCCTCTGCACCATATAGCAGGACGGGAATAATGAGTGACTTATAGAGGTTTGGTTTTTGTTCGTCGAGAGAGGACTTTACTTCTCAATTGCCTACTCAGTCCGAAGTAGCACCTGTTGGCAAGAGTTATCCTGCGTTGGATTTCCAGGCTGACATTGTTGGTGGTGTTTATACTAGTTCCTAAATAGACGAAAGTTATGACTGTCAACAGTGACGTGAGAGCCAAGCCGTGAGTGCGACGACTGTTTGTTTGATGACAGGAGATATTTCGTCTTGCCCTCGTTCACTGCCAAACCCATTTGCTTTGCTTCCTTGTCCAGTCCGGAGAAAGAAGAACTAACGGCGCGGGTGTTGAGGCCGATAATATCAATATCATCGGCATCCGCCAGCAGCTGTACACTCTTATAAAAGATTGTACCTGCTCGATTAAGTTCTGCAGCTCGAATTATTTTCTCCAGCAGCAGCTATCTATCCTACCTTGCTTTATATGGTGCTTATTATTGTCTGTTCTGACTATAAACGGCTATCGTGATTTTTTTCCCTTTTTCCTAGTTTCTGCTTAGAATTGTTTCGATTTAAAAATTATTACATGTGAAAAATTATGAATTTCAGAAAGATTTAATTTTTATATATTTTTTTTATTTAAAAAAGGTCGAAACAGTGGGCTGGGAAACTATTCTGTAGAACAAATGACTGCAGTGCCACCTATCGTTATAGATTTGTTTATGTAATTGATCGATTATCTTGTTTTAACTTTCTCTTTGAACAATTTTTAGTTCAACTCGATATTTAACTTTCCTGTTTTTTTACCAAATTTTGATTTTCGACTTGTATGGGAACTCTTTATCTATATATCTATTTTTATGTATTTATATTTATCGGCTATTGATATTCGCAAATATGTGTCCTAAAAATGACATATCTACATATCTTTAGTTATAAAAAAGCAAATATTATTTGCACTCAATTCAGTCGGTACAAAAATTTTAATGTGAGCTTCCGCCAGTTCAGAAAGCTCCAGCGGCGAGCTAATTTAATTGCAGACAATAAACCTAAATGTCATAACATTTTATAGTCATCAACACTTCAGACTTGTCCGACTATTGTCCAAATGGGAAAAATTAAAATTAATATAAGTATGCAACAACAACAAGCGGGCAATAAATGCAATTTTTACATTTGTACATAAGTATGTGCAACAACAGCTACATATCAACATCAGCAACAGTCGAAGTAGGCAACAAGTTTACTCTACGTGGCATCTTCCTGTGTTCTTTGTATGCACAAGTTTAACTTCTGCTAGTTATTCGCATAAATTATGACAGGCAGCTGTGGAAATTATTCGCAAAGAGATACATGCAAACAAATCTATGCTTACTTTTCTTAGCAATATTTAGACACTTTGTGCAAAATCTGATTTTTACTGCATTCTTCGCTGCTTCGAAAATACGTCTCCATTACCTCCCAGCCGCGCTTCGACGCTAATAATATGTGTGCTCCACTTAGGCGGCATTTGTTGATAAACATTGTCTCTGGATTGTTGCAAAAAATACGCCAAAGGTAAATAAACTATTCTTCGTTGAATTTGGCTTATACCAGCTACATATTATTTTGTTTCTATTGTTCTCCTTTCCATAAATACAATTGGCATATAGCTTTTGCATTTACCATTTAATTGATTTTTGGAGAATAACTGAAACTTGATGTTCAGTTTTTTCAAAATTATTTTCAGTTTTGGAAGTTTTCGTTTGAAAACCTAACATTCTTGCTATGGAAGAAAGGAAGACAGTTCTAATAATCTCTAAAATTTGTTCTTCTTTATTTGCGTAGACCCCGGTTATAGCCGAGTTTACAACAGTGTGCCAGTCGTTTTTCCTTTTCGCTGTTTGGCGCCAATTGGAGATTCCAAGTATAGCCAGCTCCTTATCCAGATGGTCTTTCCAACGAAGTGAGGGTCTTCCTCTTCCCCTGCTTCCTCCATTGGGTACTACCTCGAATACTATCAGAGCTAGAGTGTTTACATCCATTCGGACGGCATTACCTAGCCAGCGTAGCCGCTGTCTCTTAATACGCTGAACTATGTCAATGGCGTCGTATATCTCTTACAGCTTATAGTTCCATCGAATGCGGCATTCGCCGTTGCTATGCGTAAAGGACCATAAATCTTCCGCAGAATCTTTATCTCAAAAACTCGTGACGTCGACTCATCAGATGTTGTCATCGTCCATGCCTCTGCACCATAGAGGAGGACGGGTATAATAAGTGAGTTATGGAATTTGATCTCTGTTTACTTCTCAATTCCCTACTCAGTCCAAAATAGACCTGTTGGCAAGAGTTATCCTGCGTTGGATTTCCAGGCTGACATTGTTGGTGGTGTTTATACTAGTTCCTAAACAGACGAAATTATCTACAACTTCAAAGTTATGACTGTCATCAGTGACGTGGAAGCAAAGTAACGAGTGCGACGACGGTTTGTTTGATGACAGAATATATTTCGTCCTGCCCTCGTTTACTACCAGACCCATTTGCTTCGCTTCCTTATCCAGTCTGGAGATATCAATATCATCGGCGTACGCTAGCAGTTGTACACTCTTATAGAAGATTGCACCTTCTCGATCAAGTTCTGCAGCTCGAATTATTTTCTCCAGCAGCAGATTGAAGAAGTCGCCTTGTCTGAAAGCTCGTTTGGTATCAAACGGTTCGGAGAGGTCCTTCCCGATCCTGACGGTGCTTTTGGTATTGCTAAACGTCAGTTTACACAGCCGTATTAGTTTTGCGGGGATATCAGTTCTTCACCGCCATGTTTGAATAGCTCGGCCGGCAATCCATCGCCCCCCATCACTTTGTTGTTCTTCAGACGGGTAATTGTTATTCGAACTTCTTCAGGGTCGACCAATGGTGCGTCTGCTCCATCATCATCGATTAGGGAATCGGGTTCGCCATTACCTGGTGTTATGCTTTCACTGCCATTCAGCAGGCTGGAGAAGTGTTTTAGTTTTAGTATGCTCTGGGCATCGGTTATTACATCACCTCTGGTGGTCAAGAGTATGCTCCGGTCTTGAGACCTTCTATTAGCCGCCGCAATTTTTCGTAGAATTTTCGAGCATAACCCCTGTTGATCATCTTGTCAATCTCTTCATCTCACGCATTTCGGTCTCTCTTATATTGTCTGCAAATGCGTCTCGCTTCTCTCTTCAACACTCGGTATCTATCCCAAACCGCACGTGTTGTCGTCGATTGTAACGTTGCCAGGTAGGTAGTTTCTTTTGTCTCGGCTGCGCAATGACACTCCTCATCGAACCATCTGTTCTTTTGCCTTTTCCGAAAACCAATGGTTGGAGGATGAAGCCATGTGTAGAAGTTCACGCAAGTGAGAGATGCTCTCTGATCGCCATTCAATTGGGAGTGGCCGGAAACGATTTATTTATGGCTCAAGCAGTTGACGTTCCGGTCTGAGACCAAGTATCCTCTGGGTAGCCAAAAAAACATCCGTTTGAAGGCAAGCTAAAGTGAGAAGGCGAATCATCCTTCCACAGGGTTGTGGCTGGTTGTGGGACCCGCAACGTAAAAACTCTACCAATCTAGAGAAGAAAACATCCTCGGAACTTATATTTATCTGTGCACAGTGTATTATTAATATACCCCATTTTGAGTATAATAATGGAAAGCGGATACTTACTGACGAATCACCGAATCCAATTGTAATATTTTTTTTTTTGCACAATTACATACATAAATGCTTTGAGGGCATCATAAAAGTGCCTAACACCCAGTACTTTTCCAATCCTCTTGCAACACAAGCTTGATAATTTAATTTAATATAGTCACTCACAAATATTAAATCACGTGAAAAAAAAATTATTTTAAAAAGTGGAAAACCAATTAAACATAATTTGCGCACATCCAGCAATTTGCGCTTAATTTCTAAAATTAACTTTTACTTGCTCTTAAATGAAAAGCTTACAATAATAAAAAGGAATGTTCAAACTCTGGCATTTGTGCGATTTACTTAAATGTTGTTGCTATTGTGACTTAATTATCTACAAAATTTGAGCTGAAAAACTTAACCGAAAACTGGCAGTAATCACATAAGCAGCATCGCGCTACATCTAAGTAAAGATACTTACGTATATTAATATAGCTTTGTGTTTATTTACAAAGCTCATACTAACACTAAATCCAAGCACTCACCATGTTAGTTATTTTTAAACGCAACCCAAACAAACAAAAAAAGAAAACAGCCAGACAACCAGGTCAGATTTTGGGGCTGGCAGCCTGCCAAAGTTACATTAACTTCAACTCCACATATTTTGTTGTTGTCTCATTCTTTCTCATCACAAAAAAATTACTGTTGTAAGTGATTATACACAAAAAGTAAAAATTTTCTTCACCACAGAACCTCTGAGCATTGAGCAGGCGAGGCCTGTGTGATGTGAGCAATTTGAAACTTTTATTTTCACTACAACGAAGCATTCATTTGTACAGTATATCGTTGTTTTTGTGATTTTTTTATACGTTTTTGTTTGTAGCTTTCTTCGTTGTTAAATAGTTTCCTCTTTATTAACAAAAAAATGACTAATGTGCGTTTTATCAACCGAAATGCATATTAGTTAAGCTTGCATGGAAATATATAAACGTACGCGTATCCCAGCAAACAATTGTGTATACTTGGTAAGACCTTTCTTCCTAAAGATTTTTTTCTTTGTCTGGGTTTACGCACGGTTCGTTGTGTTGCTCATTATCAGATCAATTCAGAAAATAAGGTGACATTGTATTTATTTTGAAAATTCTTTATTTATTCTTCCAAATCAATTTCATCCCCTTCAAAGTAATCCCCTCCCGATGCAATGCACTTATGCCAACGGATTTTCCAATTTTCGAAACACTGGTTGTAGTCACTTTCCGGGATGGCTTTCAGTTCCGTCTTCGCTGCGGCTTGAATCTCCTCTATCGTATAAAAACGGTGTCCCCGGAGCGGTCTTTTGAGCTTGGTGAACAGCCATAAGTCGCACGGCGCCAGATCAGGTGAATACGGTGGTTGCGGAACGATATGGGTTGAGTTTTTGGCGAAATGATCACGAATTACGAGGGCAGTATGGGATGGTGCATTATCGTGTGTAAAATGCAAGAATTGTCTTTCCACAAGGCCTTTTTAGGCGAATAGCGTTAAAACGACATAACATTCAAATAATATTCCTTTTGATGACTGTTTGACCGGTTGGAAGGACAACACACGATAATCGAAGAAAACAGTCAACATGACCTTGATTTTTGAGCGACTTTGGCGCGATTTTTTTGGTCTCGGCTTTCTTTTGGCACGATATTCGCTCGATTGATCGGTTGTTTCGGGGTCGTAAGCATAGAACCAAGTCTCATCGCCAGTTACATGACACCCAGAAGTCGGAAACATCGTTTCACACTTCAACGCGACGCCTTCAAAAATTCAATGTTTTCGGTTTTGAAACATCCTTCAAAATTGAGCCTTCGATATGCCAACTTCATCAGATCTAATTTTAATCGACGAGAACACCAAATCTTTGATTTGTTGATGCGTCGGTTGAGGTTGATGGTCGCCCTGATAGTTTCGTTTACGTTAACGGCCGGCTTGGAACTCACGACCACTTTTATCGAAGATAAAAAGGCTTTCTGCACCATTCTCAAGTACCCAGAAAATTGATTCCGTTAACAAAATTTAATTTGAGCGAAAACTCTTTTATACAAAACGACACTATCTCAAACACTTTTTTTGACATGAAATTTGACAAACTGACAGTACTACCAACCTAAAAAAATAATTCTCGCGCGCGGTTTAAATCAAATGTCACCTTTTTTTGCACTGTAGCCCATTGCACTTACACGACCGACCCGAGTGGCCAGAAATATTTCTGCATACCTTATCATGCTATACATTGGGACCAAAAAGCACCCAGGTTGTTTTTAAATTCCCTGGGTAATTGATATTTCAAAGAAATGTATTTTGCTAAGTTGGTAGGACTATCCCTAATTATCAGGTTGTTCAATAAGTTTTGTCGTTTGGAAAACCTCAATTTTATGATTAAAAATACACTTTATTATTCAGTATAATCTCCCTGAACATTAATGCACTTGCTCCAACGATCCTCCAATCTGTGGATCTCATCCCTGAAGTGAGAATCCGGAAGGTGTGCAAAATACGCTTCTATAGCTGTTATGACCTCTTCATTTGAAAACCCTTTGCAAGTAATCCATAAACAAAATTCCCAAAAAACTGATGCCATAACCTTCTTGGCCGATTTCCGAACAAGAACTCGTTTCGAAGTTGAACAACCAAGTTCACACCACACTTTAGCCTCTTGTTTCGATTCAGGATCATGCTGATAGACCCAAGTCTTACCCATAGTGATGAGTCGACGCACAAAATCCACTTTATGCCTTATAAAACGCTCCAAATATTGCTGAGAAAGTTGCATTCGAATATGTTTTTGTTCCATTGTTAGCGAATGCGGCACCAATTGTGCACACAGCTTTCTAAACCCAAAATTTCACTTAAAATATGGCTCACATTGCCTAATGAGATGTGCAGAGCCTCTACTAAATATCTCTCACTCAATCGACCATGTCCTGTATTTTGGCTATGATTTCTGGTGTTGATGCGCTTTTTGGGCGTCTTTTACGTGGATCGTCTTCAAGGCTTGTACGACCACGTTTAAATTCCGGAATTTAAAAAAAGTGAAGGATGTCGTGCTTGAAAATCGTCAGGCTAGCGTTAAAGAGATGGCAAGAGAGCACGACATCTCTCGTGAGTCAGTTCGAATGATTTTGGTGGATATTTTGGTATGAAACGCGTCCTTACTCGACTCGTCCTAATAAAGCTGAATTTTTTTCACAAAGATTACGATTACGAGTAATAAAAGTCTTAAACTTGTCTGCAACTTTTCTCTAGCCCTATCTCTCAAATTACACGTAAGTCAAGTCGATTTGAGAAATTATTAGCATATTTGACGTAAAGTTGAGTTTTAGCAATTTATCGACAAGAAAATTTAACAATTCTTCAGACAATAACGTTGCATTTAAAATTTCTTTCGTCTTGAGAGTTCCATAATCAAATTATTGATATTCTGTTGAGATTAAGTCACATCTTAACTTGGCTTCAACCAATTTTTTTAGTGTGAAAGTTATCTTTAAGGTTGTTTTTCAAGTTGAATACACCATAGTTCCCTTTTAGAAAATGTTGTTAAGATTTAATATTTTTTCAACCCGAAAATATTGTAATCCTTTATATAAAAAGTTGGTCAAAAAGCAATTCTTGATGTAAAAAGTTATATTTGAAGTAGCTTTGTTCAGATGTTGTTGAGATTTAACAATTTTTCAACTCGATAATCTTAGTAATCTTTAAAATAACAAGTTGCCTTTAAGTAGATTTGCTGTGGAATTTTAGTAATTTCTCAAGTTGGTTCCCAAGCAATTTTTAATATAAAAAGTTATCTTTAAAGTTGTCTTTCAAGTTGAAAACACTAGTCCACTTGTTGAGATGTTGTTGAGATTTAATAATTGTTCAACTGGATAATCTCGTCATTCTATAAGCAAAAAGTTGTCTCTTAAGTAAAGTGTTTTTGAGATTTGGTTTCTTAAATTGATCACCAAGCTTTTCTTTATGTAAAAAGTTATCTTTAAAGTTGCCTTTGTAGTTGCCTTGGCAGTTGAATATTATACCATGTTCAGACCGACACTTAATCACACGATTTCGGCTGTTGAGTGGTTTATCCCACTAATCTTATAAATTTATCAAGATTTCGCCATACAAAAATGATTGTTCAAAATCACTTCATCGGAGTGATTCGAAACTGATCCACGCTAAATCTCTCTGTGCGACTCTGATTTTGCGCCATCTACTTGGCAGCACTGGAAATCTATTACATTACCACAGCTGATTTAGACACTACAAAAAGGAAAAATGTAAACAAACAAATTTTTATTAGAGCAATGAATCTAATTTCAGCTGAAAATCGACTTCCCAAATGAAAAAATGCGTCAATTATTTCCATTATATGGAAAATATTTAAAAGAATACGGCTTTTATTACAAAATACTATATGACAATGTTGATAAATATTGAGCGATGTAAATTCTTGAATGGCAAAAACAGCTGTTTTTAATCTTTTCAACGGCAGTAAGAACACTGTTGGGTTTTGAAATGCTTAAATGTAATCTAATCTTTTAAATTTTCGGTCTGAACATGGTATTAGAGTGCTAGTGGAAATGCTGTTAAGAATTTGCGATCAAGGTTTGCTTTTTTCTAACAACCAATGTGTTCCAAAATGTTTACTGGGATATCTGTATGTATATGTGTAGACATATTCACATATATTATCTGTTTTGGTATATTTTGCTCTGTGAAAAGAGGTGAGACCGCTCCAAACAATGCACAATTTCGACGTGTGTGAGCATTTAAAAAAAAAAATTATTGTACAAATAAAAAACTTTGTAAAGCCACATTAAACCAAAACCGCCTGCCAAAGCTCTTGTACCAAGACACTAAAACTTAATACACTAATAATTATAGTAAAGAAATAAAAAAAAACGCTGAATAAATAGTTAACCTTTTTAAGCACTTTTTTGCTCACATTTCGGCATTTTGAAACAATAAAAGCGACTTTAATTGAACGAAAGATAAACAGCATTAAAAGCTCGCTGTCTTCGCTGTTTGTTTTTATTTGTGGCGGAGTATTATGTCGTCTTGCAAGCAGCAGCCGCGCCAGTGCATCTTCAAGCACAACTGTGGTCCGCATGCAGTTACTGCACTTCTCTACGAAGAAAACTCACACTAAGCGTCAGTTATAAATCATTTTTCTTCATTATCGTTTTTGGTAGCCACATTTTTGGCCGCCAGGCTTCGGATAGCTATTGCAGCAATTGCTCTACTCTGACTGCATTCCACAGCTCATAATTAATGTGTAGATATCGCTTTAAAAGTTATGACGCGTCTGCTCACTTGGAAATTAATATGTTTTGGGGGAAAAACTGTCTTTGCTCTACTCGTTGCACACAGAAAACGAATTTAAGACTTTATCTAAATGCTTGTGTGTTCTAATCTATGTAGCCGTAAAAATACTTCAACTAATGTTATGCTGATAATCCGTAGTGTCTATGCAAGCTTCTTCGTTTGCGTTTTTGAGCTATGGATAACGCTCTTTTAATTAAAAAGGTATTTGAAGTATTTCCTAACTAGTCAAATACAGTTGTCGTTTTTTCTGGTTTTATGAGGAAAACGGTATATTTTTTTATTACTATAAGTTTGTAGTTTGGACCCCTCATATTTGTTGATTCCTATTATGTTACATATTTGTGCTGTAAATCTTCATATTATCTGTTAACCGAGGATTGAACCTCATCTTTGTTTGATGATATTTAAAAAGTTGGCATTATAGCACACAACTTATTCTTTTACCAATTAAAGTATTTATTAGATCACAATCTGGCGATATTAATGACCGCATTGATGATACAAACTTACTCGCCGCCGAAGTACTTCTTTACTTCTTTTCTTCTACCGAAGATAACTGGAAACATTCTGAAGTAGATGGACTTGCTGAAACCAATTTAATCAAGTATCAGTCTTCCGCAAGGAAATTTCGAAAAGTCTAACATAGATATATGTAACTAGAAAAAGCGGTTCATTTCAGTTCACTTGAAGCAATAATAGCCTTTCCAAATTCAAAAGCTTCCAAAAGGTTTGACTGGTCAGTTTGAATGACAGCAAAGTATATGCTATAGAGAACCAATCTGAACAATTTCTTCGGAGATTGCACCGTTGTCTTCGGTAATAATCTATGCTAAATTTCTGAAAGATATATCATCAGAAGCAGAACTACATAAGTAGTTGATTCCGAACGTTGAGTTTGTATGACTGCAATATGCTATAGTGGTCCGATCACAACAATTTGCTCGGAGATTGCACCGGTTGCCTTGGATAATAATCCGTCTCGAATTTCGTGCTGTGCCCAAAAAATAAAGGTGACATTGTATTCATTTTGAAAATTCTTTATTTATTCTTCCAAATCAATTTCATCCCCTTCAAAGTAATGCCCTCCCGATGCAATGCACTTATGCCAACGGATTTTCCAATTTTCGAAACACTGGTTGTAGTCACTTTCCGGGATGGCTTTCAGTTCCGTCTTCGCTGCGGCTTGAATCTCCTCTATCGTATAAAAACGGTGTCCCCGGAGCGGTCTTTTGAGCTTGGTGAACAGCCAGAAGTCGCACGGCGCCAGATCAGGTGAATACGGTGGTTGCGGAACGATATGGGTTGAGTTTTTGGCGAAATGATCACGAATTACGAGGGCAGTATGGGATGGTGCATTATCGTGGTGTAAAAATCAAGAATTGTCTTTCCACAATTCCGGCCTTTTTAGGCGAATAGCGTTACGCAAACGACGCATAACATTCAAATAATATTCCTTGTTGACTGTTTGACCGGTTGGAAGGAATTCATAATGCACAACACCACGATAATCGAAGAAAACAGTCAACATGACCTTGATTTTTGAGCGACTTTGGCGCGATTGTTTTGGTCTCGGCTCTCTTTTGGCACGATATTCGCTCGATTGATCGGTTGTTTCGGGGTCGTAAGCATAGATCCAAGTCTCATCGCCAGTTATAATGCGTTTCATGACACCCTGGTAGTCGGAAAGCATCGTTTCACACACTTCAACGCGACGCCTTTTTTCCAAAAAATTCAATGTTTTCGGTATCAGTCGAGATTTGACGCGCTTGAAGCCCAAAACATCCTTCAAAATGGTATTGGCTGAGCCTTTCGATATGCCAACTTCATCAGCAAGGTCTCTAATTGTTAATCGACGGTTTTTCAACACCAAATCTTTGATTTGTTGAACGTGAGCTTCGTCGGTTGAGGTTGATGGTCGCCCTAGACGATCTTCGTCTTCGACACGTTCACGGCCGGCTTGGAACTCACTATACCACTTGTAAACATTTTTTTTAGACATAGTCTCATCACCAAAGGCTTTCTGCACCATCCTCAACGTATCCGCAGCAGAAAATTGATTCCGTAAACAAAATTTAATGCAAATTCTTTGCTCAACAAATTTCGACAACGCAAAAAACGAAAAACTCACTTTTAGCAGCTCACAAAACGACACGTATCTCAAACACTAATGAATATTTTGACATGAAATTTGACATAAATGTGACTGACAGTACTACCAAACTAAAAAAAAAACTAATTCTCCAAATCCTTCGACGCGCGCAGTTTAAATTCAAATGTCACCTCAGCTCGTTGTGCTGATCATTTATATATGTAGTTAATAAGGTCTCCAACGTTTCCTTGTGGATGTTACAAATTTCGGAATACCCAATCCCTGCTCAACATTAAAAATCGTTAATATAATAGGAGGACCTCTAATTTTGAAGTGACTACTCAATCCAAAAAAAAATTCTTGCCTGTTATGAACCCACAAGAAGCCAAAATACGGGCATTCAATTTCGTTCACAATTAGTTGAAGTATTTTTACAGGATTGCTTCGCTCTCTTCAAAATATTCACAGATTTTGAGACCAAATAATTATTATCGTCACGTTCTGACCATAAATAACATAAAATGCCTTCTTACCTAACCTAAATATAAATTAATATGTATTATGTTCCCGTATGATATAGTCACAAAATTTCATAGTCTGTCGTACAATATATACTTCACTCGTCCGCTATTTGTCGCTTAACGCGCGCTTTAATGTCAAAATATTTACACTAACCCTTTGCGGGTCGTCATTATAATGATTGATTTGTTCAACTTGAAAGTTCCGCTGCGCTGCAGTCGTTGTCCGCCCATTAAAATGCTGAACTGCTACCAACCGTCTGTCCAACTGTCTGGTCTGGTCTGGTCGTACGTAACATAATTCGTGTGGCCCTTAACGATGTTTTTGTTCGATATGCGCCACTTTACACGCTGTGTTGACCATCCGGTGGCAGGTGAAATGTTTGAGTGTACATAAAAATCATATATGTATATAGTATACATACATACATATATATGCAGATATATATGTATGTACGACAATTTAATGGTTTATTAGACATTTTTAGTTCTTTACACTTTTAGGTTACTTGTACTTGTCTGTATGTTGTTGTTATGTATTTAGTTGGGCGTTTAGTTCGCATGTTGAACCTAACTTTCTCGAACTTCTACGTCACAGCTGGTTTCTCCAGATTTGTTACTTTGACACTCACACTGACTATTATTTTAAGCGATTTCTACCGTCTGGTTCTGTACGTTGATTTTCTTACGAAAATTTATTGTAGCCTGACAATCGTGTCAGTCATTTAACCGTAACGGCTTTTGTTGTAAATTTTTTTCGTCTACAGACTATGGAGTCTTCGAAAGATTTATGTGAGTCAATGGCTTCTCTGTTTACGAATGGCTAATATTGAGTTTTTCTTTTACCGTTAATATTATGGTTTGGTGTAATTACTTAATTATTTGTTAGTTAGCTACATACATACATATTTATTATCAAGTAATTTTTGCTTTTACGAATTATGACCTAGCTCTTTTTAATGTTGGAAACAAATAATTCTTCATATAAAATATGGACACACAAATTTCTTAATTACTTTTGTTTATAAAAAAAAAACAACAAAAAAAAACAATCATATAAGATAAAAAAAAATGTATTTTCGAAGAATTTGTTATTAGTGAAGTTATAAAAAAATGTATAGAAAACAGATTTTCAAAATCTATCCGGGTTTTTCGTAAAATACGTTATTCTTATCCCAAATTCTTCAACATGTAAATAAAATAATTATTTAAATAATTACTATTTATTATTTTATTATTATTTTGGAATTCTAACAAATTTTATATATTTTACGAACCGATTATCCCATCTGTGGATTTTTTAGGCTGTACCGACAGACAGATATTGAAACTAATTTTTAAATTTAAGCTCTACCAGACGCATCGAACAACGGCAATAAGTAACGGTTTTTTTTTTTTTGATAAGAGCGCTACAAAAGTTTTTTTTTTAAATAAGAAAAAACGGTTTGGGATATCAATGAACTTTTTTATTCCTGTGAAAGTACATTTGATGCCATTATGTATGGAACTCGATTTCTTTTGCATGGCCGCCACGGGCACGCTTGCAGAAGTCCAGACGCTGAACCCAATTCTCGACGGTTTTCAAGCATAAATCGGCCAGTACTCCTGCAATTTCACGTTCGATATTCGTATGAAGCTCATCAATCGTCGCTGGCTTGTTGGCATAGACCATAGACTTGTCTAATGGCGTCAAATCGCCAATTGACTGGGCCATTTCGTGAGATAACACGTTCACCAAACTTGGTTTTCAATTTTGACATTCGTTCTGTGGCTTGTGGCGCCGTCCTCATGCAACCACATATTGTCCAAGTCCATATTATCCAATTCGGGCCAAAAATATTCGGTTATTGAGCGGTAGCGATTCCCATCCACAGTAAAGGGCCGGTCTCGATCATCACGGAAGAAGTACCTCCCAATGACGCCGCCGGCCCATAAACTGCACCAAACCGTAAGTTTTTCGAGATGCAATGGTGACTCATGGAGTACGTGTAGATTGCTGCTGTCCAATAACGCATATTTTGCTTATTGCCAGAAATAAGCCTCATCGCTGAAGATGATTTTTCGGTGAAAATCCGGATAATTTTCAAGTTGTTGCTGAGGCTTCAATTCTTGCGTCAATTTGACCTTGTAAGGATGTAGGCCAAGATTTTTTCGCAAAATTCGCCACAACGCCGTCCCGTCAGAGATGCCCAAAGTTTGAGAACGACGTATGAAAGATTGGTTTGGGTCTTCCTCAACTGATGCGCTAGCGACAGCAATATTCTTGACACCATGGGCACTTGTTTGTCTCACTGGCGCGGGAACATTTCGTACTGTGCCTTTGGATTCAAATTTTTCCACAAGACGCTCAATTGTTGATCTGACAGAACGATTATGACGATCATAAATTGGGCGTAGCGCTCTTAAAGTTGAGGCCATGACGTTGTTTGTTGTCTCTATCGGTCTATTTTTGTAGCGTTGCTATTGAAAACCCCGTTACATATGTACATACCTACCTTAAAAATTGAATGATCGGAATCAAGTGCTTCTGGGAGAAGCTCTTTCCAAGCTGAAGGATATTATTATATCTTCGGAGCAACAGAAGTTAACATTTTTTCTTGTTTTACTGAATATTAAATATTTCTTCTCTGTTACAATATTCTAATATGTATGTTTTTTATTCTCTTTTTAGGTAAGTTCTACGTTCTAATAAATACTACTACGAAAGTTGCCTCGATGTATATATAAATATTTGTTGTAAGTATTTATGAGTAAATGACCATTCAATTGTAGCCTGTCAAAAGTGCATAAATAAGGCAAACGACTAAATTAATTTATGTACAAAATTAATTATGAAGCTTCTCACCCAACTGGCATCCCCTTATGAGACGAACTGTAGCCGCTATAACTGCCACAAATGCTTTTAAATGATCCATTTACAAATCACAATTAATTACAGTTATGAGTAATTGCAATTGAAAAGTTTAAATTTATTACCTTCACTAATAGACTGACATTAAATGTTGAAAAATATTAAATTACAAAGCACACGCTTTGAAAAATTGTCGAAAAGCGGCCGAAGTTGATTTGAGTAAATCGATACCGATCCGCGGAGAACGTCAGTTAATTGATGCAATAACAAAAGTTCCAAAAAAAGTAATAATAATTTAGCGCTGTGGACGAAATGCATTTTTAAAAGTCAGCTTGTTGGGTTAATTTGCTTTCTCTCAATGTGCGCTCCTCCTTTTCACCCATTTTTTGCGCCGCTGCATTGTGTTTAATATTAAAAAGTCGTGATTTATGCCGCTCGGTTGAGTGAAAGAAATCAAAATCTAATGTTACTATCATGGAGTAAGAATTGAAAATTTCTCGTCAGCTAATTTGGGGAAAAATAGTAAACGTGCAGTCAGTTAAACAGGCAGCCATTGGAGTTACGTTTAGTCGAAATTTGGTGGAGCTATTTTGAATGCAATGCAGTTATTTGTATTGGTTGCGCATTTGTGTGGTTTTTAATAGTATTTTATATATTTTTTACGTGGCCGTATAAATATTTGCTTTTTTAATATTTTTTGTTTAGTATTTTCTTTGCTGCCGCCTTGCGTAGTTTATTAGCTGCGAGCTGACTTGTTTGTGCGCACTTCAAAAGAAATTCACCGACCGATATAGCGTGCTTTGCCATAACGTAGACGTAAACTACTCATACGCAGTGCTAACTTTGTGTACGAGTTTTAACTAAAAATTTGAGTCAAAGCTGCAATGCAACTTAATGATGAATGCAATGTAAATTTTTTTCATTAATTGGTTAACGATAGCTTTTTTCCCAGGCTTTCAGTGTAATTTCTTACAAATTATTATTTTTTATTATTACAACCGGGTGATGATATGCATTTTTTTAACAAAAAATAAACGGAGAAAGTTGCGCCTTTAGGAGATTTCGAAAATATAATGCTGTGAAATTGTTAAATTTTCTAACTTTACTTATATTTTAACTGGGCAGGCCCACTTTTACTGCATGCCCTCCAAAAGGTCTGTGCCGCGTTTTAATAGCCATAAGTCTGAATATACATATATAGGGGTTTTCAATAGGGCACTACAAAAGTAGACCGATAGTGACAACAGACATATTTTTTCCCGCTCTTTTGACATTTCTCTTCAGTAAGGTTTGCCATTTCATCATGGAAAGATATATGTTCCAACAATGAGTCGAAATTATTAAAATTTTCTACCGAAATTCGGAGTGAGTGGCCTCAACTTTAGAGCGGGATTTTCAAAAGTTTTTTTTTTTAATAAAATAAAAACGGGATATTAATAAAATTCTTTATTTCTGTGAAAGTACATTCGATGCCATTATGTATGGAACTCGATTACGGAAGGTTTTTAAAAACCCTTTATTATTTCGGAACCTATTAAATAAGTCCTTGATTTTATTCCTGGCAAACTTTGGGCATATCTGCCTTGTTAGCTTATAGCTTTTTATTGATTTCAATCTGTTCTAACCTATTTGTTCTAAATGCATATAAAGCTCTCTTTTGTTCGTTCCCAGCGTGCTTGATACTTGAACTCTACCTCGGATTCGTCTGAATAGGCTCCTAGCTTTAACAACTCGTCTGCCTATTCTTTGCCGAAAATACTCCTTTGACGGAGAACCGAAATTAAAGACAAGAGGAGTTGGCTTGTCATTGAGCTAAAAGCATTCATTCCTGCAATTCTTTACTACGATGAAATTAATATGTGGCGTCGACAAGGCCGGCCATCCGTGTATTTGGTTGCTTTCTGTATCCTCCCGCAGTTATTCAATAGAACTCCATAACCCTTTTCTTTACCCAATACTTCCGCTTGGAAGGTGCTGTCTGAGTGCGTTAGAGAAATGCTAATATCATTGCAGTATACCCTTGCCCCTACTCCGCGGCCCTGTGTACCCGTCGTTATATATAGAGGTAGTATCCTCCTCCCCTACTAAACCTCTTATCCATTCACGTATTGAGGGTAACCTCACCCGAAAGTGAATTGAAATCTAATCTTGGAAGGATATAGTCTGATTTATTTAGGTTTAGCTGGTTCAGGATGGCGCTCTGTTTCCTTGATTCCTTTGGGGTATCTCATGAATACAGGAACTAGCTTAGTTTCGCGCTCTCATATCTTATCTCTTTCGACTAGACTTAAGACTGCAGCAACTTTTCTACCCTGGCCAGAGTGTACTAAGTTTGCCAGGAATTTTGTAACACCCAAACGGAAACGTCGGATGTATTTACATATATATGATCAGCGTGACCGTCTGTCAGTCTGTATATACCCGAACCAGCCCTCAGTTTTGCACACGATATTTTCTCCCCGAGGAGCTGCTTATTTTTCGGAACTACTGATATCGAACTATCGGGTGATTTTTTTGAGGTTAGGATTTTCATGCATTAGTATTTGACAGATCACGTGGGATTTCAGACATGGTGTCAAAGAGAAAGATGCTCAGTATGCTTTGACATTTCATCATGAAAGACTTACTAACGAGCTTGCAAATCATTGATTTTATAGTGTTCGGTTCGATGTTTTCGCGCTTTATTTTATGGTTACATAATCGACCAAGTGAGCAAACAATTAATGCGATTGTGACCAAGTTTCGCACTCAGTTTACTTTATTGGACATTAAACCAACCACACGAATGCGTACAGTGCGTACAGAAGAGAATATTGCGTCTGTTTCTGAGAGTGTGGCTGAAGACCGTGAAATGTCGATTCGTCGCCGTTCGCAGCAATTGGGTTTGTGTTATTCCACCACATGGAAGATTTTACGCAAAGATCTTGGTGTAAAACTTTCGCTCGTGCAAGAACTGAAGAACTCTGCCACAACGTCGAATTTTCAGTGAAATTGCCGCATTTGGGGTGAAGAGCAACCAGAAGCCGTTCAAGAACTGCATCCCGAAAAATGCACTGTTTGGTGTGGTTTGTACGCTGGTGGAATCATTGGACCGTATTTTTTCAAAGATGCTGTTGGACGCAACGTTACGGTGAATGGCGATCGCTATCGTTCGATGCTAACAAACTTTTGTTGCCAAAAATGGAAGAACTTTGGTTGACATGTGGTTTCAACAAGATGGCGCTACATGCCACACAGCTCGCGATTCTATGGCCATTTTGAGGGAAAACTTCGGAGAACAATTCATCTCAAGAAATGGACCCGTAAGTTGGCAAGATCATGCAAGATCATGCGATTTAACGCCTTTAGACTATTTTTTGTGGGGCACGTCAAGTCTTTCTACTAAGCCAGCAACTATTCCAGCTTTGGAAGACAACATTTCCGATTTTTCCGGAACTCGAAAAAGTTGCCTAAAATTGATTTCCGATGGACCACCTAAGACGCAGCCGCGGTCAACATTTAAATGAAATTATCTTCAAAAAGTAAATGTCATGAACCAATCTAACGTTTCAAATAAAGAACCGATGAGATTTTGCAAATTTTATGCGTTTTTTTTTTTAAAAAAGTTATCAAGCTCTTAAAAAATCACCCGATATTATCCGCCTATCTGTCTGAAATTGTTCCGATAGAGTCAATATGGCATATTGCTGCCAAACAAACTGACCGATCAAAATCAAGTTCTTTTGAAAAATCTTTTGTATTTGTGAAGGGTATTATAGCTTCGGTGCAACCGAATTTAGCGTTTTTTCTTGTTAGCGATTATTATCAACCAATCTAAAAATGGAATTTTTTCGCAAAAAATTTTATTGCAAATTATATTTCCGCATTGCTGATTTAACTTTTATATATTTACAATATATTTGTAAAATGACAATACAATTTTAAAATAAAATGCTTTTATGTGCGCCGCCTCGATAACAATTTTAACTCTCTTTCAATAAATATTTATAGACATACTTATGTATACAAACATATGCATGTACTTACGCCTCAATTTACCTATGCATGAGTACCTTATCAATTCATATATGCATGTATTTATTGACCCCTCAATATGACGACAACAACAACAACAATAACGATAATCAATGCCACTCCCACCAGCGACCGTGGGTGCGCCACACCACTAAAATAGCACTTCAAAGGCTTTCAGCGAATTACTTCGCGGTTTGTGTTGATAAATGAAAAATTTCGTTGATTTCCAACCGCAATCGCAGCTGCTGTGCTGTGTTTCACTCCCTGTCGCGGGGTCATCCTCACCTCATACACATGCAACAAGTGCCAGCGCCAGTGTCAGTGCAATGGCCTGATAACTCAATAACGAAATCGAAAGTGAAAATATGAGTAAACAATCATAGTGGTGATTATTTGCCAAATAACTGAAATGCCTGTACTTTTTTTCGTACAAACATAAACGCGATTAAGACAATTGAACAAACACAATTTCACATAATTATTGGTTATATTTTGTGAAATCGCATAAAGCAGTGCCACTTTTGTACTTAAAGTCGAATTTGTTCACGTTTATGGAAGATTTAACACGTGGCGTTTTATACGAAAATTTACATAAATAATTATATATATTTTTTTCGAAAACACTTTTAGTTGTAACACCATTTGACAATTTCATGTCGTATATTCTGCAATATGACTAAAATTGCTGCAGAGATTGTCTTATTAGCTATGATTTCCATTTATCCACTTGGATTGTTGTTTAAAGTTTTTATACCCTTGTAACATAATGTTTCGCCCTATATCGCACTAAATTTTTTATTGCAACAAATAGGTCTGCGGAAGACTACAATTCACATAACAACCCTAAAAATTACAAAATTTTTCATTTGGCGTATTAAAAAATAGTTACGTTTATGTTGATCCAAAAACTCGAGTTTAAGTTTTATGAGCAATTTTTTGCGGTGCTCATCCGATCTTGGGTCTAAAATTGACATCTCTTTGCAAGAAACGTTCATAGTGTAACCAAATTGTTCGAGAGGAAGACTAAATTTTATGGGTTACATATTACTAAACTCACATAGATTGTCTATAAATTGAGCTAACGGATTTTTTTCATATGGTAAACTCAATATTTGTTGGCGTTAAAAGTAAAATGTTCAATAAAATCGTGTTTTTTCTGAAGAGCGTTTTCTATATGATAAAGAATTAAAGCTTCTTTTAAAGATTCAATGACAACTTTTAACAGAGAATTCGTTTTAAAGGTTCTGTACTCATATATGTATACACTGAGAATCTATAAAAACGAATTTAAGGTGTACGAACAACTGTTAAGTGTCTTTATTGATTTTGATATTTCATTGTAAAGTTGTAAAGGTAAACCTTAAAGCTAAAAAAATCGCAGGACAACAACAAAAAGTTGGTTGGTTTATATTTCCATATACTCATAAATGTGTTTATGCGTTGGTGCGTTTTAAGTGAAAAGGTCTTAAAAACAAATTGGTGAATAAACTCGAGTTCTACCTTTGAAATGCACAAGCTGTTTTTATAGATCGAATTAGGTTTTCAAACTCAAAGCCCTTGAATTTACATTTGTATACCCTGAACCCTGAAATATAAAAGGTGATCCATTTCAAGGTTCCCAACTTTTTTTTTAAAGAAAAACACAGCAACTTTAAACTAAATTGGGAATATTTCTCGTCATTCGAAGGAACATTATTTGGCATTTATTTTTTGAAGTTTATATCTTTCAAATCTTGGCCGCGGTTACGTCAAATGTTCCATCCGTTAAGCCAAATATTCGATCGAGCATTTCGACTGGTAACTTGAAGCGGAAATGTCCACGTAGACTTAAGGCTTTACATATCCCCACAGGAAAAAGCGATCTTGGGATAATCGACCGATCAAATCATAAATCCATTGATTTGTGCGATGATCTTGTTGAAACCCATTGCCATCAAATAGTCGGTTCATTTCACCGGCATAATTTTTCAGGAAATATGAACCGATGAGTCCGCCGGCCCACAAATTACACCAAACCGTTGTTTTTCTAGATGAAATGGCAGCTCTTGAATCTCTTCAGGTTGTTATTCGTCCCAAAAGCGTCGATTTTGCTTGTTTACATACCCATTGAGCCAGAAATGGGGCTCATCGCTAAACAAAATTTGGTTCGAAAACGTCGGATCATCTTGAAACTTTTCAAGAGCCCATAGAGCGAAGCGATGTCGTTTGGAAAGGTTAGTTTTTGTACAAGCTGTATTTTGTACGCTTTCAATTCAAATCTCGACGTAAAGTGCACCAAGTCTTCAGTCCGAATTTCTGGGGATGGCGCCGGATCGACTCTCCACGGTCTTCGTGTACCGTCTCAGCTACGGCTGCTTTATTTTCTTCACTGCGTGCTACACGTGGCCTATTCGATCGGATATTATTCAATAATGAATGCTGGGTTAAGCTGGGTGATGGTGATGCGAATAGTGCGCTCAGTAGGCCGATTTGTAAACGTTGTTTAAGCGTAAGTCTTTCCATGATGAAATGCAAAACAATACTGAACAAAAATAACATGACAGATTGACACGACACATGCGCGATCTGTCAAAAAAAGGCTATTGAAAAAAGGACCTGTACTTGGATCATCCATTATATAATATATAAATGATCAGCATGACGTGCTGACTCGTTTTAGCCATGTCCGTCTGTCTCTATTGATCTGAAATTTTGTGCACTTCTTTTTCTCCCCAATAAGCTGCTTATTTATCGGAACCGATAATATCGATACGAATCAAGTAAAAGTTTCAAGGGAAACTTTTCATTTTACCAGTTATCTTCAAGGAATTTGGCATGAATTATTGCCAGACGAAATGATGCAATCTCCGAAGAAAGTGTTCAGATCGAGAGACTATAGCATATAGCTGCCATATGAACTGAACGATTGAAATCAAGTGTAATATTATTTTGTACTTGAGTTTAAAGAACACATGGTTACCATAAAGAAAATGTAAAATTATCTAGACTCCAATGCCAACTTTGAACAAGTGGGACACTGAGTTATTGCTGTAAACATAATGTTAAATTAAAATACAGCAATTAATTACCTATCAAAAATGTATTAACAGAAAGCATAAAACAAATTGTAGAGAATACTTACGGGCCATTAAACAAAAGGCTTTCCACTTACTTTAAACAATGACTTGCTTGTAAAACCACCATTAAGAATACATGTCCTCATTTCGGATTTAATAGTTCAAAATCTACTCTATTTTTTAATTGTTATAACCATAAAGAGTGCACTTATGCAATGACTTTCGTTTTCCCAGCAGACTGTGGCTAATTTTACTGCTTGTTAATACTTCTTCAGAGCAACAAACATTAAAAACAACAAAACACCAAGCAATGTGCCATGAAATTCCGGCCGAAGCAGTGGCGTCTAAGCGTTCAGCTGCCACAGATCGCCATTTCGTTTTTGACTAAAAGCGCCTATTGACCAGTTGGCCACAAAAAGCCAATCGAATACCGCAACAATAATGAGCTTCGACCAGCGGCAGAAAGATGCTGAGCACTACAAGCAACTCCATTTATCTGTGGTTCGTAAGCGCCCAGTAAATTGCTTAGAAATATGCGCCCATATGCATAGAGACGGCGAGATCAAATTCAATGTGCGCGAGATAACTCATACACAATTATATACTTGTATGTATGTGGTATATATATACCTATATAGAAAGAGAGCAGCCCTCAAGCATCGACCAAACAATGATGCGACCAGCCGTTGCAATCTCGGTGCTATTTGTGGGTTGAACATTCTGCTTCCAACGCCCGAAAGCGAAACTGCATATCGATCTAATTGAGCGCAGACATACAAAATGTTTTTGTGATTATGAAATTTCTGTCTACAAAGCAACAACAACAATGATAAACACTGTTCCAGCTGCAGACTCCCGTTTCACAAAGCCAATACCAAAACCAACATCGAACCCAAGCAATCTCATCATCATTAATCATCGTTTTCACATACCCATACATATATAAATACATATAAACATTCATATACTAACTGTGAATGTGTCTATTTGGCTTTGACGCTCGTTATGACTTCTTTAAGACCTTATCATAATCTGATATGTCGGCGGTGATGAGAATTGTAAATAATATTGTTTGTTAATGTTTTTGTAAATCGCTTTGATGGGCTTTTACGATTGGTTATGCTTGAGAAAAGCGTAGAAAATGTTGTCTATTATGGTACCTATAGTTGCCAGGCCGTTGCTATTATTAATGATAAGGCAGCCATAGATGTATAGCGTTTAAAATACTGCTGAAAGCTTGTTGAAAATGAAAGTGATTGATTTTCGTTTTCGAAAGTTGGAGAATGTAGCGTGAATGCTCGGTAATTAGAAAAACATATAAGAGCTTAATATTTTAGTAATATGCCAACTAAAATGTAGACTTCGGGGTTTACATAATAACTTAACTATGAGTAATTATTTGAATTTCTGTTCATTTTAAACATATAAATAAACAAATCTCGGTCTTTTACTGAGACTTTTAGTTTCTGATAAAAATTGGGTTTCAATAGTACAAAAAGTGTTTTTTTGCAATGCCAGTGTAACCAAGTCCTTTTGACCTTCCAACGGACTTGACCTTTCCAACGGAGTGAAAGGCCTCCTTCTGCTTCTAATGCATCGAATACTTTCAGAGCTGGAGTGCTCTCATCCATACGGACAACGTGACTTAGCTAGCGTAGCCGTTGCCTCTTGATCCGCGGAACTATGTCAATGTCCCATCATCGTTCCATCAATACGGATTCAGCTTTGCCAATACGCAAAAGATCATACATTTTCCGCAAACCCTTACTCTTTCAAAACTCCTCACGCCGACTCATCAGATGTTATCATTGTCCATGCACTCTCACTATATAGCATGACATGATTGATGTGGAACTTCTATTGTTTGGCCTTTGTTCGTCAAGAGAGAACTCTTAGCTCCAAACGCCAATTCTGTCATGAAGTGAGTAATAGTGATTCTGCATTGGATTTCAAGGCTGGTATTGCTGTTGGTGTTAATACTGGTTTCAAGATAGACAAAAATATCTACGACTTCAACGTATGACTGTCAACTGGGACGTGGGAGCCAAGTCGCGAAAGCTTTTACTGTTTGTTTGCTGACAGTAGATACCTCGTCTTTTCCTCGTTCACTGCTAGACCCACACGCTTCGCTTCGTTATCCAGTCTGGAGAAAAAGCAGTACTATCGACACGATTGTTTAGGCCAATCTGCATAAGCCAGCAGATGTACACTCTTATAAAAGATTGTACCTCCTCTATTTAGCTGTTTAAATCGTATTATTTTCTCCAGCAAAAGATTGAACAAGTCACGACATTAAAAACGACGAAGAGGTGGTGTGTGTCGATTCTATTTCACGGGTCTTTTGCAAGATCTGGTGTATGGTGAATATCTGCTCAACTGTAGATTTTTCAGTCCTAAAGTCCCGCTGATAAGGTCCAATCCTTTTTTTTTGACGGTGGGCTTTAAGCTTTCACATAGTACGCTCGATAGGACCTCATTGAGGCGGCTTATTGCACTATACTTGTAGGCTAGGTTAGGTTAAATGGCACTCAGCATTGTTTGGAGATCACACTTAGAATGTTATGTACAGTCCTTTATGATGCCAAATGAAAACACTTCTTTAGTTGGATATTAGCTTCCGGCAAATACGCGCTGAACCTATTACATATATACTTAGGTGTCTTATTTCTATTTTCACTATTTAAGCTTGATGTCAAAAAGTGTGACATCCAAAATGTGTTTTTCTTGATCTGCAAACGAGCGGGCATTCGTGGAGAAAGTATTGGGGATGATTCTATCTTAACTACTTCCGAACAGCTGATGCAAGCTGGCGTGCGGTAAGAGATTCAATCTTACTGCATGAATATCTATCAGACAGTACCCAGTCAGAGCTCTTTCAACCATTGAAAGGCGGACAGAAAACAAAGCGAAATATTCCCTGTATTTTCTGCGATTTAGCCTGACCCAAAAGAACCTTGCGACGGCACAATCCGGTAGTAAGGCACAGCAAATCAAAGGAGCTGCTACCCGTTCCCGTTGTCCCATATTGTTAGGACTGAAGTGCCTGTTCCGGCAAGCCATCCGCATCACCTGCCTTTTATAATGGTAATTCACGCAGATTCTGTGTTCCTCCGTTTTGTGGATTAGATTCCAATCGTCGGGCATGCCGACTATATCCTGAAAACAAACTGATGCAAACACTTTTTCCGTTCTTCGAATTTGAATAGCTCGACCGACAATCCATATTTTTAGATTACTTTATTTTACCCCCCAAAAAAATATTTAAAAAATATTTCGCTAAAAAATTTGCTTTTATGTTATATAAACATCTGCCAGCTCTAAATTTTCAATTATTACTCTAAAGTTGTTCTTTATCTTTTTTCCGCTTCAACCTTGAGTGATTTCAATTATGATTATTTTGCAACCAACTATGTTGGTTTCTCAACCTTGTTGGGCTATTGTTATTTCTTCGTTTCTATTTAGCTTTTTCTCAATATTTTTTGTTTTCGTTTTCCGCTCAATCAGCATTAAAATCTGCAAATTGCAAACAAATTCGAAAAGCAAAAACGCAGTGCATACAATTTTCAATCAATAATTTAGATATCAACGTACAGATAAATCTATATGCAAGGCTTAGTGGCGATACTCATGGCTCATGTATCGAAAGAAAATAACAAACAAAAAAATGTAATATAAAAACCGGGTAATTGCAAACATTCCAGCGTAGAAAATCGCCAATGAAGTGGAAAGAAAAACAAAAGTCAAAGACAAGGCAGCGTCAGTAGCTAGACCAAAGGAGTACGGTAGTAGGAGACGCCTTAATGTAGGAGACACACTTCATTGGCACTTTTCTTTTTAACGCACTCTTTTTTATACTCTCGCAACAAAGTTGCTAAGGAGAGTATTATAGTTTTGTTCACATAACGGTTGTTTGTAAGTCCTAAAACTAAAAGAGTCCGATATAGGGTTATATATACCAAAGTGATCAGGGTGACGAGTAGAGTTGAAATCCGGATGTCTGTCTGTCCGTCCGTCTGTCCGTCCGTCCGTCCGTCGTCTGTCCGTCCGTCCGTGCAAGCTGTAACTTGAGTAAAAATTGAGATATCTTGATGAAACTTGGTACACGTATTTCTTGGCTCCATAAGAAGGTTAAGTTCGAAGATGGGCAAAATCGGCCAACTGCCACGCCCACAAAATGGCGGAAACCGAAAACCTATAAAGTGTCATAACTAAGCCATAAATAAAGATATTAAAGTAAAATTTAGCACAAAGGATCGCATTAGGGAGGGCATATTTGGACGTAATTTTTTTGGAAAAGTGGGCGTGGCCCCACCCCCTACTAAGTTTTTGTACATATCTCGGAAACTACTATAGCTATGTCAACCAAACTCTACAGAGTCGTTTCCTTCAGGCATTTCCATATACAGTTCAAAAATGAAAGAAATCGGATAATAACCACGCCCACCTCCCATACAAAGGTTATGTTGAAAATCACTAAAAGTGCGTTAACGGACTAACAAAAAACGTCAGAAACACAAAATTTTACGGAAGAAATTGCAGAAGGAAGCTGCACCTAGGCGTTTTTTAAAAATTGAAAATGGGCGTGGCCTCGCCCACTTATGGACCAAAAACCATATCTCAGGAACTACTCTACCGATTTCAATGAAATTCGGTACATAATATTTTCTTAACACCCTGATGACATGTACAAAATATAGGTGAAATCGGTTCACAACCACGCCTTCTTCCAATATAACAATATTTTGAATTCCATCTGATGCCTTTTCTGTATAATACGAGTACATACATTAGGAACCAATGATGATAGCGGAATAAAACTTTACAAAAATACGGTATTTGAAAAATACGTAAATGACGTATAATGAAATCTCGATTATCACTTTATCATGCGAGAGTATAAAATGTTCGGTGACACCCGAACTTAGCTTTCCTTACTTGTTTTGTTTTTGCTTTAAACAAGGATTGCCTGCAAAAGGAAAAGCACCCGAAACAAAAATGGTTGCAGGAAGAACGCACGCGAACACTTAAGTGTGGCATATCAGGCATCAGTTGTCGGCGCAGTGGCACTGGCCTGGACGCGCAGCTCAACCGACTGAATTGCGCTAACGTCGGCGACAATGACAGTGGCAGTGACCGTGGTGGCGGTGGTACGGGCGTTGGCTACTCCACCTAGTTTGTACGCAGTGTCTGTCGGCTTCTGTGTTGCCAACCGGGCGTTACGTGGAAAAGTAATTACTGATTAACCACGACAATGACCATAATTACAACACTTTTGCGCTACAATTTTATTGTGGTATTCCCTCGACCGTTTGTGCGGTGTCTCGCTGGCTGCCAATTGCTGCGCTTGATTTGTTGCTAATTTGTTGTTGCAGTTTATATATTATATGTATATATCTTTTTTCTTTTTCATTGCTCTTAATTGTATTGACTGACGACTCGGAAGTTGTTTGTGTTTCGGTGAGCAATAATTTTAGTTTTTACAAATTTCTTTTCCTCTATGATATTGCAGTTTTATCTGGCGCTGTTGGCAATGCTCCTACTGCCAAGTGGTAGCAAATCACAGAAAGCGCCGTCAATTTAACTTCCACTTGACGATGTCGTCGTAACATACAGTTATTGTGTTGATCTCTCCATGACCGCAGTGGTTATTATTATTGTTATTGTCTTGTAATTAAATTTATGCAATGTATTGTTGTTGCATTTGCATTAGAAAATGAGAAATTGCATAAAAGATTAATCGCTATAAAATTTGCATCAATTTTATTCGTGAAGACATCAATGAACTCTGTCTTAATGGTTGGATTATTTTAAATAGCAAAGGATCGATTTCAATTAACACAGAGCTAACTCTATAAACAGTATTAGCAAGCAGCTTATATAATACTTTTTATATCTCGTGAACCTGATTTTTTTATTAAACCAGGAAATTTCTATTAACGTCATTTTCAGTTTAGAAGCTTTACAAGAAATGTATTTATATCTCAGCTTCAAAAACAAATATTTTATGCTTTGTATTGTTAGAAGTGATTAGTGAGCTCACCAGTACTTTAAGGTTGACCTGGATATAACTGAAAACGTGTTCCACGGAGCGGCAATTTGCGTTTAGGGAACAAGAAAAAATCACTCGGAGCCAAACCTAATGAATACGGGGGTTGATCGTTGGTATTCATTGCGTTTTTGGCTTTAAATTCGGTCACAATCTTAGCTTGGACGGATGTTCTTACGCAAACGTCTCCGTCTGTCTCTCCGGAACAAATTCATGTTGCACCAAACCACGAATATCGAAAAAACAATGAGCATCACTTGATTTTCGAGCAGCCTTGACGTGGTTTTTCTGGTTTCGGCTATTTTTTTTCCTCCATGCCAATGACAGTTGACTTGCTTGTATGTCAAACTCATAAACCCATGTCTAATCGGCGGTTATAGTGCTCTCCATGAATGTGGAATCCCAATTCGCACGATCAAGCATGTCTAAAGAGACATGTTTACAGTACTCCCTTTGAAAAGAATTCAGCTTTATCGGGACGAGTCGGGCAAGAATGCGTTTCATACCCAAAATATCCACCAAAATCATTCGAACGGACTCGCAAGAGATGTCGAGCTCTCTTGCCATCTCTCCATTAGTCGCCTGACGATTTTCAAGTACCATATCCTTCATGCTTCATATATGAAACCCCTAATTATGTTTTTTTATTTCTGGAGTTTCTTTTTAGTTAGGAGTTTTAAGTATAATTCCGACCTCAAAGAGCGCATGGATTTTAATGGGAAGTTCCTACTTTCGGAAAGTCATTTCGAGCATTTTTGGGGTTTTCTTATACTTAAAATTTAACCCTAGGTCCACGAGTAGGCAATGGTGCAACATAATGTAATCCACAACTGTGCCTACCTAATAGAAAAATCACATTAGATCCAAACGTCTGAAAAGTTCATTAGCGGTTAATGAGATGCTACAACAACACATGCCGACGCATTTATAAATAAACCGAATATCGATGTATTTGCAAAGTGACGAGCATAATGTGGAAATACATACATAAATATAAATGTATGACCGTGTGTAGAATGTAAACTTCATGGATTGCAACATGATGCTAAGGAGATTAGACACATACTGCGGCCACTTGACACGCAAGACTCCGCACACTCGCTCTCGCATGCGCCACGCACTGTCACAATTCTTCCCACTTATGTTGCAAACCCTCATGTACCTCCTAACCCCTCCCCTCAAGTTGCATGTCACCCACTCATAAAGTGTTAACGCACTGTTCCTCTTTTTTGCCGCAGCGCAGCTCGGAGGCAGTTTGCCGTTTGTGTTGCTGTCGCCAACAAAGTGACGTCGGCTGTCACCCATCGAAAGCCTTGCAACCATGCGTATTTATTTTTGTTTTTTTTTTTTGCATTAATTTCTACAACGCTATTTGCACTCTGTAGCACCTATGATGCAATCACCTGTCTATATGCGGAGTGCCACCATGTCTACGCATGTGTTGCACTGCTTTACGCATTCAACACTTGTGGAGAAAGACACTTGTTCTTGTTCGGCGGGCTTTGGGGCTTTGCTGCTGATTCCGTCAGCACAAAAACAAAATTGCGGGGCGACAGTGGCAACAAATAGTTGTATGTTGCGCCTGGCTGCCAGCAACCCATATATTGCGTTGGCACTTGCCGCCTCACACTTAGTGCGCTGCTTTTCCAACTGTCAACATGACAATTTCTGGCATTTTTCAAATTTTCGCTCCTCACTCGCCGTTTGTTTTAATTTTTCACCACTAGTTTCTCACTTCGCTAACTCTAATTATAGCTCTAGCGTAGGACACTCTGCATACGATTCTCTTATTCGTGGGTATGAACGGCTTTTCACTCGAGAGTGCATACATTTACATGCGCCTTTGTCATTTTCCTCGTACGCCTTTTTGGTGTCAAGTTGCATACGAATGCGAAAACAATGCAAAGCGACAACAAAAACATACACTAATTAATTGTACTTGCATTTTATATGCGGCATATCTACTTATATATAGTGTTTACAGATTGGTGTTGACTTTTTGTAGACTTGACAATAAGTCCGTTAAAATCTTTTCATTCATAAAGCATTTATTATAATAGTAAGTCAACATTCCTTCATAACTTTTTGTTTGTATACGAGATCACACCTTTTTACGACCAGGAATTTACAGGCTTGATTTAATTAAAGGGCAATATGAAACTAGAACTAACAAAAATTTGCAATATTTCTTCTATTTCTTAGACTAGGGTAAGTTCTATACCTGATCCCCAAGCTAGAGATCACACTTGGACTGCTTAAGACAACTAATAACCCAACAACTAAGGAAGGGCGATGAGGTTACTAGACCACCTATTGAGAATATTGTATACTCTAGATTTATAAAGCGTATTACAACACAGGAGAACCTGTGGATATCATACTGGAAGGGATTATATCATTTTAGCTTCCCTAGAATCACTGTTTACAGGTTAATGACCAGCCTTACATCAAGCTTTATTAACGAAGATGAAGATGAATGCATAAGTCTGGGAAAGTAGAGCTTTGAAGTACCTAAACTCGTAGTGCAGCTATTGTTTCATTGGTAACCAGAAGCACTGACTTTTTATTCCTGTCTTAACACATATTATGCATCTTTTATGTTTTTCTACTTAGTCAATGGACCTATTTATTAATGCTTTCATTCATTATTCAGAAGAATTTGCTCCGGTAGCACCATATTTTTCAAGAAATATGCTATGACTGTGTTACACTGCATTGGTGCCTTCGTTATTAGAGCCGAATCAACAGTAGCGCGCTTTTATTTTCTTCTTCTCGCAGTTTGGTGAAAATTGGTGATTCCCAGTGAAACCATGTCGTTTAAGTCGTTCGCTTCATCTACTTCCACGAGTGGGTACTGCATGGTATATCTTCAAAACTGGAGTGCTTTCGTCCGGTGACATAACCTAGCCTAGCCGCTATCATTTTATTTGCTGAAACTATGTCAATGGCGTTGTATAACTCGTACAGCTCATCACTCATCGTCTGACTGGTATTTGCCTCACCAATGGGCAAAAAACATAATCTTTAACCTTTCTCTCAAAAACTACTAGCACCGTCTCATCGGATCAGACGATGCCGACATCCATTCTTCTGAACCTTATAGCAGGACGGGAGTAGTGAGCGATTTTTAGAGTTTGGTTTTGGTTCGATGGAGTGTATCGATTCTTTTCTCTGGGGTCTTTTCCAGGACTTACCGAATGGTAAATATCTGGTTAATGATGGATTTGTTGGAAGTAAAGCCACACTCATAAGGTTGAATGGGTTCGTTGACAATGGGCTTCCCACACCGTTCGTTGGATTTTATATGCTATAATGAATAGGCTTATCCAACGATAATTGGTGCAGACTTTGGTGTCCCCCTTTTTATGGATTTGGCAGAGCACACTTAGGTTCCAATCTACAGGCCTGCTTTGTCCGACAATATTCTGCAAAGTATCTGATCCATGCATGCACCCTGACAGTTCTTAGACGTTCTTTAAAAATATTTTAAACTCAGACATTGCGACGCCATTTCCGGTGACCCCTCGAAAAAATGATGCACACGGATTAGTAGGATAACTCCTTACAGGATCATCTAAACTGAAAAAATACATGTATTAGTTAAAACCTTAACTTAGAACTTGGACGAAGGAAAAATAAACGGAAAATAGGATTTTTGGCAGGCATTTTTACAAAGAAATTAAAATTTCGCAAAATTTTTTCGTCCAAGTCTTAAAGAATTATATCTCAAAGGCCTATGTAAAATTTTATGAAGATTGGCTGAGTAGTTCTAGAGAAATCTTGCCAACCGCCTTCAAAAACACACACGCTTAGCCTAGCTAGCCTCGAGCGCTCAAATTCTCAAGCCTGTGAGCCGAAACTATTACTCGGATCAACTCTTTTGTTTTTCTCATTATGTAAAAATTTTGATGTTTAACTGTAAAGTTCTCCAGAACTCTCTTTCTAGCCTGCATATCTGCTTTTTAGAAGAGTATATTTCCCTATCGGAGGATGGGGTCATGTGTAAAAGTTGAGGAAAGTTCTCTGAACTCCATTCACTTGGGAGTGGCCAGAAACGATTCTTTTACATATGGCTCAAACAGCTCACGACTTCCGGTCTTTGACCAAGTATCCTCTGTGTAGCCTAAGAACATCCGTTTGTAGGCGAGCTAAAGTGAGAAGGCGAAACATCCCCTACATAGGGTTGTGCCCAGGGTTTGGGACTCGCCACGTAAAAAAAACACCCTAATGAAAAGACGCAACAAGCCTCGAATGAGTGACCCCCCTTTTGATGACGATCATGGCAAACGAAATAAGGACTACGATTGCTATAATCGCGTAAGCGGTGTCTACGCCAATTAAGATATTTCCCTATCTGCTCCAAATTGTATGTATGTATGTATGTATGTTAATATTTAACCCAAAAGATTATTATTTTCCAAAGTAAATATGCAAATTAAATACAAATCGTATTTTAATGTGCCACAGATAGTCACACACTTGCTTGCGGTTGATGCCACATTTATAAATAGATAGTGGCAGTTTTTGTTGTTGTTGATTTTGACATGTAGTTTTCCTTTTTCGTTATGTCTGTCATATTTTAGACGCTTGCCACACTTGTATGCCTGTTTTTGTTGTTACTACAACTGCAACGCCAGCGCCGGCTGCATGCCACCGCCTTTGTTGATGATGAAAGTGATTTATCTGCCACACGCGCTGTTGCTTTGAATCACAAAGAGATCACTTGCTGTTGATAGCTACCGCCCGCCGCTGTGTCGTCTTCTAACCTCCAATACGCGTATATGCACATGTATGTATGTAAATAGGCGGTGCCACAGCAAATAGGCACAAAAATTGCAAACAAATTTTCAAATGTAAACATATTTACATGTATGTATGTACATATGTATGTAAATAAGCCAGTTGCATTGTGGGCGGCTGGCAATAAATGCGTTGTGTGGAGTGGAGCAGCGCATTTTACTTTCAATATCTACAGCTGCCTTTTGTGGGTTAAATGATGCACTCATTTTCACTGCTTGCAACGCAAAACGGCTACGTGGAAGGTGAAAATGCGGGTGTGCAGTTGCGTTTTGGTGCAAGTAGTGTGGGCGGTTGGGCAGGAGGGTAGCGTTGTTGTAAGTCTACAAGCACATGGCTGACTGGGTCGCTGTCGACGACCTACTGACTGCGTGTGCTGCAATAACTACGCATGTGTGTGTGTGTGTATGTGTTGGCAGTATTTTATTGTTACACTTTGACTTTTTCGCATTTTTCTGCACTTCTTTTTCGCTGCAATGTAAAATGCAAAACGCATTTTCAGTTTCCTAAAACTGCTTTTAATTTACATACTCGCATATACACACTTACATTCAAACAGACGAGTGTGCCACAGTTTTTTTCCTTCGTTTGTGTTTCTTCCTTTATTTTACGACATGTTTTTGTTGTTGCAACGGAAGCTCGGCGCATAAAAGTTATTGTTGCATACAACAGCTGCCCTCGCGTACACAAAAATATTTGCTACAAAGTGATTTTGCGCCTCCGTTATCTTCGGCTAAGATGGTGGCACCGAAATAACTTTCAGTATTCTTCCTTTTTTGTAGTTTTTTTCTCTTTCGTTAATATTGACGGTGTGCTATCTTCGCTTGTTTACTACCACGCCTTTTACTGCATGCTGGATCCGTGTTACCCACGAAAGTGGTCATAAATTTTATAATAATTATGTGGGAGTAACCTCTTCGGAGACGTGTATGTAAATCTCTCTTACTACTGTGTTGTAGAGCGTACAAAAAAAGTAATAGTTTGAAATTGAAAATGCTTTGTTGCCACTTAAGTTGACTTGAACGAAAATTCATAAAACAATTTTTTTCTTCATGTCTAGTTTTAGACTGTCCAAAATCTGTATTTTTTTAGGTTAGATTATTGTCATGATAGTCTCGCCATTTAAGCTGGTTATTTATTACTCGGTGACTAAATTTACTTTTGATTAATTCTCCATCCATCATCCATAAAAATCCATCCATTTTCCATAATACAAGTTTTTATTAAATTGAGTTTTTATTGGAATTGATCGGAAATGCGTTCTGGTTAGAGTTGTCGAAGTCAGCTGAAGCTAAAAACGAAGTGTTCAACGGGGACTATAAATAAAGGAGCTGTAAGTCAAGCAAAGATATAGTTACTGTCATATAAGGACTCTTTGCATACCGGACTTATGTATGTATATTGTCTAGCCTGAATATTTAGCAGATTAAAGAGGGCCTATTTTGTATAAGTAGGAGATTAATCTATTACAATATACAGTATGTAATTGAGCAAGGCACACTCTAGTTTTGCGTAACAACTTGAAACTTCGTCTGCAATATTTCTTGGCTTAACTACGAGGACAGCATAAGGTCTATTGATGACTTCTTTGCTTCTCTATGAATGATATTTGATGCCTGCCAGCATTTATGGTCTAACCGATAAAAATTATGTTAATAAAATATCGATGAAATACTGTAAGAATGACATTTTGCAAGCAAGTGACTGCAAGGATACTTGGAGTTAAAACAGCTTGAAGGGGAGTTCGCAACTTAACTTGGAGCTTGAGGATATTACTGTATACCTTGCTCCTAAGGAGATACCGAGAGACATCCGGCAATTATCGATAAATTTCGATCTTGTTTATAAGCGTCTTACTGATCCAAGAAACTGTATTGGGGTTGGGGAAATTAGAGCCGAAACCGTTCGGCGTGCTGGATTGTGTTGCAATTTAACTTCACCTTTATCCTTCTAATTTCCTTAGATGGTCCAAATCACAATTTTGTTTGTCGAAATTGTTGCTTACACTGTTTCGAAGTTTAAAGAGAAGTACCGGCGAAAAAATAAATTTGATGTGAATATTGATTGTTAGGTCCTATCCGTACGTATACTTCTTCTTCTTTATTGACGTAGACAACGCTTACGCGGTTATAGCCGAGTTTACAACAGTGCGCCAGTCGTTCTTCCTTTTTGCAGTTTGGCGCCTATTGGAAATTCGAAGTGTAAGGCTGTTGTTTCGTTTTCATTGCAAGACTTTTTTTCGTGGCGGATCCCAAAACCAGTGCACAACCCTGTGTAGGGGATGTTTCGCCTTCTCACTTTAGCTCTTCAAACGGATGTTCTTAGGCTACCCAGAGGATGCTTGATCAAAGACCGAAAGTCGTGAGCTGCTTGAGCCATATGTAAAAGAATCGTTTCTGGCCACTCCCAAGTGAATGGCAATCAGAGAACTTTCCTCACTTGCGTGAACTTCTACACATGACTCCATCCTCCATACGTATAGTTACAAGGTCGTATTAAACTAATCTTTGATACAGGTGTATAGTAACACTACGTCTTAAATTAAGTTCAGCTCGCAGTACTCTTCCATTTTGGATTAAGTTATGTGCACATATTTTAAACCATGTTAAATTTAGTATGTGCTACAATTTTTGCATACATTTGCATAGCTTGCATCTTTCATAACTGTTCATTTCCGTTCCATTGCATATTTGAATGAGCTTTTATTGATATTTTCTCCACCACTTCATAAATGCTCACGCTCTCCACGAGAAAAAAAAAATCGTATGTGCATCTACGTATGTATTTGCAAAAAATCAACACCTGCAGCGCTGCAACAAGCTCTTCAGCAGAACAACACTGCATCCCAGTGTGTGTGTATACCGTAAGCAGTGCGCCTACGCTTCGCATGCGCACGCAACATTTTTACACACAAATACGCATCTGCGAATAAGCACATAAACAATTGTCTTACAAAATAACCGACAACAAAACGTGACACCATATTCCGGTTATTGAACTACAATGCCTTAAAACAGCAATAGCAACAAACACTGCTGTACGCAGTGTTAGTCATCGTGAGCGCTAGCAACATGTTGCCAGATATTTTGGCACGCGCTGCAAATGTTGCTAACGGCATATCGTATCCATCATATGTACTCACCAGTATCGGCAACATGTCTTGTATGTGTGTTTAAAAGTATCTTAGCACAACCTAGCCCAACAAATGCAGACAATGCGCATCGCAACGGCGATGATGTTGTATTTGTTTATTGTTTTTGTTATTTGACTCCACTGAATATGTGCCGCTACGACAAAAGCGCTGCAAAGCTCCAAACAACAAAACAGCCACAAATCAGCTGTATGTGTTGCTGTTGTACTGAGCATACTCATTTCATTTATTTTTGTTTGTATACATACTTCCTGTGCATTAGTTGGTTGATGAGAACTCGTGCTTGTGGGAGCGCGCTTTTTAGTAATCGCTCTGCTCAACATAATGTTCTTGGAGAAATTTTAGCTTTGCAATGTTGATGCACTTGTGGTGTTGCCAATGCGGTGGTTTTTATATTTGACTGAATTTGCCATGATTTTATAATAAAAATTATATAAAAGTATGCATTAGCATATCACTACTCGGAAGTTCAAACCATAATGGAAAAAATTTAGTATTCAAAAATTTTGAAAAAAGTCATCTAAATATGTATAAATTTTTTTTTTTTCTTATTTATTTTTTTTTCCTTTGGGTTTTCGTTCACTTTGCCTACAAAGGGCCTCAGTTAGGATCAGCGGGCTGTGGTTGAACGAACTATTTTTTTTTTTTGTTTTACTATTTTTGGTGGATACTGATGTTAAACGCTTGAACTAAGTTCTGTAAAATTTTCAAAACAAAACAAATAAAAATATGGGTGCAAAGTTCTACTGGGAAAATTACTGGTAGATGAAATAAAAAACAACTTTGAATCCTTTGGGATTTTTTAGGGTCTTTTTTACATTTTTTGAGAAAATTTAACATAATAATGTATGTACATATGTACATATACATATGTATATTTTTATATCGTAACAAAATACAGATTTCTACGAAGATAAGATAAATGTATATTTTGACGTCAGTTTTTTTGATTGAAAATTGAGATTCTTCTTCCATATTAAGTCCAAACTAGGAACAAAAAATAAATATTTTCAATTTAAAAAAATTAGATGTGTGTTCCGAACAAAAGTAGTTTTTCATGAAGAAAAAAACAATTTTATGTTTAATAAAAATGAGAAACCTAAAAACTTGGTTATTTGAATTTTCCATATAAGTTTTGGAGCTACATACATACATATGTATGTCCCAAAACTGCTCACACAAAATTTTTAGGTCTTTTCATTACATACTACTTTGCCATATAATTGTTTTCTATATGACTCCGGAAATCGGGATAAACAATTTTTAACCCTTGAAATTTAAATCACGCCCCCGCTTCCACTTCCCGTCCCCAGATCGTCCTTACATTATTTTTCCTTTCTTCTTTGTTTTTCTATCTTTTCTTTCCATTGGGTTTCATCTTAATATAATTTTTTTGCTTTAAGAAATTTTGTACCCTGGTCTATATGTATAGTAAATCATAAAAAAGTAATATGCTACTTTTAAAGTTTTGTAAAAATTATCATACTATATATACACAAAATTATTCAAATCAGCTGAGCTACATCTGTTAATAGTACTGTAATATACAAAATGTCTTATGACAGCTAACCGAAATTCAAATTGGTTAAACTGAAAGTTCTGTATCCACGTACATTTACTGCTTCACTGTATTCCCCCGAATAATCTCGTTACAACGAAGTATTGTTCTAGATGTTTTTTGTTCTTCATCCACTGCCACAAAAGAGTTTTTTGATTTTACTTTTTAACCGCTCTACGAAATGCTCACTTGTACGCTCGCTCATACAACAAAAGTCGGCATACGTTTTGTTTACCACCAGGCGGCTTTTTGACTGCAGTGGTTGCTGCTTTTGTTGACTTTTCTCGGCTCATGAGCACACGTTTACTTATTCCCGTTGCTTCTGCTTTTACTTGCCGCTCTTAGCTGGCTGGCACATTAATCACACCGCTGCTTATCGGCTTGTGAACGTGTATGCGTGTGTGTACTTTAGTGTTGCATAGCGCTTTTCCGCCTGCTCTCTGCATTGTATGCGCTCTCGTGAGTGTCTTCATGCCATGCGGATCGATATAATATAAAATGTTTTCCACTTTTCCATTTACGGTTCAGTCGAAAGCTTCAAATCGTGACGTTCACAACAGAGGAAAAAAGAAAAGCGCATAAAACGTATTCACGCACGAACATTAAAAGAAAAGAAATATTTATTTAAAAAAAATATAAAGTATTTATAAATTAAACAAAATTCTTAAAATCTTCCAAAACACCAAAATAATTTAAGGAAAAGCAAAATATTATTTTTTCCAACGAAAACGTGAACAAAAGCGAAAAAGTTTCGAAGTGTGCTCATATTCAGTATTATCCTGCCGCGTTTTCAGCTACAGAAATAACCGTTAAAACAATAAAGTGTTGGTTTCTTTGTGAGTTTTATATCGAAAAAATATAAAATGCTAAGAATTTGCAAAAAAAAAGGCAATCGAAAATTGTGAAATATTTCAAAGGACTCAAGACCACATAGAAAAGTATTATCTCATAGCATCGCCGGAGTGTTGTAGCAGCGTTGCAGCTGGCCTACGCATTATACTTGTGCAGCCAAATGGCCGCCAGCATCCCACCAGCTGTATGTAATGGCTCTAAAAGCTGCGCTCTCATCCTGTTCAAGGATACAACTTACGCTCTTCGATGCGCACATAGCTTTCAGTCCTTTTGCATGGACTTGGCTGCGTTGTAACAGATTTTCACTCTTCACCCCTGCCACAGTGCAACCCCCTCTATTATATATGTATGTGTAAAGTTTCGGCTCTCTGGCCATATGCTGTATTGATTTTACGACTTCCTGCAAAAGTTTACGCACTTTGCTAGTAGAAAAACTCAATTGCAACCCAGTGTGTGGGAGTACTAAAGGCATTTCTGCTGTGCTATTTATTTATTTGATCTGTTTTTCAAAGTCAGCGCTGACTGACGTGCGGCACATATCCTTGACAGCTGACATGTGACAAGGATATGCAATATGTATATATGAAATGCATGTACATATATATGAAATACCTTATACGGCATGGAATGTCACAATGTAGATATCTACGAGTTCTAATCAACTTTTGCAATCAATAATGTCTCCATCCTTGGAAATATTTCACAATTTCCCGGACACCAACGCCCTTATTGCCATCACTCAAGCATGTATTGTTTCTTTGTGCTCAACTCTAGATTACTTTCTTGAGAAAGCTAAAGAAACTTCCAGTAGAGCACTTGCCACATCTACCGACTTAACGACGTAGCATCCGGCGGGCGTTTTTTTTTTTTTGTTGTTCAACTTGGGTACAAGAGGAAGTCCGAAATCATCAAAGCCAACGATCTTTCACGTGTCAGCGTTGCAATTGTGCAATTAACATTTAAATAATATATAACTACATATACGAAAAAAAAATAAACAACACAAAAATGGCCACATACGCTGCATTCAAACATGTTGAACTCTACAATGTGGGCAAAACTAAAAAGAGGTAAGCAAAAGTAGTCGAGTCAAACCGATTAACTACATACTTAAATAAATAAATATGTACTTTCCATATGTATCTTGTTCGTTAGCTTGTATGAGGCTAGTTAGTGACTTTCCAATTCTACTTTAAACAGGCAATTAAAGTGAAAGGGCTGAAAATCGTACTAAGCGTCAATTTACTAACTCACAGCAGCTTCTATTAAAATGTTCAGCCAACTGATGAGCGGCTATGTGTGTTTTAACTTGCTACTGGCATTTCGGGAATAAGCCCTGCATATTTATATATGTATGTATGTACGTACATAAGGAAAGTAACTGCTTAATTGCAGAAGTTGACTTAATGGCGGAAAATAAAAAAAATTGCTAAGGCGGCGGAGCACTTTTCTTAAAGGGCAATGTATAGGAACTTATTTGTGGGGCTACAGCGATTAGGTCCAAAAGAATTTTTTTTTTGAACTTTCGAAATTATTAACCATTATTCTCCCATATGAAGTTGTCTTTAATCAAAATTATTTTCTTTTTATTAATTATGTCAGTGTTGTTTTTTATCTGAAAGGCATTAATATTTTCAACTTTTGAAGCAATGGCTTAGCATGACCTTCTTAGATATATTGGGTAGTCGAAAAAGTCTTTTCGTATTTCTAATCAAACTTCAACTTATTTTTTTTTATATTTATACTAATAAATAAATAATCAAATATGTACCATTTTGGTCAAACACTTTTTGCCATTTTCCCCGCTAGAGACATTATTCCATCAGTGTAAAACTTTCATTAGTGTAAATCGAAATTTCCAGAACGGAAGCGAGAGAACCATTGTTGTGCTACACGAACTGATACAGCATCATCTCCGAAAACTTCACGAATTTCATTGATGGCTTGCGTGCCATTCTTTCTTATTTTATAAACAAATTTCAAAATATAGCGAATTTCTTAATTATTTTCACTCATTTTTGAACAGCTGTAACTTTTTTTCAACTTCCCCGAATATATTTTGATTTCATTTATTATTTGAAGCTTAAAATCTCACCTTTTCTACACTATATGGTATGACATAATGTGTTTGGTAGCACTGCAGATATACGACTGCAACGACATCTATTGATAAAATACGAAAAGACTTTTTCGACTACCCAATATATTGTATATTGATATCATTGATATATGATATATATATTGACTTGATTGCTATCAAGTATCGAAGGAATAAGATTCTTAATAATAATTTCGATTTTCAAGAATCTCGTGTTTGAGCATTTTTTTCACAAGAGACAACTTTTTCTTGTGAAACTGTCAAACCATTATGTCCAGAAATCAAAATAGTAACTAAGTCTTTCGATCGCTACCAGTATTTATCTATGGCAATAACAATGTTTTTTACGTTTTGAGAGAATTTTGTGCAGAAATAACTTACGCCATACATCTTTCTTCGAAGATCGGCTAGAAGATCAAGAGCATCCAAGTTTTGCGAAATAAGCGCCGATTATTGCTTAAATTGAGTTCTGTAATTATACAATTTTTTATTCAATTATAAAAAAATTACTCTTCAAAATGAATTCACAAGAAACTCCGTTTTCAAATTTCCTCTGATGCAGCTTTGATGCCAAAACAATTGCTTGGTGGATGGTAGAAAAACTCACACAGGGTTTGGCATTTTACTTTCTATTAAACTTTAATAATTTTGAAGAGCTGTTGAAGGGTGTGATATATTTTGAATTTTGCGAGGTTTTGCTTTTGGTCAGTTCCACTAAATTACATTGTTCTTACTTTCCAAATTAAAGAAAAAATAACTAATGTCTCGATTTTCAACAGTTTGACATTTTTCTAAAATTTAATCAAATACGGTAACAAAAAATACGTTATCTTTGTAACCCATGACTTTACTAAAGTTTACTTTCAAGAATACTTTAAAATTTAAAAATCACTTTTCATTACTGCTCTTGTACCAGCACCTCACCATATTACAGTAGAGGCCCGCTAATCCGGATCAATTAAAACCGGCCCCTATCCGGAATATAAGGAAATCCGGATTACCAAAGACATATTAGAACTATGTATTATGAAAAAATATTTATAAATTTCCGTTTGTTTATTATAATAAATAATACACATGTTCCAAAAAACAAAAAAAAACTTAAACCAATAAAGCATAAAAGCGAATGTAGTGAATAATAAACATGTGATCCGGATTAGAGAATACGGATAGAGAATGTCGGTCCGGATTACAAGGGACATAATAGAAATTTTGAGTTTTTTAACCTTGTCCGGATTACAGTGGAATCCGGATTAGGCCATGTCCGGATTAGCGGGCCTCTACTGTAATGGTAAACAAAATGAAATCAGCTATCTGCTGAATGCTCATTAAAAACACATTCATTAGTTGGCATTTATCGGTAATATAATCTAAGCAATTTACCAAGAATACTCGCAATACCATATAACCATGCCACATCAGCGTCAGACGTCAGGTCGGGCTATACCACACACATTCATACACACCACAAGTCAACTGAGAGTGTTAACACTTTTGTTTAGCCATAAAATTCTTTCATTAAGAAATACACACTCACATGCCAGAAACCCTCAGCTCGCCCCCGCAAACGCGCACACCAACATGCCAACACTACTTGACCCCGTTAGTGGTAGATGCAGGCGGTGAGTATGACGAAAGCGTGCTCGAGCAAAGAAATGAGGTTAGGATACAACTTGGAGAGGGAGTATCGTTTACAAAACATATGGTCAAGCCTCGACAGCTTTTAAAGTAACAACCTCATTTTAATTTATTTTTAATTTTGTGTCTAAGTTTATATGCAGGAATTAACAGCACCCTCTTTGGTGGGTGGACGTGTAGCGTTTCAGTATCAATCAAATATGAAATGCATTATAATGTTGCACATGCAAACAACCCCTGTTTGTGCGCTTGCTTATTGTAATTTTTTTCAACTTTGTTGTTGCTCGTCAACTTTGTATATTCTTATAAATAGTGGGTGGTAACTATACAAACTTTATTAATGACTCAAATTAGATTACAAGTCACTCGGATTTTTATGCTGTGTTGGCTTTTAGATTTATATTATTATTTTTTGGTACGAGCGCACTTGGATAAGCCTGACCTTTTAAAAAAATTATTTTTTTTTTTGTTTTGTGTTGAGACCAACAATTCTTTAATATTTAATATATCACAAAAAAATCTTAGAAATTGTGACTAATTTATTAGAGCCCAACTTGTCAATGCCTGTGCCGCTTCATATTTGAAAAAAATCCCATCGTTAGTATAGTTTATCTTATAGTGAACATTATTCTTACTTCGTCTAAACCATTCCACTTTTCCTTCAAACCTTAAATTATTTAACTAATAAAAGTAAGTTTTACCTGGGATATTATATGATAAGTACTATGTTCTCTTCCGCGTAGGTTCGGTCAGGTTGTAAGCTCATCATGACTCGCATCATTTTTTGTGCCCCAATAATTATGGTGGGTACCCTTTCGTTTTTTCACTTCCAGGGGGCCTATTCTGTAACTCGATTCGAAAAAAATTTTCCTCCAATTTGAATTTTGTATATTCTGTAATTCGATTTTCGGATTTTCAAGCCAATTTTCGAATAAAATATTCGTTAGATTTTGAGTTGTAGAAGGCAAAAACGAAAATTGTACGTATTTATACTGGCACAGGGTGGTACAACTTTCGCATAATTATAAAGTAGATCCGAATTTCGAATAGAATACATTTACGAATCGAGATACAGAATAGGGCCCCAGTAGCCTAACTATGATTTCGTGGAAATTGTGAACAAAATTTTGGCTTTATTAATTTTCGAAAATTCGATTTTTTTTCTAATTTCATTTAAAAGGCGAGAAGGCTAGAATTTCTTACAACTTATTACACCGAATTGTTTTTACGTAATTCCAATATTTCACAAAGGATTATTACCTTACCACTCAGGACCATAGTCCATATAACCCATCGTCAGTTTCTTAGTATTAATGATGTTGCTTCATATTTTAAAAATATTTTAAATCCCTTGTTTTCGTAGCCGATCTCCACGAAAATCTCTGAAAAACGAGTCTGACGGTGAATACGAGTAAAAGTTTCCTGTCAAAAACTGTTTATCTGCTATCAAAAACCCCAAAAATTTGTTATTTTATATGATCGATGTCGATATGATGATATAGATGTTAGATCGAAAGCGTAGACAAAATTTTGACTTCGACAAAGAGTCGTTTTTTTGTGAAAAATAATTTAAAATTCAGAGCGACTTAAAAATTCCTATTTCTTTAATCATTACCAGAAAAATATATTCAAGGTGGTCGTGTGAAACATTCTTTTCGATCACTTCAGAAGAAGGCATTTTCCGATTACACAAATTTAAAAAATTACTACTAATACGCTTATACTCCGAAGGTATTTGCCGTATTAACTTCAAATTTTCGGAGAATATTATCCTCAAATATATGTAATTAGTACATACGATATATCAAGAAACTCGATTTTTTGAAATTCTCAATTTTATATAACCACAGAGACAACCAAAACAGACTACTCCAAAAGCCCTCGTGTTCAACATTGCCATTTTGTTTCCCTAACTGTCTCAAATATTTGTGTACGCCAGTCTGCATACATCAGCTGTTTGGTAATTTAAGCATTAGAAACACTTTTGACCGGTACGTCAGCTGGCGCTTCATTGTGAGACTGCGTGTAGCCGTGTTTGAAACAAAGGTACATAGGCAAAAAAACGAAACACTAAATGACGTTGCCGAACACGCGACTTGCGTTGTGCACGTTTTACAGTTTGTCTAACGGTACGTTACGTCACGAAGGTGCTGAGCAGGCATGAACGAGGCGATCTAGCCGGCAGCGGGTGGTCATTCCTATTTAGTTATGCTAATGCGACGCATTCTACAGTCAATTTTTAAGGCTTCTCGCCACAGTGCGACCGTTTGTCTGACGTCGCAGCGTGCATTACTTGTGGGTGGGTGTGTTCTTTTCACTATTGTTAACAAAAATCGATAGCTCTTTGGACTTTGCTTTACACATATATTATTTAGTGTGTTTTGTTGTTGTTGCAAACCCCCTTGTCTGTTGGTATGTTCTTAATTATGACATCTCCACCGTTATTCTATTGCCAGCTGTCAATATTGATTTTTGTGCATTGCATTAGAAACAGAAATTACGCCGCATACACACACACACGTTATACGTGTGGGTTTGTGGGTTTTCGTTCGTTGACTTTTCAATTTTGAAAATTCCACACTTGTAAAGTGCATTAACCTCAACGTCAACTTTTAATACGAGCGCGCGATGTCTAGTCGACAATTTGGCTTCGACGCGTCATGAGCTGTTATACATACATATATGTACATATGTATATATAGATACATATCTACATACTTTACATATATATATATGCCTGTAGTATTCAATCAGCGTCAAGTCGGTGGGTATTCTTTGTCGCAAGTTATCCTCGCTCCTACTCAAACCACTTAACGGCTTAACTTGCCGACTTGCCAGTACTTCGTCCATTCACTTCCGGTCGGCTTACTTTTGATATGTGTGTACATACATACATATGTATGTATATGTATATAGGCTTGCTAATGCCACATTTGCGATTTTCTTGCCACATTTTCGTACCACATGCCACATTCTAAGCAAACGACCGCCACAACAAAGCGAATTCGCAAATCAGCTGTACTTCGCTCGGAGAGTGGTCAGCGTCAGCGCTTTTGATTTACTTGCCTTTCGAAAATGTCTAAATTCCCCTTGGACCGAGGAAGTTTGTGCAGCCTTTGCGCATATTTTTATTGCAGTCTGTGTCTCAGCTGAGCTCAGCCCACCTGCTCCGCATATTTGTCGTTTTTCGCGCTTTTACTCAAATCAACCGTTAGTATGCGCGGTATGCATGAGTTTTCCCAATGTTCTTGCGCCATGAAAACGTTTCCTTGACCATTTTATTGCATTTACCTTTGAAATAGCGTCCGCTTTCTGCTTTCTATTTTCCTTGTACGGGGCAGAACATAAGCGTGCAAAAAAGAAGCCGAAAAAATCAAGTGCGAGTTCAATGAACCCACAACTTACATATAGTAGTTGACTAAAGGTCTATACATACGTACATATGTTGCAAGTGTGTAGGCAGTTAAATTTTAATCGTTTTCAGTTGTTTCTCGTGTGCTTCTTCTTCTTTTCATTTCCTTGACCAGGTAACTACTATTTGTTGCTGTTGTAGTTGTTATTGTTGTCGCACTGCTGCTCATACATTTAGCAAATTTTATGGAACATGAATAATCAACCGAGCTGACTAAGCAACGAGCCAGCGAACTTTGTATTTATGTGTGTGTGTGTGTTGTTTGCCAGGGTGAAATAATCAAGTTAAGCGGCTAGCCAGCCAGTTCTGCCAAACACGTTCAGTTTCCCGAATCGCCAAAAATAAACTGCACTTCTAAGAGTTGGTGACAAGTTGCGCTTTGCTGCCTGCACGCCGCAGCTTCGTCTTTCACTGCTTTCGTCTTTCAAATGAAAACTGGAAACTTAATAACTTCAGAGTTCTAAGAAAAGTTTTGCAAAATTCTTTATGTACTATATGTATATTCTCAGCATTTCGGCTCTTTGTGGCACTCACAACTCCGCTTACTTTAATCTTTATCATTCTAGCATAACAATACCACTTCCAGTTGTTATTCTTGCATGTGGCAACTTTTCTCCGCTTCGGCAATTTATTGCCAATAAACTTTGTGCAGTTCGCTAATATTTTCTTAATCTTTCTTGCAATTAACTGTTTACCGCTAAGCCATGGAGCTTTTAAAGCCGGCACTTCTAAATGTGAGAAAATAAATTTCGGTGTCTGCTTGCTGACAGTTCGCCTAAAATTAGCTACAACAAACATGGAAATTTAATTTTCGAACTGAACTCACACAATGCTCCCTTAGGTGTTATATACATACATATGTATATGCATTTGCAATGAAATTTTTTTGTAAATAAAACTCATAAATAGCTTGGAAGAGCCACACAGCTTTATGTGGCTTTTCTGTCTCGATTTTTCACTTTTATGGCATGTCATCTACCAGTCGGCACTTTTCGAACACATAACTTTTCATTGAGTTATTTTTAATATCCAGTAAGTACATGCAATATACAACCCTACATACATACATACATATGTATATGTATGTTATATGTGTTCGTGCTTCTGGTATTGTCGCTCACGATATATTGCATCCGATTGTGTCCATAGTTTTCCATTCGTGCTATTTATGTAATTTTTCTGGGTTATTGCTCTTGTTATTGCTGCCAGTAAGCCTTTCGTTTTTTTTTCATGTTAGGGAAAGTGTGAAAATAATCTCGCCATCCATGGAAAAGTATGTTTTAATTAAAAAAGGCAAGTCACAGCAACAAATGACTAGCCTGCTAAAGAGAGTAATTTATAGAATAATCGTATAAAATTAACACTTGTTCCATAACATTTCGAAAAGTAAAGAAAAAATATTGAAGGTTCTTGTAAATGAGGTTTGGTGATCGTAGAATAATCCAAATTTACTAAAATGAAAATTTTCGCTAGACTTTTTCACTCCTGATACTGTCAAAATGCTGTTGCTTTTGTTGTGCTGGTTCTTTTTCAATTTCTAACGTTTAAGATAAATTTTGTCCAACTCTCTTCTACAGATTCCGAAAAGTCAAAAATTTTCTTATATGTATTATATAATTTTAAGGGTAAAGTCAAGAGCATATCAATACATACTTTAAAAGAAAGTCGATTTTTCTGGCCCTATGTCCCTTTGTATGCTTAAATCTTTAAAACTACGCAACGGATTCTGATGCGATTTTTTTTAATTGATATAGTGATTGAAGAGGAAGGTTTATATGTATAATAATAATATTTTGTTATTTTTGAGTTTTCTAATGTACGCTGCAAACGCAGGCTGAATCCTATGAGATTTATCAAAATAATTTACTAAATATTGTACCCATTGAGAAGGTCTACAGAAAACTCTGCATTTTTTTCCCCCTTACTTTTTACGACAAATAATGGCTAATTTTCCGCCGGGGTCGGCGGGAGCGTGTCTATAAATAGCGCGTCGGAGGCCGCGGTTCACCCTATAGCACTTTGAATTTAGCAGTGATCTGACGCGTTTATTATCGGAGCTCTCGAGGAGGAGCGAAGAATATTTAAACGGAAACCATGTACGATGTTTCAAACTGATCCTTCCTAAAATATAATACAATTGCTAAATATTTGGAATAGTAGAATAGAACACCGTGCAATGGATTATAACTGGCTTAGTAATCAGTCTATGAATATTATATCACGTGCATCCCAAAAGACTGATGTCATAACCTTGCCAGGCGACTTTTTCGTCTTTCCGCGCTTGAAGACCGGTTCATCATGTGCAGTCCACTATAATGTCTTTCGATTGGACTCCATTGCGAAATGATGGTGCCATATTTCTATTGTCACACACCGACTTAAAAATTCGAGTTTATTACAATAAAAGAGCACTCAAACGCTCCTCAGAGTCAGCAATTCGTGGTTTTTGTTAGATTATGAACTTGCGAGGCACCTACTTTCACCTCTTTAGGGCGACCACTGCCTTCATCGTCCTTGGTGCTCATTTCGCCTCTTTCCAACTTAGCAAATCTCTTTTCAACGGTTGATCTCTCTGGTGCAAAGCTCAAATTCAACAGTATTTTCCCCCAAAAAGCAATGCTTTATTAACACACGAAATGCTTTTATGATCCATTTTCTTGTAAACTAACACAGGTTGCTTCACAACAATGCTGTATTTCATTAACTAATGATTATAATCTAACTAATAGATATCATATAGATGGTAGTAGTAGTATTATCTATGGGTCACCCACAGTAAAGCGTGGATGGGTTCTCTGGTTATAAAAAAAAGATTGTTTATGAATAGAGCTAAAATCAAAACACAAAAAATCGTTTTTTATGACACAAATCTATCTTATAATATATTCTTAAAACAGAAGCTTACAAAGTTCGTTACTTGTCTGAGTTCAGAAGCTCAGCGCATATTTTGATGTATTCATTTTTTCTATATCTTTCTCGTAAATAAAACTATACAAAAATATATCTAAGCTGCTATTGCCCAACCTTGAACGGTTCCACGGTTTCAATATTTTTCTTCTGGTCGCATTTTTATACCCTGAACAGGGTATATTAAGTTTGTCACGAAGTTTGTAACACCCAGAAGGAATCGTCGGAGACCCTATAAAGTATATATGTACATATATAAATCATCAGTATGTCGAGCTGAGTTTATTTAGCCATGTCCGTCTGTCTGTCTGTATATATACGAACTAGTCCCTCAGTTTTTAAGATATCGTTTTGAAATTTTGCAAACGTCATTTTCTCTTCAAGAAGCTGCTCATTTGTCGGAACAGCCGATATCGGACCACTATAACATATAGCTGCCATACAAACTGAACGATCGGAATCTAGTTCTTGTATGGACAACTTTCACATTTGACAAGATATATTCACGAAATTTGGTATAGATTATTTTTTAAGGCAACAATGTAATCTCCGAAGAAATTGATCAGATCGGTTAACTATAGCATATAGCTGCCATACAAACTGAACGATCGGAATCAAGTTTTTGTATGGACAACTTTCACAGTTGACAAGATATATTCACGAAATTTGGTATAGATTATTTTCTAAGGCAACAATGTAATCTCCGAAAAAATTGTTCAGATCGGATTACTATAGCATATAGCTTCCATACAAACTGAACACATAGTTACTAACAGAAATGCACCTGTGAAGGGTATTTAGCTTCGGTGCAACCGAAGTTAACGGTTTTTCTTGTCCGTACTATAAATGACATACTTATGAGGTCATATGACTGCTCAACAAGTTCAGCAGTCTCCTCACCTCACTTTCACTCTCTGGTTCACAAGAAATTAAGAAGATCTACTTTCAATGTCATAAGCATTTGAAGAGCAATAAAAATAAGCCTTGCCATATTTGGCAATATTATGTACAAACTTAAATAATAAATATCATTTCATTATCAACGGAGTCATTCAGGCATGTCCCATTTCCTCATTGTTCAATACATAAATGGATAATTAATTATTTGGAGAATTTACCGCAAATTAACTAGCAAAGCGTAAAAAGCGCGCCGGTGATACTTATAACTATATATAATATACATACATATTTACATAATGTGGGCGCGTGCCACTTTCGATTTTCAACGATTCTTAAGTTAATTTCTATTTTTGTATAATTTAATTTTTACGTTGTTTAACTTCCTGTCAGAGGTCATTAATTTTGGCGAATGTGCGCTTTTATATCATTTATTTGCTTTATTTGGACGCAAATCGAAAATTGATTTATCACCTTTGAATATCAGCAAAAGCGGTCTCTACTTGGTAATGCTAACTAACGAGTTGCTGGAAATGGTAAATAAATAGTCTACGGCACATGGTGCACACTCTCTTCTATTGCTCAAGCGGTTCTAATCTATTTACCTTGATATACTTAAGTAAATACATATATTCACATATTTTTATATTTGTAAATTCTGCCAATATTTCAATGTCACTATAAATCATAAATGAAATGTGTAGCCTTATTTGTTTCGTTTTCGTTTCACTGCATTTTAATTTCAATTGCTGACGAAAGTATTAGATCATACAATTTGACAGTTTCTCCTATTTCACTGTTTTTCGTTTTCGAGCACGCATTGTTATCTAAAGTAAAATATCAGTTTATTTTACAAAGTATAAATGATTTCTTAATATTCTCCCTATTGTAATCTCCTTAAAATACTAAAATGTGAGTGATAATTGACAGTTAGTGAGTATTGACAGCTATTTCTTCATGCTGTCAAAAGTTTGGGATTGCCCAAAAAATATAATGCCATTAATAACCGTCTTATTTTTTGTGTCGTTGCTTTGAGTTTCCTTTTTTATTTAATGTCTACTATTTGTTGCACAAAACCGACGACAAGTTGATTCGTTCCAAAGTTTGTAGATGGTTAAGCGTAATAATCCCGTCGAAATGTGACAATGGATGAAACATGGCTTCATCATTTTACTCCGAAGCCCAATCGACAGTCATCCGAGTGGATTACACACGATGAACCCACTCCAAAGCATGAAAAAAAGTCGGCTGGTAAGGTTATAGCATCTGTATTTTGGGATGCGCATGAAATATTTTTATTGACTACCTTGAAAAAGGAAGGATCATCAACAGCGACTATTACGTAGCGTTATTGGACCCTTTTGAAGGACGAAATCGCCGAAAAATGGTCTCAGTGAAAACGATGGCGAAAATCCATGAATTGGGCTTCGAATTGCTTCTGCATCCTTGGTATTCTCCAGATCTGACCCCCAGCGACCTTTACCTGAATGAAGAGCTGATCGTCGAATCTGAAGGACAAATCGTACCGCAAAAATGGTGTTCGAAAATTTGGAGGTTCGCTATATATACACCGACCTTGAAGGGAACTATGTTGAATAAAAAAAAAAACGATTTTTGCAAAAAAAAAAAAAACAAATGGGATTTACTATGGTAGGCCAAAGACTTTTCAATTGATCTTTTATAAGATAATATGCCTTTTTCTAAAATATCACTTGTTCCTAACCCAAGTTTCAAACCCGCTGTGTTGTGCTGAGATCACAATCGATTGTTACGCTTCAAAAGATTTTGCTTACAATTTTCTTGAAAAGCATTTCACAAATCCATGTTTGAGCATAAACACAACACTAAAGATTTTCGGAAATTGTCCTACATTTATTACCAGTTTTATCGCTCATTTGACGACTTCTAGCGATTGCGCTAATACGACAGTTTAGATAACTGAATATATAAGACTTTTTGTCTGCTTTGGATTACCACATGACAATCACTTTTTTCCATACAAACTGTAGTGATGAGCTAAAAGCTTGTACTTGTTGCTTTACGTTCAGCCTTTTGCCTTACGGTCGCTTCATAAAAGTACGGTTAGCCGATTAAAATGAAGAACAACAAAAAGCACGTCATTATTTACCTTTGTTCTAGTGACTCCACATTATTCCATTCGCAGAAGCAGCCAACACAAAGCGTTTCCTAAGCTCGTTTCACAGCTTTCGGGCAGTGAAATTGCAATTAAAATTAAGCAAAGAACCGAGATACGTAATGCTGCTGCTTGGCAACGCTTTTCAGCGTCTTGTGTTTTTTTGTGTTCTCAGCGTTGTGTGGTTGTTGTTGGATGCTGTGCTTGTAGCTTTCACACTATTTGCCTTGTGTAAGCATTTCCTGTTACTTGTTTTTTTTTGCTTACTCAAGCATTTTTCACACTTTAATTTTTAAATTTTTTTTAATTTTAATTTAATTTTTTTTTTTAATTTTTATTTTAATTTTTAATTTTAATTTTATTTTATTTGTATTTTAATTTAATTTTTATTTTTAAGTTTTTTTAATTTCAATTTTAATCTTTTTAATTTCTATTATTTTTTTTTTCATTATTATTTTTTCATTATTATTTTTTCATTATTATTTTTTTCATTATTATTTTTTTTATTTTTTTTTTACTTTTTCTTTATTATTTTTTTTATTATTTTTTTTTATTTTATTTTTTTTTTTATTATTTTTTTATTATTTTTTTTTTTGTTTAGTTGAAAAAAACTTTCACATTAATCGTAAATAAAATTCATTGGCCGATAACCGTTATTAATGTTCGAGATATTTGTTCGAGTTTCGTCTATGTATTTTATTCAATTATACATACATTTATCCCTGTGTATGTATGCATGTGTTTAGGTGCACTGATGATAATTTACTGAAATGCGTTGATCTTTACGATTTTCACCGTTCTGTATATATTAATGGCTCATTGCAAAACTTGCTATTTACTCCATCTCTTCCTGTTTAATTTCTTACTTTTTTCTTCGCTTACTTCACTGCTTTGTGTTAGGTAATCTTTTGTCGCAAAACTTTCTAAGTTGCTTAATTACTTCATACATAAGTATGTATGTATGTACATTTATACGACCACTTTTACGACTTTTGTGGCCAAACTCTGCGCAGTTGCGAAAAGCGTCGGTTCGCGTCGTAAACCCGTCGCGCTTTGACATTTCTCACAGTTAACCAATTGACCACGGCATTTTTATTGCAAACTCTAGAAAAAGTGTAAAATAATTTTAGTTGCTTTAGACAGAATTTAAAGCTTACACACACTTTCATACACATGTACCTACATAAATACATTCTTTTACACGCCACATCCTTTCTTTCACTTGAAATTCCGCAAACGATTAAAAGCACGTAAAAATAAAAGATACAATAAAAATTAAGTGAACTTCTGTTTACGCATGCTATAAAATTTAGGCCAACAAACCGATTAAAATATAACAAACACAATTATACAACAAATTTACGAGCCGTACATACCTACGCCGGCATTCCACTAGCTTACTTTTGATTTGCGTATTCATTTCCGACTCCTTGCCGCATGTCCTTGTGTGTGTATGTGTTGGCTTGAATTTCTTTGCCATGTTTTGACGTTATCATGGCAATGCCATATATTTTCAGCTAGCAACTGACTAACTGGTCGATTTGACTGATAGTCAGTCGTACAATGATTGCCTGTGTTGGTAAGGTGCCACGTGAATGCCTTGCAATAGTGCCTATCGCCAGCCCAACTAAAAGCTCAAGCAATAGCGCTAACTTAGACTTTATGGTATCGTGCTAGCATTTCAATATGTACTTATACACTATACATATGTACATACATATATCTACCAACAAACTCTGCTTTCTCACTTTTACTGCCAACACATTCTTCACTACACCCTGTCCTGCATTTTTGCTGGTGCTTCCTGAAAAAAACTGCTATATTTATATTTTTTTTTTTTGTGAAAAATATATTATATAAATGCCTTTGGTACCAGCTGTCGCCATCACCAGCCATTGTTACTGTGCCAAATATTCATCGCGGCTTGCACACGATAATCATATTGTTATGGCGAAAACGCTACAAATTTGACAAATGTAAGGCCGTTTTATTACAGTTACTATTTTCAGTGCAAATACATATGTATGTACCTATATATGTATATATATAAACCTACATATTTCTCGTGATAAATTCTGTTGCCTTCATTTTTATTTTTGCATTGTTACTTTTATCCTTATTTTAGCTTTATATATGCGTTCTAGTCCCTCAGTTTTTCATTACTGTATGTACACTATATTTGCACAATTTCATGACATAAGGAATAATTAATAAAATTTGTCACGGACTGGCAAAAAAAAAAAAACATTTTCCCGCCTCAAGTAGTATTCCTTATTGACCATTATTTGTAGTTTTTTCGGTTACGACCTATTTTTGAAGCGCCAAACGCTAGATCGTTGGACAGTCTCGACGTCATATTCATAAAGGAACGTCTCGTACTACTATTTTTGAGGTCGTTAGCTTCGTGGTCAAGCATCTGCTTTGCCACCTCAACTTGATGTAATTTTTTTTGGAAAAGAGTCAGATATTTCGTACAAGTCTTGCATTGACACGTTTTATACCCAAAACATTAACCAAAATGTATTGAGACTATTCATATGAGATGTTGAGATCTTCTTTAGCCCTCTTCTATCTCTCTGAAGCAGCCAACACGACGATTTTTAAGCACTGTTTCTTTAATCAAAATATGTTTTCAGTCGATTCAAAAGAGATCTTGAGATCCCCTGCTATCTCTCTGATACCAACATGACGGTTTTCAAATACTGTTTCTTCAATAAAAATGTGTTGAGTCTATCCATAAGAGATGTTAAGATCCTCTGATGTTACGCTGAAGCCAACACGACGTTTTCTTTAACCAAATGGTGACAAGCCGATTCATAAGAGATGTTGAGATCCTCTGCTGTCTCTCTGACACCAACACGACGGTTTTCAAATACTGTTTCTTTAATAAAAATGTGTTGAGTCGATCCATAAGAGATGTTAAGATCCTCCGCTAACTCTCTGATGCTGCCAACACGACCACTGTTTTCACTGTTTCTTTTCAACTTTTCCGATGTTATAGTTATCAACAGAGGTATTTGGACGAATCGCATGAGGCAAGTTTTCGATGACTTCACGACCTTCACTGAATGCTTAGCTCCACTCAAATACTTATGTTCGTGATAAAGTAGACTACCCCAAATAGTATAACTACAATAATAAATATGTACACACAAATCTTTATATTGTCTTTCCTATCTCTCAGAACAAAAAAACTCCTGATGTGTTACTATTTCCATTGATTATTGTGCATTAAATTAAAATACTTCCGTATTTGCTTTTTTCTTATTATATACTCTGCTTCTTCTCGGTTGTTGATGTCACATATTACCGATTGTAATATTGTTGTTAAATCAATATAAAATCCATTGTGTTGATGAATGTCAAAATGCAAATTCATTTTTTATTTGCATGTAAATAGGCGGAAGACAATGGCAAGATAATGCAAATTTCGGATTGCATGACAATTTCACGAAAATAAAACAGAGAGAAAAGAAAAAGAAATCCGACAGTAAAAATGTTCAAGGAAGACATTGTATTTAGCGATAAACATATGTTTTTACATATACCATAAATGAATGACAATTGGTTTTATGTCATATTAGCGGTGGAATTTTTGTACAATTACAATTTTTGCTAGCTTTACAAGGATTTATTGAACTTGAAAACAAAAATATATATGTACATATATATATAAACTAAATATAAAAATGTTTTCCATCAAATTTCTTTGTTTCGCTTTAAAAGGTACACCCTTCCATATAATTTACATACATATATGTATGTTTCCCATTAATTATTTTAAAACGAATTTGGCAACAACAAATTGGTTGGTTGACGATCAATAAAAGGCCATTGATCTTGCAAATAATATTTTGATTACAGTTATTGATTATTTTTACTTTGTCACAGTATTAGCTGTGTATGAGTGTGCATGACTTTTAGTTTTCACTTTCTTTTGAGGTATTTTTCGATATCAAATGCATTAAGCAAAATCATTAACTCTAATAGGCGAGGGTTAAACCAATCTATAGATGAGTTAATATTTCATGTAATGTTATGGCGGCAACAAATTCATAATTTCATGATCATATTATTTCAGTGCAAAAAATGCTGTGGACATTTGAAACCGTTTTTTTTCTTCAATTCTAATTTCGAATTTTAAAGCTGGTAAATTTTGTACAGAAAATTATTATCCAGCCCACTTTCACTTTGTAATCTAATTCAAGCTTTTGAAAATGAATAATACTTTAAGTACTTTGTTATTGTGAAAAATTTGATTAAAGTGGCAACATTATTAAATACATTTTAATAAAAATATGTTAGCATTTAGCGTTAAAGTATCCAATATATAAATTATAATATATACATTTTTTTAATTTATATATTTTTTTAATTAGCATTAGCCATGCAATAAATATGGCAACCTTCTACCGACTTACCGGTCTTAAAATCAAGTTTTCGAAACTTTCAAATCATCACAACTTGTTTGAAAATCATTATTTATAAATTTTACTTAATTTTGTTTTAAAGACATTTTTTTAAGTTAGGTGGCAACTTCATAAATTATTTTTTTGTAACAAAGCTATTTTAATTAAATGGCGCTCATAATATAACCTTGAAATGACATTCGTAATATATTATTTTACACAACTCTTCAAATTGGTAAATATGGTAACCTTTTGCGTTAAGGCAAAAGCCGATTTATTCATTAAAATCAAGTTTTCGAAACTTTCAAATCATCCGCACTTGTTTGCAGATCATTATTAATAAATTATACTTAGTTTTGTTTTGAAGAAAAAGTTGTTTGATGTCAGGTGGCAACGACAAAAATTATTCTTTTTTTACAAAGCTTTTTTAATTAAATGGCGCTCACGATATAACTAATATGAAATTCTTAATATATTTCTATACACAATTCATCAACTTGGTAAATCTGGCAACCTTTTGCTTAAAAGCAAAGTCGATTTATTCCTTAAAATCAAGTTTTCGAAACTTTCAACTCATCCACACTGTTTTGCAAGTCATTATTTAAAAATTTTACTTTATCTTTGTTTTCAAAAAAAATTTTTGTGAAATCAGGTGGCAACTACAAATATTCTTGTATTTTTTTGTAATAAAACTATTTTAATTAAATGTCTCTCGTGTTATAACCAAAATGTGTAATATATTTCTATACACAATTCTTCAAATTGGTAAATGTGGCAACCTCTTAAAAAAGCCAAAGCAGTTGTTAAAATATTTTCATTCGACTAACATTTGAGCTGGTGTGAGGCTAGGTACATAAATATACATATCGCTGTAAAATATCCAATTGATCGATTTATGTACAAATTGAAGTATGTATATAGATATGTATATAAATATTCTATCTACCACATATACTTAGATAATTTCCACTTACAACGGGGACTTACTCATTCCCATGGAGAGTAGAGACATACTTGCAGTACTTTTCTGCATAGATTGTTGTAGATATAATATATTATACATACATGAGATGTAAGCAAACGGACACTAAATATTTGCCTTATACATACATATGTACATATTGTGCTTCGTTTTCGATACTTTTCCCAAGTACTGTTCTATGCTGCATTTTTGCAGTGTTATCCCGCCTCACTGCCGTTCAATGTAAGCTCCCTCAACTTGCCTTTCTTATCCGCTTTTTCAATGCTTTTATTCACTTCCTTTTCGCATACTTCCTCCATGCACACATCCTGTATTCCTTCATTTTTTTGCAGCTATTGCACTAGAGCCTTCGCTAAGGACGGGTTTTATCAATTCTAAAAGACTGCCCTAACTGTGACTGTTTGTACATATACTCGGAAGTATTCTATTATATACAAAGTATTTACTGCAGTCTTTTGTGCAGTATTATATATATAGTACTTACTTGTGGGCGGGCAGGGGTCATGAAAAGCTTTCTAATGTTACCTTTGTTGTCTATGTAATTTCATTGCAAGGCGCTGACCAAGGCATGTTACTCCTAAAAGGCGCTTAAATGTATTAAAGTTGCTTTCTATTGAGTGCATGGCGTGTTCGTGCTGAATCAGATATTATTTTTTCGTTTTAAGTGTCTTAAGAAGTTTGTTGCTTCCAGAAGCTTTAATGAATTGACGTTTTAAATTATGTTGAAGAAAATGTATAATCTTTTGTTTCTGTCATTAATTAAACACTTCTATATATAATATTTTATCATATTAAGTATTTATTCAAATCTAATAAATTTATATTTTTTCTATTTGCAGGTAAGCACATACGTTTTCCTACTATGTATAGAGTACATCAATGTGTTTTGGAAATATCCTTTCGATAAGTATTAAATTATATACGAGAAGATTATTATTTTTTTTTTGAAGTTTTAACCATTAACCTTCGAAATCGAAAACACAATTAGTATAAATCAAGTAGGGACATAATTGAATATACTAGATAGATCTTTTCCTTGGTCATGTCACTATATTCAGGTGTTATAACCTATTCTCTTTTATTAAGTTTGACTAGAGAGCATTGTTATAGGTTTTCATCTGTGAATTCTTTGACATTAGAATAAAGTAAAGATATTGAAACGAGAGAAATCGGGTTTTCAGAAAGTGAACACATTTGTTTAGTTCCAATATTATATGATCTATACATTATAATGGGTTGTCAAAAAAGTCTTGCGGTATTTTTTATTGAATTTTTTTTTTTTTGAAATTGAAATGAATTTTTGATGACTCATGCCCAGCTCTTGACCGATGCTACGGCTGCTACTATGCCGGTATCTTTCGACCAATTCAGCGATTTTATCGCAATTTTCAACGACAGGCCTTCCGGAGCGTGGCGCATCTTCGACCACCTCTACACCAGAACGAAAACGTTGAAACTATCGTTGTGCGGTAGAAATGGAAAGTGTATCGGGTCCATAAACTGCACAAATTTTATTGGCGGCTTGAGATGCATTTTTGCCTTTATCGTAGTAGTACTGTAAAATATGCCGTATTTTCTCTTTATTTTGCTCCATGTTTGCGACGCTATAACTCACGAACAACTTAAAAGAAACGGCAATCAATCAAATACGTGTTAGCGCGTGAAATGCGCTTTCCAAAAAGGTATAGCATGACCCGATGCGACGAATAAAACTAGAACTACACGCTTTCAGCGCCAACTAGTGAAAATACCGCAAGACTTTTTTGACAACCTAATATGTCAATGAAATGTTATCACCCTCGGAATTTTGAAATACGAATCAAATTACGCATATTTGTTCTTTTATTTTGCTTGCATAACCGTGTTTACTATACTTAGTGCTAAGATTTTTTTTTGTTTATTTGAAAGAAAAAAATGTAACAACAAATATAATACTTATTTTTTTTGTGCGAAGGCACACGAAACCAGGCATCCACTGCATGCTCCAAAAAGTGCTTAATAATATCAATATATCCAGAAGCATTAAGGAGCCATTTAAAGGATGATTTTTAAAGAAAAAACACAGAAACTTCAAATTTAATGGAGAATGTTTATTATCATTCGAAGGAACATTCTTTGATATTAATTTTTTGTAGACTATCTCTTTCAAATGTTGGCCGCGGTTATGTCTCAGATGGTCCATCTGTCGAGTCAAATTTTCGATAACTCGCTCGAGGATATCGACTGGTAACTGGCGAATGACACGCGTGATGTTTTGCTCCAAGGCCTGAATCAAAGCGGGATTGTCATCATTGACTTCAGACTTTACATATCCCAACAGGAAAAAGTCTAACAGTATGATATCACACAATCTTGGTGGCCAATCAGCCGGCCCAAAACGTAAAGTTATCTACTCATCGATGTGTTTTCTGAATAAATCCATTGATTGATGCGATGTGTGGAAAGTGCTGCCGTCTTGTTGAAACCAAATGTCGCCGAGATCACAAGCTTCAATTTCAGGCATAAAATAGTCGATTAGCATGGCGCGATAAAGATCGCCATTGACGGTTACGTTCTCACCGGCTTAATTTTTGAAGAAATATGGACCGATGATTCCACCGTACCGCACCAAACCGTTGTTTTTTCTGGATAAAATGGAAGTTATTGAAGTTCAGGTTGCTCTTCGTACCAAATACAGCAATTTTACGAGTTTACATACCCAGTGAACCAGAAATGGGTCTGAATAAAATTTGACTAGAAAATGTCTGATCTTTTTGGAACTTATCAAGTGCCCATAGAGGGAAGCGATTTTGCTCGGGAAGGTCGAGCGGCTTTAATTCTTGCACAAGCTGTATATTGTACGCTTTCAATTAAAGATCTCCACGTAAAATGCAATATGTTGTTATATTTTCTTTACTTCGCGCTGGAGGTAGTCCATTTATTGCTACTTCAACTCTCAGCTTAGCTCCACTGCAGTTTAAAATCGGCTCCACAGGCTTAGGTTCTTTAATTTTCGGTTCATTCTGGTTGATGTTTTTCTTTTGCGAATCCACTTCCAGAAGCTTTGTCCAAAGGTTTAGTAAGTTAGTGAATCTTGACTTCAAAAGTTCGACAGACAATAACCGAAAGCCATGCAAAGTAACGGCATCGTTTTGGAAAAATGAATGAAGCGTTAGCGACATAGCAAATTTTCCATCGCAAATCGACGAAGGTCGGTATTTTTTTTCGTCTGTACCTTTTGTAGCATCCCTATTGAAAACCCCGTTATATGAGAATATATATTTACTTCGCTTAAAGCACATTAGTTCCTAAAATTTTCAGACATCGATCTTTTCATGCGCCCTTTTCTCAGCAAGAAACTGCTGATTTGTCGGAACCGTCGATATCGGACCACTAAACATATAGCTGTCATACAAACTAAGCGATCGGAAGCAAGTCCTTGTATGTAAAACTTATTTATTCGACGAGATATCTTCACCAAATTTGGTGTGGATTATTGTTATTTTATTATTATATGTTTGTGTAGCTTCGGTGCAATCGGAAGGTTTTTTCTTGCTTTAATTATAGTTGGTATCCTGAAGGTTTTTTGATATGCTCTTGACCATCTTAATCACCGTGAACGGCAAAACTGTTTTCTCATGATCTGGTTCCCCATTTCCATATATTACATTTGTATGTTTTTCTAAAAGCTTTAGTGTTATGAGGAGATATTTTTTTTTAGAATTACGACCTTGAGTTGTGACATCTTATTCGATTGTGCCAAGTCTCGACTAAGTTCACGATTTTTGCTCCAATATTTAAAGGCAATTTCAGTCTCAAATATAATTATTTAGTTTTCCAGAATACTTATTACAAGCAAACAAAAAATACAAAAACATATTTCTGTTTCACTTAATTGGACCCACAAATTTTTGGTTTTCTTTTAATGCATTGTAGGTCATTTTTCAGCCATTTACCTTTAAATGGTTTTACTACATTGTCACTTGCCTATTTATTGCTAATAAAATCTAAGACACGCCTTGCATTTGTTATTATTGCTTTCCGGTGTATTGAAGATTACTGTTTTTTTCTGTCTCGCCAGACTGTCGTTGCGCTAATAATTAAATTAATTATATTTACGTACGAGGCGTAAAGTCGCCGCTTAGTGCAATAAACAATTTACATAGATTAGAAAGTATGTGAATGAGGTCCTTTCGCTTTTCATAAACTGCTAAATGCTAAAGGCGGCAACAGACAGACCTGCGTCTGAGACTTGCAACTTTCTACATCCTTTCGCTGACAACAGCTGGCCGCCACTGCGCCTGCGTACGCCGTTTACATGTCAGTCACACGATTAATAACCAACAACAAGTGAAATAGCGTTGAAAAAATATGCAGATAACAACAATAACAACAACAACAACAAAAGAAAGCAAACATATTACTAATAGCAGCGGCAACAACAACATCAAATAGTTATAATGACAATAGTTAAACGCTTGGTTAGCGCAAGCGCGCAAATCAATCAAAGCGACGCAAACCAATTGACCGGCAACATTTACATATTTACATACATGGACATGTGTGTGCGCTAATTTATTATATACGGCGATAATGTTTGTATGTATGTATGTAACCGTGACATTGTTATTTTTATCTGCGTTAAATTTTTATTTCTTCCAAGTTCACCGCTGTGTGTGTGACTAATTCCCCAGTTGCGCCTCGCTGTGTGATTGCGACAATTACAACAACATGCACAAACGTGTACCATACAGTCAGCGTGATGGTAAATTGCTACATGTTGCTGCAACATGTGCCGCGCGAACGCAGACAAAACGTGCCGCCAATACTAAATAGCCAACTTGCCACATGCCGCATGTCGCAAGCGGCATATATGCGCATTGCAATGTATGTATGAGTGTATAAACAATCTTTATCGTAACTGCCTGGCTTTTCCTCGCTAGCCGCCTGTCAATGTCCATTTGTCGTTTGTCATTTGATTGCTCGGTCGCGGTGAGGCCGTAAGTTGTGCCCCACCATCGAATTGCCTCATTTTATTTTTATTTAATCAAAATTGTTTTCTAATTTTGCATTATTTTGCTATTATTATTGTTGTTTTGCTGTTGGATTTTTTCGTTTTTGTTGTTATTATTGTTGTTGTATTATTATTTTTCTATTATTATTGTTTTTGTTGTGTGTCTCTGATTTTTCGCTATACGCGCAATCAAATTATTTGCATCTAATCGATAATTACCGATCAACACATGTTGCGCCGCACAAATGTTGGTGCGCATGCGCGCATTGTATGCATTGTAGGCATATACGCGACATTATCGATAATTGACAATCTCGTTTTTTTTTTTACAAGTTTTTGAGCAATTTTTTTATTATTTTTTTTTTCTCTTTTTTGTTTTTTTTCTATTTTTTATGAATAATTTTTATTGGTCTACTGCTCTTCGGCAACCACTTATCGCAATTGCATTGCCAATTATTAATTATAAAGCGTGCAACATACTTATTGCCAAGGCGTAGTTGTGCGGCAAGCACTTATCATTTTCATACACATATAACTATTTATGTCCATACAAACGAGTTTGTGCAACAAGAATTGAAAAAAAAATCCGCAATGTTATTATTGCTGTGTGTCGCACAAGCTCATTTGCAACATCCGCAGGCGTTTGCCGGTACCAGCAGTGGGCAATGTCAATGATAGCATGCTGTAGTGGGCATGCGCTGCGGTTGTGGCGCTGCTGCAGAGACTGTGACACCCACTTAGATGTGCGCAAATACTCTTACAACAAACGCACACACACCTTTTTGTGCACATACACACACGAACGTAATCAGGCCTCGTTGCAATTGCCTTTTTTGCGGTCTCAACTGGGCGTTTGCGGCTGCCACAAAACCGCCCAATAAACGCTGCACCACCTAGGCACTCGCTGTATATTGGGTGTTGAGTTGTTATTGTTGTTGTGTTTATATTTTACTTCGTAGTTTTCCCAAACCACTTAAATGATAGTCTTTTTTAGTGTCAGTTACTCACTTAACTCTGTGGCCGATAGCTATCATCATATGCTTTGCTTGATGAGATTGTTGTTGCTGGCCGCAAATAATAATTAAACGAAACAAATTAACAAAAATAAAACATGCAAATGCAGGAAATGTAATGTATGTCATTAAATGAAATATTAGTTTTTACGTTCTCTGGCTGAGTTTTGGCGACATTTTGCTCTCAGTTCTGCTAATCTGCTAACGGTATGTTTGAATTCACGAAGCTGCAGACGTCTGTGACTTTCATTGGCAATTGCGCTACTTCTTCAACCCTTGAGAGCATAGTCATAGAGCTCAAATTAACAATTCCCACGACAACCGGTTCTACATTACCGGCATTATCCGGCTAAGAGCTGTCTTTTCGGAGCTCTAATCCCGTTTGGATTGGTAGCTTTTTTTGAACTCAAATTGAAGATCCAACTAGTCTCTTTGTACAAAGAAGTGAAGTTTCAGCAAACTTATGGTCTTAATCAGTGATTACTTTTCATGCAATCCCCTCCAATAAACTTTTAAATGTGATCAGCTCAAATAAGAATTTCATCTTCCCTACTTAACTAGAAAAATATTTGATGGAATTAATATATTCTTGCACAAACCTGCTTTCGCAAGGATCTCGTTTAAAAATTGGTCAATCCCCTCAAAAATTCGGCTAATTCGATATGTGAACCCTGGAGTTCTTAGTTGTATTTGGCCTTTTTAATGTTAAAATATGTGACCTGGTCTACGGAAAGGGGGCTTAGGTGTCAAAAAAAAAGGAGAACAATTAATGAGATAACGAGAAACTGACGATTATTTTTAACAGCTTTTCCCAGAAAACTAGTTTTCGCACGTTAGCTCCCTTTTGGTAGACCAGGTCACATATATTTATATTGACTATATTAAGTTTGCCACGAAGTTTGTAACACCCAGAAGGAAACGTCAGAAACCCTATATATCAGCGTGACGATCTGAGTTGATTTAGTCCTGCAGTTTTTGAGATGTCGATCTGAAATTTGTACCCGTTCTTTTCTCAAACTCAAGTCCTTGTGTCTTCACCTTCTTTATTGACGTAGACACCGCTTGTGCGTAGACACCGAGTTTACAACAGCGCGCCAGTCGTTTCTTCTTTTCGCAGTTTGGCGCCAATTCGAGATACCAAGTACAGCCAGGTCCTTCTCCACCTGATCTCCCCAATGGAGTGGAGGTCTTCCTCTGCTTTCCCCGGCGGGCACTGCATCGAATACTTTCATACATTCGGACGACATGACCTAGCCAGCGCAGCCGCTGTCTCTTAATTTGCTGAACTATGTCAATGTCTTCGTATAACTCGTACAACTCATCGTTCCATCGAATGCGATATTCACCGTTGCCAATCCGCAAAAAAACATAGATCTTGCGCAGAACCTTTCTCTCGAAAACTCGCAACGTCGACTCATCAGTTGTCGTCATCGTCCAAGCCTCTGCACCGTATAGCAGGACGGGCATTATGAGTGACTTATAGAGTTTGGTTTTTGTTTGTCGAGAGAGGACTTTACTTCTCAATTGACTACTCATTCCGAAGCAGCACCTGTTGGTAAGAGTTATTCTGCGTTGGATTTCAAGGCTGACATTGTTGTTGGTGTTTATACTGGTTACAATATAGACGAAATTATTTACGATTTCGAAGTAACGTGGGAGCCAAGTCGCGAGTGCGACGACTGTTTTTTTGATGACAGGAGATATTTCGTCTTGTCCTCATTCACTACCAGACCCATTTACTTCGCAGTCCTTGTATGGAAAACTTTTTTTTGAGATTTCTTCAAGAAATTCTGGGTGAATTATTGGTCATAGCTACAATCTCCGAATATATTGTTCAGATCGGTCCTCTGTAGCATACATGTGCCATTCAAACTGACCGTTCAAAATCAAGATATGCCTGTAGAACTTGTGTGCTATAAAATATGTACCTGTGTAGAGTGCTATACCAAGTTAGCTTTTTTTCTTGTTTTAATCTATTTTTAGCTATATGATGTATCCTTAGAAGTCCAATTTGTTAATGTGTTCGAAATTGAAATCGAGTTAAATTATTTGATAAAATTTTTTAAATTATTTGTTCATAAAGCGCAATTCTCTTCTCCCGCATGCGTTAATTTCTTAAGTAAAGAGGAAAAGCAGACTTCACTTAACAACCAAACGCGAAATTTTACACTTGAAAGCAGACAATTTTTTTTCTAATTACAAATATCGCACAAGAAATTTTCCCACAGCGGCCAAGTAACAAGCCATCACCGCTGCAAGTGTTTTCTTCAGCTCCCTCAGCAGTCGGCAATTCATGCAAGCGAGCAAATTTTTTTTCCACGTAATCAACCAAACACCGCCAGCCCGACTTTGACTCTCTGCGCCAGGCATTACTTTACGCCATTAACACCAACACCCTGGCTTTTTTCGGTTGCGCGCCGGTCAACTGCTCGCCAGCTGGCTAACTGCGCGCTAGCAAAGTGCAAGTCAAGCAAAATAAAAAATTAAAAAAATATTGCAGGAAAATCTGCGCGACTGCTGGGTGCGCCACAATTTTTCTTGCAGCGATTTTATTATTATTTTTTATTTTACTTTTTTGCTTTTAGTTGTGCTTGCTTGTTTACAATGGCCAATCTCCTTCGGTGCGAAAAAATTGTCCACATCAATGTAATTGTCCACAATTGATTTAATATGCAATTTGTTGTCCACGACGCTGCCCATGCACACATACATACTAAATTTTGTTTTTATTTCTTTTTTTGCCGCTCGTAAGAGAGTTGTCACTTTCTTGTTGCTTGTTTGTTGTTGCTTATCTGTCACCTGACGCTGTGATTTATTTGCACGTTTTATTTGATTTAAACGCTTATTACTTACATTTAAGCGTGTAATGTAATCAAATATGTCTTTAATTGGCATTTTGTGGTGTGATTGAACTCGCGATTGCCTTGGACATGATATTGAAATTTTAATTTGATTAAAATTTTAATTTTTATTTGTTGACATGGTGTCAAAACTTTCGCTTTGGCATATGTGCTCTCAGTTCTATACAAATTTTACAGTTACCAAGAAAGTTTGCGTTTTCTAGGGCAAGTTAAAAAGAAGAAAAGAAGAAGCAGGTCTCATGTTCAAACCAAAATATTGACTTTTTGAAGCTAAGAAATTTTCAAAAATAGTCAAGATTGAAACACAAAGTTTTTAAATATCCAAGAAAATGTTTGGGGGAACGCCACTACTTGCCGTCAGTTTTCTTTCCCCGCTGTTATTTTCATAAAAGATTAAAATATAATTTATTTTTTCGGTTAATCAAGCCATAGAAGATTATTGAACACTGAAATAATCGAAAAGGTTTTATTCTGCAGATAAATCTATTTTAATTATTTATAAGCTTATGAGGGATCAATTTAGTTTTAAATTGGGTGGGTCTATAAATATATAGTACGTAATGTTATGTGGTAATTTTTATTCTAAATAGTTTTCTTGCAATAGCTACCTTTTATATTTCGAGATTAGAGGATAAAAACAAATTTTAATCATCGAAAATCGTTTTATTGTTTTTTCAAAATATTCTCCATTAAAATCTTTAAACTTTTGTTTTTGAACCAATTTTCGAAGCACTTTTGACACTCTGATTGAATTATCTCCAAAATATGCATTCTGAACGCATCAACCGCTTTTTCAGTTGTCAAAAAATTTTGACCTTTTGGTTTATTCTTTCCATACGGGAATAAAATGAAATCATTCGGTGTCAAGTCAAGACTTTAGGGTTGATTACTCAGCAAATCAATGTTTTAAGTGCTCAAAAACACTGTTGTCGATGTTGGTTGTGGTGAAGAGTGATCCATCTCCAGCTGTCACAATGTCATAGGCGTGTTTCGAAGCATCGCTATCGTATTTTTTGTAAAATTTCTCTCGGTCTTTCTTGAGCGATTGACAAATTGTGTAAAATCTAGCGAAAACAAATTTTTTTGCAGTGAAATGTTCATGCAACTTTCAATATATGCTGGTCACACTAAAGCCTATGGTTGTCCCAATCTCACGAATCGTGAAATGCAATTAGTTTGCGCGCAGCGCCAATAGTTTCCGGAAAAAACAATTGAATTTGGACACTCCTTCAGGAAATCCCTCTTAGGGTGATCTACGACCTCGATTGAATTCCCTTCGATAAATACTGGTCCTTGATGGAACTTCATCGCCTAAAATTGAAATTGAATTAAGTTTAGATGCAATGTTACTGAGTTAACCACATCAAAAATTTGTAAAAAAAAAAAAAAATTTAGCAACTTAATTCCATTTTTTGGCCAAGATGAATATTTTAAGTTACTGTAAGCAACACAAATAGTATCGCTTGTCAGAACTTGAAATTTAATATTAATTGTCAATTAATAAATTGTTCGTTAAATTTGGGTGCAATTTAAAGCTAATTTCTTAAAATTTTTGATTTGCTGTTTCAAACCCTAAACTTCCAAAAATGCATTCTATATATTTATTAATTGTATCTTTGGATAAAAATCGACATGCAGTGAATAGTAATTGGCAATAAGTAAATTTTCGGTTAAATTTGTTGGCCATTAAAAGTTAATGTTTTCAAATTTCCTTATATCCTACAATAATGGAGATCTGCGAAAAGATATTTTGTACACAATTATTAGAAAACCTGAAACCTGAACAAATCTTGCATTAGGATAGAACACTTTTCAAGTTTTTTCAGCTATAATTTTCACTTTAGTAGAAAAAAGGTTGCTAATTTCATATAAAAGCTTCGATAATTTGTAAATTATAGATAAATTTGGCCTAAATGAAAGCAAATTTTTAACATAGATATTCCTAACTTTTGAAGTCTTAGCATAGAAAACGATAAATAAACATAGTTAGAACCCAAAAGGCGCCAACTGAGCTGAGTTTCAAAACACTTAAAATTTTATGCTGTTTTTCTTTGCTAAAATTCGAACTAAGACTTCGAAGTCAAGAAGTGAGAATGCTCCTACTGGGTTGAAAACATTTTGGATCTGCAATTTACAGGTCAATATTGAGTCTGATAAATTATATATATGTAGTATGTGTGTATGCTACGTGTATTTTCATATCTCCTCAGCTCACTTGACCTTAAGATTACACATTTATATGCACATATACGTGTGTTGTTTGTATACATTTACGATTTCTACTTTTCCAAGGTAGATTTCTTCTCACCAAACGCAAGCAGAAGGTTAAATGCGGGTCGCCAAAACATTCAACACGGTGGCAGCGAACAGACAAATAATAAATTTGCTTACATGACTACTTAAAAGCTGTAAAGCATCACTTTTTGTTATTGTCGCACCGACATACATACATACAAATGTACATGTTGTAGCATTAGTTGCTCATACTGTTTTTTGTTGTTTTTGCTTGCAGTATTTTGCATAGATACATAGGCGGCTTTTGTGCGTCTGCGCATGCGCCTGCCTGCCTTTGGCCGCACTGCTGTCATGACAGCTACCACATTTGCTTTTGCTGTTGGCGGCTTTACGACCGCCAGCATGTCGCTGTCCAGTTGCCTGCTTGCCTGCCTGCCTGCCTGTCTATGTCAATGTCATGGCACTCTATTACACTAAGATGACAGTGTGTAACATATGGGATGTAGCGCCTCGGCTGCCACAACGGCTTTTCTTGTGGTTTATGGTTGTCTTGGCCGCTGCTGCTTCTGTCACGCGGACAACGTCAACATTTTGATTAATGCGTTTGTAATGGGCAGACATGATAGGCGCATGCGCATGCGTCATGACGTTCTACGCAGACACACACACGCACATATCCACATTAAATTTCTGTATTGGCGTTGACGAGAAGCTGGTTTTCGGTGCTGCGGGGGAGACAGTATAACGCACGCATGTCTGCACACTGCATTGCAACTTTTTGTTGTCCTTCTTGTTGTTGTAGCAATGCTGTTTATTGAATTAAAACTGCATTTGGCCAGTTAAGAAATTAAATGAAGATTTAAAGGTGGTAGCGCAACGCCAAACAGCAATTGATAGCAGCCAGTGGGCATCACTGGCGATTTTAACCTCTAAATTTCTGCATATACAAATTAATTGAATTTATTATGCTTGCCATTTACTTTTCACAACTTCTTTATTGCTTCGTTGCACTTTCATTTCGCACCGAGTTGCCGGCCGGCCATTTGGCTTTGCGCTGCTGTATTCCTTTACTGCCTGTCTGACGGACAGCTGTTGCTCATAAATCAGCGGCGCACTGACGCGTAACACTGTCTTTTCTGCCACGCGATAGCCGCTTATTTTCTTTTTTACTTTTTGCAGAAGTGCGTGTGACCGCGTTGTGCAGCATCTGCGTTGTAGGCCAAGTGCGCCTCTGCGCATGCGTGTAGCGATTTTTTTTTAAGTTGGCCGTTATAGCGTTTCTTATTGGGTGGGTAGCAGATCAAATTATAACTTGTTTGCCATAATAATTAAACTTTATTTCGGTCTATGGAGATGATTCCTGGTACCTGTTCTCAATAAATAATTCAAAAATATAAAAAAAACAAGAAAAACCGTAAAATTCGAAAGCATCGAGACAATAACAATCTTTGCAAATAAAAAGGCACATAATCGATTTTTTTGTTGTTCTAAACTAAACAAAGTAAATCAATCAAGCACTTGAAGTCTTAAGGGGGTATTCTGGTTTAGAAATTCGAAAAAATCGATTTTTGCATATTTTTATAGTATAACCTTTCAAGAAAATGTCCCTAAGAGGATTTTTCGAAATTCAAATTATTTTTCGAGTTACAGCTCATTTTGTGACTCCGACTCCGACTGCGCGCGACTAGTTCTCAAACTTCAAACTTTTCTCATAACTACTTTTCTAGAAACGGTGCGCATGATATCTCAAGTTCTACTCAACCGATTCACATGAAATTTAACACAGAGCTTTCTTATACATTATAATATCGCACTACGAAGAGCTTTCGAAAGAATTTTCTTTTTTTTATTTTTAAAAAAATCCAAACCACAAAAAAAGAGGGAAAATACGAAACTTTTTTTTCAAACCTCCACCATTTTGTAAAAAAATTTTTTTTTTCAAAAACGTTTCGTAGTGCGATAACTACACTTTTACTCTTCACGGATTTCGCATAAATTTTCATTTTAGGTCACGGAAAGGATTTATATCCTGCACACCAGGCCAAGCCATTATTTCATCAGTCTCTACTTCGCCGACCTGCAGTTTTTTAAATTTAATTTTTTTTTATATTATTTATGTTTTGTATTCTTATCTCTATCTTATTTATTATAATTGTAATTCATTGTTAAGTGTATCGACAATTTTTATTCATTTATTTCCACGTAAACGATAGCGATAATTTTTATTGTTACTTTTCGATTTTTTTTTCATCGGTTGAGATGGTTTTTATTGAAAGGAGGAAAATTGTATCAATTTTATTTTTGACCTCGTATTTTGTTGTCGAGTATAATCTGATATTGACAATTTCTTATCGATCTCATGTTTTCGCAACACAAAAACTTGATCGTTGTTTTGTTGTTTGCTATTTTTAGGTAAGAAATTTCTTATGACTTATCGATATTTATCGATTTTTAATTTTTTTCATGCCTTATCGATATTTATAGATTTTTAAATTATCATAAACTGTTTTATTGCAGTTATTTTTTAAACTACTTTATAGATAGATAGATAGATAGGAGAAATCTACTCCGTTGAAATCCAAAAATAGTATAATTTATTATTTTTATTTCACGATCGTTATTTACATTTCCCAATGTTGTTAATCATTTGATCAATTTTATTTAAATTGAAGCGTTCTTTTGTTTGGGAATAAAATTTATCGATTGTCAAAAACTTATAATAATGTATCGATATATTGTTAGCGATATATATCGATTTTTATCGATGAATAATAATTTTAAATCTATTAGTACTACTATTTTCTTATACCCAAGTGCATAAATCATCAATATACAACATTTCCCAATAATATGTATCGAGCATACCCAACACACCCCTATTATTTGCTATAAAGATTCACAAAGAAAAGTAATTTAATTGAACGAAAGTCAATTTGGGTGTGTCACCCAATATGCATATTTCTATTAAAAGCGCACTTTAACCGCGCTTTACACGCATTAAAATGCCATTAACATTGCAATGATAAACAGTGGTGAGGAAAATGTTTAACATATACTATACATATGTACATACATATATGCAATGATATCTATATGAATGTTGGTAATGAAGAAAATTGTGTAGCAGCAAAACTCTGATTGAGCAAATAATCCTCTGCAAAAGCACTGACAAACCTATTTATATACATGTGTATATATAAGTCTGTGTCTCCTTGTGTGCTTTTATGCCTTTGCAAATTAAATGCATGAGTTTGCTAAAAATTTGCAAACAACAAATCGATCGATCGATCGCTGCAACATTCGGCCAGCAAAAACATGCGCTCGCTGGTCAATGCAAAGCATTTGCTTTTATGCATGTGCCTTGTGATGTGAAATGCAGCTTGCCACATGGCGTTGCAATATTAAGTGCTTTGCTCTGCTGCTGGCTGGTTGGCAACGCTGAACTTATCGCCGAATTGCGCGCCACAGTGTGACATGAAAGACTCCTCCCACTGTTGCTGGTTTTGATAAATGGAAAAGAAATTTTTGAAAGCCTTGAAAGTAATCGAAAATCTGTCAAGCTTTTATATGCACAACAACAACTTGAAAGTTGGTCAGCGAGCATATGGTACAATGCATATATACTATGTATGTGCCATGTGTTTATAAAATGTAATCGATTAACATTGCATCGACGTTTCAAGGAGTGGAAGTGTATTGTTGAAGATGCTACAAGAGCTGAACAAATATTGTTGTTTTAGTATGCTCAGGTTAATTAATAAATGTTGAAGAAAATTAAAAATTATTGACAGCTAGCAGAAGACTGTGGCAGTTAATTAAAAGTATACCACAATTGTTACATTTGTTTTATTAGTATTTTTCCCATATTTATTTTTCACCCTTTCTTAACCTTTTGAATATGAGAAATTACATGAGTGCCACGGTAGTTGTAGATATTTTCTTTTGAAGGTTTTATAATTGGTGAAAGTGCATCAGTTAAAGCATAAGTTGAAAGTGGGTGCGACGTAAAATTAATGAACCTGTATTTCGAGTCTAAAAATTCGTTTTCATGCCTTAAATTTTTAGCGGAAAAAAATAATTTGGTATAGCCAAGAATCTAGTTACAGTACAATGTCAACGAGTTCTTTTAGGCGGAACATTGCACCTTAGAAAAAAGGCTTAAATATTACATAAAGTTATATATAGTTATTTCTTTTAGATTTTGATTATAACACTATATAGATTTGATTGATTAGTACTCATTTTTATAGATTTTTATACCCTGAACGGGGTATATTAAGTTTGTCACGATGTTTGTAACACCCAGAAAGAAGCGTCGGAGACCCTATAAAGTATATATATAAATGATCAGTATGTTGAGCTGAGTCGATTTAACCATGTCCGTCTGTCTGTCTGTCTGTATATATACGAACTAGTCCCTCAGTTTTTAAGATATCCTTTTGAAATTTTGCAAACGTCATTTTCTCTTCAAGAAGCTGCTCATTTGTCGGAACGGCCGATATCGGACCACTATAACATATAGCTGCCATATAAACTGAACGATCGGAATCAAGTTCTTGTATGGAAAACTTTCACATTTGACAATGTATCTTCACCAAATTTGGTTATAGAACAATTATTTGTTCTAGAGGTTATCAACAATGTATATAAACTGAACTCCGAAGAAAACTTTCACATTTTACAATGTAATTTTATAGATCTTTTATCTATAGCATATAGCTTCCATACAAACTGAACACATAGTTACTAAAAGAAATGCACCTGTGAAGGGTATATTAGCTTCGGTGCAGCCGAAGTTAACGTTTTTCTTCTTTTTTTTTACTGTTTTCTCAAAGTCTGGTTAGCAGCCATCTGTCAGTTAAGTTTTGGTGGCCGTTCCCACGACAACCGGGTCAACGTAACCGGAACGGACCCGGATTTTTATTCGGCCAAGGATTGTCAACTCGGCAGAATTCTGCCGCTACAACAACAGTTAAGTTCTGGTTAACTTAACCTAGACCCTTTGTTTTTGGTAAAGCACGTCTTTTTTAATGTCTGGTTAGCAGTCATTTGTCAATAAGGTTTTGGTAAACTTAACCGAGACACTCTCTTTCGGTAAATAACCTCTACTTTAATGTCTGGTTAGCAATGATCTGTGTCATTTGTCAATTAATTCCTGGTTAACTTAACCAAGACTCCTTCTTTCAGTAAAGAACCTTTTTTTTTAACCAGAACTTAACTTACACTCGGGTGCTGACTATACATTGAGAAAACGGCTCTTAGACTATATAAAATAACATATTTGAGTTGTTTCTAAAATAATTGTATTCTAACTCATTTGAAAGGAAAAAATCCGTCAGTGATAATTCATTTATCAATAAACATTCGAATTATTGCACAAAATGCATTTGAACACCAAAATAAAATCGAGAAAAAAAATCGATATTTTGATTTTATTGATTATAAAAAAAATGTATCCACTAAGAAAGAATCAAAACACTATTACGCATGCGTATGAGGACATGTTAGCGCTACTGATATGGTTTGTTCGATTTGCTAGTGAGTAACGCTTGTCGTGTCAAAGATAGCTAATGAAAGAAGTGACTTTTATCTCTATCTTCTAGTTCACAATAGAACAGATTTTGAAAATATAACATGCAACACTACAATGACTTGAGTTCTAAAACTACATTACATTAAAACTACAGAATTTTTCTATCGTTGCCTTGCATATATATGTACATACTATATGTACCATACTATATTGGTAGCATAATATCTTCCCGAATGACCCGACGAATACTATATCGAGCTTAATTTACCTGCCCGGATAGCCAGAAGAATACCATAATTGCAAAAAAAAAATTTGAGAAAAATTGGTCCGGCCCAAGTGGTCAGAAAAAGTGGGCGAAATATCTTGTGGAACGACGAAACAAAAACTAATTTGTTCGAAAATGACGCCTGACGGAATGTTCGTCGTTCGAAAGGCAAAGAATTGCATTCACAGTCTACAAAAAAGACCGTTAAACACGGTGGCGGGAACATAATGGTCTGGGGCTGCTTTTCGTGGTATGGTGTAGGACCAATACATCTTATATCAGGCACCATGAATAGGTTTCAATATAAAGATGTCTTGGAAAACACGAAGCTGCCATATACTGAGGAAAATATGCCACTAATATGGAAATTACAGCAGGATAATGATCCTAATCATACTTCGACGTTGGTAAAAGGTTGGTCCCAGGTCAATGGTGTGAGTTCTCTTATATGACTATGTCAATCTCCCGACTTGAATCCAATTGAAAACCTTTGGGGGGAGCTAAAGCAACAGATTGGGTAGCAATCGTTCCAAAATAAGGATCAAATCAGAGAATTTCGTTGAAAAAACCTGGTATGAGATTACAATTGATACGTGCCGCAAACTTATCTCCAGTATGCCAAAACGAATCTCAAAAGGAATTGAAAATAATGGTGGATGTACTAGATACTGATGAAAGAAGTAAATAAAAATCAAATAGGAGACAGAAAACTCAAACTAATACATTTTTTCATTCACAGATTCCTGATGTACTTATTATTTTGTCCAGCCATTTTTTTAGTCTTTTTATTATTTGCTAGAAATTTAAGTTTCTATTTCAACAATTATTACAAATATATTTATTTTTAAGTCATATATGAAATGAAATATGATGTTATTTCACTTTAAACATGAATAAAAGAAAGTTTATTAGTCTTTGAATGTTACACGGGCGTATGTACTTATTATTTTGACCATGTGTGTATATGCAGTTGTTGTTTTCGCTGCCACCTATTTCTTGGAAGTTCGGTGACCCCAACACAAATTATAATCCGATTTGATTAGTGCTGATGACTAATGTGACGATAAAAAGTAGCTGCATCAATTAAAAACGTTCTCGAAAGAGTTCCACTTGTTGCTGTTCTCGAATCGGTGGCCGATTTGATGGCTTTAGTGAAGCGCGAAAACCTATTTCCGTTTCCTCTTGCGCTTTAAATAACTATAAATAGCTTTTTGATACTTTCATATGTAAATACGTACACTTATATATTTATTTTTACTTTGGCATTTTGCCCTAAACACACATATTATGCGCTTGCTACCCCACGTTATGTGCTACACCTGAGTGAATGTTACACACAATTAAATGCGGCACGCCACTACTCTGTACATTTCTACTTACTTTCATATATGTACATATGTACAATATTTCAGAAGCAACAGTAATTGATATTGCTGATTTAACAGTTATTGCTGGAGTAGCACCAACTTGACTCTGGGTCATACATTTACCGGCGATTGCAATCGCTATGTATTTATTATTTTTATTTCGTTTTCATATTTAGAATTGCCCGGCTGCTTGGTGGCTGGCCATTTGGACCTTTCCCTCAAAAAAACAACAACACGCTACAAACGCATACACACATGCGCACACTTGGGAGTAGCATTTAGCCACACATGTGTGCCTCGAAATTATAGCTTCTGTTGCTGCCCATTGTCTAGCTGATGTTGTTGTTGTTGTGACTACCTTTCTTTCGACTAAAAACTTTCGTTCCTGCGCGATTGTTTCGACGGCGCACGCGCATGGCCGCAGTTCCGTTCCATTCCATTTGCGCGGTGTCATGATGCCGCTTGCCACCAGCAGCAGTCGGTAAATAGTATTTATGGCCACATTTGGATTTTCCAAACAAACAGTCGGACCAACAGACCAATCTCAATAATAAAAAAATTGAAATGAAAATAATAAAAGCCGAAAATATAGTCAAAACTACCAAAAATAATACAATTTTTCTTTTGGCTTTGTGTAATGAAAGGGGCCAGGCAACAACAACAACAAGTGCTTTTGGTGATTTTTCACATTTCATTAAGTTTTTGTTACACAAAGCATCGCTGCTATATGTGTTGCATGCAACATTTTTTTCATCTTTTTTTTTTTTTTTTGGTTTTTTTCTTTTTTGGTTCACTAACAAATCATCGCCCCTTTTCGCTTATTGTCTTAACCATGTCGTACTTTCACTTGTACGCTCGTGTGTAACGGTGTCTATACACCCGATACACATATAAACACATATACATATGTGTCTATGTATTCACTTCCCGCCATCTGTCAAGCATGATTCCATTTGGTGTGTTCAGTGTTTTGGGATGTTGCTGCGGCAATAGTCCCCAAAACAAAATCGAAAACAACGCCAACTGATTAGTCGATTTCTCATTAAGTAATTGAATAGTATGGCATGTGTCAGAGGTTGACAACTCACGGTGCAATATCCCATGACAGGTGGCTCCAACAACAACTTTAAGTGAACAATGAAAATGTGCTGCTTGACCGTCCGGCTGTGCTTAGTCAACTGGGCGATCGGGCACGTACTTAATGACAGTTAAAACGAATGTGGCAAAGTGATAGTTAAATTGTTCACTCGCAAAGTGAGTAATGCTAGTTTACCGATATCGAACTTATTTGGGGTGAAAGAAATACAATTACATACACGCATAAGCACGCCTAATGATGGAGCTAATGTGAAGCAGTTAGTCGCATTTTTTTTACAAGCTTCGGAAAACTTTTTGAGCTTACTTTTTGAAATTGTTGTTTTATTTTTGTCAATATTATAATAAAAAATTTTATAACTTAAAAAGATTAAGATTTTATTTAAAGTTAATCAAAGGAAATCTCAGTCATTTTAATAAAAATGAAAATCTCTAACCTCACTAAGTTTTCTCTCTTTTTCTCGTCCCATGTGGATGCAGAATCAATAAATAAGGTATTTTTTTATGCCACAGATCACATCTATGTACATGGCAATTAATATATATGTACATATATATTTTTTAATTGGCGTAGTTCCTCTAGGAAAATTATTTAAAATATTATTTATTGAATGATGTTTTATGTTGCATATTCTTACCGTTTCAAATGTTTAAATAGAAATATTATAATTTTCTACGAAATATTCTAATTAATTTTTCTTTATTTTTTACAGGTAAGTTTCTCAATTATTTTTAAAGAGTTCGATTTACAACACTATTTGTAAGTATTGAAGCAAAATATTGACAAAATTGCAAAAATTGTCAAATTCAGAAAAGATTTGAATCTGTTCATTTATAATTCATTTATTAATTTTAGAGTATAGCCCAACTAATTAAAGATCGTCAGATTCTCAAATATGAAATGTTGCAATATCTAGAGTTGATATCACACATTTTTAATGATTAATGATGAGCACAGGTGATCTATTTCGAGGTTTCCTACTTTTTTTTTTAAGAAAAAACACAAAAACTTTAAATTTAATGGGGAATATTTGTTATCATGCGAAAAACCATTCTTTGGCCCTTATTTTTTGAACATTAACTCTTTTAAATGTTGGACGCGGCTACGTCTCAGATGGTCCATCCGCTTATTCCAATTTTCGATGACTTGTTCAATCATTTCGACTAGTAACTGGCTAATAACATGTCTGATGTTTTGCTCCAAGATTAGATTTTAGCCTTCACATATCCCCACAGTAAAAAGTCTAATGATGTGATATCACACGATCTTGGTGGACAATCGGCCGGTCCTAAACGTGAAATCATCTGCTCACAGAAGTGTTCTCTCAATAAATCCATTGATGCGATGTGTGGAAGTGCTGCCGTCTTGTTGAAACCAAATATCGCCGAGATCACGAGCTTCATTTTCAGGCATCAAATTGTCAGTTATCGTGGCGCGATAACGGTCGCCATTGACGGCATAATTTTTGAAGAAATATAGAACGATGATTCCACCGGCCCACAAACCACACCAAACTATTGTTTTTTTCTGAATGGAATGGCAGCTCTTGAATCTCTTTAAGTTGCTTTTCGTCCCAAATGCGGTAATTTTGCTTGTTTACATACTCAAGCAACCAGAAATGGGCCTCATCGCTGAACAAAATTTGTCTAAAAAATATCGGATCTTCTTGGAACTTTTCAAGAGCCCATAGAGCGATGCGATGTTGCTTGAGAAGGTCGAGCGGCTTCAGTTCTTGCACCAGCAGCGTTTTGTACGCTTTCAATTTAAGATCTCTGTGTAAAATGCACGACGTCGTTTCATACGACATTTCGAGTTGCTGCGAACGGCGCCGAATCGACTATCTACGATCTTCATGTACACTCTCAACTAACGCAGCTATGTATATGTATTTTCTTCAATGCGTGCTGAACGTGGTACATTCGGTCGAATGTTATCTAATAATAAATACTGGGTCTCAAGATGGGCGATGGAGTTGGGAATAGTAGGCACAGTAGACCGATTATGTTGACAATAAGTTGAACGAAGTGCGCAAAACACATTCTTTACAGAACGTGTTTTATCGTAAAAAGGTCTTTGGAAAAATTACCTCTACTTGAATCACCCGTTAGATACGCTACAAGTGAAAGTACGACTTGGTTAATACCAAGTTGTTATCAGCTTATTATGCTGTTTTTAGAAGAACATTCCCGATATCTAGCATATCCAAGACAACTGTAACACTTTTGATAATTTCTAAATAGTTTTTAAGATTGTTCTAATGCTGAAGATTCGTAGATGGAAATAGTATGGCTACTTAGACTCAATTGTAAAAATATATGGAATATGTTCCATGAATAATCTGATCTGCTCAGCTCTATCTTTTTTGCAAAATGATATCCCACTAATAACACAAGATCGACAGTTAGGAAACTAGAATATAAAGGGCAATTAGAAAACATATGGCGTGGTAAATGTTGGATCACCTAAGAGAAAAAGAGAATAACACTTGGGTGCTTTCTAAGCAACTCTAAAACAGTTGGAGATTTACTGAATGTCTATATCATAAGCGCATCAAACAAAAAACGAAATATCATCGCATGTCAACAAAAACCTCAATCGGGAATAGCTTAATCAGTCATAGCGTATTGCCATTGTGAAGATGCCGCGAGCGTTCATAAAAGCGGAAGCCTAAAACAAATCCGAAGCTATGTATGTCCAGTCAATAGACTGTTAGTTCTGTAGTGTTTTAAAACAATCGGCGGAATAGTCTATGTTTTTACAACAGAAAAACAAACAACAACCGTGAAACATAATATACACAGACTTTGACTATCTAAAAGTTTCATATTTTCTGAGGTACTTTTTAACTTCCATATCCCACTATCCATAAAACTCTCCGAATTGCAAATATATGTATATCTACCCTGCAAAGTAGACAAAAAAGAAAAATTTGCTGTCAAAACATTTGGAGACGCCCAAAAATGCCGGATACCACCCGCTTACTCTCCAATTGATTTAATGCAGCGCCTAAAACTAAATCTGCCAATTTGTGTTTTTCTGATACATGAGCTTTACCTTCACATCAAACAAATCATTAACTCTATCCGACCACCCAGCAACAAAAATATATGCTTGTTGTTGCATTTGCCCATTCATAAAGCTTGTTAACTTAATTTACCCATAAATTGTTGAGTAAAGGCCGCGGGCAATATTAAATTATGCTGTTAGACAATATTATAGAGTGCAATAGCTCGTTCAGTCAAAAAACTTGATAAATTGATAGATGATTGCCAAATATTTGCATACTAACTACGTCAGAGGGGCAATCAATAAGCTAGAGATGGATGCATATATGAAATGTGAAGCATCAAATGGGAGAGAAAAATATGATAAAGTGGAAAAGTGAAATGTGCAGGCATAAAATTTGCAAAAAAATAAAAACAATAAAATTGAAAATTAAATTTTTAAAGTAAAAGCAACAAAAAAGGTAAACCATAAGCCATAAGCTAAATCAAGCCATCAGTTGCTTGGCAATCAGCGCGGAATTCATTAGGTGCAATAAATTGTGTACTAAAAGACACACATCCATACTCTTATACAAGTATATGCATATGTCAGCCATAGTAGGTGCAAGGTGAGCGCAAATAGCCGCAACAAATATTCAAAGCAGCAGCTGTTGCGAACGCTGATCGCTGCTGGATATAAAAGCAACTTCATCAATGAAAAATTTCTTTCCATCCAATGATTATTGCTTCTTTTTTCATATTTTCCGAAATTTTTCACTGTATTTGGCTTTTGCATGTTGCTATTTTCCTCACTTGTGCGCATGCATCCTTTGTTTTAGACCATTTTAGCTTGCAGCGAAATTTTCTTACCTTCACATTTATCAACTCATAGTTGGTGTTGTCTTTAGTATTGTTTTTGCTGTTATTGTATATACACATACATACATATGTATGTGCCTCATTGTGGCTGCTGCGCAAATCAATGGCAATTAATCAAACGTTGTTCCACAAGCCTTATGGCTGGCAGAAGTGAACTATGCTGTGTTATGTTGAGCTGTGCTATGCTATGTTATGTGAAAAAAGTAGTTGTGAGTTGTGAAAATACCACTCATACTTGCAGCTACGCTGTGTAGAAGCAAAAAAATGCCAACTGGGCATGCTTCACAACTTCATTACATGCCACAGTGAAATACATCAAATGCCAGGCATGCTCCAACATCATCATAAAGCGAAGAAAAAGCAACGCTTGCCACACGGAGCCATTACCATTTTAGCTACGCTCACACAATAAAGCTCACATTATTCGCCGCATATAATCACACCGGCAATCACAATGGCTGTAGAAGTGGCAGCAGCACACAGCGGTGGCGACTCCAGCGGCAATGGCAGTGAACACCTACCGCCTACCCACCTAAAACAGGCCTCACACTGCTGCTGATGGCGGACTGGTAGGATTTGCGAATTACAGTCCATATATCCTACGTCTACATATGTACATACATATGTATGTATGTATGTAATATATAGTGTAGCATGTGTGCCGTCGTCTGCGACACCCACCCGGTTGCATTGCTACATTTGTAGCGGAATTTAAAGAAGTGAAAAACCACATTGCAGCAAACGCGCCTACGTCAATTGGCGGAAAATGCAATTGGCTAGTATACTCCTTTAACAATTGCATATGCGCGCAACGATGATGCTATAAGATTGCAGTAGATATTGCACATGGGCGCGCAACAACAAGGCGAAGACTTCCTTGCTGCCTCGTACACCGCTACTCTGTAGCTGGCATGTGAGTTGGTAGCTTCACGGAGTGTAAGAGTCAACTAGCAGCAGCGCCACATTGTATTGACCATTTCGGGTTAACGAAGAAGACAAATTGTCGTCAACGCCACCGCTGATAGACGAGACGCCCCTTTCTTCGTTCGTACAGTGAGTCTCTGCATTACACTCAATATATAGCATTTGTGTGTGAGGAAGTTTCCCAATAGGCAGCGGAAGATATATTCCCTCGATTGTGGAGAGTTTTTTAGTTCTTGGACACAAATCAGTCACCAATATTTCACAAATGTTGGAGAAAACGCGTTTTTCAAACCGAATCGTTATACTTGTAATAGCAATTTTCTAAAATTAATTTTCTTAGATTGTCCATAGTTACATCCTCCTAAACCTGATATCTTCTAGTTCGTTCTCAAAGTTATTATAAATAATTGAAGTGATTTATTTTAAATATTATTGCAAACCATCTTTTCCCAACTCCGGAACCAAATTTAAGTATCCGTTGAGCACAATAATTTTCTGAAGTAGACTTATTGGCTGATAATTCAGTTACTGTGTTATTAGAAATCCCCACTGTAAATTTGGGAAACATATTATCTAACATCGCATTTTGCTATAAACCACAATGGGTTCTAGGACACACTGATATTCTTGGTAACTGTGAAGCAGATGAACTAGTCAGGACGGGCACCACCCCATAATCACACTCCGATATGAAGGGAATATATATACTTCAGGTTATTTGTAGATTAATAATCGACAAACATGTTATGGATATAGCTGAGCCTCGATGTAAACAATCCTTAACTTGAATGGAATACGGGTCGTACATGCTGACTATTAATAATAAATCCTAAAGGAATGACTTAAGAGCTCTATGGAGTCCTACAGCGATTATTGTAAAATCAGCCAAGAAAAATTTCAAAACTTTATATAAAGAAGAAGCGCAACTATCGGTCCCCGCTTTCTTGACGATGTCTCGTAAGTTGCACATATAAATCGTTTGAATTGATAAACTTTATCGGGGCCATAGGGTGGTTCAGAGTGAGGGGATATTTAGTCCGTGGTTTCACAATGAGCCCAGATTCATCGTCAGGTATGCAACCTACCGAACCTCAAATTTAACTCTAAACTAACTGCGTGTTGGGTTACAATTTACGTACAGTTGTGGTATGTATGAGTACATACGTACATCCAGCTGACAGTGTGGACATTTATCTGTTTGCCCAGCTGCCAGTTGGTATTACTACCGCCTTCGTTTTTGGCATTGAACCGAATGTGAGTTGGCGAAATTTACAATGTCTGAAGTTGGCGACAAGTAGGCAGTAGTAAATTTCAGGCGCGCTACCTAACCTCATGTAGGTAGCCATTTGAGGCAGACAATAGTCAGCAATAGTTTTTTGATTGGCGACAATCATTTTGTGCTGGAGTCATCGCTGTTTACTCGAATCAAGTAGCGACGACTCGAAGACTTGGCTGGCGGTGTCTAAATTCGGCTTTAAATGAAGTTGTCAAGCATTTTTGGTTGTGTTGTTGAAAAAACAAAAAGTACTAGCTGCCATGTAGTAGTCGGTGGTCGTAGTTGTGGCTGACGCCACAGCATAACGTTTATTTCCACTGCGCTGACTTATTACCATTGCATTTTGATTGCTTACTACTCTTGCATTTATTGCTTTTATCACATTTTTGTAATAATTACTTTTCGTGGTGGATTACTTGGCTATGAGATAGTCATACATGTCTTCGGTTTTCTAATTAAGTATAGTATATGTATGTATATGTCGCTGGTGACCCAAAGATGCTGAAGAATGCTAATTTTTAATTTTGTTAATTGCTTCGAGTGAAAGTTTCGGGATGAATTAGACTCGGTTGGGTCAAGCAGTTGAGCGTGAGATTGCCTCAAAACGGCTCGTTCAACTCACTGTATATAAGAACTTTCATTACTTCATAGGACAACTAGTTAGCTCAGGCTGTGTTCACAGCGAGGTTTCAGTTTAGGAACTAGATTTATGAACTATTTTAACTAAAGTTGTGATACAGTAAGACATAAACTTAAGCCATGATGGGAGTCGAGTTGATTTGTTTCTTCCTTCTCAATATAAACTCTGGGTTCTTAGCCACTTTTTGAAAACAGTCGCATTTCATTGACGAATTTGGGGACACTTCTAAATGATTTTAAGCCCAACTGTTTCGGCTGCTAGACATTTTAGCTTCTTCCGAAGCAGAGAGCAGCAAATTGTTTCTTTAGTTCTTCATTTGATCTCACTCTGTCTATAGGTTTCGACGAAGTCCTTCTTTCCCGGTGTTTACAAAGGTCATTGACGCTCATTTTTCCAAATATAAGACATATGTAAACAGAAGAGCTTTAAAGCTTTTCTGAGAGGTGTTAAGACTTTTTCTAAGTCAAATTTCGAGCGAGCTTGTAAAGTTTATGGACCTTGGTTTTCGGATTTCTGTAGTTCTGAATGAACTTGTCTAAAATAATTAATATTGTCTGTGGTAAAGGTTAGTTAACTCAGTATTTAAAAAGGTCCACCAAAAGTATTCCCAATATAATTCTACGACACTATTATAACACCTCTTTCTTAGTTGAACTAAAGCTCGATAAAACTCTGGCTAATTAATTTTTATTATAGAGCTTTTATTCTTGTTTGATCTCGACGAAAGCTCGAGAAAACTTAAGCTCATTTTTAAGATTAGAGAATCAACTCGCCCATGATGGGAGTATGATCAGTCACATTTAAACTACAATAATGTAGAAATCCGTACTTGCATATTTAGTTCTTTTCCAAAATATCTCTCTAATCGAGCTCCATAAAGCTTTCACAAAAGTAAATGAGAATAAAATACAATACTACATATTATATATAAATTTATTTATATTCATACACACACAAGTATGAATGCAATTTCCGTTAACTGAACCAGTAAAAAGCATTCCAAGCAAAATAGTTTTCTGGAATACACTCAGTCCTCATTATGATCGTGCATACCCGCACATAAATGTGGATAATTCCCATAATTTGACTTATTCACTACATAGTTGCTCTTATATTTTTGCTTACCCACTCTTCGCATGCAACAAAATTCTGCGCTGAGATTTTTTAGCAACGCGGAAATTTACTGGCACAAATCTATTTTCCTCACAGCCGACACTAATTTGCAAGTCGCCGCTGGAATGGTGGAGCTTGCAGTTGGAGGCGACGTAGATTAAGTTGTAGACTGCGGTGAAAATAAGTCAAACTCCCACAGTGTTCCATGCGCTTAAGTTGTTCTTACATGCATACATATGTACATAATTTGCGCTTTACAGTTATATACATATGTATGTGTATACATATATACAGTGCTTTTTTCCATTTGTTTAGTAAGACGTGTAGTAAAAATTGTCTTCCTGTTTCGCGAGCAAGCGAATTTAGAGCAAACACCGATTACATAGTAATGCTTTTAAATGGCTTTAATGCTGGTTGCTTTCAAGCAAAAAACAGTTGACTGCCGCTAAAGCTTCACATTTACAAAATTATAGAAATTTAGCTTACAATTATCTCGCCTTAAATGAAAAAAATGAAGAGAAATTTACTTCGCACTGAGGTTTCCACTTTTTTTGTCTTCGACACTGTATAATTTCACAAGTGAATTGTAGTACACTAATTACGAGTTCACAATGGCGGTGTGAACAGGTTGAGAATTTCGTTAGCTCCAGAGCTAACTTCATTTGAGGTTATTAAATATAGAGAATTTCATATTATTCACATACGTATAAGAAACATAAGCTTATATTTTTTCAATTGCTCACATATAAACCTATTTGTATTATTCATATTTAATTTTGACAGTTTTATGGTTTGAAAATTCATTTTCCCACAGTTATTAGGTTCGATTTTTATTTTCTACAAATACATACATACATGTATTGCTACATAAAGCCATACTTATTTTTGTGACATTTCAGTGAAAGTCAGTCACTTCCTGCTTAAGAAATACAGCATATCATATGGTTTTATTTTGCTTCGTAAATCTGTTTGGAACACTCACGTGTCTGACAGAAATGTCAGCAAAGCGCTTTGCAAACGTCAAATGTCAACTCTTGTTAATGCTATGCAATATTCTTGTTGACGCGCTTACTGTAGGCTCACCTATGTATGTCTATCGCTGGCATATAATACTTACAATGGAGGTGTGAAGCGATAGATGCTGGTTGACAGTTCTGCCGTGCTGACTTATCCATCTGACAGTGCGCGAACGTAACTAATCAGTGTAATTTTACGCTTTTCTTTCGTTTCCGGTAATGAGACTTGTTTTTTTACGAGTTTTCAAAGGAAATGATTTATGAAATTTTATTTTTTTTTTTATTTTAATCTTCGAAATCTTTAGTTGTTAATATTTTAATTCATAAAAAGGAAAAAAAATACTTTATCGATTTTCAGTATTGATCAGAACATTTGAAGATTAATGAATAGAAATTAATTAAAAATATTCTTATTGTGCAAATATACCATAGAATCTCATAAATTTTCCTCAACTCATAGTAATTTTTTCCACAAATTTTGGTAGAGCAGTATTACTGCGTTTTCCTCTTAAAAAATTATTCGAGTTCTTAAAATGCTTTAAGGTGGTACAAGGGTTACCCTTCTTCAAAAAATCGATTTTTTATTGTCTTAATTAATTCTATAACATTTCTAGAACATTATCCTAAAAGCTTAAGAGTGGGTCATCCCGTGTGACAGCCGTTTTTTGTTAGATTTTTTTCGGAATTTTGATAGCGAAGCGGAAAAACATAGAGCTTCCAAATTTTTACTATATATTTATTAAGCCCTAAGGCTTATTATAAATTTTTTAAGTAATAAAATTTTGTTGATTGCGAGATTTATCCCTCCAATGGCACCCATGAAGAGAAAGATAGACAGACGGCGTCCAGGATTCCAGCAGACTGGCTAACCTAAAATCAAAAACCAAATTGAATGTTAATCTGTAGGTATACATATGAATATCGCCGGAACTACATAGAATCTTTTTCAAATCATGAAAGTTAAATTTTTTGAATGCTTTTAATTTTTTTAAAAACTTCATGACTTTTTGCGACTGCTTTTCCATGAAAAAACGCTTTTCAAAAATCCTAGTTCGAACGATAACCACATGTACATGTATGATGAGTCTACCCTTAAAAGTTTTAAGCAAACGATAAAACCGTTTTTGAGAAATCGTGGACGTTAGTTTAAAAAAATGTAGTTTCAAGAAAAACATGTTCGCGTTCTGGCCGATTTTGGAATATTTTCTTTTGAATATTCCACAAGATCCCTTAAAAGTTTGTATCCTTGGAATAGTAAGTAGTTTAAATAAAATATTTGTTTTTTTATGTGAAATAAAATGTTTCTTTTTGAAAATAATAGGCCGTGTTTTGCTCGAGGAAACCCACGTAACCCCTTAATTTTTGATAGTAAACAAACTTGGCAAACTTTTTTTTATTATTTAACTGCGTAAAAAATAATTATATTTTTTTAATTATTACAAAAAAAATTTAAATTTCTAGAGAATTTATTTCCACATATAGAATAGAACTAGAATTTATTTATTTCCACATTTTTAAATAATATATTCCTTTGAAACCGCCTTAAAATATGAAAAAAAAACTTGTAATTAAGTTTTGCTCTAGTTTAGAAAGCTCAATTAATATCAACTTTTTTAATAGCACATTCGAAATCTACTGCCAATGGGTCGTTCGAGTATTGCAATACAATGTTCCCTGATTTACGTTGCACAAATTTCCGAAAACTGAAATATGAACTAATGAAACACAGAATGCTTCATGTCCTAATCGCATTTATTTTAATTGTTATTCGATCGAGAGTGAATACTAGAATTAAAAGTTTTTTCAAAAATTAGGTCTCTTAAAATTTTATATATAATACTTTAGACAAAAAAACTGTTGATATCTTTATAGCTTTATTAATTTTTTAAATATCAAAAGTACTTCTAATTTTTCATTATTTTACTTGTTTGTTCTGATGCACATCCTTTATAATATATACTTTTTTTTTTTTTTTTATTTTATTTTATTTTATAAAAGCTTACATAATAATACAATTATTATACAAACTTAAGAAAATACGCAGCACTAGCATCATGGGCTATCGGCCGACTGGTTATATTATATGCGTCGAAGAAGGTCGCTGTCTTTCAAAAAGTTGTAGATTTTCGAAATGTTGTTGCTTGAGGGATCCATCAATAAAATTATTGGATCAGTATTATTGAAGTTTGACAGTCTATGAGTTTGAAGTGCTGGACAATGTTGCAGAAGATGCAATAGATTTAAATCTGAATCACAAAATGGGCATTGGTTGATCTGAGTGCCATTTAGTATGTGAGCGTGTATGATAATGGAGTGGCCAATGCGAAGTCTGATATATGGAATGATATAATTAGATGAAAGCGATGACGGAAAGGATGGTTTGATACGATTTGAATTTATTTTAGAGTAGTGGTGTCTGTAATTCATCCAATCAAGCGCCAATTTAGTGGATCTTTGTTGAATAATAAGCCGTTTTATATCACTCTTAACAAACAAGGCAGATGTAGTTGTTGGAGTGATGCACACTTCCTTAGCCACCGAGTCCGCAAAAGTATTTCCAAATTCCAGAGTGACCGGGTATTTTTTAGTCTATGTGCTCATTTAACAACAAATATATAATTTTAAATGGTCTGAAATAAATTTTAAGTCATTTAAATATTATTTTAATGAACAGTGAAATGGATGAAATAAATCTATTTTTAGGCCGCTTTCAGAAGCTTTTTACACATTTGTTTCGCTTCACTTTAGCGCTTTGAACTTTTAAGCAATATTTTTCGTCACAAAAATTCATAAAATTTATGCGAAATTTCCTATAAACAACTCAAAGCTGCAAACAAACGCTACTTTAAACTTAATGCGCGACTAATTAAAATTTTCTTGCACCATTGCGTCGCAACCGCGCTGAAATTTTTACGACCATAATTAACATTTTTTATTCCGCCATTTACTTTGCTTATGTCGAACAATTTTTCTCACCATCAACAATGCGCAACTGATGATGAATTTGAGCGCTTTTTTTCGCTGCAAAACTAAACTGCAGCGGCACATGCAAAAGTGCGCTGGCATTGTTGTTGTAAATACAAATGCATAATTTCCATACAAACAACTGTAACAAAACTAGTAACTGTAAAATAAGAACACAATACACCTACACACATGCACTTAATAGCAACTAAAACAAAACTCGCTAATAATGAAGAAATAACAATAAGCTCCACTCGCCCCTCGTGCCGTCATATAAGCAATCAGCAAGCTGCCATTCACCCACTCTGCAGTCCAATATTTCATATATGCACGGCTTTTCAATTTTTAGCGAGTATTTGTATGCAAGCACGTCATCATTATACTCATCAGCATTATCATCATCATACAAAAATAACAATAACAACATGCTTAACAATTTTTGCCTTTGGCTTGGGAAACTGTGTTAATATGTAAAGCATTTCAATCATGTAATCGACGGAGTAGAGGCGGTAAAAAAATAGAACAACAACAGAAAGTATACTTGTATGTATATTGAATGCCTTGAATGCGCTATATGAAGTTTGCTTCAAAGTCGGAAACGTCGCCTCAGAAGGAAACGTCGTCAGCAAACAAACTGAGTAGATTCAGCCACGCCCGTCTGTTCGTCTGTATGTTATCTATGCGAAATAAAATTTTACACAATTCTTTTTCTCCCAAAAAAAGGTGCTCATTTTTCGGAACCGCCGATATCGGTCCATTAGAGCATATAGTTGCCATACAAGCTGATCGATGAGAATCTAGTACTTGTATGGTATTTTTTTATTTGACAAGATATCTTCACTAAATTCGGTACATATAATTTTCTAAGGCAACTATACAATCTGCGAAGAAATTTTTCCGATCCGACCACTATAGCATATAGCTATCATACAAACTGATCGCTCAAAATAAAGATAAAGATATTTTTATACCGTCTAATGCTATGAAAAATGCTCCTGTGAAGGGTATATAGTTCGGTATACTTCGTCTAAGAAATTATTATTTCAGCAGTATGAGTTATTCAACAGATTAATTTATGTATATTAAATTCAGACATAGCATATTGACCAAAATTCTTTTATTTAACTAATATTTTTGTACTTTTTACAACAATTGTCTCTTCTTGTTTATTATTAATTACTGTTCCACACGTTTGTGAAGCAACATAACCAGAGGCGGAGAGTTTTTGGGAGTCAAAGAAAGAAATTCTGCATGCACCACTGAACATAACAAGGGAGTAGTTGTTGTAGCGGCAAAAAGCTTTTACGAAAGACTTTTTAATTTAAATTATTAAACAAAAAAGTTCCATTAAATTGTGTGTGCGGAATCAAATTTCTAGTGCCGAAACGTTCAGTATGTTAGAAAAGGTCTTCGGTGATAATTGTTTGTCGCGAGCATGTGTTTTTGATTGGTACAAATTATTCAAAGAGGATCAAGAACACGTAGACGACGAACTACGTCCAGGACGACCATCAAATGATGATCAACACATCAATAAAATAAAGGAATTGATGCTCGAAAATCAAAGATTAACAGTTAGAGATCTTACTGGCATCGTTAGAATATCGGACGGATCAGTGAAAGCCATTAGAAAGATAATTTAAGCTAAGAAAAGTGTAAGCATGATTGGTTCCAAAATCACTCAATGTTTTCGAAAACCCGCGTCGCGTAAACGTCTGTGAAACAATGCTTTCCGACTACCAGGATATCATGAAACGTGTTATTATCTATTGTATCCGGATCTATGCTTACGATCCGGAAACAGTCAATCAAACGGCCGAATATCGTGGCAGAGGTGAGCTGAAGCCGAAAAAATGACGTCAAAGCAGGTCAAAAATCAAAGTTATGTTGACAGTTTTCTTCGATTATCGAGGTGTGGTGCACTCCGAATTTCTTCCCACCGGGCAAACTATCAACAAGGAATATTATTTGAGTGTTAGCCTCGTTTGCGTGAAGCTATTCGTAAAAATAGATCGGAAATGTGGGCTTAAAAGGCTACCGTCGCATACTGCATTGATTCTTTGTGAGATTATCAACCAATATCGTACCGCAACCCCCGTATTCGCCTGATTTAGCTCCATGTGACTTCTGGCTAATCAGCAAACTCTAACGAACGCTCCGGAGAAACTGTTTTGAGTCAATTGAAGTCATTAAAAATTAATCACTACTCGCATTGAAAGCTATGTATTCCGAAAATTGTCCTGAACAACTGCTTAGAGGATTGGAAAAAAGGTTGGCGCAAGTGTATTGTGGCCAAGGGGATTACCTTGAGGGGACGATATAGATTTTGAAGAATAAATTAAGTTTTAAAAGTATGAATGAAGTCTTACTACTTCTTGCTCATAATAGTATATACTTGTAAGTATGTATGTATATACTTACCTACATAGATATACTTGTACATATATGTACATACATATGTAAGTAGTGGCTTGCCAAAAAAGTGCACCAGCAAAGTCTTACGTCTGACAATCTGTTGCAACAGCGCAGTTTCTCATCATCATTATCGGCAGTTGCACTGTTGCATTTCAGCACACAGTAAAGATTTCACAATATTTTTTTGCTTGGTTAAAGAAATCAGACGAGAAGAATGAAAATTGACGAAAAAGTTGAAAAAATAATAAATAAATAATAAAACTAAAACCTATTTCATATATTATTGAATGCCCATGCAAAATTCGACATGCAATCACAACAAACTCGTACATACATAAGTAACTAACTACCTACAGCTGTGCAAATTTAGATAGCTTTTTACTGGCACCGCTTGTGCCGCCTCGTAATTTTTCCAACGTTTGCCAAAAAAAAATGTATTACTTTTGACTGCATGTCGCCTGCAACTGCAAAATATTGGTTTTGCAAGGCTTTCCCAGCGGCAGTTTTTTGCTCTTCAATTGTTGTTACTGTTGTAACACCCAACTGAATACCTTCCTACTTGCCACACATCATTGCCACTGCTGCTTTTACTCAATATCAATTTTAGAGCTGGCTGCATGTTGCTAAATATGCATGTGTGTATGTATGTGTCGGCATTTTGCTTTTTATCGTTAGTGATTTTGTATGTGCAACAAATGCCACTTCTTACTTTTTATCTGCAACTGCTCTGCAGCTTACTTCTCCTCCTACAATATTTAGCGTTGCACAAGTATTATTTCTAAACATATTTGTATATATGTACATATGTTTGAATGTGTGTAAATTTGTATGTGGGTGTGCGCTATGTTGGTGCAGCACCTGGCGCTGATGCCATAATTGTCTAGCGGGCTTTCTTCGTAATCGCTTATGTAATGCTGATGGCTACAAAAAGAAGTAAACGAATGTGTAGATTCAGATGTGCGTGTATGTATGTATGTATAGTCTGTGAGAATAGCTTAAAATAGCTTAGTAAATGTGAGGAGAATATGATTGCACACAAACCGTTTACTATATGTTAGAAATACTTTAAATTAACTAAAATTCAATTTGAGAGTTTGAATAATTTAATAGAATAAATTTACGCTTGTTAACGGGATTTATACTTATAATAAATAAATTACATGAAAATACATGAATATATTTATGTTAGATTCCAAGCTGAAAAAGCGTTCTTATATTAATTTGTTTATGTTAAAAATAGTAATAAAAATAAATAAGACTAAAATACTATAAATATAAACCAAATATATTCAAAATTCAAAAATAACCTAAAAAAAATTGTAAAAATATTTTTTGTGAAATTTCAATAATATAAGCATACATACGTATATGTATGTCTATATGTGCAGTTGCAAATTATTTCAAAACATCCCGAATTCTAATATTTTTTACCTTTTTTCAAAACGGTTTTCCCATTTTTGCTTTTTTAAGGGGGTATTCTGGTCTAGACGCATGAATTTTAGGCATTTTTTAAACTAAGATAAAAAAAAATGAAAAACATTTTTACTATACATTTTTTATATGTTTTTTATTAACATTTTAATAATATAAAAAAAAAATTGCTAGAAAAAAAAACAAAATTCGTCGAGATACGGGCCGGTGGAGTGGGGGCTTCAAAAAAACGGTGCGTCCTGGTTGACGTGATTTCAACCCTTGTAGAGATCTAAAACACAAAAAACAAGAAGATTCTTCATTAGTAAGGATGTCGTTATCGGGTTGACTATTTTCAAAAAAAAAAAAAAATAAAATGGCGTCGACTTAAAAAAGAATTTTTTTTTAACCGATATTTTCGACCTTTTCGAATTTTTTAAAAATACTTCAAATCAAAATTTTTGGAAATCCAAGGCAGACACGATAGAGAATTGTATAAAGAAGATATATACCAAATTTCAAAGGAATCGGTTCAGTAGAAATTGAGAACCACCTCAAAAAAAGTAGTTTCGAGAAAAACGCGTTTAAAGTTTAGGAGACAATCCTAGTGAACACGGACGCCACGTCACAAAATGTGCTGTATCTCCGAAAATAAGTCGAATTTTGAAAAATCCTTCCAAGGTCATATTTTTGAAGGTCTAAATTTTCATAATATGCAAAAAAATCGATTTTTTCAAAATCCTAGACCAGAATACCCCCTTAATATTTTTCTTTTCTTAAAAATTATTAAAAAATCAAAATTTGAATTAATTGTTTTATTTCTTCCAAAACTTATTTTATTTCAAAAAATAGTTTTTTTACTTCCGAAAGTAAATAAATATTTTTTTTAAATAATCGAAAAAGTAAATACCTGGATTTCTGGTGATTTTTTATATATGTATATGCATATGATTTTTAAATTTCATTGTTTTTTTTTTAACTGTTAAAAAAAAATTAAAATTTTAATTAATTTTTAGATTCTTTAGTTACTTTATTCCAACACTTTTTTTTTAATTTCCAAAAAAAATTGTTTTTTAAATAATCGAGAAGTTATTTTTTAATATTTCTGGTGAATTTACTCTATTCCAAAACTTTTTTTTTAATTTTCAAAAAAAAAATAATTTTTGAAATAATCGAAAAATTCATTTTTAATATTTCTGGTGAATTTAAGTATTTTTTTCTTAAAAACAATTAAAAAAATCTAAATTTGAATTAATTTGTTAATTATTTAAAACTAATTTTATTTCAAAACTGTCTTAAGTTTCAAAAAAAAAATTGCATGTATTATGATCGATTGATGAATAAATATTTCGTTATTCGTTCGTATTATTTCGTTTGTATTTTTCAAAAAAAAAAAAAAAAATATTTATATTTTAATTAACTAAAAAATTATTTTGTTTTTAAAATACTAAAATGTGATATTTTTAAAATATTTTAGTATTTTAATAAAAAAAATAAATATTTAAAACTAATTTATTGGTAAAATACTAAAATATTTTATTTTAAAAGTGATATTTTATAAGGTTTTTTATATTAAAAATTCAAGTTAGATATTTTTAGTTTATTTTTAAATTTAAATTTTGATTTTATTTTTTATTACTGCTTACATAAAACTACAAATTATTTATTTACTTTTTAAACTATAAAGAAAAAAAGATATAATGGTTTTCCGCTTATTTTAATTTATTTTTTAATACTTACGATTTCTTTTTTTGTTCAAATGTTGTGTTTTGCCACATAATTGGCAATTGTCATAAAATTTGATTTACTGCAACTACAAAATTTAGCCTGAGGATAAAATATTCTATGCACTAAGCAATAATATGTAGGAAGGATAGTAATTGGAAAACGCAAGCTGTCGTCTATATACAAATTTTAGAGTACAAAAGTAAAACAAAAAAAAATATTGCAAAAACCACAACCTTTCATTTCTCTTAAAAGAAATGCACGCGTGCGCATTAAAACTAAAAGAAATATATAAACCAAAGTGCAATTCTTTTATGGCATCCGAGCAAACATGCAATACATATGCTTTCGAAAATTAGAAACTAAGCATTTTTGAAAAGAAAGAAGTAAGTTAACACGACGCATTTCACATTTGTTGCTGACTGACCGCCCAGGTGACATGTTGCAACACATGACAACATGATGTCGCCTTGAAGCACAATTGCCTATTGGTTGTCAATACACGATTGGCTTTGTTATTGTTGTTGCTAGTGTGTTTAATAACGACATTCACCTGTCGAGACGGTGAGTAAATACACACATATGTATGTATGTACATACTTGCATCTAAATATATATAAATGTGAAGCTGTAGAAGCGTCTAAATGTTATTGCTATACAAATATATGTATGTACATCCAAGATGCAACGTTAAAAGTCGCCACACCAGTACTTTGACAATTTATGTGTCATGCTTTGGCAGTAATCGACTTTTATGAGTACTGCTCGGAACAAAAGCACACGAAAAGAAAGAGGAAGCAACAATCAAAACTGAAAATCCCATTGTGTTTAAGCGATTTTTTCCTCTTACATTTTTGCTTGACCGAACTTTTTACAGACTTCAACAGTTTGTTTTTATCATCCTTTCTTCTTACTCCTCACATATATTTTGTGTGTGTGTGTGTGTGTGGACCGCATGCTACTTTTAATCTAAGAATATATGACTAACAGGACTTTCGAATGTATGTAAGCAAACGCGTTTGCTTTTACTGTTCCATTTTGCAGCGCTCAAGATAACACACCATAGCAAAAGCGAATAAAAGAGAACTCATTTTTCGAAAGTCGCACTCCAAATAACCATAAATCCTTAGCGACTGCACAGTTAGAGTGCCGAAAAGTGTTGAAAGCTTCATATATTTTGCGAATATACATATGTATATGTACATATTTATAAGTATGTTTATGTGTAGCACTTTTCATGCTCTGCTAAGTAGACTCGAAAATCACAGCCAGCTGAGTCATAATCGTAATTTACTTTTGCAAGATTACAAGCTGCTACTTAGCTTAGCCCAGCGCGAGCCTCACACCCACTTTCAATTTACAACTGTTTCGGTTATTCCATCGATTTTGCGTTCAACACTTGTAAATTTTTCATGAGTAGGATTGTATTTGCCATTGCTCGCGATGATAATGTGAAAGTCCGAGAGCAATGGTTTAAGCAATTTCCCAACTTTTTCATGATTATTTTTTTTTGTATTCTATCCTTTATGTAAGAAAAAAATATGAAAAACTATCCAAACAAGTAAGGAAGGGCTAAGTTCGGTTGTCACCGAACATTTTATACTCTCGCATGATAAAGTGATAATCGAGATTTCATTATCCGTCATTTACATATTTTTCAAATACCGTATTTGTGTAAAGATTTATTCCGCTATCATCATTGGTTCCTAATGTACATACATATATATTATCCAGAGAAGGCATCAGATGGAATTCAAAATAGCGTTATATTGGAAGAAGGCGTGGTTGTGAACCGATTTCACCCATATTTCGTACATGTCATCAGGGTGTTAAGAAAATATTATATACCGAATTTCAATGAAATCGGTCTAGTAGTTCCTGAGATATGGTTTTTGGTCCATAAGTGGTCGGCGCCACGCCCATTTTCAATTAAAAAAAAAAAACCTGGGTGCAGCTTTCTTCTGCCATTTCTTCCGTAAAATTTAGTGTTTCTGACGTTTTTTGTTAGTCGGTTAACGCACTTTTAGTGATTTTTAACATAACCTTTGTATGGGAGGTGGGCGTGGATATTATCCGATTTCTTCCATTTTTGAACTGTATATGGAAACGCCTGAAGGAAACGACTCTGTAGAGTTTGGTTGACGTAGCTATAGTAGTTTCTGAGATATGTACTAACAACTTAGTAGGGGGCGGGCCCACGCCCACTTTTCCAAAAAAAAAATTACGTCCAAATATGCCCCTCCCTAATGCAATCCTTTGTGCCAAATTTCACTTTAATATCTTTATTTATGACTTAGTTATGACACTTTATAGGTTTTCGGTTTTCGCCATTTTGTGGGCGTGGCAGTGGGCCGATTTTGCCCATCTTCGCACTTAACCTTTTTATGGAGCCAAGAAATACGTGTTTCATCATGATATCTCAATTTTTACTCAAGTTACAACTTGCACGGACAGACGGACTCACAGACGGACATCCGGATTTCAACTCTATTCGTCACCTTGATCACTTTGGTATATATAACCCTATATCTGACTCTTTTAGTTTTAGGACTTACAAACAACCGTTATGTGAAAAAAACTATAATACTCTCCTTAGCAACTTTGGTGCGAGAGTATAAAAAGGACTAATTGATTTGCTACCTTCTATAGTTTCGTCAAAAGTGACTAAAATTTGTTTAGATAGGAAGCACCCGAATACCGTATCAGGGTCAGTAAAGAAAAATATGTTTTTATACCCTGAACAGGGCCTTTTATTATGTTTGTATCACACAAAAGGGATTATCGGAGACCATATAAAGTATATACTATATGTATATGTATACATATGTATATGATTCCGGTCGTAGCTGAAACAAAAAAATTCAAAATGTTTATTAAACTTAAATATATTTTCTATACAATGAACTACGATCTTTGAAAAATATCAAAAATTAAGAAAATGGCGTAATTTTGAAAAAAAAAAATCGTTTTTTTTTACGAAAAAAATGGTCGTTTTTTTAATGCCAAATTGACAATTTTCAACCAATCAAAAATATCGTAGTCTATTGTATAGAAAATGTATTCAACTAAAGCCAGTTTTAATTTGAAGTCGATCGGTCAATTTCTCGTTGAGTTATAATGTCAGCAATTTTGAAAAATGTCGTTTCGAGAAAAACGCGTTTAAAGTTTCACTTACATATGTATATATGTTTGCACCTCTGAGCGGTCGCTATTTAGAACGCTGCCATTCAAAAACTATTTAAGATACGATCTCGCCGATTTCACAGGATATTTTTGAATATATAAACTATCGAAAAAGCAGAAAAAAAATTTTTTTTGAAAGTGTCACACTTGTATAGCCCCTTAAATAGCGAAAATTAATTATTTTATTCATTCGTTCGTTTCGGTGCGAAACCTTGATTTTTCTCTTGATTAAGCATTCGATTCGAGTATCGTTTGCTTGTTGGAAATGTTGACTCATATTCGTCATTTTTCTTCACTTTTTACTTTGGATCTACGAATTTTTCCTTTTTACATTTATCTCACTTTATAAAAAACTCTGAAACACAACCAAATGGATTTATTTTTATCACAAAAAATCTAATGCTGATTAGATGAAGATTAATTAAACGAAACCCTGTTACTCCTCTAACGAAACAAAATAATTATATTTCGATATTTTCTTTTGAATCATTATTATTACAATATTTTTTTCTACTTGTGTATGTTATTTATACTTATATTAATATATTTTTTTCTTTTTCTTTGCAGGTATGTTCAATTATATTCAATATGAACTTGAAATTTCTGCGAAAATAGCATTCTATCGCTATATTTTGCGATAACGGAGTATGTGCATTAGGTGTATTTTGAAAATTTAATTGTTTTAGCGAGTGATCACTTCAAAAAGTAGTAATACTAAGCAAAAACGGACCAGTAACTCTTGTAGCATTCTATAAGAATATCTACATCATATGTAGAAATATGTGTTATATATATCTATCGAGATTTTACCATACCGTTAAATCCATCAATAAACTCATACAAGCAAACATATGTATATACATACACACATACATATTTGCATGCCAATAAACTGAAATCATGCAATAACGGTGCAATTAAAACGCAATTAACTCATAAAATCAGCTATGCTTATGCGCCTATATGTATGCCACTGTGTGGTGAATTAATGCCGCGAGTGAGCAACTCTCAGATGGATTGCCTTCATACAGTGCTGAGTGCTGCAACATTGTTGCCAGCAAATGTTCACATCTGCACATACCTAGTACATATACACACGTTTGTATATATTAATTGATAGTCAATAAAATTATGGGCTTTGCTGCTGCAAGGCTAATTGGTCTGTAAGTAGAGTTCATACTACTCATTTCCGGTGTCTACCTAGGCGCTTGCATCTATGGAAAAGTGTTGGTTCAAGGCAACGGTATAACTATGTGTGTATGTACACTGCCTGTATGGTAGTTTATTAATTAAATTTTGTGTAAATTGAATCGGCAATTAACTTGTAAAAGTGAAATTTTATACTGAAATTAAAAATTTAGAAATTACAAATATTGATGAAAATTTTATGTAAATGCATATATTTACATATGTAAATATACATACATATATACTAGCCCACAAATCAACTGCTGTACAGTATTCCGAATTGCAGAATAGCTGTTATCAACATTATATCGGGAAACATTATGTTGAGGAATATTAACATATCACTGTTACTTACATTTCTGTTGAAGTTGTTTACATATTTTAATAAATTAAAACATTTTTGTTTGCTAGTGGGCATTGTGGAATAGTGTTTGCTAAATTTTCGGCAAGTGTTGAAGAATATTTAATTCGCTTCTTTAATTCTAAATTTTGAACGTTAATTTTTCCAATAAAAACTGTCCATTTATTAGCTGAGGCAATTAAGTTTTTCAGTTGAACGGCATTTGCAACTAATTGAATAAATTCATTTGTGGCACATTCCTCTCATGTATTCAAATAATTCCTACCCTAATAATAAAAAATACCTTTATAATAAATTTCCTTTACTGCCGCATTTCTTACAACTTCCTGCTGTATGAAAATATTTGTGCAAATAATTTGTATGTTATTTTAAACATTTTCATTCGTAAAAGGTCTTGCGAATTTCTCAAACTTTCATATTTTTATTATTTTTCCATTATGAATCGTTTTGTAATACCTTTCGTTTGCCTTTTTCTCCTCTACGTATAAATATTTTCACAACCTTTGTTTGAAATTTCCTATATCTGTAAATGGTGTGGAAGTGTTGCTAAAATCAAAATTCCATTTACAATATCGGCTAAGCACTTCCACATGTCTGCTAATGAACTTTCCCTTCAGAAATTATCGAAAATATTTTGTATTAATGCTTAACGCTTATCAAGCCATGGTTAATTTCTATAGACTTGCATTCCCAACCATATTTGCGGTGTTGATTGGAATTGTTATAAAAATCATTGAAGCGAATTGTTGATGGAAGATAATTTAGCTGGCAATAGAGATTTATATGTACGTATGTTAGTTTTATGAATAAAATAAAGAGCTGTGCATTGACTTTTTTCTTCTTTATTAGCGTTGACGTTACTTCTCGTAAAAATAACAATTCAACAACTTCGAAGTTATCATTTCGAATGAGAATTCTTTGCTTTACGAAAAGGTTTTAAAAATTCTTATTCTCTGAAGAAGGTATTTTAAGTTTGCCACGCAGTTTGTAACACCCCGAAGAAAAGATCGGTGCACCTATAAAATATATATCTAAGTGATCAGCATGACGATCTGAGTCGATGTAGTCATATCCGTCTGTTTGTCTATACATGTATATACATATATATGTATATACACGAACTAATCTCTCAGTTTTTGAGCTACCGAACTGAAATTTTGCACAAGTCCTTTTCTCCCCAAGAAGCAGCTCATTTATCGGAACCGCGAATATCGGACAACTATAGCATATAGCTGCCAGACAAACTGAACCAAGTGCTTGTATGGAAAACTTTTTCGTTTTCGAAAAGATATCTCAGAAATTTCGCATATATTGCTTTCTAAGGCTAGGCTACAATGTCTGTAGAAATTTGTTAGATCGGAATTCTATAACATATAGTTGCCATACAAAAACTGAACAGTCGAAATCAAGTCCTTGTTTATAAAACTTTTGTATTTGACGATATCTATACGAAATCTGATACAGATTACGATGTTTGAAGAAATTCTTCAGATCGGACTAATGTAACAAATAACTGCTTTTTATGGAAAAAAATGATAACAGCCTCTTTAGACCGAATAATTTTGTATCAGAATACCACTTTTTTGAAGTAAAGCTTAAAGCCAAGTATCAAAAGAAAAGAAAATATAATTTAAACACGATTTAAATTAAAGATAAAACGCTTATTTCCGTTGAATCCTTTTTATGGCAGAAAAAGATTTCAGTTGGCGCTTGCAACAAAAAAAAACAATTTTAGAAATAACGTAAGCCATTATGTAACAATTTTGTATTTTTATGGATAACAAAAACTATTCTGAATTAATGTGAATTTTGCTTAAAGAAAAGTGTCAAACATTACAGCAGCTCGTAAAAGAATTTTAAATACAGTTTAACTAACAGCGATGCCATGCAGTAACATTACTGTTAAAGCCGTCAGAAATGTATACAATTATGTAATATATAATTGGTTATTAAATAATATTAAAAACTCACATGCACAATAATTTGAAGATGCATACAAGCATAGTTTATTATATATGTACATACATACAGACAAATGTACGTGTATGGTATACTATATATCATAAAAAGAAGTGTGGAAATGCATAAAAATTTCCACGTGTAAATATAATTAGTGTTGGAAAATGCCTGCAATGAAAATTAATTATGCCCAAACGTATTTATATGCATTACATATGTATGTATGTGTGTACTTAAGTCGCACAATTGCATACACTGCATAACTGCCGAAACCGCTCGCCGATTGCTTTCACACTTGATGAATTGCAGTTATGCAGTCGTTTGTCAGTCTCTTTATTCACCACTTCTTGCCTTTACTTTTGTTTGTGGCCATTGGCGTTTGCTTTGTCGTCATTAGTTCGGCTCAATTACACTTTCGGTTTCATATCAAATTAAAGTAATTAACATTTTTATTGCAAGCGATTTGTTGGACAGCTTTTTGTTTACATTTTGCTTGGGTATATGTATGTGAGTATATGTATGTATATCGCAAGGTGGCCAGAAAGATAATAAAAAAACTGTTTTTTTCACGTCTTTTAATTGCTTTAAGACTACAACTTATTTTATACTTGTATATGAAGCATATTTCCTCAATTTTGACGTACAATTTCTGGAATGCATGCGAGTTTAAGTTATTTGAGGGGTTAGGCCAGTCTAAAAACCTCAAAGAAAGAAAAAAGTACTCAACATTGACTCTTTGAGTATTCATTAAGCATGCATTTGAGTGTATAAAAAATATATAAAAATATATATTGGAAACAAAATGACAACACAAAGATGCTGTTCCATAAGTGCCTAATTACCTGCAGACATTTGTATATTTGTAAATTTTTGCAAGTATTGCATTTAATAATATTTTTTCTGCAACTGTCTGCTTTTTGTTGCCTTTTTTTTCATTCCTAGTCTTTCAAACGCAGCTGTTAGCACGCATGCGCAACACTTTGTAACCAAAAAACTGCGCAACTAAAGCATTAAGCTATGAATAAATGTGTTTGTATGTATTTACAATTGTTTGTGCAACCATTCAGACAATCGTTCACTCACTCACTTAGCCATGCCACTCTGCTGCTTGGCTGTCAGTTAGTCGACATGCCGCTTAGTCTAGTTGATTTTGTCATGGTATAGTCTAGTCATGTACTTGTGTGCGTGTGACTGTCTGACTGACGTTGTGCCATCATTAACACCAGCAGTGGTCATAAATCAGCGTGACAAACATGTTGCAAAAATGCATATGAAGATTTGTATCCAGGTATGATTGACACTCATACGCCATGGTAAACAAATAATAAAAACGTATGTATGTGTATAAATTGCGAATAAATGCATATCTCATTTTCAGCTTACATAAGCATCTTAAATGTTTTTCCTCTTTATTTTTGTTTTTGTAATTTCTATACCAGCGTACTCCTTTGTAATATGATCCACTTCTTTACTACTCTAGTGTACTTATGGCGCATGCCCAGCCAGATCTTTTAATTATTTTTTCTCTTTTTCTGCAAGCATGCCTTGATGGCATTTATCACTTGCTTCCAGCGCTATCCTCCAGCCACTTCAGCTTTCATTTGTTACATCGATGATGACTTTTCTTCAATTTTCTATTTTTTTTTTTTTTTAACTTCTCTCCTTGCTCAACTCTTCTTCTCCATTTAATGTCATATTTCCGTCTCGTATATTTATACCCTGAACAGGGTATATTAAGTTTGTCACGAAGTTTGTAACATCCAGAAGGAATCGTCGGAGACCCTATAAAATATATATATAAATGATCAGTATGTCGAGCTGAGTCGATTCAGCCATGTCCGTCTGTCTGTCTGTCTGTTTTTAAGATATCGTTTTGAAATTTTGCAAACGTCATTTTCTCTTCAAGAAACTGCTCATTTGTCGGAACGGCCAAATTTGATATATTCACGACCACTATAAGAAATTGTTCATAACTAGCTGCCATACAAACTGAACGATCGGAATCAAATGCTTGTATGGAAAACTTTCACATTTGACAAGATATATTCACGAAATTTGGTATATATTACTTTCTAAAGCAACAATGTAATCTCCGAAGAAATTGATCAGATCGGTTAACTATAGCATATAGCTTCCATACAAACTGAACACATAGTTACTAACAGAAATGCACCTGTGAAGGGTGCAACCGAAGTTAACGTTTTTTCTTGTTTTTATAATATTTATTAGCTTTTAAGACATTATTTAGTTGATTGCTATTTGTTGGTAGTTGGTGGTTGTCAACAGCAGCAAAGTTTTTCTCATCATAATGTCAACATTGGGTTGGTCATCATGTATTTATTGTCTTTTCATTGACGTCAATTCACTTTCATTGTTACATGATTATTACTTTGCATATTTTCATTGTTTTTCCTTTTATTATTTGGTAGTTCATTGACAGCTGATAGAAAAATGTTAATTTTTTTTGTGTAACAGTATTTTTTCCTCCCGACGGTTCGATAATTAACTCATATTTGTATTTCCCTTTTTTGTTTTTTTTCCGCTGGAGATCTTTACTGTGAGTTAACAGCTACCCGAAAATAGAAAACTTAGTTATAGACTAGAGATATAATAAATACATTAGTTCTTCAAACTCTTATGTTAAAAACAGTTTGAGAGACATAGAGAACCCCAATTCTTTTTCTATATTTGGTAAAGAATTGTTTCTTTCCGAACCAAAAAAAAAAAAACTTTTAGAAATCCTTTAGTTTCAAACAGCTTTCATGAAGTTCCACTATAAAAAGACATCCAAATACTCACTTGTATCGAATTCAACACGCTAGCTTTTTAGCTGCTTTCACATGTAAAATTTTGACCAGAGAGCACCACTGAAAATTAACGAGCAGCTTAATGGTGATTCGAATACGAAATAGAACACTACTGCACGTCATTTTCTTTTTCGTATGTGAACAGTTAAGTTCTTGTAAAGAATCTTTTATACATATATATGTATATATGAAGGGTTTTTCTTGTTTTTAGATAATATTCTTGGTATATGAGCCTAAAACATTCACCAAAACTAAACTGTTCTAGCAAAAGATATTTAAAGAAGGCTTATAAATTACAAACATTCCAACCCTCGTTCCATTTCCATAAATGCCATGGACGATTTATATGAAATTTTTGTATGCCCTGACTGTCAAACACTTATTGTTGCTTGCACAAAGGTTTCGGAATGTAGTTGAAGTGCAAGAGTCAATGCAATATCTATCAAATCCGTTCTGGTTTATGGCGTTTTATAATGTTTGATAAAATTAAAATTTGTCTTGAATATTCCTTTAATACTTGCATATATAGCATGTATTTATGTATTTAAAATTAAAATTTTAATTGTAATCAATTACTAATGGTAATAAAAAATGTAAATACCATGGTACAGTATATGAAAAATCCCTTTGTCTAACCTCAATTCGTAATTGCTATAATTATCACTGCAATAATATTAACACTAAAAAGAATGACGCCAGAGCACCACAGTATTTAACATTTAAGTGCATTCTTTCACATTGAATGCCTTTCTTGTCTCAACATGGCTTATGGACACTTAAAACTAGGCAAAAAAGAAAATATTAAAGCGCAAACAAAATCAAATATTTGCTTTCTTTATTGTTGCTATCATTGTTTGCGTGGCGCCTAAGGCAAAACACTTCGATTGAATTGCTTTCCTTAGTGCCGCAATTAACCTTGATGGTAGGCATTGATGGCAGCTCTGTGGCTTGCTTGGCATTCGAGTGCTGACTTTCAAGCGCCTTCTGTTGTGGTAGCTTACACTTGTGGCATTTATAGCGCCGATGATGTTATAGCCATTTTTAGATATTGCGCTGTTGCTGTTGACATTAGTGGTATTGAAGGCAAGTTGTTGCATTTTATAGTTAGGTTTTTAAACTCTCATGTCTTTTTTCATTGATTTTGTCACAATTTTTTTAGATTTGCTGTGGCTATTGTCACACTGAAATAGGCATTGAAAGATATTTATATTGATCAGTGAATTTATAGATTATAAATGTAAAGTAATATTTTACTACAAAAAAAAGTGATAGGGAACTGTGTGAATGTTAGTTATAAAAACTAAAATATTTTATGGTAAAAATTGTATTAATTGAATAAATATCGATACTCGAGGTGGTGAGAAAAATTAAAAAATAAAATAATTTAGTATATAAAATTGACAACTGACCCAGAAATATTTCTTTCAAACTATAAATATTTATTTTTTGTTCATACTGTTTTCAAAAAAAAACTATATTGAGATATATTTAGCTAATAAATTAAAAATTATGGACTTTATGAAAAGTCTCAACAGAATACATTGATTTTGCCACGAAGTTTACGTATGAAAGCCTAAGAAGAGTCTTTTTAGCCATAATGTTCGTCTGTCTGCATATATCGGAACAAGTCTCTTAGTTTTTGAAATATTTTTTTTTTTTACTTTTTTTATTGTAATTAATTTTTTAAATTTATTTTTTTTTTTATTTTTATTTATTTTTTTTTTTATTTTTTATTTATTTTTTTTTTTATTTTTTTTTTTTTTTTTTTTTATATTTTTTTTTTATTTATTTTTTTATTAATTTGTTTCAATTTAAATTTTTTCTTACTTTATTTTTTTTTTTTTTAATTTTAATTTGTTCTCTAACACTTTTCAAGAACTTCGAAGATGAAAGACTATGTACAATAAAATATTGCCTTAATCGTGTTCGAAAGATTCGAGTAGTTGACATTACAATCAATCCCAATAAACGACATTTAAGCAGGAGCGTAAGTTTATATACAAATGAATATATCTAGCGCTGATAAATTGAACGCTAATTAGAATATGTTTGTATGTATGTTTGTATATATTAGCCAGGTGATGACAGCCAGTAAATTGGCAATAAAAATATGCCATTTACACCCATATTATAGTTATGACTTTCGCCAACTACAGCACACAGCGAAAAATAAAGTGGCTTGTAGCAACATCAATCATGCTGATGCGTAGGTTTATCTTATATGCCACTAGGTGTACGGCAATATATCTCATACTCCCATATACATATGTACATATACAAATCTATCTTCTTCCCAGCGCTATTTTGCACCGACTAAGCCTCTGTCATTTCTTTCTAACGGCGCTTTCAAGTGACCGCCAACTTGCCACAACTATTACTTTCCTTTCAAACCTGCAACATGCGACTTGCAACGCTTTCCTTCATCATTTACCATTTAATCTTACTGCCAAACCTTTTATCTCTTGGCAGCGCTTAATTAAATGACTATTTTCTTCTAGCAGTTTTGAGATTAAAAGCGCGCGACCGCACTCACATTGCATGTGTGCAACATGCGGTGGAGCGGGGCGATGTGCTTGCAAACGAAAGGCTAGTAAAATGCACTAATTACCGCCTAGTACGCAGCTGCGGCGGCGCAGCATTGTTAGTGATGGCAATAACTAACCAACAAGCGAATGCCCACTATTTGCCGGCAGCTCTATAGTTATATTAGTTAGTTGTTGTAATTAGCAACAGTCATGCGCCGGCAGTCAACAAGTCACCAAGTGCACTTGTACTCATAACTTCTCTGTATCTAACAAAGTAAATGATAGTGTTATAACCACTCACCAGATAGATGCTTGAGCCTTGCGGACCAACCCACATCCTCTCCGCCGCAGGCCACGCATGCTCCGTCTGTGCCGCTGCCACACCGGCACTCAGCCACTCAATTTTCCTTAATTACTCGCATAAGTAAATTCGTATCGCAGCAGCTAGCCGCCAGTTGACTTAGTGGCGCATAGTTTTCGCTTTCTAATCTTTAACATCTTTCACTGGCGTGGTTGCGGTTGGCTTTTGACCACGCAGCCGCATAACAAACCGACCAAACTGTCTCACTCTAATAGCGGCATTGCATTAATGCGCCTGCTCGACGCTGCAGCCGTTGTGTCACTTATGCTCACTAAACTCATCAATTTTTGATCTTTCAAAATTGTTCCGCTTCCATGACATACATGCATACTTACAGTTATAGATGAATGTACCCACATATGTACTTATGTATTTAAGTATGTGTACCGATAGTGGCGCTGTATCTTTTAGCCGACTCTTGCGTGCGGCGCACCTTGTTCGCATGTGAAAGGATCTCGTACGGCTGTTTAATGTTTGTTGTTGTTTTTGTATAGTCGTAGTTATGGCGTCCACTTTGTTATTAATAGCTGCCAAAGTGACCATTTAACTGAAATATATTTATTAACAAGCATTCAACAAGAAATGCACGTGCAACATAGTTTAACCAACTCTTGCCGAGACTTTTTCTTCCGATCCATTAAAGGTGTTGATTGAAGTGACTCCATTATGGGCCCATAACCTGTGGGACACCAGATTACAAACATTTTACTTAATTCACTCAATCATTTGCTTCAATTATCCGCCTCACTTAATGAATTGCGTCCAATTTAGCGCATATTTTTTCCAATTTTAACTCATTTCATTTTAAATGTTCCAATATATTACGTGTTTTTTCTTTCCCCCATAAATTTCCGAAAATGTTGTTACGTTATTTTGCATTTTAGGTGACGATATATAGGTCGTTTGATGTCCGATGGATTTGTCCTATTTTAAGAAAAAAAAAACCTAAAAATTGCATGGTAAAAATTTATATCAAGGTCTGTTCTGAAAATAACGGAAATATTAAAATTTAAATTTCGCGGGTTTGGAGAGTCCAATTGCAATTGAAGTAATTTATAGCTGTATTCATTGCTTACTTTGTCTGTAACAGACGCGGACAAGACAAGGTTAGACAGACGTGTTTTTTATGAACTTGGTGAATTTCATTTTTTAAAACATTACACTTTGTGGCTTGTTCGTTAATTCATGGTCAAAAACAATACTGTAACGATGCAAAAATTAACAAAAATTAAGATAACCGTAGTTTTTCAAGATAAATGAAAACCGTTGAAAAAGCCGAGGCTTTCCCAAAAATAAAGTTTGAGCAGGGTTTCGACGATTGGAAGTAACACTGTCATACTGTGATGGCGACAACATTAATGTACACAAATGTTTCAAAAATAGAAATCCCGTTATTCCGTTTCTTTTGTATAGAAAGCTGCTTCAAAGATTTTCGAAAATTATGTTAATAGCCAAAGAGATCTCCAAACAGTAACACCTAACAAATAATATAGAACCGACAAAACAAATGCTGACAAATAAATAAAATATATGAAAGTTGGCCAGCACTCGCTCAACCTCCTTCCAAGTTAAGAATATCCTAAATCTATTTTCTACATACGCAATTTTGAGGATTTGCTAATGTTTCTGGTTCTTTTAGACCATAGAAATCATATAAGGGAGATCTGTTCATGTTCAAATAAGTAACTTTATTTTTGCAATTTGAAATCTTGAAACTAACAGCAGCTTTTTTTCATATAATTTTCTTTTACAAAAGTTATAGTCTTAAATTTATATCTCAGAAGGCCAGATGGCTCATATGGAAGGTAGAAACTTACAACCATCTCATTTCACCTTCCACCTTCTTTATCACTTTAGTGCCATTCTTTCCACAATTAAAAGTTATACTAAGGAAATGTCGATATAAGAGTTCAATAGACCTTTTATTCTTCTTCATTTCTACATTACTAAAGAAACGCTTGCCGCGAAAACTTTTCCAGTCGCTTACACTACTTCTCGTGGCTTGTGCCATTCCGCATGAAACCTGCAATTAAACTCTTACCCATTTTAAACGCCTCAATTTTTCTCGCTTCCAACTCAGCTTATGTTTCTTCGTCTCTGTTTTAGTTAGGTACAAAGTGAGGTGCTTTACCTCTGAATTCACACAATTTTCTTTAATATTTTATTTAAATGTACGTATATACATATGTGTGTGTAATGTAGCACACAGGTCAAAGCCATAAGGCGTAAAATTCATTTCAATTTGAATTTACCAAATTTTATGTTACCATTTTGTTACTCTTCTAGCTACATTTATATGTGAATATGTATGTATATATAATGACCGTTACTTAAATTATAGCCCAGTGGGGTTATTTACTTTGGATTTTTATGAAGCACATTTTGTGGAACTGAGCCCATGGAAGTGAAAAAATCTAAAAATACTCAAAAAGTATCTGCAATATAAGGTGTCTAACCTGTGAGCTTTTGAAAATTTCATTAATATTTATATAAATATTTTAGATTCGGATGTTGCTAAGAAATTGCATATAATGACTGCACTTTACATTGAATTCGCAAATATACATACATATGTAGAAATGTAGTAGGTGTTCAACAAAAATCTTTCATTGGTGTAACCCATAATCTTCTTTTCTCGTATGAAACTAAACCCAAGACGATTTCAGTTTGTTCGGTAACTTTAACTGTAGTTTTAGACATAACCGCAAAGTGTGATTATATGAGACAGGTGATTCTTCGGTTATTGTTCTAAATAGATTGTGAACAAGATCTCACAGGTAGTTGGTTCTTTAGGAAACAGTTGAGTAAATTGATAGGTGGACACCATGAATACGAAATTAGAAAAAGCTAAGAACGTTTAAATGATGTAATAATAATACTGCATAGACTTTAAAAGGCGACGTAAGTCTGTCTGCATTTCATCAGATTGGAGAGTAGCGAATCGAATAAACGACTATCATAATTAAATGGACAAGAGCAATCTTTACTGAGAAATCACCATATTATTGTTGAATTCTACACATATGTATGTATATTACATCGTAAAACATTTAATACAATTTGGTAGATGATATCTAAGTATATATCTAAACACAGTTACACAGAAACCTCGATATAACGAACATTAATAAACCCTAAATATAAATATCAATCATTTGAAATTGTGCTTAAATACTCGATAAAAAATTATATTTTTCGAGATTTTTGTCGTATATAAATACTCTATAGATATAAATGGAAATGTGAAATATGAACTCCTTCAAAATATATTCATGGTTACTATATTATTATCAAAAAATAACCAAAACCGAAATGTTATTATAATCTCCTACAGTGTATTTTACGATCTTAGGTTAGGTTACCATATGGAGTTCAGTTGCTAGGTCCAAGAGGAGCAGTCATTCTTTAGAAAGCCTGCGCTTGACGCGACTTTTAACAGACTCTGCAGCCTCACTATCGATGCCTCCTCTAGTGTATCATACCATGGGGACCCCAGATGCTGGCAGCGTAGTCTTGCCAATGCGGTTCAATAGCACAAGAGATACTGGATTGTTTCCCTGTTGCCCTGTTCTAGACATTTTCTGTAGTCTTCTCCATCTGTCAGCCCCATTCTGCGGGCATGGGTCGCCACGACACAGTGACCAGTTAGTATTTCAATCATGTTACTACAGTCTCTTCTTTCGAGTGCCAATAGGAATTTGCTCTCCGGTACCCTCTGCCGATGTCGTCGTATAGACAATGCATTGGTTTCCCAATGTTGATCACGTTTTCGGATGTTAGCCGTACACCATTCTTAGCAACCGCGTCCACTATTTCATTGCCATCGAAGTGAAGTTACTTAATTCTGGCAATACTTTCCAGTGCTGCCCTGCTTCCCAAGACACTTCTGACCGATATGCGATGTGAGATTACTGCTGTCTACGTAGATGTTAACTCTAGAATTGCCTGCAGGTGCATTAGAAGCCAGCTCCCGCGGCTTTCGCAATAGTAAAGACCTCAGCTTAAAATATACCGCAGAGGTCCGGCAACTTAAAGGTTGCCTTATACCTAACTCCCGCACCAACTCTATCGTCCATTTTCGAACCATCCGTATAGAGAGTACTGCGTGTAGCAAATATACATCCACAAAAACAATTTTCACAAAGATTTTTCTAAGTTGGGTCAAAAAATCTTGTGATTGATCAAGGCTACCATATGACGTTGTACGACATTACAAATCCCTGGTTGTTAAGCAAACTGTAAAGAGAGACTATAAAAGAGTAGTAAAATTGTAAATATATAAAAAATAAAATAAAACGCTAAAACTTTCGGGAACAGTACAAAAATAATTATATTCCCAACTTAAACCACTCAATAACAAAACACGTGCTTGGCACTCAATTTATTTATTTCGCATTTCGTCAAAACCGCTTATAGCCCTGACAAACGAGCAAAATTAATACGCATTAAGCAATGCTAATACACATTGAAATTTTATGGTGACAGACGGCAGACTTGTGCATTTAGACAGCTGATTGTGAAATTTGTTTATTTATTAAAAAAAAAGTGAAATAAAAATGAATAAGAGAAATTATTAATAGAAATTTTGGTATTTTTGGAAAATTAATATATAAATTTAACGAAAAAATACGTTTATTATTAAAGATAATAGAGTGAAATTAAAAGCAATAATTGATTGTAATGCGGAAAAAGTGTGGGAAAAAGTTAAGAATATTGAAAAAATGGATAGCAAACTGTGCGTTGTTTATTTTCTGCCATCTAAAAATATTAAAATTTGTTTTTGTTAATATACTTACACATAATTTAATTAGCAATATAAAACTGCTTACCTCTGATGCTGTAAACGCAAAGGAGGCGACAGACTTCAAGCGACATCCGTCAAAAAATAGCAAAAAATCGGCCATTTTTGAGCAGTGTTGCCTACTCAAATTTAGTAAATTCAGCTAAATGCACTAAATTCTTGTGCATTACAAATTTGCATTAACATGGGTCAAATGCGCAAGTAAATGTAAATTAAGCCTGCCAATGCAAATTAGCGCTGTCGTCTGTCAGGGCTATTAGTAGCCAATTTTTTAATCGGTAGTGTTTTTTTTTCAATCGTAGCGATGTACATACACATATGTATCAATAGCAGCCTCGTAAAACTAAATCCAAACCCTTAACTAAGCTGTTATATCAAGGTTTCACTGTATAAAAAATAGGCTCCTAAATTATTTACATAATAATATAAATCATTTTTGCTGCTGGATCAAATTTATGTGTTCAAAATATGAAAATCTTGTCATTGATAAATCAAACACCATGAAAAGTAGATTTGATTAAAGCCGGGTTAACAAGTTTATTAAATCATAAATATCTTAACAGTAATTTGTCCATGCCACATCCAGTAATGAGTTGCTATAAATTGTAGAAATTAATCCGGTAACCTACCTAAAGGCGTGTATATAAAAATATATATTTATTTGCCAGAAATGCACCGATGCGAGGCAAACTATTTAGCTTTTTGATTTATTCATTAGTAAAAGCGCTAAATTTCCATTCTAAACGAAGATAAAACATAACTTATGTGCTAACTGTATCAGGTGCGCTATAGGCTATGGATGTGATCCAAGCAACTACAGACAGACTTACATGCATATTTTCACAACGATGCCTCTCCAAGGGTGGCGTTAAGAAAGCAAGCGCTGCGCCACAAATAAACCGCGCTAAAGCTATGAACGCGCTTGTCTGTGCTCTGACCGAAACGATGCGCCTGCGCACATGTGCACCGCCAATGGGGTCGTTTGCATTGCCCGCTGTGCGTGCATGCACCGACAGCGCGCGCAGTGCAGCTTATTATTGCTTTATTTTATGTGTGCACAATCTAGCAAATCAAAAGCTGCAGAAAAAAATATTAAAATTAAAAAGCAAATAAATTGGGCGCGAATATGAAATTGCTGGTGCAAACAAGCAAGCAAAATTGGCATAGAAAATTCAGGCAAGCAAAAAAGTGTTACGAATGCCAACCAAACAGTTATTTTGCACTTGCGTGTTTATGTATGTTTCTATGTATAAAATACAGACCCAGTAGGGTAAAAATCAGTTTATGATTTGCAAAAAAAAAATTTAAAAAAATATTTTTTTGGGATTGATTTAAGCGTTACATTAGCTTATATTTAGCGAATTCTTTACCATAGTTAAGTAAGAGGTTTCAGGTGATCTAAATCTAGGGTACATTATTTTTTCCTTTCAGTTGCGCCATCTCACACCCTTGAAAAATGTGACGCCTGCACCGTCTCAGGTGATTTTTTCATCAGCCAATTCGCATAGTAGAGACCTGCTCCATGTCATTTTTAGTTGGCCGCTCATGGCCTTCGTTTTTACGATGTTTTTCTCTAGTGCGACAATAACAGCCAGCTCCATTATTTTATTGACATTTTTTGTATATCGGCAAGTTTGTGCAATAGTATGCAAATGTCATCTGCAAAGTCCATAGTGATTCTCAGTAGTTCAGAACATTCCTGCAGGGACCTTTGTAAGGTGTAGACGAACTTCATACATATGTATATTTGTTGCACAGCTTGTCGCTGCACATGCGCGCCGTTAAAGTTCAAAGTCGTTGGAGCATCATTTGTTGCAGTGAAATAAGGATAAACACATACATACATACATATAACCATTCAATAGATAAAAAAAGCAACAGGAAAACATAATGAAGTGTGGCGCTGCCTGTGCGCCGACCACTGCGCCTGACATTTGGTAGCAAATTTGCAACAGAATTTCGGTGCGCAAATTCCAAACAAACATAAAACAAGTCATTCGGTAGCGCGATGGCTGCAACAAGCCAGCTGATGAAGCGCACAAAATGTTGGCAGCTGCTTGAAAATAATTTTCTTTGGAATGCATGCCACAGTCATGTGCAACATAGCTACTTGGGTGCCCATAAAGCGCTGCGCAAGGGTCAGCACCGTGTCTGTCTCCTTTGTTGCTCATAATAAACTCGTGTTTATTCATATTTTTCGCGTTTGCATTTTACTCTTTTACACATTTGTTGTTTTTTGTAGCGCACAAAAATATTTCATGCCACACAAAGGTGTCATACGTGCCAACAACGCATTGCCAAAAGCGCACCTCAAAGCGAGTGTGAAATATCGTTGATTATACTCGTAACTGTCTTAGGTGTATGCATGCGACTTCTGCACATTTTCGATTGCCAAAAGCAATGAGCCAAAGACAAACCTATCATAAAGTATTCAAATGTGTATGCAGTATATGAAAGCTTCTTTGAGTTGCCATACGTCAGCTAGGGTGCGGCTCTTAGAAGCCTCAACGAATTGATTTTTTCTTTTCGTCTTTTTCACTTTCGTCGCAGCTTTCTTTAGATTGCCTTTCTTTCGCCCAGACATATCGTTTATCATCGTTTTTACAATAACTCGCGGAATTACCTGCCTGTCTGGGTCTGACACCTCGCGCATTATTTATGAATACAAATCGAGAAAAGTGTTATGCTAGTCAGGCATTTCGGCTAGACGATGCAGTAATTGCAAGATAATTTCGTAAAAATAAAAAAGGGAAGTAATATTAAAATTTAAAATTGTATAGATAAATATGTAGGAATGGAGAGATACTTATTTAGACACATCTTGAGTTGTCAGCCCTATAAGGAAGTCTACGGTTGATAATAATATTATTTCTTGTTACGTGAAGAGGGCATTCAGGCATCGCCTTTATTAAGAAACTCGATAATAGTTTTATATCCTATCTTCTCCGTGTGATTTAACTACTATATTTTATTTGAAACCGAAGCTTGAAAGAAATCGAACACCGAATTTTTTCTCATTCTCTCACATTTGAGAAAATTTTACAGGCCCAGACTGGATCTTATGCAAAAACAAGTATTTAAAACACTTTAACTTGACATATATAATACAACTAATTATGTAAGTTATAGAAATTACAGTTGCACACGGAAAATTTCTTAATATCCTCTGGCCCAATTTTCCTGCAGGGGATCTTTGGATCAAAATAAGCATATAGTATATGTATGTATGTACTTTTTAATTGAAAGCACTTACATTTATGCCAAGTAATTAATAAAAAATGCTAATAAAAATGCAGAAAAGAGGACAGCAATTGTGAATGCAGAAACGTCCAAAAGTCATAAACCCCGATTGCCACGCCAAGTTGCACGTTAGGCCAAATTGGGTTCGCTATGATGTATTAAAAAATATTTTCGTGCGAAAACTGCTATGTGTCTTTACATTTATTTCACAGCCGACGAAATAAACAATTATGTGTTTTCTTATGCTAATATTTAACTTCCGTCATTTCTCCCCTTTTTTGGTGAAATAAATGAAAGTCTCTTGTATGTATAATTATTTATACATAAGATAAGGTTTATTAAAATTGGATAATGATAGTGAGTATCCCCGATATTAGTGCCACAAAATTAACAACCCTAACCTGTATTATGTATGTGCCACCAATTAAACCAACAAACTAAGCAAATACCTTTTAAAAAGTCATTAAACTTTATGTTAAGCACTTTTTAATTAGTTAGAAGTTTAATTATGTAAGAAGGTAAATTAACCTCACTTTTCTCAAACCATTCTCCACAACTTTAATTTGGTTTACAAAAATCGTTCTTAAGAATATTGTGAGTTAGTGATCTTGCATGAACAACGGTAATATTTTTCCCATTTTGGGCGTTAATTAACAAATTTTATGCTATAGTTTTGTTATAGTTGGCAACTCTATTGAAAAATTTTACATGTAATTTGATGTCTACATATTTTGTAGTAGATATTTTCAATGGTTCCGATAATTGGCAATTCTATTCAAAAATATTATATTATATATAGTAATTTGATACTTTTCAAAAAGCAGTATGAAACACTTATTTTTTATACACATTTTGTAGTTTTTTTTTTTAATTTTGTCACATATAGTAGTTGGCAACCCTATTGAAAAATTTTACATAATAACTTTCGAAAATCTTTTTGAAACGCTTGGTTTTGCTATGTATTTTGCGGGAGATATTTTTATTGGCTCCGATAGTTGGCAATTCCGTTCAAAAATATTATATTATGTATAGTAATTTGATACTTTTCAAAAAGCATTTTGAAAAACTTAACTTAAAACAGTCATTTTTTCAATTGTTCCAATAGTTGGTAACTCTGTGATTTTTGTGACATTTGTATTATTTAAAATTTTTTTTCGATCGTTGGCAACTTTATTCAAAATATTCAACTTTTCAAAAAGCATTTTGAAACGCCTAGTTTTTGCTGCACATTTTTTAATATTGGTATTATTTTTATTATTTTTTCGATAGTTGGCAACTATGTTCAAATATTAAGCATACTTTTCAAAAAACAACGTTTATGTTTGTTACATATTTTGACTATTTTAAATTCGATAATTGGCAACTCTACTACGTCCTCGAATGCTATAACAGTTAATAATCCATTTACATATTTATAAAATTATTTAAAAATGTTTATTATTTTCTTTCGCATAAATTGTTATGTTCGAATTATCTATAACTTGCAGCTTGCATAATCAAATTATTCAGCAACAGACAACATTGCAACAACAGTCTCAAGCGGAAGCAAAGCACAGTGTTGCACAGTTTGCAAAGAAAAATTAAATAGTGTCGGTATATAGTACATATATATGTATGTACGTATGTATGTGTGTGTGTGTATGTGTGTCAGTAATTATGCTGGTTTTCTAGTTCAGATTCTTTGAATGCACAGTTGCATGTGCATAACAACAACAATTTTACCTGTACGCGCTACTGGATTCGCATCGCTGCCTTAAATCTCATAAAACCATGAAATTAACTACAGTTTCCGTTCAAACAACACCAACAACAGCGACGACGGCGACGACGATGGCAACAAAACTCACAGCAGCAGTCCAATTGCAACAACATCACTGCGCTGGTCATCGTCATTACCGCAAATGTTGTGGCGGTGTTAATGATGATGTGCCGTTCTGTTGCAGGCTGGTGCTGTTGATGTTGCCTCTGCTGTTGCTTGCTGCTGTTATTTGTTGCAATCGCAGCTGATGATGATATTGCTCACACGCTTTACTTTGGCTAATGCGAATTGGTGCCACCGCAGGGTGGAGCCACAAGTATGAAGTCGAGCGTTTTTTAGGAGCAGAAACGCAACAGCGAAGTGCCAAAATGCACCTGCTGTTGCATCAACTATTTAACTGCATTTCTACGCTTCGCTGATTGTCTAATTCTTGAGCATAAAGTTGCTGGCCGACCACTGTTCCTTTGATTGCCAACTAAGTTTGATCTATTTTTTTTTTATTATTTTCACTGCCTTCATTTGCTGTTGTTATTGTATTATTTCACTTGTAAGCTTGTTGTACTATAAGTGGCACTATTTCGCAGCGCTATCAGTTTACCATCTTATTGTTGCAGTTTGTAATAGCTATTTCATAGTAATTGCGCAGTTGTTGCCTTTTCTCGTTATTCTTTCGGCGTTGCTGTTGTTGTTCTGGTATTTTCTGCGCTGCAATTAAATGCAACAAGCACATTAGGCCACTTGCAATGGTCACTGACTCGCATAAAGCTTGCCATACTTACGGTCGAGCTAATTACTCATTAACCGAAGAGCATGCTTCGTCGATCTTAAAATTTATGCAGGCGCACACAGAAGCAAATACATACCTACATACATATATAAAGATTTCTTCAAGATCGGTCACAGGTGCATTGAGATGTACTACGAAAATTTAAAGCCATGAAATTGCATTGCACTACTTGCAAGTTTAAATTGTACTTCTTTTTGTATAATTTTATTATAATTATTATTAAAATAAAGAAATGCTTAACCGGCATGAAATATTTAACACAGAATTAAATTGACCATTGTGGCTGAAAAATTCGTATCATTTGTAGGGGATAAAAGCCACTAGAATCGAATACTTCGAATTGGTTACGTATCCAACCAAAGCATTCTCTGTATGTAAGTATACCTCAGCGACTTTTTTCTGTCCTCAGGCCTTATAAAAAATAGTCACAGCAAGAAATTTCCGAAATTATTGCAAAAATTTCTAAAAATTTAATGCGCAAATAAAAAGTCTCCAAAACCCAAAATTTTCTCCAAATAAAAAATTCAGACAAAATATACTACAAATGATTACACAAAAAAAAGAATACACACCAAAAGCGAAGTGTGAATATAGCTTTCGATTTTGGATTTCTTTCTAAACAATATTCATTTCCTAAAAACCATGAGAATTCAGATTTTTGACATTTTAATTTTTAACGACTTGATGTCTACCAACTTTTCTTTTACCATGACATACTCTTAGACTAGTTATCGGAGACTAGAAACAATATAGTGGACACATTACTTACTATAATATTAAAAATTTTTATTAATTCAAAACTTTAAATTAAGTCAAAAAAGTTACATTATGCATTAATAACAATTGTAATTCCTAAATTAAATTTAAATTCTTTTTCTTTTCAGGGTCTTAAGGCCTCCAGGCGGTGGCACTAGCGACATATTCGGCGGTGACCTTCCACAAACTCCACGCAACGTGAAAAATCACATGCAATCGAATATTTTCTCATGTGACAAAAATGGCGCTATCAAAAATAACGGTATGTTGAAATTACAACACAATAAATAACGACACATTATTTTAGATGTATATTTTACGTAAGTCTTTTAATATTAAATTATATTTATCAACTTAGACTATTTGTTATTGGTCTATTAGTTATAAGTATATAAATAAAATATAAAAAAAAATATTACATATTACATATTAGAAAGAAATTAACGCTTCGTTTACATTGCGGCATAAACTCGAGTCGAGTTAGTAATTTTCGTGTTCAGAATTAAACATGCATTTCCTTAACCTTAAACATTTTATCTTTCGTTCGCTTTAAAAAGGACTTGTTGAATAGAAAATTTTCAGTTGTTTGAACAATTAGCCAAGAATTGAATTTTAGCCGTCCTGTTGACCGTTTTTGCTAGTTCTATGTATTTATGAAAGTCGTCTATATATGATGATTTTAGAACGACGTTCATAAACACTAATCCTTAAGGAGAGAGGTAAGGTTTTAAAGCCAAAAAAAATGATATATTTGTGTTTGTTTGCGGCGACATAAGTAATATAATTTTATTAAATTTAATGACATATTATTGTACAACTTTTGAAGTATACTAGAAAAAAATGAAATGATTCAATGAAAAATATTAATAAATAAGCCTGTGACGGTGAATCTCCAGAGGCGCCTTGAAAAAAAGTGGTTTAGCGGTGAATATTATAACTCGTTACCGAATCATCTGAAACAAAAAAATTTATATGGGTTTTAAAGGTGATGTATTTCTCGAGGTAATCAGAAAGAGTTTTTTTTAATATTTTTTGCAGCACTTGGTAGTAAAAAGTGTGATTTTAGCTAAAAAAAAACTCCATCTGATTACCTGTTGATTTATGTGAAGAAGTAATGTTCAAATTTTCAAAAGGATCGGTTCAGTAGATTTTGAGTTCTAATGCTCACGAACTTCAAAAATAACGTTTTCGGGAAAATCGATTTGAAATTTCAAAAGTTTGAAAGTCAGGTATCACGGCCGGTCGTTTAAAACGCTGTAACTCCATTAGTTTGAAAATTTGTACACAATATTCTCGGCATATTGGTCGTTTAGAAAAAAAATTAAAAAAAAAAAATGCAAAACAAAAATTTAAAACCTTGACCTGCCCTCCCCCCCTTAACTTGAGTTTGTGGCGCAGCATGAGTGTGCTAAAAACCTCAAACAGATAATTAAAAAAATTGAAAGAGGAAATTAATATTTGTAAGTACTATGTATTATATTTTGCAAATAAAATAATTTTAAATTACTTTTTTTTGTTAGGTAAATATTTTTGAAATATTTTTTATTAATATAAATTAGCGACAAATGTTTAAATTAGCATTTAATAATGTACAAATGCAAAGATATTTTCCAGAAATAGCATAAATAAAGTTTATGAATATATATACATATGTATAAATAAGACCGCACACATACATATATATTTAGCATTTCTCAAACAAGCTACATATAGATTAACATAAATATTTTAAGTTATTTTTAGCAGTTATAAACTGTTATTATTGGTAATGTTATATATTTTATTATGTATTACTCTTAGGCTACATAGATACATATAACTTTCTTTTCCTCTGCTTTGATGCTTTCCTATTCACATTTAAGAAAATATACCTTCTAGTTTTCCCTCAAGAGATAGTAAAATAAACTTAAAAAATTATGCTACCTACATACATACATCAATAGTGTACAGATTTTGTATTTTTATATAATATGAATTTCATTTATAGCTTTTAATTTGTTACTATATTCAATACGTCAATATTATTGTGGTATGTTTCCGCGCTGTGTAAATATGCAATTTGCAATGCTAAAGTATTTTTAATTTTTTAATAATTAATACTTTAAATTTTTAAGTGTTGTTCATATTTTGTCAGTAAATTTCATAGAAAGCTCAAAACGTTAAAACAATTAATTAAATGTGAAACATTTTATTTTTTCTTGTTTTTTCTTTATTTCTTTTCTTCATGCCTTTGCAGTACGACAAGGAGCTCACAGATTCTATTTCATTGGTACCTAAATATTTGTCTCTTTGTAAAGCATATCAAGTTTTTAATTGTTACATATTTTTTATGGTTTACCATTCGTTGTTGTTACTGTTTACTATTGTTGTTGTTGGTTCAAAATAATTCCACCCAAAACACCTTAAAAAGCAAATGGGTTTCCAATAGTTCAAAGCAATATATATTTTTTATAATATTTAATTTTTTAATTTTGTTCCTAACCTAAAATATAAAACGGCAACTTTGTTACACCACAACTGGTACTAAAATCCCAAATTTTCCACCCAAATCAATTTTAATTAGTACAAATAGACAAACGAAATGGTTGGTCGACTTGTTGAGAGTTTTTAAATGATTTTAATTGAAAAAGTTGTCAAAGGACTTTCTTAGCATTGAAACTGCATAACAATATTTTCGGTCATTCAGCGCTTATTCAGCTGAAGAAATTGTTAGCTGAATAAAGCTTTCAATGTCGCAGTCTACAAAGAAAATTATCACTGCTCAAAGCTACGACATTCAGCACATTATTCAGTTTCTGATGTGTGATGACTGAATATCATACTATTCAGCTGAATAAAGCGCATAATGCCAAAGCGTCTAAAAGACTGATATGCAGTTGCAGCCTTATTTCGTTTGTTGCTATTTTTGGATACACCTTTTAATTCACGAACACTTTTTTAGGCTTTTAACCTTTTTATAAACGCATACTAACTTTTTGGTTTACTTTTTAATTTTTTCTCTATTTTAAGTTTATAAAAATGTTTAGGTGTAATATACCATAAACTCAAAAGCTCAATACGGTTGAAAGACCTTTTTCCCCTCAGAGTTTTTCTAGTTACTTTATTTTAATTTCATTTGTAATTGGTTTTGCTTTAGCTTGAAAGGGTTAAATCTTGGTTAAAAATTAATATAATACCGCAGATACGAATTCATTGCAATATCCTCCCCAAAGTTCGAAAGTATCCCGTTTCAACCAGTAAATCCAAGGACTTCTTATTAGAAAGTAAATCTCTAGATATTCTAAATAATAGTTTAAAAGCTTGGTTATGGTATCTAATGAAACTCAAAAATTTTAGCTTGATAAAACAAAACTTGTTCGGTAAAATCTATCTATCCAATATCAAATCGCTTATTTGTAAGCAAAAATAATCGAAATCAAAACGAAGGTTTAAAACCGATCGCAAATAACTGTTTTAACATATGTACAAATTTCAAAACAAATCTTAAATCAGTCCTACTGCACTCAAATGCGTAGAAAGTAAGTTGATCCATAATTTAGACATTTCTACAAACACACTCATAATACCAGGGTCGGTTTACCTTTTAAGCGCATGGCTGGCATTTAGCAATAAAACCGCAAATTACGACTGCATAAATAAAAAGCTTATAAAAGTCTCTTCAACTGCACGAACATTTTGCCGGAATTAACGTGGACAGTAATTGGCATTAAATCGTTAAACGATGCGCACGCTAACGAAGGCGTAAAATCGCGCTCATTTAACCGCCTCAGGACGATTGAATGAGTGAGTGAAAATGCAACGCTGACTTTGACAATGACAGTGAAATGAGCGGCAGCAATGACCGACAGAAGCTGCGCCTACTTGTAATTTCAGTAATGCGGCGGCATGGTTTGTAGCACGCGCCTCATAAAAAAATTACTAAATTGTGGTGAAACGGGATTATAACCGCTAAACATAAAATTGGATTTTTTGCTATCCCGATCGCAATTCTTATTTCCTCCCACTCATAGAAATGCAGTATTGCAGCTTATATGCAAGCTTAGACATGAACTAACTGTTCGATTTTTTTGGTAACTTATGACGGCTACTAAACTTAAAGTATCTGAAATATATCGAATGTATAATTTTCACTTACTATGCCTTTAATGCCATAGTTTGAATAACACGCTATTATCCAGCTAAATTTGGCACCAACACCTACTTATCAATCCCCCTCATACTTGAAGGTTAGTTTCATTGAGTTCGTATAATATAATTCACCAGAATTTTGCGGCAAAATCTATTTCATCCGCTTTTATATATCTACAAGTATTAGCAGCTGCACGGTATATTATTGCCAGTTTCATAGTAGTTGTTGCCCTTCAATCTGCCACACTTTGTCTAAGCGCAGCTTGTTGGACGATCCACTAGCATTGCTGAAATTATAGGTTTTGAACTATTATTGCCGCTTTCAAATTAGTCAAGCTGCTAAACTCAAAAGAAAAGTTGCAAAAAAGTTGAAAGGAAATAATATACCCTTCGGAAACAGTTAAAATACTTTAATATATAAATATGACTTGACAGTGATATTTCAAATACTTCCTTATTATTATTATCTTGCTGAGTATTACTTTGTATTCAACTAGATTTTCTTAAAAATTAATTTAAAAAAATATTTTAGCATTTTTTGAAAACAGATTGTAAATTTGTGATTATGAAGATCTGGTACATAGCTAAATCGAACGTAAATTCTTGAGTACTGAAAATATTGATTAAATCAGCACGACGAGCTAACATAAATCGTTATGTCCATTGTATACCTATAAGCAAACTAGTCCCTCAATCTTTGAGAATCGATCTGAATTTTTGCACACGTATTTTTTTGCTCAAAGATCTGCTCATTTCTCGGAACCGCCGATATCGGTCAACTTAGCATTTGGTTACCATACGAACTGATTGAGCAAAATCATCCGTTTCCACAACAGTCAAGTTTAAGTAATCGGAACGGACCCGGATTTTTATATCGCCAAGGACTCGGCACCATGCCACGAAATTTCTTCAGGAATGTTTTCTGCCGCTACAACAATAACAAAAACTAATCAAATTTATGTTCTTGTATGGAAAATTTTTTGTTTTGACAAAATATTTTCGCGAAATTTGAACTGATTATTATTTGGTAGTCGACAAAGTATTTTCGTATTTCTAATCAAACTTCAACTTATTATTTATTATTGTATATAATACTATGATATGTTTGTAAAAACATATTTTTTTGGTTCACTTACTTTGTAACGTATGCTCTCCGAGTGATAGACTAATTTTCATTTTTCAGGTTAAAATAAAAAAAAAAATTGTATTTTTTTTTGCAATAATAAGCAATTTAACCACAATGTTAGAAGTTGCTGCTTGCTAGTTATTAAAGTAAAAATACCCTGGCTACCATTAGTATTATATTTGATATTGAGGCTCATCGCAATGCTAGTGTAAAGTAATTTTATGAGATTTTAAATTTACCTATGAATTATGCGTCTCTAATGACCTCACAGTTTAGACAACACCCGCACTCCCTCCGTTATGTGACACAACAATAAGTAATTTCTAGTCACAGCTGCCGCTAAAATAAAATAAAAAATGTTTATGTACATACCATACACATATTTATGCAATAATCGTGTTATAATATATTTTTATATAACCTAAATAATGTATACAAATAATCATAATCTTACAATAAAAATTATATTGTAAAATATTGTGAATCACTTTAACTTCCTTTTTTTTTAACCTTTTATAAATTTATATGTTACATACATACTTACTTATCCTACTACTTACTTACATACATATCTACATATTACATACAAACAATTTCATTATAAAACATTATATTACCAACAATCTTGCATATTTGATCTAATTTCTCATTTTGTTTGTTTTTCCCCCACACACTTCGTGTCATGGACTTCGTTTGTACACACACACAAATGCAACGTAAAAAAACAAACGAACACTTCCAATTTTTTTTTTTTTCAACACGCAGGTGATCAGCCACGTCGCGGACAACAGAAAGTTGATTCTTATCAGCGTCTTTTCGGCGAACCAGAACGTCCAAACACTCCTGCCAGGAATCACATGAAGAGCAGCATTCCATTTGGTTCAAATACTGAGGCCGCCCAAGAATTGTTGGCTAACGGTAATGGTCATCACAGCAATGGCAAAGGTGGTTCAGTCTCTACTTCGACATCGTCCTCGGTATCGTCGTCCACTGAAAATTTGAAGATGAACGGTGTCTCAAAATTAGGTGAGCAAATGAGTAGATTATTAATCTAAAGTATATGTAGTAAATTTATTTTTAATATTCTAAATTTAGTCAAAGTGTGTAATAATAACGTTTTCCGCAATGGTTACTAAGTTAGGACAAGTTTACGCTTCAGTAGGTTTTTGTAAACTTTAATAAGAATAACATACATACCTATTAATATAGCAATAGCTCAGATGTTAGTTTGACAATACTTTTATACTCTTGATTTCAAATATTATTTGTAGTATAATGTTATAATAAGAATATGTGTCATGTTATATTTAGAATCCCGATTGAATGGGATTTCACGATGACTGCCTATTACCCTAGATATTCTAGGGCTTACGATTTGTGCATTCTGGCCATGGTAAAGCAGCAGTTTTCACAAATATTTAAAAATTCGAATCTAAGTTATACAATTAACAAACTCATATTCATACAGCTAACAGTCGAAAAAGTACATATTATGGCCTCATGCTCCAACGTAGCACTTGAAAACACTGGAGACATGTCTTCCGTCTATCACAACAAGATCGATCTGGTTGGTATCTTTTTGATCTAGAGAGTAATTTGTTGAATTTTTCTATGCTGGAATTTAGTACTATACATAAACATGTTTCATCATGGAGGTTTACCCACCGTGGTGCCAAAGATACCTTTTTTGCCCATCCTGGCGTTAAGTCGCCAAGCACGATTTTGACATCGTGGCGGGGCAGCTCTCATAGGTGCACTCTAAGCGCTCATAGAAAACATTATTCGTTACATAGTCATTCCCTTTCGGCTAGATGTTCATCCACCGGAATGATTGCCAAGACTCGGCGACGGAGTTTCTCGCCCACCACGAATCCCACACCGAATTTGCGTCCTTTATATGACAACTCTAATAAATGCCCAACTCGTTTCAGTCCTTGCACTTCGCACTTTTTGGACGGCTATTATGTCAGCCCTTACTCTTACGAAGACATCAACCAGCTGGACAGCAACACCTTTCCAATTTATAGACCGGACACTCCAGTTGCATGCACTTAAATCGTAATTCTTAATATGTTTGTAGTGATCGCCATGAAAAAGAGAGTCTCTCACCCGAGGCTATTGTGTCCTTTTCATTGTTTTTTTTTTTTTTTACTGGACGAGTCCCAAACCCAGCGCACAACTCTGGGGAGAGATGATTCGCCTTCTCACTTTAACTCGCCTACAAACGGATGTGTTTTTTCTACCCAGAGGATACTTGCTCTAAGACCGACCATTTCTGGCCGCTCCCAAGTGAATGGCGCTCAGAGAACTTTGCTCACTTGAGTGAACTTCTACACATGCAATGTTTTATACGTGGTTTAATTTGTACGTACACTGCCTACACAGAACTTCACTCACAAACATTTTAGAAACCTTGGTTTTCAACTCATAAGCCAAATAAAAGTTCAAAGCTATCAAATATTTTGTTTTGAAAAGTCATAAAATCATATTATTTTGTTTGTCATTAATTACAGATTTTACAAAATAAAATACAAATATTTTACAATACATATTGTGCATATATTTTTAAATATAAATAGCTAAAAGAACATTTAAGAAAAGAATCATTTTTGATTTGTTTGTCCTTCGTCCATTTTTGCACGCCGCATTTATTGTCGAACGCACTTAACACTCACTCTCAACAATCAGTCTTCCGCAAAATGAGCAGTAAGTAGACGTATTTTCTTTTATTTCCTCAGTTACCAGAAATTCAAAAGCTCAATGGGTTTTATTAATATTATAAATATCCCTTTACGCCACCTGCACTTCCTGACATACATACAATCCACTCAAAATCCGATCAACCAACATCACCCATTCAAACAGAAGCCGATGAAGCATGTCCACCACTCCCTGTACCGGAATCAAGTTCGCCACCCAGTTCCAATACGCCACAATTAAGCATAGATTTACCATGCGAGCCTAAAGCGTCTGAACAAACCGCCAGCAGTGATTTGTCCGCACGTTCTCGTGTAACTGTAAAAGACACCAATCTATCAGCACGTTCTAAATTAAGTGAACATCCACAAGCCACATCACGTTCAAAAGTCCCGACCACAGATCATGCTCAACGTTTCAGTTCAGCGTCAAAGCATAGCAATATGGGCGCTGGCGATGTCGCTTCACAAACGCGTCGTGAAATTGGCACAAATTCAGACAATCCACATTCGTTTGCGAAAATGCAACCCGGCAAAGAAGGTCGCCAAGAAGTGCTGGAACCGTGTGACAACCGCGTACCACCAGCGCCAACGCCACGCAATCCGATTACCGGTTTGGGATTGGGCGAAGATGGTGTTGGAGGCATAAAACCGAAAAAACCAAAGGATCGTAGAGGTTCGCGTGACTGGGAAATAATTTCTGAACGCTTTTAGCGGCAAAGTTATTTAGGGCATTTAAAAAGTAGAAAGTTAAAGTAATAACAATAAGAACTTGAAGATTGAGTGTTTAGATTTTTACGATAATAAATTATCTTTACAAATAGAAAGATGTACCAGATAAGGTTGAAAATGTGGAGGTAAAACATTTCTGGTTACGAGTATGAGTACATCTTAACAAATGTAATTTTGCAATTACAAAGGAAGTCTAATCGTCGTATTCTCGTATATTTCGAAAAGCCTCACATAGTAACTATCTCGACACCCCTCATATTCAAAGTATGATCCAAGCAGTGAATAACCAATTTTTTATAACTGTAGAAAGTCACTCTTCAACTCGGAAAATGTTCTACGGATCATTTTGAACAATTTTTTCTAATAAACTATGGGTCAAAAACTGAGATAGTGATTTTCAAAGCGAATTTTAGCTTTTAGGGATTTTAAACATTTTTGAGATATTCAAATGTAATTTAATGCACAGGGGTATTTAGATATTGTGCTGATTTGTCTGAGTCATACAGATCGGACAACAATAACATATGTATGTATATCTTCCAAGCAACCGATTATTCAGTTTTTTAATTGCCCGATATGCTACCTGCGCACCATTATGCAGAATTATCCTCTAATATATACTTAAAAAAGATAACGAAAGTACAAAAAAAAATCGGACAACTATAACATACATATATCTCCCACACAACCGATATCTCTAGTGTACGTAGAGAGTTTAGAGGAATTAAATTGGTACTTTCTATTTTTATGACACTTCATTTTATGCAAAGTACCGTAATGAATACCTAGTAATGCTAATTTAATGTAATTACTTTTTTTCCTTGATACCTCCAGTACTTCCCAATACTTTGATAAGTACTGCTTAATTTAATACTATATAGTATAATAGTTATGAGAAAGTCGTTAATTTAAATTTAAATAATTATAATTTACATATTTTCTAATATATTTGCATTTTTATTTACATTTAGATGGTAATCCCGTCACCGGTGAGGGTTACAAGCCCAGCAATTCTTTCAACAATGCGGTGCCCACCCTGAATGGTGCCAATCAGGTCATCAATAAGAATCGCATTCCACCAGGTGGATTCTCCTCAGGCCTCTGGTAAATCAAGTTTTTATCGCCTGTGTATTGTTCGTTCCGTGTTTGGGGAAAAATCAACAACAGAGAAGCGAGGGTCTGAGATGAAGTGATGAAACCGAAAAAAGATAATAAAAGAGCAAATATATTACACACACACACAACCAACACAAAAATAAAAAATCATAAAAATAACTAACTGATCATCAGCAAATCACATAATGATAACAACAGCCGTTGAAGGAATAAAATGTCCTTCACTTTTTTTTTAAAGCAAGAATGAAATGAATGTATGGATGGGTGGAGAGTTGCGGTGGATATTCATATATTACTAACCGAGTAGGGAGAAAACATTTTAAGAGCAAAAATTTACATATAATAAAAGTAGTTTGAAGACGATAAAGAATTGAAGAGAATGCAAAATAACTAGTATTTAAGCTAATCAAGCAGTAAATAAAAAAAAATATACATGCATACACACTATTACACACACACAACAAGTGTTATACAGCGAAAAGTAGTAATACAAACATAATTTATTTGAAAATTCGTGGTCCCAAAACCTGCTACGAAAGAAACTGGCTGGCTGTCAATTGACGATTCGAACATGAAATGCAAACAAAATAAAGCAGCAACAACAAATCAATACAAATTACATGCAAATGATTATGAAGTAAAATTAACAGCAATATTTGAGCAAAATTGCATAGATGTGGTTAATACGGACAGCAATTACACTACAAGTAACAAATGTGCATAGCAAAATTGAGATTTATGCACTCGAGCATAAAATCTATAATTTTCCAAAACTAAAAAGCGAGAAAACATACAAACCTGCATGGCATTTGGCAATTTTCGTACGAACAACCGCACAACCAACACCACCACCACCCCCACTATCAGCAAAGTCAGCATTATCATCAAATTGCAATTATAAATTCAAGCTTTTGAAATTATTCGAAGCTTTTGCAATTCACCATTATCATGTCGCATACATTTCCATTTGCATCACCTGAATACACACACACAACCTTAGCGTGTACGAAAAGTGCTCAACAACGAACTGCAGCTCTTACCAACAACTCAACGAACTTAAAAAACGACGACGTCGGCTTAGACGATTAACAGATGTTGCTTTAGAAATTAGAAACAAAAAACCTAAAAACCCCCAAAAACATAAATATTTGCTCAATCAAAGCTGCAGTTTGTCCGTCGAAAAACATATAAAAATTACAACAACAACAACAGTTCAAACGCATACGTCTCTTAGCAGTATCTTAAAAATACGATTTTAGCGCGCCAGCACAACACTTGGCGCGTAGATTTTGTAATTTCCAGCCGAAGTGTATCGCCCTTCTAAATATCTACCAAAAAGAAAGTGCGAAAGGCACAAAACCAAACATAACCAAATCCACCCGCATCCAACATCATTCACAACAATATTGATGAACTGAAGAATAATAAGCTAGAACAACAACAATGAATTATAAAATATTAATCACTACATCGTAATTAAAAAAACAAACAAAAAATCGTAAAAAAAAACAAAATGATGTAATAAAACATCATTCATACCATCACACATACATACATGCATTCATATAACCACTAGCATTCATTTCTACGATACTTGAAATCACACATACATACATAATTAATTAAACATTAAAATGCCTATAATTTGCATTCATTTATTTTAAATCATAATTATAATTATGTTCTCCTAATATATATATTTTATATCTATATAAACGATACATCTACATATAAACAAACAAAATTTAAAAGAAAAATATATACATATTACAATGTACGCTAGTATAACTTGTAACGATTTCTTATTTTGTCGAAACTCTAAAATTGCATTTCTTTAATACATATAGTTTTTTCAAAATTATTTATACTACGCAAATTTTTTAAAGCATGTTAAAATATACAGTTAGATACTCTTTTCAACACATCTTCAAACAAACATACATATATACACATATAGTTGTATAACTAATTGTAATAAATTAATAATGAAATGAGTTAAAAATAACATACCATTTATAAACATTAAACATACGTATAATATACACACATACACATACACACGAAAATTACATTAAAACAAAACGCATTTGTAAAAAATTGTAAACAAAATTTGTTTAATAAATTTCGTATATTGAAAAATTCACTTAAAATAAAACCATTTGTTGTTGTTAATAATGAGATTAATGAGGTAAGTTATGCTGCAACATAAATTCACCGATATTTTGCAGCTAATTGATTGAAAATATGGTATATTCGAAAAATTCAGAAAATTGATAATTAAATTTAACGAGTAGGGAAGGCCTAAGATCGGGTGTAGCCGAATATTTCATACTCTTGCAGCATGCAAGAATCATAGCCGTGGAAATACGTGCAGGTGTTGGCAAACTTCTTATTAAAAACGTTGCGAAAATATTCAACATGAATGAATTGCAATTTAATTTGTCCAATTCAATTTAATTTGTTTAATAACTATATTTTACTTCCCGCCAGCGAAAATTTTATTCAAATCACCCTCAAATCCGATATTTGTTATATAAACTCAACAGAAGAGGCTAAATTTAATATTATCAATTGAGCTGCAAAACAATATTATGCTATTGACCATACTATATATACGGTATGGGCACAACCGAAAGTTTGAAAATCTATATAGGAAATAGGTGTATTATGGACTCGTTTTGATCAGCTTTCGGCATTATTATGTACTATTAATAGACCCAGATGCTCTCCGAGCTTCATTAAGGTATCTCACATACCGTCAACAACATACAAGGAGTAAAGTCGACCGGATGTTGAAAGACGCATCGTTAAAATAAAAACAATAATTAAGATAACTAAATTATAAAGTCAGCCGGAAGTTCGAAAATTATTCTATTATGTACATACATATATGTGGGCTAAGGGAAATATTGACCCAATTCAATAAATTTTTAACATACAGACATACTATTATCACACATTGAATGATATTTTTGGCAAAAAGTCAGCATTTACAGGATTTTGAAGCTTGAATAGTTTTCGTTCGATTTGGACAGTTTTTAGTCATAAGGTGGAGCATCTCAAAGGCGCAATATGTGCAAAGCTTTATCCAAATATATTTATTGATACAACTTCAATGGTTTGGGAGATATACAGTGGTCCGATTATGACCATATACGAATATATAGTATATATATGTCAATTTTTACTCAAGCTACAACTTGGACGGACAGACGGACATCCGAATTTGAACTTGACTTGTCATTCTGATCATTTATATATATAACTTTATATCTAACTCGATTAGTTTAAGATGATACAAACAACATTTAACAACAGTTAGGTGAACGAAACAAGTATATTCTGTAGCAACATGCTGCAAGAGTATAAAAAATTAAACTTGTCACAAAAAAAACCGGCGTATTGTAAATGGGGAGAATCGGACCACTGCCACACTTTCAAAATGCAATTCGAAAATATTTGATGTTACAACTCCCCATATTAAGATACAAATTTGGCGCAATAGTTGGCGATAAAGCGCGTAGTTATTTTTTACAATTCACTATCTGATTTTTCTGAAACTAAAACGCATTGGTTCAATGGATTGATGATTGAAGTCGTTTGTGAAAATCATTCATGGATCAAAATTAAAAACTAAAACTAATCGTAAATCAAATTCTCCATTTTAAAGCTATTTCTTCTGCAAATCAGTTTATATATATATAAGGTTTCCATTTTTAAATGCAAAATCCATTATACTGTTGTAGTGACTGATCAAATAATTTCAACAAAATTTGGTGCGTAACATTACCCAACATTCTTATGTTCTTCTTCTTCTTGATTTCCTCTGCTTCCCCCGGCGGGAATGGACCAGCTGCGTCGAATCTCAATCTTTCGATATTAAAAATGTTCGTTCCCATATTAAGTACAAATCAGTAATTGCCATTGGCTAACGCGCATGGACCATAAATTTTCGCATTTTCTCTCGAAAACTCGCAACGTCGACCAATCTATCCGTTGTTGACATCTCAATAAAAACTAAATATAGCATTAAATTATCGAGCTCTTATTTATGGGTTTTGTTCGTCGAGAGAGGACTTAATGCCTACTCAGTCCAGTTAGAGTTATTTTTTATGGATTTCTAGGCTTCTCCTTGGTGGTGTTTAAGCTGGTTCCACGGCGTCTTTCCTTATGCGCTACAACTTCAAAGTTATGACTGTCATTTGCCAAATCGCTAAAATGTTTGATGACATTAGGATGATTTTTCGCAAACTTTTTTTGCAACAGTCATAACCGATTCTCTTTTCTTAAAATCCCAAATTTTTTTCTTGTCCAGCCAGAATACGGGATTTGAGTGATTGATGATATCTTTTGTTTTAACATCGAGAACGCCAGCTTACTGAAAAAGTGACGAACGTCAAGTGAATATGTCATTTATTTTTCGGATTAGGTATAACGGCTCGGTATCTAACATTTTTCTGACATTAAAAATACCAAACAACATGTGCAATAAATGCAGCTCCTTTTCGTGCTATCGAAAGCAGCGACGACCAGATTTTTGTCGATTCTTCAGGAGATTTATTTTATGAATATTTTAGTAAGTTAATTTGTTTTGAATTTTTAGCCTAATAAAAGCAGAATAAACGATAAGGTCAAATCAATAAAACATCGTAATGCCTATGCATGATTTTATCTTTCACACAATAGGCAGAACCTTGTCCGAATGCTTTATTTTGAGAGGCTAATCCACGGAGTTGGGGCAGAAGTCAGGTCCTTTTTCATTGAAGGCATAGCACCTTAAATTCGAAAGCTTTTGATTAAGAGGTGTTGTCGATGCTCCACGTTGGTCCGATTTGACCATATACCGAATATATGTTTGAATAGCTCGGCCGGCAATTGTCGGACACACCATCCGAATTTGTTGACCATCAGGCGGGCAATTGCTATTCGAACTTCTATCAACTCGGGTAATGATGATACGTCAGGGTGAACCAAACGTATCGATTGGGTTGTCAAAAAGTCTTGGGTTCTTTTCCTGGTGTTGGCATAGCATACTTAAATTCAATCGTTCAGCAAAAAAGTGTTCCCTCCATATTTTACAAAGAAGTGCTGCATGGGCAACACTATCATTTGGGGGTTCTTTTAAGTCAAATTATAGCGTCGCAAACATGGAAAAAGTTCAAGGCGGGCATATTTTATTACTACTACGATAAAGGCAACGTCTGTCCATCGCCAGCGATTATCAAGGTTCTCGACCCTGATACATTTCCATTTGCCATTCAGCAGGCAAAGATGTGTTTCAACGTTTTTCAACTCTGGGCATCAGTGACTCGATCATGGGCACGCCCGAAGTGGTCGAAACCTCGTAAAATCGTTGCGAGAGACCGAGCATAGTCGCAGCCTATCAAGTTTTCTCTCCAAGAGCTGGGCAAGAGTCTCGTCAAAAATGCATTTCTTCAACTTTCAATAAAAAAAGTTCAATAAAAATACGTTTCAAGAGCTGTTTTTGACAACCCATTATATAGAACATGCTGTCCCAGTGTTCTAAACTTGTTGAAAAAACCGGCGTATTGAAATGCAGTTATTCGAAAAATAAGAAAATGTCCAACTATCCCTGATACAAATCAGAGCTTCTGAACGAGGGGCGTCAGAAGCTTCCTTGAAAAGTGAGCGCGCGTAGAAAATCGGCGACAATAGATTTAACATGCGCATATCTTAACCACTCGAACTAATCACTTGTTTTGGTGGCGCGGTTACCTCATCCGACAGTTTGAAATCGGATGATAATACCTCATATAAAGAGCGATAAGTGACTAAATATATACGGTAGAAGATGAAGCAAAATCCTATATGTCTATCACAACATGATTCTTATGTTATGTTATGAAAAAAAAAACTTCCATCTGATTATTTGACTTGGACAGTGTATAATTCAAGAGTCAATGACGTTATCGAAATAAAACTTTGCATACAACATGAATTTAAAGTATGTGATCTCAAACTTTTCAACTCCCCAGTTACTGAATGTGAGTACCCCAGTGGCCATGCCTAATTTGTTCTGTAAAAAATAGTAATCAATTTGCAAATGCAAAATATTTCCCAAATAAATGTTTAGAAACTTTATTTATCGATGTCCGTTGATTCAGATGGTTTCACTTCATTACAATTATTCACTTTTGTCTGAGAATCTTTAATAACTTTACTTTCTTCCACGGGTGATTCCAATTCAACAGTAACAGGACCATCATTTTGAATGTGAACTTGCATGTAAGCACCAAATTTACCATCTGCAATTGGTAAAAATAATTGTCTTATTTACATATATACATAAGTACAAACTAAAGCGCACAAACCTTTAACTTTCGCCCCATCATAATCCTTACCCAAACGTTTAAGAAATGAGTTATATAACTTTTGGGCCGCATCACCTTGCATAGCTAAATGGAAATCAGGTTTATTTCCTTTAAGCCGATGATAGAGTGTAAATTGCGAAACACACAATATTTCTAATTGTTCATCTTTGACGCTTTTCTGCCAACGTTTACCCGCCGTGTCTTCGAATAAACGTAAAGCAAGCAGTTTGCGTGAACTATAATTATCAAGTTTTATTAAATAAATTTAAACGGTACAGAACAGACTTACATATATTCCACATCCTTTTCTGTGTCTGAATGTGTTATACCTACGAGCACGCAAAGACCACGTCCAATGGAACTAATAAGCTCGTCGCCAACTGAAATGCTGTATCATTTGGAAGCCATTATAATATATTACATATATACCATTATGTGTACCAGTAACTTTTGCGGCAGAAACCCTTTGTATTATCGCCTTCATTAATAATCTGTTTTTTTAATAACAAAAAATTTATAAAATTCAAATGCTCCGGAATTGAATGCACGTCCAACAGCTGATATTTGCTTACACCAAAGCAGCTGATTCTAATTAATTTTCATGTCATATGTACAGTGCGAAGTAGGAATGACGTTTCTACCATTGTTAAGTGCTAGTTACAGGAACAGCATAAATCTATATCCGGTAGAAAATTTATATATGTCAACTAAAATACTTATTTAATTTGCTTAATAATGCATAAGTTGATAATTAATATACATGTATTAGCTTCTTGAGATAGCGACATTATTGGCATACAACTTTTCATGCATTTTTTTCATTGGAATGGGAAGTTGTTGGGGTTCAGTGTGCTTGTTCAAATCTAAAGGCATAATTATAAATAAACTGTTTTCCTTTAATGCCGGCTACTTGGCGAACAAATACAACCACTTAGTTCATTCCTAAAAACTTTTCATAAATATGCCAACTATTGGCATATGCCGCTGCAATAAAAACCACTAATAATATATAAAATTCTCGTAAATAAATATGTTTCTACAACAACAACGTCTGTATCGTAAGTAAATACATTTAAACGTTCGCAAAATTTCAACATTTTTAATCTTTTCGAAATAATTTCTATTTGTTTGCAAATATTTTATAGATGCATACACGTGAATTAACGGTAGGTGGTCAAAATTGGTAATAAAAATGTTTATTGAACTATAAAATAATAAAAGTTCCATTAAGAATATCGTTCACTTATAATCTAATCACCGTTTTATATTTTCGGATTTATAAAGATTATTGTACTAATCTAAATTAGATTAAGAAATGCGCACAATGTTGCATATTGTGAGTTGCATAGCGGAATTTATGACCAAGCTTTTGTTTGCTATTTCAGTCTTGTCAAGTTTTTTTTTTTATAATAGCTTAATTTAAGTTAATGTCATATTTGCAATCACCAGGGGGTCCACTACCAAATATAGGTTCTCCCTCACCGCTACCACCAATTATCTTTAAAATATCAGCTAGAGTGTATTGACCAATAAAAGTATTAATGCGCTATAAATGAAAATGGAACGTTATCGTTAAAGGCATATACCCTTATCAATTCATATACTAATATACATATGTAATATAATAATATATATATTATATACATATATACATATGTATGTAAATATTACCTCTTGTATATATTGCTCTGAAAAGTCCTTTTCATCAATCCAAAGATCCCCCAATAGTTCCAAGCCTAGTTCGTTGACTAAAGCATGAAAAAAATCATTTATTCGTTCCTCCTCGAGCAAATTTTCGAAGTCCATATATATTTCACCTACTGTGACCTACGCAGCAATTTTTTAATATGTGCATATAAAGAATGAAACAATTATAAAAATATTAAATTAAAATATAAAACAATTTACCGTAATACTCAAATTTCTTATGCTAAGGAATTTTCCGATGCCCAAATTAAATGATATTTGCAGGTTTAAGTGTCTTATATGTGCTCTAGTAATAAAAAGAAATCAAAGTTATGTAAACCTTACAATTAAAATATTATATCTACTTACTGTGCATTACCATCACCGCTCAAATTCAATATATAGGCCAAAGATCCTTTGGCAGTGTAAATGGATTTAAACTCTGTCATTGGTAAAGTGATATCAATTATTGATTTTCTTATTGTAGAAATACGTAAGTCTATATCAAAATCAGATAATCCTGTCAGGTTGAAATCAGTGACAGAGCCTGTGAAACTGCAATTATTTTGTATGAGCAAATCAGTAAAGTATAATAGTATAAAATTCACAAACAATGTTCTTACTCTACTAAGTATTTGTTATTAATTTCTGTTTCCACATGGTGGATTTGAAAAGGATCCAAGGCTGGCAATCCTAACTGTGGAATAGGATGACACATGCGAACACGTAATTGTTCCAAAAAGTTCAAAATAGTATCTTCATACAAACACTCAGCCTTCCGAATGGTTTGCAACAATACAGCAATTGCCAATAATTTAACCTGGCTTAAACGACTAGCAGGCGTTTTTGAGAATCTCATTTTGATTGTTAGTATAGAATATGTTTTTTTTATAAAGTTTACTGAATCCTTCTTGCAGCTAACGTCTTACCGCCTGCAATAACTAAATCGCTACTGATCATCACAAACTTCAGTATATGTATTGAAGTTATTTCGAAAACTCATATAAAATACATTATCAAATTTATGTAAATACAAACAAAAACATACCTCTGAGATAAGCCGACTTTATCAATAGAGTTGAATTTTTCTCTACCGCTCTTTATTAACAATATGTATTTAATTAAATTAGTTCTGTACTAGTTCACAAGTAACTGATTTTAAACTGTACCAAGTCTCCCACTCCCTTCTCCATTCTTCCTACAAAAGCAGCTATTTATGTATTTGACAAAAAAACAACGTTAAATTTGGCTATAATACCCTTCATAGGCGCATTATAAGGGCGCACTATAAGGGTATAAAATACATGCTATTATAGTCCGACTTTATCAAGATGTTCGGAGATTGTGGAGATGGCTGCCGAATTTCTTTCTGTTCTGTTGTTCCGACAAATGTGAAAAGCGTGAAAAGTTGAGGAAAGAATGCACCTAAGTATATAAAGACGGACATTAATAAATCGACTCAGCCCGACTCGCTGATCATTTATATATGTATATTACTTAACAGTATCTCCAATGCTTCCTTTTGTGTGTTACAAAATAGTGGGGAGCTTAATATATGTACCCTGTTTAGAAAATAATTAAGGTTAAGCTCTAATAGCAACGTGATGAACCACAGAGATTTCTCTATTAGATCTAATATTAAACACCGTAAATATTTTGTTTGTTCTTACAATATATGCAAAATATAACTAACGGAATAAGAGCTCATTATATATTATATTTTGTAAACAAAGTTTAAATAACTAAAACAATTCGAATTCGAATACATTAAACTTCACTTGGTGGCTCCCTCAAATGCTCAGGAATTTCTTGTAGTTCAGTTTTAGTTGCATTTAAAGCAACACCTTCAGGTAAATTGCGTTCAATGTACTCGAGAAAAGTATCTAATGTTGAACCCGTCATTTTGTGAAAATTCATGTAACGGAAGTAGGTGCGCACTTCATATTGTACACGATGTTTCTTATAAATGTGCACTGATTTTAGTAGAGTCAAACGATCGTGATGTGCCTTACGCTCAGCCCAACTGAAAATATTGGCAAGTAAAAAAGAAAATATATGAAGTAAAATTGCATGTTACTATGCGCACCTTTTGCCTACTTCAATATTTAAGTGGTTCGCCGCCGTCGTTGCAAACCAGGCATAACTTTTGAGCACTGCTGGATCAACTCCACGTAACTCAATTTCTAATTTACTAAATAGTTTATCTTTCTCGACGGCAACTTCATTAATAGCAGGAGTTGTACTATTTTCAACGGGCTCCGCACTGCTGCCAGCGGTTTCTGTGCTATACAGCACCGATGTAATACGAGGCAGTGATAAGCCAACAGAGACACGCTCCAATAACAAACTGCGTACCGCCTGTAAGGGTTGAAAAGCTATTATTTATTATTTTATTTTAATTATTTTTATATGTTCACCGATATCATGATTCCAAAATATTTTAGTTTGTTTTGGAAAGAGCGGAAGAGGTTATGTAAGCCAATCAGCTGGGAATATTTTATTTTTTTATATTTTGGGTTAGCACTTGCTTGTTCATAAATACTTGTTCACACTTCGCTATTATTTTAAGTAAAGCATTTACCTTTAAACTAAACTATCAAAATTTTATATCTGACGTAACATGTATTTAGTGGTTAGGACAAAAACAAAATAGATTTAGAATATTTAAATAATTTTTTATGCCGACAAAATCAAAAAATGTTCAATGTTAGAAAAACCGAATTGAACAAATTAAAACAAAAATTAGACCGTAATTTTACTGTTTACCATTTAAAAAATAATAACAATTTATTAATAAAAAATAAATTTCATTCGGGGTAAATTTATTTAATCATCTACATAAGAAGTTGGCAACTACTGCTTTAGTGCACACCCGTGTTCGCAGCACGTGCAATTGTTTTGTTTTTGAATACTACGATGGATCAAGGTAGCTACAATTTAAAGATGTTTATACACAAATATTTAAAATATTAGACCAATGTTACATTTACACTTTCAAATTAGATATGCCTGAGCTTGTTGATGAGGAGCACAAAAATGTTTGTACCAATGGAGATAGTTGTAGCGATGATGACGATTTCAGCGAAGCTGATATGGAGATGGAAGCAGTCCACTGTTTATTTTGTGAACAGCAATTAAATTGTGTAGAAATAGGCTTGGAACATTTAAAGAAAGATCACGGCATTGATTTCCAAAAATTAAAAAGTAAATTCCATATGGATCAGTATGCGTTTATTAAGTTGATAAACTGTATACGTTGCGAGAATGTACCGGCAAAACAAATTCTAGCAGCCGATATAGCATTTTGGAATGATGAAAAATATTTAAAACCTCAAGAGTACGAAGCTTGGCTAAGTTATGGTAATTATTAATAATACATTATATTGCTTAATATATACATATATATACTATATATATAGTACTAAAATGTATATTTCACCTCTAAAGATTATGATGACATGCCTGAGGTGTCTGTGATAGGTAACGAGAGCGCTACCGCAAACGAAAAAAAATTATTATCTACAATAAAATCTTTACAAGAAAAGGTTAAAGAACAAGATATTTTGCTCGAACAAGCAAGAGAGGACATGGCAAAAATGCGTGTAAGTTTTCAACGACTACTGGATAAGGAAACAGCACCAACAACGAATGAGCGAATTAGAAAATTAAAATCACCCAATTCAGTTGCAGGCGTTTCATTGGAAGCTGATAGCAGTTATTTCAGTAGCTACGCACATTTCGGCATACACCATGAAATGTTGTCCGTAAGTGAAAAAAGTGCCTGTTCTTAATTAGCTTTTATTGACGAATTCTTATATTTGAAGGATGTAGTTCGCACGACAAGTTATCGCGATGCATTATTATTGAATAAAGAATTTGTTAATGGCAAGGATGTGCTTGATGTTGGCTGCGGCACCTCAGTACTCTCCATTTTCGCATCGCAGGCCGGAGCAAAATGTGTCGTTGGTATAGATAACTCCGATATTATATATAGTGCAATGGATATTGTGAAGTAAGACATTTGCTTAAGATCCCTATTACAACATACTTATATGTATCTCATTTATTTCCTTTAGGCGAAATAATATTAACAACGTTACATTGGTTAAGGGACGCTTGGAGGACACAAATCTACCACAGGAAAAATTCGACATTATAATATCAGAGTGGATGGGATATTTCCTGCTATTTGAAGGAATGTTGGACAGTGTAATTTATGCGCGTGATACACACCTAAAACCGGGAGGTATACTGCTTCCAAATCGTTGTACAATGAGCATTGCTGGCTATGGCAGTGAGTCGCTCTACAAAGATCACGTGACATATTGGGACGATGTGTACGGTCTAAATATGTCAAATATGCGCAAAGAGGTACTACATGAACCACTCATCGATGTGGTGGATGCCCAACATATTCTCACTGAACCAAATATGGTAGCTGACTTGAATCTACTGAAAGTCGATTTGAATTATTCAAACTTCACCTATTCGTTCAATCTCAAATGTATCAAGAGTGGCGAATTATCTGCGTTTGTGGGCTACTTTGACACCTATTTCGACCTTCCGGTGCCGGTGATGTTTAGCACCTCAGCGGAAAGTAAACCCACGCATTGGAAACAAGTTGTATTCTTTCTAGAGAAAACGCAAAAAATAGCAGTTGGAGATATTGTCAAAGGCAACATTGTGTGTCGCCGAAGTCGGAATAGCGCTCGTTCACTGGACATAACAATTGAAGCATTTGGAAATAAATGCACTTACTATTTAGATTAATCTCTTAAGCAAGAATGTTGAAAACATCTGTATATTTCCAATTAAAAAAAAAAATAAATTTTGAATGACATCTGAAATCCCCAACCTCCATTTAATTTTCGTAACCCACTCAAGAAAGCTTGACTCTTCCAAGACGGAGATGAACTAAATCGCTTGGGTGAAACATGAGAACTTTTGGCAAATTATTGAAAAAATAACGTTTTACTCTATGCATTAGTAAGATAGTAGTTTTCTTTATTTGGACAACCTGTGCCCATGCATATATATGTACGTGCGTATATTTGAGACAATGCGCGCTCACCGTCTAACTTGTTAGTTACAATAGATGAGCGTTGCATACTAATACAGAACAAATAAATTACTAAAACTGCATACATATTATTTATAAACAGAAAATAATTATAAAAGAAAATATATGTATATAATTTTTCCCACACGTATGGATATTGACATAGGTAGTATTTCAAAACAGTAGTTAAAAAAACTTGTATATAATTTATAAAAACACGATAATTAGAATCAGTTATGCGGTGGCTGTTTCCAATTCAGATGCTGGTATTTCGGGCTCCTCGTCATTATAAACGTTTTCTGCCATTTGCCATACTTGCATTATGTTGTCCTCCGAAACCGAACAAATTATCCACGGTTCGTTTGGATTCCACGAAAAGTCCGATATTTTAGCGGTATGACCGCCATGAATGAATAATAGCTCTGGTGGTCCATCTTCGGCGTCTTCTGCGCTCTGTTCTTCACCAATTTTCGATAGATCCCATACATGTAGTCGACGATCCGTACCAGACGAAGCCAAAATTGTTTCATTATGCGGTGACCACTGTACTTGGAAAATTTCGTCCTTATGCGACTCGAAGGAATGTAGTTTCAATTTGAGATTGCGTAAGTCCCATAATGCCACTGTTTTGTCAGCAGAACCGGTTGCCAGAATAAATTCAGAATAGGGATTAAAACTCAAACAATTTACTTCAGCCGTGTGGGCATCCACCGTGTGCGATGGTTTTGATGTATTATTATTACGCGTGTCCCAGATCATAAGTTTCTGATCATCAGCAACAGAACCAAAAAGTGATTCATGCAACAAATGCCAGGCAACGTCTTCCACGACTGCTGTGTGACCGGTGAAAATATTTTTTGCATCAATAACCCGATGCTCCTTAGGTGTGGCGTTTATATCCCAAAGGCAGATGGTATGATCGTCAGACGCAGACAGTAAATAGCCTACAAAAAAAAAACATCTTAATTAGAAGCGCAACAAATATTGTATTTCTTACTAACCATTTAAATTTGGATTCCATGATAGTCCGTAACCCTCCTTTTGATGTCCCCGCAATCGCAAATCAGGATGACATTCTCCGGATGGTTCGGGTTTGCTAGGATGTTTCGTATAATCAAAGACAAGCACATCGCTTGATGGTGTTTTCGTTGCAATAACACATGCATTTTGTGGCATATAACGTGCACGATTTACTTCACCCTCATGATTGATTTTAATTTCGATTTCTATCTTCCCACAAACGGATCCGAAGCCTCCGAACTCGCCTTTTTCATTATCATAATGTGAGCCATCGAATTGAGCATCTTCACTGGGTAATTGAACGCTTGCAATGAGAAGGTGATTTTGTTCATCCGAAGTATGGGTGCCCAAAATCAGACGATGTACAGAATAATCTTTTCCCTCCTGTTTAGTTACATCCGGCAGCCACTGTGCAGTCAATGAAGGCCACTCCAATGCATGTGTCATCACCAAATCGTAAAGAAATGGTGTATTTTTCTTCCATATTTTATATTCCTCATTAATGACACGCTCTTCAACGGCATCATCGAAAGATTCAGCTATGAAAATATATATGATGTTTTTAATTTTATTTCCATACATCCAAAACAAATTTGCTTACCATTATCACTTCGGTCAACCATAGTTGGTAAATTATTCACGCCGCTAGCGTTGGCTCAAAGGCGCCAAAACAACAAAGCAACAGCGGCGAAAGCTACGATAGCAGCGACGCAGACAATTTTTAAGCAACTACTAGCAGTAATTATCAAATTACCAGAGAGAATCTGCAACTCTTTTAAATTATTTCTTAAATTATGCTACGCAGTAAATAATATAATTCTGTCGAAATATTTAATATATTTCGCAGATAAACGTTTGTATAAATTAAATACACCGGCAGCAAAATGAAAAGAATTATATAGAAGCCGAAGCACTTTTCAAGCGAACTTGGTTGCTTTTTAATGCGAAAAAGCGGTAGAGTTAGCGTTGCCAACTACATAAGTCACACATGGAAGTATATTGAGGCTGTATTCACACTATAGAAAGGCTGTAATAATTTAATGTTGTAATTTTAATAAAAAATTTATTTTGTATATACCATACTTTATTTAAATATTTCGTATACAAATTTTTATTTTTTCGTGGAGATGCTTAAAAGAATACATTTATTTGTCATGCGGATAAAATAATTTTTAAAATTAAAAAGATATTTAATTATTAGAGCTCAATGATAAATTATTTTCATATCGTTTACACACGATTATATTTTTAAGATTTCAAAATTCTAAACCATGTTATCCGAATGAAAGACGCAGCTGTTTTATTGCAATCGTAGTCTTGCAACGAATTTCCTACCGACCTCTGACTTTATTTCATTTTATTTTAACCCAACTTTACCAAAAAGTTGCCTTACTTGTTCAAATTCTCTCGAGGTATTAATGGTCTCATAAAATTAAATGTTGTTAATATATGTATTTTCCAGCACAAATAAATAAACTAACCATTAAAGACATTTTTACTTTGAAAGTGCATTCTTTTATTTACAGTTTTGTGAAGGTATTGACTTATGGGAAAATGCGAATTATACATATATAAAAATTTAACGGCCATTTGTTAATGTTTCCTTTGAAATAGTTATGGATTTCAAATTTATGTGTAAAAAAGAATGCATAATAATTAAGTCAGCTAATACATTTATGATACATAAACAAAAACATGTAGGTTATACAATATGCAGTGACATCGTACAAAATGTTGAAAATATGTACTGCTCCGAGTTCTTGTACTTCTTGGGTTTAAAGATATTTTTCTTTATATTCATGTAACATTTATTTCAAATATTTTAAAGTCAAAGTCAATATGTAAGTTCAAGTCGAGTCTTAGCTAATAATCTCTTATACTATTTCTAAATTTTCATATCATTAACATATGCATCCAACTCGGCATCTAATTCAGCTGCTGTCTTTTCAGGCCCCTTGGTGCGCCCTCCACGTTTTCCACCAACTGCGCCTTTGCGATTTGGGGGACCGCGTCGTGCTGCGTTATTACCTATAATGAAATTTTGATTAGAGCTGTTTAAGAATTTAACATCTCAAATTAATACCTCCACGTCTGGCAGGTGGGGCTGCTCCAGTTCTACGCTTAACCGGACTACCGCCCGTACCAGCAGCACCTCCGACACGACCAACTCTTGTCAGGGCAGAAACGTCCGATGTGGTCAATTGAATATTCATTGGTCGGCCATCCAAAGGTACACCATTATATTGTTTAATTGCCTTTAATGCGTCTGAGCGGCGTTCAAATACAACATCAGCGGTACCTATGAGTATAGTTTTGAAAGTTAATTATAATGTAAAAAACTTCAAAGATTTTAAATTTAATTTTACCTAAAGACCGTCCAGAGCGATCATAATGTACGGCTGCCTTCTTCAGCGGGCCGAATTCAGCAAATAACTCCTGAATATCCGAGTCCGATACACCATAATCCAAGTTGGAGACGAGTAGTTTCGCTACTTCAGTTGATCCTTTTAAAATACCACGTTTAGGCCCGTCGTACATGTCATGTTTCCAAGCGCTGTTTACATCGCCCTAGAGGAAGTAGGAGTAGTAGGTTGTGATGGATTTCTTTTTTTGATCAGTTGTTCTGGAGTTTGCGATCTAATCTATGGTTCGATTACGATCTCCGACAGCGTTGCTGCAGTTTTACAACTTTACTCGCAAATGCGTTTTTAGTTGTTTGGGACCACTGGTCACAAACGCCGACCGCTTACGGTGACTGTGACGGTCAGCAGTACACGGTGCGTTTTACGCGCCAACGCAAGAACGCGCGTAACTAACGAACGAATTGAGAATCGCTGACGCATCAGTCGATAGGTCAAATCAAATCAAAGTTAATAAGTTATTCAAATAAAATTAAACATAACCACTGCTAAGCAGTACAAGTAAACATTTATCGTTCAATTTAACTGGTTTAAGAGGTACATATAAAATAACAATACAGGACATGTTAATAGACGCAATGTTCTTTGAAGTAAAAGTCAAACTCCTGTCGCAGCTAGTGCTCACGACAGCCATAAAACTTCCTCGTATCTATTCATCCCTCTTTTCGATTTTTATTTTATACTCCTTCATCCAAAGTCGGTAGCTTTCAGCAAGTCCCGTTGTGTAGCCATTTTATGCACTCGTCTTCTTTTAATGTATATCGCGAAAAAGAAAAATTGCAATTGCAAATATATGCTGTAATTTAGTCATTCTGTCGGCCACATTATTTTTGGGATCAAATGACCAAACAAAAATAAATTCAGCAAAGAAAGCACATGACTCCACAAATGGTTTTTGCTGCCGAACGCTAATTTTATTCCCAAATTATGAAATCCCACGTATCGTTATCCATTTAATTCATATTCTTTACCCTTGCGAATTTCGCCTTTTGTATTCCACCTCCTCGACCACGTCCTTTTAACGTAGCTCCACCTGCGGGCCTACGACGTCCGTCAGTATTACCGCCGCCGCCGCGATTTGGTCTTCCACCGCCACGACGTGCTCCACTGGCACCACGTACGCCACCAGCTTTTGGCTTTTGACTTTTTATTATTTCGTCCAAACTCATATCAATTTTATCAACCATTTTGTCCGTTTAAGATGTATATTTTAAGAATAAGAAGCACTACAAAATTACTTAAGTTCTATTTATAAATTAAATTATCAAAAGTTATGAAATTATTTAATGTTTCGCGCACAAATTCCCGTTCTGAACTTCTGAACCTCACAAAGAATTTACGGGCGAACAGAAAATAAAATGGCGACGGCGAATGCGGTGTTACCAAGCTCACCGACAGGGATGATTCGGTGTTATTAACAGAGTTGTATTTTTGTGCTTATACTTAAACTTTTCAAGTAACCAAGTAAAAAGCTATATTAGTTAACATTTAAAATTTAATAATTTTTAACATATCTTCCATAAAATAAATCAGTACTTTCAAAAGATTATATTTGTAAAAATGTATTTTTAAGTTAATTTTAAGCTATGGAAGTTTCTTTTAACAATGGTTGGCAATAAACGTACAGTAAAATTGCAAAAACTATTATACTCTGTTATACTTATATACTAATGTCAGCTGTGTTATAACAGCCAGACGTAATTAGAAATTTTATAAACTACAAGTGAATCAAGTGAAGATATTAAATAAAGTGATAATGTTTATAGTAGCTATAACTGGAGGAATAGCTACTGGTAAAAGTACAGTAAGCCAAGTATTCCTAGATAATGGTATACCGGTGGTTGATGCTGACAGAATAGCCCGTGAAAGTGAGAACTTAAAAAAAGTTTTAGAACATTAGTAACAATTAACATTAATTAATTTTAATGAACGTTTTTTGCAACTTAATTTACAGTCGTTCAACCTGGGACAACATGTTGGCATAAGATACGACAAGTATTCGGAGATGAGATTATTCTACCAACTAAACAAATCAATCGTGAGGCTTTGGGCAAGGCAATTTTTAATAACAAAGAGTTACGCGGAAAACTGAATCAAATTACACATCCGGTAATACATCGAACCATATTCCTACAAGTTTTCAAACATTTCATGAGTGGTCGCTCGTGGATTGTGCTCGATTTACCCTTGCTTTTCGAAACAGGCATACTTATGGAATTCATTTATAAAATTGTTACCGTGTCATGGTAAATACAAAGCATTCAATCTGTACATACTATATATTCACTAAGTATGATTTAATATTTTTAGTGAGCCTGAGATCCAATTAAGCCGACTTATGCAAAGGAACGAATATTCATTTGAAGATGCTAAAAAGCGTATTGACTCGCAAATGCCATTAGAGAAGAAATGTGAACAGTCCCATTTCGTAATTGATAATTCGGGTAGTATTGAAGCAACCCGGGAAGCAGCTTTGCGTATACTGCAGCTAATGAATGACTCGAAGCATCATTGGCGTAATCGTGTGACACTTTTGGGTATAGTGTTGGGACTCGGATTAGTGATATATTATTTGAATAGAATTTTTAATTTCTTCTAGGCTTGTTCTTTAATAAAGTGCACTCCAAAAAAAGCATAAGTAATAACTATATACATATACGCTTAAAAACTATGCTGACCTATCGCTCTTAATTAAGCTTGGTAGCGACAAATACAACTAAAGCTATTTATTAATTAATTAATAGTCTTGCATATGATATAAAATTTTAATAAAAAATTCCGCTTTCACATCGTTAGTATATTATATTCCGTTATTACAGTATATAAAATTTCGATTTGTCATTAGTTTGTATTAATTTAGAGTTGACGAAATAGTGGTTTGAAAATTGTCTCCGCAATCGCAAACCAAAATTTATATAAAAAACCTTAGTTTTAATATATTCAGTTTACTGGTGTCATAATATTCTCTTAGTTTAAAAAATATTAAGTTATACTCGCATTTCGTGATTTAGAGTGTGTACTCATGTTATTATTTCACCAAAAATTAAATACTAGACACATTTATGTAGTCATTACACACAATTTGCATAATAAATAATATACAAAAACAAACATATGTATGTATGTATGTACACAAGCACAAGTATAAAAATATGTACATGTTTTATTGTTCCTTATTATAATATTAATATGGGTGACAAAGAGGTATATCACAAAGTTGTGACTTAGTGAGTATTTGATAATTTTTAGCAATATTGATTTTTTTATAAGTTTCGTTTTTTGTTATCAAAAAATGGTAAAAACTATTGGAGTAATCAATCCCCACAGTATGATCCTTAGACAGTTTTAAGTCGATCGAGAGCCTAGAACTATTTTTTAAATGAGGCGTAAGAATTTTAAATTGCTTTCGAATTATTTTTTGTCTTAAGTGATTGCATAATTTCTCAAGAATATTGTGTCTCTAACTTTCAAATCGATACTAATAAAATTGATAAAGTTATAGCTATTTTATTTAGCATCAGATTACAAAACTTTGAAGCGTTTTCTCCTAAACTCACGTTTTCAAAGTTGTTGCACTGAGTGGTTTGAAATTTGAACACACTATTTGAACACATTCTACATAGTTTTTTGGCAAAAAATCGCGTTTTTTTTTATCTTTAATCTTTGTTTTATATTATTTAAATTGTATATAAATTGAAGATATGCTTTCAAATGTCTAGACAATCTATTAGTCAAAATCATATCAAATGCGAAACCGTCTAGAAGGCAAAAGCGACCCATATCGATAGGTAGACCACAGACACACATTTTTTTCATTTTATATGCCCGCTTCAACAACTTACCTATATAAGTACCATACGTACGTATTTACTACAGACAAATTGGTACGACTAAGTTTGTGAATAACTTATTTACATAAATAAATTAAAATAAAAGTTGATAACAGTATACATATACATATATATGCATACAAAAATATTTTGCTGCTATCAACAACTTTTGTTTTGTTTAACATTGACATTTTTTCTAGAAACTCGAATTATATTAATAAATATGTATTATATAAATATGTTATGTACATGTAGTTTATGAGCTGTTCTATATTGTATATACAAGGTTAGTTGGCGGTGTCATAGTACATTATACATATGTGGCTTCGCATAAGTAGACACATTAGGTTAAATTGTAAGTGGGAATGACTAGTATATACATATGTATGTAAGTATCAAGTTCTTGTATGTAAAAATTATTTATTTGACAAGGTCTCTTCACAAAATTGTCCAAGGCAATGGTACAATCTTCCAAAAAATTGTTCAGATCGGACCACTATAGCGTATAGCTGTCATACATATAAACTGACCGATTAAAATCAAGTTCTTGTAAGAAAAACTTGAACCTGTGAAGGGTAGTTATGATAGCTTCAGTGAAGCCGAAGTTTCTTCTTTTCGCAATTTGGCGCCAATTCGAGATACCAAGTGTGGCCAAGTCCTTTTCCACCTTATCTCTGCAATGGAGTAGAGGTCTTCCTCTACGACGAATGCTTTCAGAGCTGGAGCGTTTTCATACCTACACAGAAGATGTGAAACCAGTTTTTCAAGGGTATTCCTATAAATTCGCGATATATTTTTGTGTTGTTATAGCGGCAGAATTTTGCCGAGTTGACAGTCCTTGGCCGAATGAAAATCCGGGTCCGTTCCGGTTACGTAACCCTGACAGTCGTGAGAATTGGCAATATATTTCTCAACAGCGATGCTTTATATCTTTAGTAAGTAAGTATTCAAGATTAGGTTATGTGGCTCAATAATTCGGCATAGTAGAACCCCTGTGACTGTTTTGCCTTTCTCCACATAGTTGATGTATTATAGGTCAAACTAGTAAATTCGACTCTTTCAGAAATGTCCTCGAATTACGATAGTGGTGTCCAATTGTAGTTAGGGTAAATATTTATTGAACCGTACTCATAACTCTATTTAAATATGTAAATATATATTTATAAGAGTATAATATATGTATTTATATATGTAAAGGTTATTGCCAGTTACATAATAGTTATATGTGGGTGTGATCCTATATACATATAATACATATGTATGTATGTATGTATGTATGTCTGTATCAAATATCTGTATGTAATGTGTGATTTACAATCACTTACAAAGGGAAGGAATTAAATTTAAATTATTTCTATAAATAATAAGGTGCGCCTATGGAACTACATTTTACGGTTCACCACAGTTACTGTCGGTTGTAGAACGAAAAATAAAAACAAGAAAAAACGTCGACTGCACCGAAGCTAATATACCCTTCCCAGGTGCATTTCTTTTAGTTACTATGTGTTCAGTTTGTATGTAAGCTATATGGTATAGTAATCTGAACTGAACAATTTTTGCGGAGATTATGTTATTAACTTACACAGTAATCCATGTCAAATTTCGTGAAGATACCACGTCAAATGCGAAAGTTTTCCATACATGCCCTTGATGCCGATCGTTCGGTTTGTATGGCAGCTATATGCTATAGTGAGCCGATCTAAACAATTTCTTCCGATATTACATTATTTATATGAACAATAATTCATGCCAAATTTCGTTAAGATAATCGTCAAATGAGGAAGTTTCCCATGCAAGCATTTGATTCCGACCATTCAGTTTGTATGGCAGCTATATGCTATAGTAATCCGATCTGAACAATTTTTTCGGAGATTACATTGTTGCCTTAGAAAATAATCAACACCAAATTTCGTGAATATATCTTTTCAAATGTGAAAGTTTTATATACAAGAACTTGAATCCGATCGTTCAGTTGGTCCGATTTCGGCAGTTCCGACAAATGAGCAGCTTCTTGAAGAAAAAATGACGTTTGCAAAATTTCAAAACGATATCTTAAAAACTGAGGGACTAGTTCGTATATATACAGACAGGCGGATGGATGGACAGACAAACATGGGTAAATCGATTCAACTCAACATACTGATCATTTATATATGTATGTATATACTTTATAGGGTCTCCGACGCTTCCTTTTGGGTGTTACAAACTTAATATACCTTGTTCAGGGTATAATAAGAAGCGCTTATAGAAAGTGGGTGTGAATTTTTCATCTTGCGAGTTAATATCATTTCGTACCTTGGGGATACAAATTCTGTTAACCTTGAATTTTAATACTCGTACTATCGACATTTTTTTGCATATCGTCAATGTCAGTGATACGTGTACTCCCATAAACACAAATTTTTAATATATTATATAAAAAAAAGCAACAACAGTTCATAGAATGTTAAGAATTTGTCATTCAAGCCGATTTTAACAATATATTTAAATAATATAAAGAAAAGAGTTTAAAAATATACAATAGCTTCTCACTTCTTTCATATTTCAAAGTTAAGAAACGAAAATAAAAGCAAAAAATGTGGTTAGTAAATATCCTTAGAATAATTTTGAAATGTGTCAATCTGTAACGATAACCTTAAAATGATCCGTTTAACAGTTCTATCGGCATTATACACAATATAAATATTATTATTTATTGTTGCGCAATGAAAACACCATTAGTCTGCTATACATATCTACATATGCATATTCATAAGCATAAAAAATGTAGTATGACTCAGAGTATTGTGTAAACAACGTATTTGCGCTTGTTAAACAATAAAACAAAAATAAAAGTTAAATTATAACACATGTGAGTACGGACATACTGGCGTAGGTACTAATTTATCAGAGCAATGGAAATGAGCTTTTCTGCGAATTGAAGAAAATGGCTATTGTTTTAGCTTTGTTCATGTAACGGGTGATCCAAGTAGAGGTAATTAGTCAATCGATTTTTTTTGACAGATCACGCATGAGTTGTATCAAGTTGTCATGTGGACCGGTGGAATCATCGTCAATGGATTTATTGAGAGAACATTTCGGTGAGCAGATAATTTCACGTTTTGGGCCAGTCAATTGGCCACCAAGATCGTGAGATACCACACCGTTAGACTTTATCCTGTGGGAATATGTAAAGTCTAAAGTATATGCAGACAATTCGGCTTCGATCTGAGACATAACTGCCGCAAAAATTTGAAAAAAGATAATCTTCACAAAATACATGCCAAAGAATGTTCTTTCGAATGATCATAAACATTCACCATTAAATTCGAAGTTTCTGTGTTTTTTCTTTAAAAATGTAGGGAACCTCTAAATGGATCACCCTTTACATATGTTTATATGTATGCCGTATAAATACATATGAGTGTTCTCGAAAGAAAAATTATGCTTTCTTTTTTAAGCAAGTCTTCAACATTCCGAGTACAATAATATTTGTGTACTGTTTTTTGTTCTAGCATGATTTATTGATAGCAAAGACATGACTCGAGTTTGTCGAGGGGAATTCCTGTGTGTACCACAAGTTTATTGTTTCGTTTACCTAATAGATATGAGAAGTTACATTGTCTGAAAAAAATAATAGAAATAAAATAAGAAATAAATACATTATTAAAGTATAATAATTAAAGACAAATAATTCATTTGTTTTCAAAATATATTTTTTTACCTCAATGGGGTAAACAATAAATGGAATGTAAATAAAAAAGCTTAGTACAATTTTTGAGAAATCATAATTAAGTGATTATGCAATTTTATGATTTTCAAAGGTCGATTATACGTTTTGCTTTAAGTAAATTTTGGAATCCTAAATACATTATTCAGTAAACAAGTAAGGAAGGGCAAAGTTCGGGTGCAACCGAACATTTTATACTCTTGCAACTTGCAAGAATCAAAGCCAGGGAAATACTTTAAAGTGTAAAGCCAATCATACAGAATAAAGTCAATCCGGATGTTCGAAAATCCTGATATTAATTATATAGAGGCTAGGCCAAGTTTTCGCTCAAATTTATCTATTTTAGGCACAAAGATACACTGTTATGAATAAAAGACGCTTTGTTATTTTCATTGGGATAACTCAGACATTAGCCGATATGTGCGGTGCAAAGTCACCCCGAAGATTCAAAATCTTTATATTAAGTATATGGGGGCTAAGGAAAGTATTGGTCCGATTGAACCCATTTTTGACATACAGACATAAATTGATAAGAGGAGGACTACCCTTTAATTTCAGTTATACTATATACATAAGTATATATCACACATTGACCGACATTTCTAAATATTCGGTACCTAAGGGCTTGAACAGTTTTTATTGGATTTAAACAATTTTTGGTCATAAGTTGGAATTTAAAATTGTTCTAATGCGACATAAGAATGTAAAAACAAGAAAAAGCGTTAACTTCGGTGGCACCGGAGCTAATATACCCTTCACAGGTGCATTTCTTTTAGTAACTATGTGTTCAGTTTATATTATATAGCTACATATGTATATGCTATAGTAATCCGATCTGTTCAATTTCTGATAAATTTTTTCGGAGATTATATTATTACCTCAAGCAATAATCCATGTCAAATTTCGTGAAGATACCACGTCAAATGCAAAAGTTTTCCATACAAGCCCTTGATTCCGATCTTTCGATTTGTATGGCAGCTATATGCTATAGTTAACCGATCTGAACAATATCTTCGGAGATTACATTGTTGCCTTAGAAAATAATCTATACCAAATTTCGTGAATATATTTTGTCAAATGCAAAAGTTTTCCATACAAGAACTTTTTTCCGATCGTTCAGTTTGTGTTGCAGCTATAGTTAACCGATCGAAACAATTTCTTCGTATATTACATTATTATCGTAGAAAATAATCTGTGCCAATTTTTGTGAAGATACATTGTCAAGTGTGAAAGCTTTCCATAGAAGAACTTGATTCCGAACGTTCAGTTTGTATGGCAGCTATATGATATAGCAACTTCTTGAAGAGAAAATGACGTTTGCAAAATTTCAAAACAATATCTTAAAAACTGAGGGACTAGTTCGTATATATAGAGACGGACGGACGGACGGACAGACGGACGGATAGAGTGTTACAAACTTCGTGACAAACTTAATATACCCTGTTCAGGGTATAAAAATGCCACGTAATACATTTTGTCAAAATCGATTGTAATATTATCTAGTAAATTGTGTACGATTTATTTGTTATTATATTATTATTGCAACTGTTTTTGTTTTAACAACTTACTGCTTTTTAGGGAACAATTTTAATTTTTTTACAAGTCCGCAATTTTGCAAAAATTACGAAATATTCGTTGGATGGTTGAAAAGGTGAGCGCAGGCACGCTAGACCGCTGGCGGCTGGACTTAGGTCCATTGTTTTTTTACCCCTGGGTGGTAGACAAATTAAGCCTTATCTAGAAATACAGTGAATTTGGTAAAACACCTGATTTTTTCCACCACAGCTACCCAATGTCTCTGGGGTTGAAGCATTGGCAGTCGTATGTATACCGTCTCATTCGGCTGAAGGCTTGGCATTTGCATATATAGTGTCCTAGCGTCTCAAAGTAAATTTTTCAGGACCTCCTATAATCATTGTCGCCTTCTTGAAAATGTGAAACCGAAGATTGTCCATATAAGATAGTTTTTGCACACTTAAATATATGTTTTAAATTTTCTGAAAGAAAGAAATTTTCCATATTCCTACCACCAGAAGAATTGTCGAAGTTAAGCATTTTTTAACCTAAACCCTGAAATAAGTTTCCCATTGACTAAATTGTTATTAGTGACCATTCCACAAATTGATCGATATCCAACTAATATTTGTCGAGTTTATGCCACCTTCGACAGCACAAAAAGTGAACTGACTTGTTTTATAAGATACAAAAAAGTATGAAAGATCACTAGAAGACGTTTAAAAAAAACGAGGTTCTGATAGATTCAATGTAATCATTATTCGAACAGTGGATGTACAGCCCTCATAGTCGGGCCTGTGACTATGATCATGATCAATATGAAATAACTCTTGTCAAAACTAAACAGTTTTTTCTTCTACATCACTATTGGTATTACATACATATGTACATACTTGTTTCTACCTACAAATACAAGTGTGTTGTTGTAGCTTGTACAATGAACAAGTATTCTTTTCTTTGTCCACATAAGAATCTTCACTATTTTACTTTACAATCTGCCTGACGTGACGGTGTTCCTTACTTCCAACGAATTTATAACAATAAGTCTTTCACCTGAGGCAACATGTGTAAAATTGTAACTGTGTAATTGGCATCTCTAATGCAGTGACACATTCAAAAGTACATACATAGATTACATATACAAGTATGTATGAATATAAGGGTGTATATATCTACATATGTACCTATTGTGCGTTTCATGTAATACATTTCAAGGTGTTACAAATCAATTTTAAGATTACCTATCTGCATGTACTGAGGAGTGTTATCACTTAAATATATTCAAATGATGCACAATAAATCGTCTGGTGCGATAATATTTATCACGAACTCTGGTACTTGATTCCAATTCATGTGATTATATGTATAAAGGAAAATGGCATTCCAGACACGTCTTCAGAAGGACATGAAAGATGTGTTCGAAAGCCTACCTTAGGCTCACAGATGGGCGTTTAGACTCAGAGAAGGCGACATTAAGGTCTATATCTAGATCAGGGATCTATTTAAAGCATCTTAACGTGCTTATCACATCTTTTGTATTTCGGTAGCGCTATCTGAGTCGTTTTTTTTAGCGGATTGGGATGCGATGGGAGCCGAAATGCGTGAGTACGAGAGCTTGACAAGCTGTCCGACGGGGGTGATGCTGGAAAATTCTACGATAAGATGCGGCGACAAACAGAATGTTTTAAGACTGGAGCATAGTCTTGTAGAATCCGGGGGGAAGAACCTCTCCCAGGTCAAACCAAAAGGTTTTAGACCTGGCGACTCCCTTTTGTGTGACTTCTTCAATCTGCTCTTGGAGAAAATAATTCGAGCTGCAGAATTAAATAGGGAAGATACCATTTTTTATAAGAGTGTACAACTGCTGGCGTGCGCCGATGACATCGATATCATTGGCCTCAACAACCGCATCGTTAGTTCTGCTTTCTCCAGAATGGATAAGAAAGCGAAGCAAATGGGTCTGGTAGTGAATGAGGGCAAGACGAAATATCTCCTGTCATCAAACAAACAGTCGTCGACACTCGCGACTTGGCTCCAACGTCACTGTTGACATTCATAACTTCGAAGTCGTAGAAAATTCAACTATCTTGGAACCAGTGTCAACACGAACAATAATGTCAGCCTCGAAATTCAACGCAGAATAACTCTTGCCAACAGGTAATACTTTGGACTGAGTAGCCAATTGAGAAGTAAAGTCCTCTCTCGACGAGCACAAATCAATCTGTATAAGTCAGTAATTCCCATCCTGCTATATGGTGCAGAGGCATGGACGATGGCAACATCTGATAAAGCGACGTTACAAGTTTTCGAGAGAAAGGTATTGCGGAAGATTTATGGTTCTTTGCTGGATGGAACGATGAGCTGTATGAGATATACGACGACATCGACATAGTTCAGCGAATTAAAATACAGCGGCTAAGCTGGCTAAGTTATGTCGTCCAAATGGACAGAAACGCTCCAGCTCTGAAAGTTTTCGACGCAGTACCCGCAGGGGGAAACAGAGGAAGAGAAAGTCCTCCACTCCGTTGGAATGACCAGGTGGAGAAGCACTTTGCTTCGCTTGTAAAAACTCGGCTATAACCGCTTAAGCGGTGTCTACGTCAGTAAAGAAGAAGAAGAGGAGAAAAGCGCAGCAGCAATTTGGGTCAGTAAGTTAGGAAACGACAAGGGAACATCATCATAACTAAATTGTGTCTAAAACACACACATCTTTCATATAAATATATTTTATTCGAGATTTTTTTCTTATTAGTACATTCCCTTAGACGTGTACAATTCTTGTTTCGGGAAGTTAAATCGAGCAGTGAAATCAAAGAGCGCTTCAATGCTGTCTACTTTAACACGCCTCAACATAGTTAAATCAGTAAATTATATATAATACTCCAAAGACCAATGAATTATCCAAATCGAATAGTGAACTACAAATGGCGACCTGCTCAGATGAAGACGAAAACTGTCTTATAGGGCGGAAGAGAAAAGACCATTGTTTTCTGGAATTCAAAAGGTATGAATCCTTGATTACTTGAAAAGGGACAAAGAGATCCAACGAACTGCCTTACATCTTCACCGATGCTACAACCAAATTTGTCAAATTAATGTGCAAACTGTTCTGAAGGGCTAACGAAGTTGGATCATCGTTTCATCAATTCCAAAGATTTAAGGCAAGACTATATAAGTATGTTAGAAAAAATCTTAATTTTTCCAAAATGTTCGTTTTTAGAGGCTAAGTACGAATCGGTTCTCCCATGTATATGGGTGGAAAAAGAAGCTTAAAATCTTGATTCATGTAGTTGAAGTTTGAAAGTTAGAATCGCATAATATATTTCTGAAAATTTGTTTGTAACTGTACATTGTAAAAATATTCTAATAGCGAAAAGCTTCACTGTAAAATAATTTGGCCTTCAAGTCGGGTTTGACTTGGGTAGTCGTTTATGTTTATATTTTTTACTTAGTTCAACCCATTATTTGTTGGTTCTTGCTCTTAAGAATGTAGATAAGAAAATAAGTTTTAAACCGCAAAAGATAATAAAAGCAAACATTTTTTTTTAATTTTCTTTTTCGCTGTTTTTGCTCATTTAATTTTTATTTATTTTTTTTAAGATTCAGCATAAAATTTTTAAAAACTACGAGACCTACGATCTCGATTGTATTAATCATAGCATCGATAAACATTGGCCCTTGATGGAGCCCCGTCGCCGAAAACGGAATTAAGTTCATCGATGCACTGTTGCTGAATTAATCTACGTCAAAAGTTGTTAAAAATAATCCCTGGAAAATGTTCGCGATTTAATTCTATTCTTTAGTCGAGAGGCATATTTCAAGTTACTGTAAACAATTGAAATAGCGTTGCATAGCATCAGAAATGTCAAACTTTACTTCTGAGTTACTAGATTGCAACACTAGGGTTCCCAAATTCCGAAATATGGAAAGTAACCTACGTAAGCAATTAAAATAAGTTAAATTTATTGTTTCCTTTCTCAGCGAAATTATTTTCTTTACATGCATTTTTTGGGAATTTTTCATGGCAGATAAGCAAAAGTGATTGCACACTCTGAAGGAAGAGTCGAAAAAACCAAAAGTGATCAAACAACGAAATATATTCATAAGCCAAAATGCAAAAAGAATGTATTGTGTGCAACCAAAACACATAAGCATAAAATTAAACATACATATATACCATATGTATGTATTATGTATATACTTACATACATCCCTTGTTTCCAGAATAATTCTCAATGTCTGCTGACCGCAAGTGCCGAAATTCTTATTCTATAGTCTCAAAAATGAGTTTAATTTTTTAAATGTGTTTGGAAAAATTAACCTAAACTCAAGTTAGTGTTAGTTAATTAATGATTGGAAGTTTTAATGGGTTAGGTCAGTCTAGGACTTACAAAAACTCGAAAAATTTATTTTGCTTAAAGTACACTTTATGACCCTAAAAAAATATTCAATACAACTTTTTCTTCTATTTTTTATTAGCATTTGGAACTTTGAAACAAAACCGCCACTTTGCAAAAAACTGATGTAAAGCTAAAGCGTATAGTACGTACTAGCAAATATTATTTAAATTAAATATTGTTTTAATTGAGATATCATGAGTTCTTAGAATTACCGTGGCTCCTCGCGGCTCTCTTCAATAAGGTGATTGTGTATTTTATACAAATTTCTTTATACTTTCAATTATGTAAAGTCTGAAATAGAAATGCGATTACATTTTCTATACTTCCGTAATAGATTATCATAATTAAGTCCCTTAACCCTTAAGTAATTCTTCTATAAGGCAATTCTCGCATTGAGCTTTCAAAGCGCATAGCGCATAGTCATAAACAGAAATAAATACAACTCTGCTTCATAGTATATACAGTTATTGATTTATGCTTTTTGTCAGCTGGTTTTGTTTACATTTTCTAGTTTGTGTACGATATACAAACCGTACGTTTTAATTAAGTTTTTTTTGAAAAAGTGTAAAGTTATACCACTGAGAAAAATACTAATAAAATTCAGGTTAATACAAATTCCTGTTACCAGCTGTTAAAATGTAAAAATAGCACATATTATAATATAAACACGGTTAATTGTACCTATTCGATGCGATAACGACAAATCGATATTAATTCAGAAAGATGTTTCTGTAGTTACAATTTATTTATTTTACAGCTAAGAAACTTGAAGAATATTGACGGAATCAAGTTATAATGATTTTGAATAAAGTGAAAGTTATAAAATTCTACTTAGAATAAAAAAATACGTTATGAATTCTGTTTTTCAAAATGATGTAATTATATAAACGATAGAATGATACGGGTTAAAGGAAACAACTTTTTTTATATGTAAATAATTGACTAGTTTCTTAACTACTAATTTTAATAATAATTAGCCAAGTATATGCTAACTGAAAAGACTGGCAGACGACACCAAAACTAGAGAGTGGAATATAAGAATGCAGGTAGTAAACACTGCTAACTTTGCTAGTAATTTTTTAACAAAATGTTAGTTGTACTAACAGCATTAAAAGCACTAAATATGTACATCAATGTACTAGGTTTTGTAGATATATTAAAAAATGTTCAAGTGGAGGAACAGTATCAACAATCAGTCGGAACCGTAACCGAAACGTATTCCGATTTATATGTGCCCAGGAACGTTTTGCTCGGTAGTATTCCTCTCAATTATTTGTGAAATATTCTGTCAACAAAAACAACCCTTGTGTGGAAAAAGACAAATTAAATAAAAAATTTTAACAAAAATATTTTCTTATTATTAAGGGATCGTCTCAGTGTGACCATCCGAAAAATCACTGGTTTTCACTCTTTTTTGTTTAATGTTGAAATTAACTAATCGGTGCGGTTTTTTTATAAATAAATACATTCATGACGAATACAAAATGATTTTTTTTTATATCCGTTTATTGGGTGTATAATAGTTAAATAAATTCTATGACACGTAAAAAAAAGGTCCTGTACGATGTCCACGATTGCGGCCGCAGTTTTGGTCTATAACAAAAATTTCAAAAAGATTATTAATCTCTAAGAAAGTCGCTATCGCGCTATGGAAGCTTTTTTGTTTTTTGAAATTTGACAAAATGGCGACGGTTTGAACAAAAACTATAAAAGTTTAGCCCTTTTTTCGATAAAAAAATAAACAAAAAAATAAAAGCTTCATGACGAAAAAATGTTATCAAAACTGATTTTTTGAAAAACACCATTTATCCGTTTATTGGGTGTATAAATATTTCAAAATTTTAGTTTTAAATAAATTGCAACTTTCTCACACTGACAATGGCGTAAAAAAAATGGTCCTGTGTACGATGTCCATTTTGTATGATTTCGTTGTGGCCATACTAATTCCTTTCACTTCAATGGGAAATTTTAATATTTTGTTCAAAGGCCGCAGTTTTTTCTATAAAAAAAATTTCAAAAAGATTATTAATCTGTAGGAAAGTCGCTATCGCGCTATGGAAGCTTTTTTTGTTTTTTGAAATTTGACAAAATGGCGACGGTTTGAACAAAAACTATAAAAATTTAGCCCTTTTTTCGACAGTTTTTCGTAGAAAATGGGCAGATTTCAAACAAAAAAATAAAAGCTTCCAGCGCGATAGCGAATGACATAAAAAAAACATAAAAACTCTTCTTTTGAGAGTGTAAACTGTTTTGAAAAACACCATTTTGAGAAAAACGCGTTAAAAGATTGGGGTCGCCATGTTCCTCACTCTGTTCCCTTTCTACAAAAAACACTGTAGCGACCGTAATAATTTGAATTTCGATTTCAAAATTTTAGAGAATGTTTATTGTAGTGTATACTATCCGATAATGCAACGCGATTTCTCACACTGAGACGATCACTTAATAGATACTTTGCAAGCTTTCACTACTGAGGCAAATAAACCGATTGAACTGATTCTAGTGAATATAGTATGCTTAGTATATATAGTATGTATCGATAGAAATATCCTGCTAACGCTGTTGGCGCTTTCCTATGTATGAATAATGAATCGTATGGGCTATTTTAAGTGAACCTATTGGGTTGCCCACTTTGATGATCGTTCGGTCAGCATCCAATACAAAACCCTGTATTTATACATACATTACTTATTATTTAGAACTTTGCGATTAAAGAACCAAGTATAATGGAGGATTCAAGGCCAATACACACTCGTAATAAAAATAGAGTTCTTGAGACGAAAATTAAACAATGATAATACCCTAAGAGAACCGAGTTAATATAGCCTACGTTGTAAAAAGGCTACCCCTACACTAGCCAGGTTAGATTTTACAGAATCACCTTGCAAAACTGTTTTAATGACTGATGCACTGCGAAACTTTCATTTTTTGTTTACAGTAGATGGGACGGTCTAATAAACATAGACAAAAAGTCTCGAAAGAGTTATACCTTAGCTACATACATATGAAACTATGTTTTTTCCTTTATATATTCCGAAATTTACTTCAGTTTAACAACACCATAACAAAAGAAACTGAAGATCGAGAACAGTTTCCATACACAAACAACATTTTGGGCTCAAAATCGCAACGTCAGAGTTCAGTAGAAAGTGGAAAAGATAAAAACGCTGGCAGACAAAACAACCAAATAAAAACAACGAAGGGAAACTAAGAAAAAAGTTAAAAAGCACACAAAACTAAAAGCCGATATTGCATACAAATTAATTGAAAGAAGCTGCACCGATTGTACATACATACATATGTATGTATGTGGCGGGAGTAGCGCAAAAACGGCATCAATCCAAAGGCGACTCATCCAGCAAAACCAACCCATACATATGTACACGCTACTAGGCAGCTAGCGATCGCATCCCAACACAGCAAAGCAAACACATACTCATTCAGCCAGTCAACGAATACAAGCAAGAGCCACAGCCAGGTCGCCGCCGGGCCAAACCTCATCAGCCGCTAAAGATCTTACCAGCAGCGGCAAGTCATCAACAACGCACTAAACGAACGGGCAACCAGCCTGCCAGCCGATTGTCATTTATACATTCATATAAACAAACCAACTCGTAGTTGACGATCGCCAACAACGATCAGCTCAAGTGGCAGGTGATGTAGGGGGTAGCGCACCTTATAAATACCGGCACTGTTGTTCTGTGTACTCAGTTAATATTGAACGGTGCTATAGAGAACAACGTGTGAACTCAACAAAACTAAAACTGCGATACTCGTTGACTACGAAACTTTGGGATTTCAAAGTGATCTAGAAAAATATTGCAGAAAGAAATATACATATATAGAAACGAAAAGCAAACTTTATAGACTTGTGAGCATTTCAAAAGAAAATTGCAAACCAGTATTTTGCAAGTAACTCTTGCTTTATAATTACGGTAATTAAACAATTAAGACAGTGTAAAAAGTGCATAGTGAAGAAAAAACTATTCGAAAAAAGAGATTCAAATTGCAGCTGGTGACAATTTTTTAGACATTACCAATTAAACTATCTAGTCATATTTGAGTGATTTTCTTTTCATTATTATTTTAGTGTCTATTTTGGTGAACATTTCACTTTTGGGTGAAAATCGCTAGCAAAAGATGTTGCGTGGTAGCTTTTTAGTGTTAACATTACTCCTAACGCTTGGATACCTGCGGGCGCTGCCATATTACGGCGAGTAAGTAGATACATATTTATAATTTTACAAATATCTAAGTTGCACATAGCCAACAACATGCGCTCTGCACTATGTATAATAACGGTGTATATACATAAATAGCAATTAGCATTGCATTAGTGGCTTTATGTGCAACAAAAATGCTTGTGGGATTGCGGTTGTAAGAAATAGATCAAAATTAGTGCTGTTCTTATTTGTATTGAATATTGAATATTTTGAAGATACTATTTTCGAGGGGTTTTTAGTTCAAACCTATGTATCTTAATATATAAATTAAAATAATAATTGGTAAAAGGGAGAGCAAGCAATTTTCATGTGATTTATTTATTTTTTGTTTTATTTTTTTCATGTTTTTTTTTGTTTCCGTTGAATTTTGGTTCAAACTCATTACATTTATATGTAATATAATAACTAGTCTAAACCAGAAATAAAGTAATTTTAATTTTATTTTTTTTTTTAATATAATGTGTGAACTACTTATCATGGGTCAAAAATCGATTTGAAACTGAAAATTAAGTTCGTTAAGTTTTATCTGTTTTTTATTAACTCTAAGCAAATGTTAGAATTTTTCTGGATATACATTTATTGCCACGGATAATCAGGAAAGGTTATAAAATTGGACTCACGCCCACAAAATTTAATCATAATTGGTTATACTAAATTAATTATACATTAGTACATACATACATACATATGTATGTGCTATTTAAGGTGAAACTTTAAAAATCAAAAGAAAATAATTACGAGTACGTTGTTTATAACAACACTTCTCAACAAATCCAAGGAAAAAATTTGCGCCTGTGGTGTATTTGAGTTCAATATTGTATCTATGTTATGATGCATTTTTATTATTAAGGGGGTATTCTGGTCTAGAAGCATGAATTTCAGGTAATTTTTAAAGTGTCGTAAAAAAGGCAATTAATATTTTTACTATCCATTTTTTTATTAGTTATTTGTTAATTTTAGAAGAGTACAGAAAAAAATTAAAAACTAAAAAAAGTAAAAAATTTCAAAAATTATGAGCTGACGAAGGCGGGGGGTTGTCAAAAATTTCCACGTGACCATACCCATGATTTCAACCCTCCTAGTTATCTGAAACCAAAAAAAAAGATTATTAATCTAGAATAATGGCGCAATGACCGGAACTACGGAAAAGTGGGAAAAATTTTTTTCCACAAAATGGCGACCGCCTGAAAACAAAGATTTTTTGGATCACTTTTTCTGACTGTTTCGAATTTTTTAAAAATAATAAAAATAAAAATTTAGGTATGGGGCTAGTTCCAACCATAGACAAGCCTATAAAGAAGACTCTATAAAAATTCCAAGTAAATCGGTCCAGTAGAACCTGAGAAATCGTGGGTATCGTTCCGAAAAAGTCAGTTTTGAGAAAAACGCGTTTAAAGTTTAGGAGACAATTCTAGTGAACACGGACGCCACGTCACGAAATCGGCTGTATCTCCGAAAATAAGTCGAATTTTGAAAAATCCTTCCAAGGTCATATTTTTGAAAGTCTAAACTTTCAAGATATGCAAAAAAAACATAGACAAGAATACCCCCTTAACATGTACGAAAAAGAGTATAGAAATTTAGAAAATTCTTTTTGATAGTTAAAGTTGTAAATATTAAGTTTTTAATTATTAAAATAGTTTAAAAAAATATTTTTCAGATATATTTACTAAGAGTGAAGTAAAATTTATTTCTTTATTTTTTAATGAGTTGTTTATTTCTTCAGACATATCTAACATAAATTATTATTTTTTTTTAATTTGTCAGGGTATTTTTGTCATTTTCTCTACTGAATATAAATTTCTTGAATGGATTAATTTGCTCTACAGTTTATACACATTTCAATATTCTGCTAATTTTATAGCAAAAATTTTTAGTATCAAAGAAAAAAATATTCAATAAATAAGAACAACCCTAGTGAATATGTATGCTATTATGTTAAATTATTTAGTAACGTTATCAATCTGTATGCTTAAACATACAAATCATAATTGAATTTGTTCAATACATAATTTGACATTTCCATCAGCCATTATCTACTCATACAAATAATATATGTATGTACAATAGTTTGTACATACATACATACATATAAGAATAGCAATACCAACCACACATTTGCACAAATCATAAACCACACACATGCATACATACGATACACTTAACAGCTTATCACAATGTTTTCTTCGAATCAATCTATCTGGAAATTTCTTAATTTGTAATTTATAGTGTGAGTTAATGGAGGGATCATTTCCATTTAAAGTGAAATGCATGTGGCAGCGTAATTGAAATACTTGATCACAACTGCAGTATGCAAACTCTATATGAGATGAGTTGCTCTTTAGTTTTACTTAATTTAATAGCTAACGAAAACAATTTCGTAGTTAGTGCAGAGTTTCAATTAATGTGAATTAAGGTGGGAACAGATTAAAGATCGCGCTATCTTCAACTATCAGTCAAGCGAATTGAAACGCATGTCGGGGAAATAAATAAGAGCATGAAAATACGCTAAATGAATTCTAAATGCGCTATATAAATGAATAAATACAACTTTTGCGGATCTAACTAACGCAGAATGGAAAAAATATAAAACTAAAATTTTGATAGAATTATATACAAATATTTTTGAACATATATGTACATATTATACATACATTAATGGATATGGGTATATCAAATTCTATATATTTTTGTAGATATGTATGTATAGACGTTTATATCACTTTAAGCAGTCTTTTTTTTGCTTCAAAATTTTCGGCACATTTCTGGTTATAAAAGTTTAAAAGCCGGTGTGTCATGCATTTCAAGTACAATTTAGCGCTTTGGACAAAAAATGAGGGGAAAAACGTCAATTTAATTATTTTCATTTGTGAAATCGGCTTTTGCGTATTAAATTTGGCAAATTACAGAATATTTGTAAAGGAAATATTTCGGCCATAAAAAACACATATTTTTTTTTTAAATATAATATAAACATTTAAACATTTAGTTTTTTTTTTGTTAAATTGGAACTAGTTTAGAAAGTATATATTTGTGAACTATTATAAATTATTAATTTTTTAATACGAATGGCGTTTTTTAAATTATTAGATATAAATTATGTTTTAAACTAAGTATAAAGACTAAGGCAGCCGACGATCACCTGAATTAGACAAGAATCTTTTTCCGTCTGAGGGTTGACAACTCGACAGCATTAATCAAAAAAATATTCGGAAATATTTTTCCACAACAACGACATACATATGTACATATATATACATTCTATGGAACTACATACATTTGGCTCGTTTTATTTAAAATCAAATCGATCAAAATTTGTCATACTTTTTTATTTTGTGAAATATCGAAAACAATTGTTTTTATTCGAAAAATATTGAAGAACACCGATCGTATTTATTTCAAAATTCTTCATTCTTAAATTGCACATTCTAATTTTACGGAGTATGTAAGCTTTTAGAGTTTAATTATACCCTGAACAGGGTATATTAAGTTTGTCACGAAGTTTGTAACACCCAGGAGGAAGCGTCGGAGACCCTTTAAAGTGTATATATAAATGATCAGTATGATCGGAGCGGAGTCAAAGGCTTGTATAGAAAACTTTCGCATTTGCCTTGGGGTATCTTCACGAAATTTGACATGGATTACTGCTTAAGGTAACAATATAATCTTCGAAAAAATTGTTCAGATCGGATTACTATACCATATAGCTTCCATACAAACTGAACACATAGTTAATAAAAGAAATGCACCTGTGAAGGGTATATTAGCTTCGTTGCAGCCGAAGTTAACGTTTTTTTCATGTTTCAAAATTTTTTTTGTCTATTTGATGTTTAACTAAAACCCGTATCAAGGCTGCGTGCAACATATTTTTACGTTTTTTAGTGTTGATTAATTAAAATATGCTAATTCCAACATTCATAAACTGTTCTAAATGCAAAATGAAAACAAAATAAAAGCAATTGTCGTACATACCACTGCGGGCAAAAAATAGTAAGACTTTTTGATTTAAATTTCGGACGAAAATCCAATCGTCGAAATATTTTTGTTTTGTCAGTTAGTGACATATGTGCCAAATGTCACATCAAAATTAAAATTAATTTTAACCATTAGTGTTAAGTAAATGCGTGTCTTCCTGAAGCACATAAAGCGCATTCGGAAATTTTTACGATGAGTGAAATTATTCAAGAAAGAATTCAATTAAATTTTGTATGTGGAATCAAATTTCTGGTGCCGAAACATTCAAAATGTCGGAAAAGGCCTTCGGTGATAATTGTTCGCGAGCAAGTGTTTTTGATTGGTACAAATTATTCAAATAGGGTTGAGAAGGCGTTGACGAAGAATCAAGTACCGGACGGCCATCAACTGATAATCAACACGTCAATAAAATAACAGAACAGTCAAAGATTTTACTGGCATCGTTGGAATATCGGAAGGATCAGTGGAAACCATTTTGAAAGATCGGCGGTTCCAAAATCACTCATTTTTTTAAAAAACGTCGTCGCTATTACGTCTGTGAAACAATCCTTTCCGACTACCAGGATCTCATGAAACGTACTGGCGAAGAGTCTTGGATCCACACATGCTTACGACCCGTAAACAGACGAATACTGTGGCAGAAGTGCGCTGAAGTCGAAAACCACGTCAAAAATCAAGATTATGTTGACAGTTTCTTCTTCCGAATTCCTTTCGTCCTGCCAAACTGTCAACAAGAAATACTATTTGAGTGTTCTGCGTCGTTTGCGCGAAGTTATTCGTAAAAAGAGGCCGGAATTATGGGCCGGCAACTCTTGGTTTTTGCACCACGATAATGCACTGACGCATACTGCATTGATTCTTTGTGAGTTTTTCGCCAAATTTTCAACCAATATCGGGCCACAACCACCGTATTCGCCTGTTTTAGCTCCGTCTGACTTCTGGCTATTCAGCAAACTCAAACGACCGTCCGGGGAAACCGTTTCGAGTCTATTGAAGACATTAAATGCGCATTAAAAAATTAAACGCAATTAAAATTGACATTAAGAAGTGCTTCGTGGATTGAAAAAAACGTTGGCACAAGTGTATAGAGGGCAAGGGGGATTACTTTGAGGGGGTCGACATAATAAATTAAGAATTTTAAAATTATGAACAAAGTCTTACTATTTTTTGCTCATAGTAGTATATGTATTTACTTTTGACTACAAGTTCATTATAAATCCTCTGAAAATAAGCAATTCACTAACAAAGCATTAGTTATTTCTTTAAAAAAAACAAAAACGTTTCTCGAAGCTTCAGTAATATAAATATGTAAATGAACCCACACTTTCTTTTAAATATTCATATGTAAATCTTTCCTGTTTTGTATACACATATGTATAAATATATATAGAGTTTATAATTAATATGGAAGTACATAGATAAAATAAAGTAAACAAATTTCAGTGGAATTAGCCTTTCACTGCAACTGTTGCATAAATCTGTCATAAAATTAATTTTAATAATTAAGCAATAAAATTGCTTCAAACAAAACGAAATTGTTAAAAAATTATATCAGTGACGAAAAATAATATGCATTTAAATACATACATACACACATTTTATGCAAATAAGGAGCTGTGTTGGTGTTTCTTTCGTTTCTTCGTTATTTTCCAATGCATGTACGACTTTCTTCTTTTCATACCATCATAAGGTACGTTTGTGTAACTATTGAAGTCGAAAAAAATTGAGTTGTCGCCGCTTTTGTTTTTAGTTGTCACACATTTTCTGCATTTGTATAGTTCATTGGCACTTCTTTTATTTTTTTTTCCATTTATTATACTCTGTACATACATACATATACATTGAATTTGCTACGAAGTTCGTAATAGCCACAAAAAAATTCGGCGACCCTATAAAGTATATACATATGTACATATATAAATGACCAGCGTGACGAACTGAGTCGATTTGGCTATATCTGTCTGTTTGTCCATCTGTTCGTTTGTATATAATGTCCGTCTGTTTATGGTGTAGTCCCTCAGTTTTTGAGATATCGATCTGAAATATTCACACGTCCCAGGAAGATGCTCATTAGTCGGAACCACCACCGACATCGAGTCAAACTCAAGCCCTTGAAGAGAAACCTTTTTTATTTGACAAGAGCACATTGTTCAGATTGAATTAATATCGCTTATAACTGCCATAAAACCGAAGTTAACTTTTTTCTTATTTTCTTTTTTAATTTTAACACATTTCTTGGAACCGGTGAAATTTTGGCAGAAAAGAAGAAACACTAACATTTACGACCACAAATATCAACATATCGAATAAGGTCGTAAAATGCAAGGGGCGCAAATAAGTTAAATACATACTATATGTATGTATGTATATATGTATCATATTGAGTTTTAATCGTCACTTCTTGTTGCATTTTAAAGTATTGTTTTAAAGAATTTCTGACCTCGTTGAATTGCAGCTTAGTAACGGTTTATTTACGAATGGCGCAGCAGCAGCAGCTGTGCCGCTGTTGCACCAAACTCAATGCAGTTTAACTAAATTGACAGCGTCTACTTATCTGCAGAGGGGCATATCCACAGGTAGAACTTCCGTTTATACATATGTACATACATATTGTATATATGCATATACTTATGTAAGTATGTATGTGTGCCAAAAGATCACTTAGTTCGAGGGTACCAACTTACAGCTTGCTGTCAGTCTATCGCTGTTGCCTTTAGCGTGCTTCGTAGCGCTTGCAAATCATGCAAATCTTAGCGTTTCTGCGCTTCTTCACTGCGGACAACGCGTTTACGGTCAACTTTATTTAAATTTGTATTTCCTGACAACGTTGTTTTATTGTTCTGTGTACGAGAAGTATGTACCTATAAGCGCTCAAACACACTTTTTAATGTTGTATTAATGGCTTTTTCTGCTACAAACTAACTGTCAGGGCACGACTTTTACGAAGGGGGGCCAACAATATATTTTAAAGTGGGGCACCGGGTCTCTTTTGTGCTGTTGGTTTCGAAGTTGTGTTGTCTTTATCTACATACATATGTATGTATTTGCTGAGTAAACAATAAAAACATGAACCATGCAAACGAAACCAACAAAAGCATTATTTTTGTGTTTTTGTGTCTGTGTAATTTTCAGGCTATGCTTAGCGTTTATTATTTAGCACTCTCTTCCAATTAATGTAGTACTGCTGTTCCACACAGTAAATTCTAGAAAGGTACATCCATGTTTTGGCTTACGTGGCTTGAGCAAGAACGGTTTTGGCTAAATTTACGATTTACAGTTTATAATCAGACGGATTCAAGGTGTACTGCCAATGATGGCAAAAATTAACACATCGTATGTACATACTTACATACTTATATACGTATGTATGTGCATATATCTGCTTGCCAACGTGATGTAAAGCGTTTTAGTCAGTGGCAATGGAAATTTACGGAAGTTTGTTAGCACAATGAATTTATAGTTTTCACACATAGTACATATGTACATACATATGTATGTATGTAGTATATGCAAATGTGTATGATTCCGTTTACCATTTAAAAATAATTTTACTAAAATGCTTATGTTTATACTTAATTTAGCTGCAAATCGCAATAATTTGGCGATTATGGCCGGCTATAGAGATCCCAAACAAAAGAAGTGTATTTCCGTGTTTAGTAAGTTAGCAGAAAGTAAACCCAACATACTTTTGTGGACCAAAGCAAAATATTTTTAGTTAATCTGTCTGTCTATTATGAGCTTCTATATAATAGTTTTAAGTTCTTTATATCCACAGTAATTTGCATTTTTCGTCTTCGGTGAATGCTGGTAGATTGCGTATTTCTCAAGAAGATTGCTGTTTACGGGGTTTAAATAAAGTTTTTTAAGTTCTGTAACAATATAAAATCACTATAATTTATGGATTGATATTATGTTTGTCCATGGGCAGATATAAAGCTTAATATTGTCCAGTAGTTGCTTAAAACATTTTTTTGAGCCTAATGCTTGACTAATATTTTACCCAAATTTCGTTCATATCATTATTTATTGGAACTCCTCGACGCTATTTCTGTTGATTATTCAAAATATGCGGTGCTTTCATTTTATTTTAATTTTACATGCGTTTTTGTCTAATCTTTTCTTTAAACTTATTTCATACAAAGACATTCTTTTGATCCGAAAATTTATTAGATTTGGAAATAGAAACTTCGAAATAATATCTTTATAAAAGTTCAGTTAGGTGCTTTTATCAATAGGAAACGTTTTTTGAATCGTCGCGTTACCTTTATATTTTTTAGTAACACTTTTTTTTGACCCAGTTAAGTCCAGATCTACTGGCTTGAAAATTTTGGTTTCACTGTTTGCAATTAAATAAATACAGATATTTTAATAATTTAATTACTAAAAATATGCCTCTTTTAAGCGTAAATTTTCAAAAGAGTAATTCGAGTTTTTGTCGTGTTATAGGCGAGCTTGTAATTTAGCATTAACTGCGCTTAGTTGACACAGTGTACAAACCCCACTTATCGCAATTTGTATATAATGTCCCTTTGTTTTCCAAAGAGAGTACGTGGAAAAGTGTGCCGATAATAATTGCATTACGCTTACAAATATTAACTAAAATGCCTTTCATATTAATTGCACTTAATTTAAGTGCTCTCATATTTATTTTCATTATTTATTTCCACTATTATTTGCAATTATATTAGTGCGAAAAAAAATATTTTGTCAGCTATTTTAATTTTCAGGTCACACCAATTTTTAGGCTGTTTTTATGCTTTTAAGTGTTTGTTTATGTAAATTATTTATACATACATATGGATTAACTATATTTGGTAGGTTTGTTAACCTTATAATAATAATAGTAGTTCTAATATGGCAAATGCCTAGCCAAAAAAATGTATAGGAAATGTAATGCTAAATAATTGCCTCCACAATATTGCATTTGAAAGGTATTGTCGAATTTAGTTGAAAATATAATAAAAAATAAAAATGCTTATAGCATAAAATAATTAAATTCATAGAACAAAATACACCGCAACTAGACTTTTTGTTTCTTTCACCAATAAAAACAATATTCTTGTTTATTACTTAAAACTTCACTAAGCATAAATAATAGAACATTTTCATACATTTTTACGTTTACCAAAAATGGTAGCCAAATGTCAACGCAGTGCAAGGAAAAACGAATTAAAATGCACAAAGAGGCACGTGCTTTGTCACAGCGTGACTCATAATTTTAATTATTTTGTGATTTTATGTTTGAATAAATCTTATGTGTGAATGTTGTGCACAATAAAAGAGAATTTCAATTATAAAAGTCAGCCAAAGTGATTTATATGCAAATGACAAATAAATAACAAACGTATGTGTGTATGTATATAAGTATGTCAGTTCTTTAAACTTTGAAAGGAAGTAACATTTAAATACCTGGACTCATCAAAACTTTATGTAGCCACAATTTTTCAAGCTTAAATGTAGATTATCTAGAGCGTATGTGTGTTTGTAAACACACTGTGACGAAATATAACGAAAATTTTATATGGCATTCATGCCAAAATCTGTACATGCAAAAGTAATAACAAAATTTTAAAAATCAATTTACGATTTAACATTGTGTAAAATTTTATTAAAACTGTTTCCACTTAACACTATTATTTACGCAACGCTTTTTGATATTTCAGAAGTCAAAAAAAGAAAAGGTTATCAGCTTATTAGAATTTTGATCACATTTTTTATTGTTTCTAATTCTCTGTAAGTGAAGTGAGACAAAAAAGTAACAGAAAAATTGTGCGCAATGAATAATAAAAATATATTGTAGTTTGATGTGTCAACTTATACACAGAGGTGGCTCGAGACGCTAGTTGAGGAGTTGAAGGAGTAATTTAACTATTATAGGATGCAAATCAGATTAATATTTTATATGATTTTTTGCTTTCAAGAAAAATTTTTAATTTTTTCTTATCAAAATATTCCAAAACGTGAAATTGATAAAAGTAAAACTATAAATTTTAAAACATTTCTTCTAAGTGTTTTTTATTTTCTTGAAAAAATTTGGCTTTAAAGCATTGAATTTTATTTTCTTATATTATTTTTACTAATGAAATTCATATTTTTAATTCATAAATTCATAATAGTAAATCAGCTTGTAACCCAAAATGCTATGACACTGTGTACTTGACTTTAGAAACAAGCTTTATAGTTTTCACGATTCTTTGAGGCTTTTGTTTTTCTATCCAAATATTTTTTGTTTTACAATCGACATTTTCTAACTCTTTTCCGAAGATTTCAAATTTTTATCAATCTAAGTTAATAATAAATATTAAAAATATAAATATTGTTGTATTATGTTATAATTTTTATAGTACATATAAATAAATATATAAATATTTGTATAAATACAGTTAAAAAGAGTGAAAAGTTCGCAAATTCCACGTTTTTTGGATGTGTCATTAACGACTATACGTACTGTCATTATTTCTTTCACTTGCAAATTTCGACTGCGGTTTGATTTTAATATGGTTATCATGATTATGTATCTGGAATACAGAATATTCATTAATTTTTTTAATAACAAGAAACACCCTTAGCTGCTCAGTAATTATTCTGGTCACATAACTTGGCACACAAAATCGTATTTAGTATATAAATTCCAAATAAATTTTGCTTATGCTCACATACATATATTTTATATAATTTGAGTATGTATTGTATACCATATATAATATATATACAAACTTGAAATAACAAATGTTGATTTGAAAATATAGAAAACAAATACATACATTACATTTTTAAAGGATTACAGCAGATTTTTACAGAAAAACCATGAGCTATGTAACAGGAGAAGGTGACAATGTTAATTAGTAGAATACAGTAACTTATAGAGGAATACTGTTAAATGTATGTTTATTATTGTCATTTCCATGTTATTTTTATAATCTGTTAATTAACTTTTGCTTCTTCTATATCTTTCAAATTTCCCTGCTGTTGTTTTATACCACTTTAAAAATAATCATGTTTTAGTTAAGTCACACACACACAGAGGTCACAATCTAGTGATCAGAGTTTTTCTTTTTTCTAGTGTGTGTGAATAACAAAATTTTATTGACTGAAAATCTAATGTATTTTAAATTATAGTTAAATTATATTTGAACTACTATCATATACTGTTTTAGAAAGTCTGGAACTAGATAAGAGATAATATTTATAGGAACCTTTCAGATTTTATTTCTAATTTCTTTCATTACAAACATACATACATACATACAAACATATGTACAAACATGCTTTCACAGAAAACACTAAAGTCAAATAAATTCATTCTAACAAATACATACATACATTAATATTAAAACATGCCTAGAGATGCATTAAATTAACGCTTAAATACAAAACACATAAACAAATTTGCATTTTATTTCAATATTCGTAGTTTTGCGCATCTACATCATATCACTACACCGTTACAACACCGTCTCTTACAACCCATACCATTAATACCATTCGCACCACTACCACCCGCACCCGCTGTTGACACACAAGTAGTAGAAATTGTTGAACCACAAGCGCAAGCGCAATCAACTGGTGGATATCCAAATATTTGGCAAAATTTTGCTAATTCATATCCTTTAAATCTGGTTTCTAGTAATTTCGATGAAGAAGCCGAATTTGTGCCGCTCGAACAACAACAGCAGCAGGGACGTGCCGGTTCACCGCATGTCAGAGAGAAACCATTTGGTAAGTAACGGATTGATTTTGTATCAAATTGTAATTGAAGATATTCGTATTTTTTAAATACTAAATGCGAATTTGATTAAGAAAGCAACAATTTTTAATATGGAGTTAAGCTTTCACTGCTCGTAAATTTTTTCATCTCGAAATAAGTATACAAATATAAGATAAGAAAAGGCAAAGAGTAGATCAGTGCTTTTTACTTTTAGAGTATTAAAATAATTCCATTGTTGTTTTACTCGTATTTATATATCTTTTGCTGTTTCTAACAAAAATATTTCTGAAACAATATTAAAAAGTACAGACAAACTTCTACTCATATAATTTTACTATTGCGTATATATGTACATATGTACCTATTTCTTTATATGTACTTATATATTAATTATATTTATTTCACAGATGTGGATGTTGTGACCAGTGAGATTAATGGCGGCAATCAAGGCCCTGGCGTGTTTTTCCAGCAATCATTCCCCTTCCTCGGAAATGATTTCTTTAATTCGTTTGGTGGTTTTGGTTTCGGTGGTATCCCACAGGAACACTGGTGGAAGGGGTAAGTGCCATTTTAAAATAATTTATTATAAAAATAGTGGAGTAGGCATAATTAGGTTAATTATTATACTTAGGACCGTTTTCTGAATGAGTGGTTAGCAACCATCTGTCTGTTAAGATCGGGTTAAATTAACCAAAACTCCTTCTTTCGGTAAAGTTAATGTGTTAAGACAGTGTTATATACAGCAAAAATTAATATATTTATTTGGAAAATATCATTTGCACAAATTTGCCTTTGATTGGTCCATTAAAAATGCACACGCAAATCGAATTCATAGCATGAGTTTGAAGTTTGATCTCTTCGTTGAATTAGTGTGTGTTTGACTGCTGTTTAGAATACGAACAGTTGGGCGATTTTTACCAAGGAAAAATTTCACAGGAGGAAAAATTTCAAGTTTGATTGAAATTTTTTGTTTCCAATGCAGTCATGGCTATTGAATCGTTAAAAATGCTACAGAAGCGGGAGTCTCTAGTTTACGACGAACACAATTTGAGTGACACAAAGCATTTAGTGAAGATCGTGAAGTCATCGGACACTTGCTTCATGGGAGTCATCCATCCGACTCTGTTAATGACATAACATCAAAATTGTTAAAGAAACAGAGCTTGAAAATCTTTGTGTTGGTAATATAGAGATAGTAGAGCATCTCAACATCTCTTATGGTTCGACATTTGGGGTCTGAAGCGTGTTAATGCTAGATCATAGAAGACCCGAATCTTTGCAAAAATTTCAGCAACTTAATCAAAAAAAATGCTTGACAGCATATTTATGTAGCTGAGGTCCCTATATATTCTTCAAACACATCATTAATGGTGATGGAATGTGGGTTTATGAATACAACGTCGAAACTGTCCAGCAGTCTAGTGATGGTGCTCTAAAAATGAGCCGAAACTGAAAAAACCAAAACTCGCTAAAGGCACTGAAATCCTGCCTTATTAGAAAAGGAAATTGGATTAAGCGTTGACATGCTTGTATTGGCTTAAAAGAAGCTTATTTTGAAGGCGATAATTAAATTTAGTTTTAAAATACGTGAATGGTAACACAATGAAAATGTGTGAAATGTGAAAATGTGTGACCTACGCGGTCTTAAAAATTGTAACTCTATAACACCCATATTTGTTTGTTTAACAATCGATAAATATTAAATACTTCTCATAATAACTTTATTGTTAAACAAAATTTATCCATTGTCAACGTTCGCTCTAAAAGCAAAACTCACAGAGAAATTTTTTGTTAAACAAAACAGAAATATGAGAAGGAATGATATGTAAAATAAACAAAATAAAACACCAAACAACAACAAAAAAGTAACATTGAATGAGGCTCATTGACATCAAACAGAGATAATTTCGCCATTTACCAATTGCAAAGTGAAATCGCTCACTGTCAATTTACACACTTCTTCACAACCCATATTGAGTGGACGGTCAGTGGAGAAGCAAAACGCCTAGCTTATGGGGTTATACATGTATGATAGAGTGACTGAATTTTTAATGACACACAATTGTTTAGCATATACATACATACATATGTATGTATTCCAGTTCTAGCGTATGTATGTAGTAATGTAGACATATAAAGTTTAAAAAGATGAAGGTACTTGTATCCCAGTAAATATTGCTGTGGTCACAAAAAAGAATATCACGAAATACAAAGTATTTGCTTTTTAACTTTCTAGAAAATTATATTTATTTTATTTTGCATATTGTAGCATGGCATTAGTGGTAAGTTTAACCTTATATATAAAGACAATGAAAGTACAGTATGCACTTGTTAACCGCAACCATTGACTACTACATACATACATACTGAGGTGCGCAATTAGTTGATTGGTTGACTTGCACTAAATAGTCACTTTCTAAAATAACAATGAAAGCATAACAAATATGATTAACAATTTAAACATATTTTGGAATAGAGCCACATTCAAAGTAAAACTGAGAAAATTAAAAAAAAAAACATGTAAAATAAAAATTTTCTAGAAGCCTAAAATTTCAATACAATATAGAGTACAGTTAAGTTAGGTAAGGCCGTTAGATTGATCCTAAAACGATGAATCTTACTTGATCAGATATGCGTTCCAAAGGTGGAAAACCAGATGCTCATAATACATTGAGGAAGCGGTTTAAACTTAGCACAGAATCGGTTAAAATTAATCCCAGCAACTTCGTTACGTTCGCCAAAGGTGTGTGCCGAGATATTTCAATCTCAATCTGGCAAAAGGCGGGCAATAGAGGAAGAATTGACAGGATGATTCCACCTCTCCTGTCCTTACAGCTTTGGTAAAGAGTCTATTGAACAATGTTCAGTCAGAGCACCTATAATTGAAGCGATATTGCCTTTGCTAAGACTTAGTAATTCGGAGCCTTCTTACGGTTCACTGTGAACGCAACTAGATAGCAGTCTCCGCCGCTAAGCATCTACCAGTTATGTCTACAAGTCCCAAAGTTATTGGGATTGGGACCCCATAAAACGTTATTAAGAATATAAAATAGTTGCTAATCTAATAAATTTTATAAAAATCTGCTATATGAATTAGGCTAAGCTAAAAATATTGATATTCATTAGAAAATTTAATAATCTACTATTAAATATAGTGTGCACATTAGGGTGTCCGTTATTTTTCAAGTTGATTTTTTTATGCAAAGACTAGCTAAAGTTGCAGGGTTTGCCCTAAAAAAGGTTCCAACTTAAAATGTTTCTTATGGTACGCTATCCATGCTGTTAACGCTGTGAAAGTTAAAAAATTTAGGTTATATTTCATCGATAGAGGAGGCTTAATAAAATTTATTGCTTTAAGCTTTGAGAACTTAAAAGTTCAAGTATTGCGCTTTTATGGGTTATGGTTATCAGTTAATTAAAAATGAAAATGAAGAATTAGAAGTCTCGAGACTCTTCATAGGCTCCTGGTTTAACGAACCTCTAGAGAACTTCACCTATTTTGACAAATTTTTGTTCAGGCGAGACACACTCTCGCCTAAATTGGCTTGTAAACACACGATATTGATTGTTTGACAGAAAACTAAACATAAATTGAATTGTTTGGTAAACTTTTTTCTCTAAAACAAATAACCTACAACCTTTTAAATATTATATTCTATTTCAAAATGTTCCTCCGCTCTACTAAAAGGTCTCAATGATTTTTTCTTAAAAATATTCCTTTGCAAGTTATACGCAGTTAAAATTATGCATCAAATGTACTCACTTAGCATTCAGGTATACGTTCCACCATGTCGTATGAGCAACACAGAAAGCATAAATCACTTGTATGAATGCTCAGTGCATTTGATATATTCATATAACTTTTAAAAGAATGGTTTTATTAAAAGAATCATTAAGACGTTTTTGTAGAGATAAAAATCTGCTATTAGAATATATTTCAAAGTTGTAAGTTTATCTCATCTCATGGGAAAGTCCATTGTTATACATAAACATAAGAAATAAATGTACTTTTGTCACGGCTTAATTTCAAAATAAAGTGCTTGTATACATATAGTACGTTAGATCCTCGTGTTTAGGGCAATTGAAACTTCAGCGGACACCCTAATGTATATATATATATATTAAATAACAATCAGTAGTTTAATAATAATTATTATAACATATTCTATATAATAATTTCATAAATGCAACGGACACACACTTTTTTACTAGTGTTGCTTAACGAGTACATACTGTGAATCTAAATCATCCGTGCGAAAATTCTACTACGCCTTAAGATAAATAAGGAATTATAAAATTTAAAAGAACATTTAGATGCATACATAAGTACGAGTATGTACTAACTATATAGGCATTACAAATCACTCAAGATTTTTTCCTGGGTTGTCAAAGCAGATGTCACCGTACGCTTATGCAATCAAACGAACGATTAAGTAAATTGTTTCCTCCATTTCAATTAGTTTTGCGAAGATCGCTTTCATTGCAAAAATAAACTGGTTAATACACACATATATAAAGGGTGTCCCAAAATTAACGCAAGATTTAGTTTTTTCACCATTTATGGCGGTGGTAAAGTGTTGACAACGTTTAAAAAACAATCGACAGCTGTTAGTTTAGACTTAGTAAAAATGATAGAATAATGTGTTTCCATTATTGAACAATATTTCAAAAATAATGAAAGTTCCAATGCCGATTTTTTAAGCAAAATCAAAGAATTTTCACCTTAATGGGTTTGCTAATCGCCAAAATTGCCGCTTTTGGGGTTCTGAAAACACAGATGTAAATATCGAAAAACAAATAAATCCACAATATGTTATAGTTTGGTACGGATTTGAAGTTGGAGGCATAATTGGACCACACTTTTTTCAATATACGGCTGGTCAAGTAGTGACTGTTACTGGCGCTTAATAACGCGACGTGATAATCTGTTTTTTTTTGCCGGAAAATATTGATGTGGCCGATATGTAGTTTCAACAAGACGGTGTCACTTGTCGCACAGCCCGTGAAACTCTCCGTCACTTAATGCATGAGACATTTACAGATCGTACAAACTTTCGTTTTAATGATCAGAATTGGCCTCCTAGATCGTGTGATTTAACACCATTAGATGTCTTTTTAGCTTCTTATCTTAAAATAACAGGCCTATTGCAAGAAGCACACAACCATGCGTACTTTAAAGGAGGATACTCAACGTTGCATGTGCATGGATAGTCGTGGAGAAAACTTTCCCGATATGGTATTCTATAAATAAGCCTATCCTATTTACCTTATGACTCATTAGAAAAATTGCAATCGAAAGACTAAAAATTGTGTTTTCTATTTAATTCCAATCTTGCCTTAATTTTGAAACAACCTTTAGATTTGCTCATATGTATGAACATACATACATACATATTTTTGAATGGATGTATATGTATGTAAGTATGCATATTCCTACTGCACTTCCATAGTAAATGTAGGAGTTAATTTAGTATACAAATAAACTTGCAAATGCACATTTATAAATGTATGAACATATGCCACATGCCACCTAAAAGAGAAAATAACGTAACATCATTTCTCATAAGTTTACAGGCGAAGGAAATACGATATAATAGAAACCACTCATATTGAAACAAAATTTGAGTTTTGGTTAAACATAAATAGGTTATATATTGGTTATGCTACATACATATGTATGTATGTATATGTATATGTATGTATATATAACATGGTGCAGTGAATCGAAAGGAGTAAAAAACTCGTCTTCTTCTTAATTGGCGTAGACACCGCTTAATCGATTATAGCCGAGTTAACAACAGCGCGCCAGTCGTTTCTTCTTTTCGCTACGTGGCGCCAATTGGATATACCAAGCAAAGGCAGGTCCTTCTCCACTTGGTCCTTCCAACGGAGTGGAGGTCTTCCTCTGCTTCCCCCGGCGGGTACTGCGTCGAATACTTTCAGAGCTGGAGTGTTTTCATCCATCCGGACAACATGACCTAGCCAGCGTAGCCGCTCAACTCAATTTCGGTTTTTTTGATGATACATTGTTTTGCATTTTAGGTGACGATATGTATGCGCATATATGAAATACATACTTATATGTACATATGTATGTACATATATCACACAAATGTAAAGCTCTTCTCACATTGGAACTTTGTAGAATTTTTATTTCTAAATTGTATGTGTCATTGACGCACAGCCTCCCCTTTCTATTTTACGGTCTCAGATTTGAGTTTGTTCAAACTATTAGCATGCATATTTACATAGTTATATGTACCTATATACATATGTATATATTCATGTATCTGTACGTGTGCTAAATAGTTAACGTTAGCAAACAATGGACTTACTGTTACGTGCAAGCGGGTCTCCAATTTGCATGCATTAGTACTTAGAAATGTACGAGTAGCAGTTATTTGTACATATGTATGTAGTGTGGACGCGCCAATTTGCGCCTAGCCGGCAATTTTTCAACTTTCCCGCTAATTCGTGAAATTTCTGCTAATAAATGGGGACTAACAACACTGCCGTTGCTGTTTTGGCAAACAATGCAGGGAGCTTTCACACTCACATACATACATACATACAAGTATTTATGTGCATAAGTAGCAATTTCAATGCATTTGGAGTATATTTCTATTTACATAAATGTATGAAAGTATGTACATAAATGTCTAAAAGTACATTTGTCAATTATTATTGCACTTTGCCCACAGCTGCTGCATGCATATCTCGTTTATTTACATCAACAACAACAAAATTCAATTAAATGTGAGCCATTAGTTGCATACATGTTGTCAATTACACATACACATGCGCACATTTCGCATACTGTTTACAACAACAAATATTGAAAACAAAAACAAATAATACAAATCATAATAACCTGACCGGCCGGCAAATTGGCACAACGCTTAATGGTATACACATATTTACTATATATGCGTATACTTGAATACACATATGCATATACGATAAAAATATGTATGTACATACATACATATGTATATCACCAAACCAAATATATTTTTATTGCACCATTTTGCAATTTTACAGTATTGTTCGAAGCGCTTGCTACTTTTGAACTATAAGCTTTCCACAAATTATCTCTCATATAAATCAAATAAGCTTAGGTATCTATGTACATACCGACGGTTTTTTTATTTTTTCTTCTAAAGATAGATGTAATATTTATGCATGCAAAATGTTGATCGTGCGTACGCATGTACATATGTATGTATGTACTTATTTCTGGCTGCAATAAAAATCCTTAATGATGAACAAACTTTCACTACTTGTGTTTGAAGCAAAAACTAAAATGATATTCAAATATTAGTCAAATATTTAAATAGAAGGAAAAATGCAAAAAATATGAATATATACATATATATGAAAAGTGCACATTCAATTTTTACATTCCGTTAAAAAAAGAGATTTTGGTTTCAAGTTTGGGTAAATTCGAAATATAACTTCCCTTCAAACTTAATGCTTCAATAAATGAAAATACACAAGTACGATATATACATATGTATATACATTCATATGTAAATAGTCCCCCAATAATCATTGATTCTGTTCAAATTCTTCAATTTATGTTGAGTTTCTTCCATGTATTTCCATTGCATGCATTTGGAAAACCACCAATTTCGCCTGTTAACAAGCCAAGTGAGATTGTCAAAGTTTAAATTCTCTAGCGCTTGGTTAATAAGCTTGAGCCTGTAAACGTTATCTTGACCACTTAAAATTATGCGATTGGAGATGATTTTGGTTCACTTACGTCATAAGACTTTTTAAGGTGGAAAATCGATGTTTTCCAACAACATTTTTGTTATTATTTCAACTCCTAATTCGACTGGATCGTTATTCTTCTTCTTTACTGGCGTAGACACCGCTTACGCGATTATAGTCCAGTTAACAACAGCGCGCCAGTCGTTTCTTCTTTTCGGTACTTGGCGCGTATTGGATAATCCAAGCGAAGCCAGATCTTTCGCTTCCCCTGCTTCCCCCGGCGGGTACTGTGTCGAATACTTTCAGAGCTGAAGTGTTTTCGTCCATCCGGACAATATGACCTAGCCAGCGTAGCCGCTGTCTTTTAATTCGCTGAACTATGTCAATGTCGCCGTATATCTCGTACAGCTCATTGTTCCATCGAATGCGATATTCGCCGTGGCCAATGCGCAAAGGACCATAAATCTTTCGGAGAACCTTTCTCTCGAAAACTCGCAACGTCGACTCATCAGTTGTTGACAACGTCCAAGCCTCTGCACCATATAGTAGGACGGGAATTATGAGCGACTTATAGAGTTTGGCTTTTTTTCGTCGAGAGAGGACTTTACTTTTCAATTGCCTACTCAGTCCGAAGTAGCACCTGTTGGCAAGAGTTATCCTGCGTTGGATTTCCAGGCTGACATTGTTGGTGGTGTTTATGCTGGTTCCCAAATATACGAGACTATCTACAACTTCCAAGTTATGACTGTCAACAGTGACGTGAGAGCCAAGTCGCGAGTGCGACGACTGTTTGTTTGATGACAGAAGATATTTCGGCTTGCCCTCGTTCACTGCCAGACCCATTTGCTTTGCTTCCTTGTCCAGTCTGAAGAAAGCAGAACTAACGGCGCGGGTGTTGAGGCCGATGATATCAATATCATCGGCATACGCCAGCAGCTGTACACTCTTATAAAAGATTGTACCTGCTCCATTAAGTTCTGCAGCTCGAATTATTTTCTCCAGCAGCATATTGAAGAAGTCGCACGATAGGGAGTCGTCTTGTCTGAAACCTCATTTGATATCGAACGGCTCGGAGAGGTCCTTCCCGATCCTGACGGAGCTTTTGGAGTTGCTCAACGTCAGTTTACACAGCCGTATTAGTTTTGCGGGTATACCAAATTCAGACATCGCGGCATAAATTGTGGGTCGTTATTACTTACTTCATTATTACTTTTAATTAACTTTTAATATTTGAAGACTATTTGTTCAAAATTTGACCTACATTTTTTAGCTTTGACAGCATTGAGTCAAATTAAATGAGCTTGGTGATCAATTTGTAATTAAAATTCTTAACATGATTCAATCACAAAAAGTTTGTCAGAATGAAATTATGGTTCATACTCTGTACGACTTACTTTACCGACTTGCGGGAAGAATACATCACTCAGACCAGTGGCGGATCCGCATGAAGGTTTTGAGTGACAAGTTTTTAAGGGGTTATATACAGTTAGAAGGCAAAAAAAGCGGTTTTTCCAGAACTTTTTCTGAGAAAACTTTTAAACTGATTGAAAAAATTATGGTATCTTTTAACAGTATTTTAAGACTTAGTATTAGAAAAATATTTATTTGGCAAGGAACGGCAGCTGATCTCCGAGAGCTTCTCTCAAAAAACACGTTTTGCGGTGACCCTTATATCTCTAAACTGAATCCTCTGCATTTAAAAAACCAAAGAGATTTTGTTAAAGTAATGTTAAATTCAGTAATTAATCGAAGGAATAAGCAAAATAACATATTTGCCAATTTTGTCTCTCACAAAAAAAAAATCGAATTTTGACCAAAATTTCGAACTTAAATTGTTTATAAAAAAAATTTATTTTATTTGTCATTTGGAAATAAATATTTTTTTACAATAGATAATACATATTGATTAGATGCATTATAAGATATATTTAGATATACTATGTAAACATTTTTAGTAAGATTTGCATTCATTTACGTACAATTTATCTGTCACAACAACTGTATATTCAGACTCAGTTAAGTACATACTTACATATAGTATATAGGCATGTAGGTTAATGGTACTCACACATGACACTTCTAGAAAGTTAATTGACTGACAACAATTAGCTAATTACCGGTTATTAGTAATCAGCTTATTTTAAAAGTAGCCTCCAATAAAAAAAGAAACCCAGTGACGTGTTGAGAATTTTCAGTCTCAAAACAATATTATATTGAACTTGATATACATAAATAACATTAATATTTTTAAACTTTTAAGATCGCAAAATCAGGCGCGACTTATTTACATTTTAATAAATATTCAGGAATTTCCTTATACATATATGTATGCATCTCTCATATGTGCGAGTATGTAATTACCTTTTAGATAAATTCTATCTACCAATAGTGGTATCTGAGCTAATTTTTCAGCGCAATAAATATTCAATTGCTTAAATTAAAATTTCAAATAATTGAAACTATGCAACGTAGATTCATGCTCTAAATGAATGATCTAGATCAATTAGTAAAACAACGTGACGTTTTTGATTCTCATTCTAACATTAATTTTATCTTGTTATTTAGTTACAAAATCGAAAAAATATAGCAAATAATTAAACTTTAGAGTACGAGTGTCCAAGCATATTATTTAAATTATCATTACAAGCAAAATTAAATTTTGTGGTGATGCCACCTTACAATAAATATAGATTCTTTCAATGTGAGTATTAAGGGGTTACATGGGTTTCCTGGGGTAAAACACAGCCTTTTTCAACAATTCTTTTCTCGTACAAAAAAAATAAATATTTTATTAGAATTTTTTATTATTACAAACATACGCTATTCACAAAGAAATTCTGAAATTTTTGGAAAAAAATATTTTAAACTCGGCCATTGCGACGCCATTTCCGGTGACCCCTCGGAAAAAAAGATGTGAACGCGATGGCAGAATAACTCCTTACAGGATCATTTAAAGTATAAAAAATACGTGTTTTAGTTAAAACTTTAACTTAGAACTTGAACCAAGGAAAAAAAGCCGAAAATTGGATTTTTGGCAGATATTTAAAAATAAATGAAAATTTCAGTGAAAATTTCGCGATTTTTTTCAAATAGTTGTAATCGTAAAAAAACTTTCGTCCAAGTCTCTAAGAATTGTATCTCAAAGATCTGTTTAAAATTTCATGAAGATCGGTTGAGTATTTCTCGATAAAAACACAGTTTCGACAAAAACGCGTTTAAAGACGGCGCACTTGGCCCAGCTAGTCACGAGTGCACAAGTTCTCAAGGCTGTATCTCCAAAACTATTTCTCGGATCAACTTGAAAATTTAAGACAATATACTAGAGGTATTGCACAATTTAATAAGACAATAGAATGTCTGTAGTTTTTGTAACTCGTAAACTCATGTAACCCCTTAAATATACAATTTAAGTAAAACGCGATGAAATAATATAATTGAAATAAGTTATTGCTTAGTTTTGGTTTAAGATATAAACTTATTTATACATATGTATGTATATATTTATTCATTTTTAGCCCGAACGTCTGCACCGAAAAGGAAGAAAACGAAACCTCAGCCGATTCGAAGCCCAATGATACTGAAGAGCTTGCACCTGGTGTCTCGGAGAGCGTCGATGTAAGACCCAACATATTTGGACAGTTCCACATTAGCCTTAACTCATGTGTTGAGAAGCCAAATAAACATGTATGCACACGGGTGTAAGTATTCAGCAGTCTTATTTTTCCTTGCACAAGAAGTACAGAAAACACCAAAGCTCCAAGCTGAACTCTGTTTTGTGTTGTAACGGTGTTTCTAATTACCAACTAAACTCCCTTTCCCTTGCACTGCTTCTTTTCTACAAACATTAGCGTTAACCAAAATGGCAAAAAGAAGACAATCACGATAACACGTCAGTGCTGTCATGGTTATGGACGTCCACGTAATGCTGACTTCGCAACACCATGTGAAAAAATGGAAATCAAAGGCATCGATGCAACAGCAGCCGATATGGGAGCTAAAGAGTTCGTGGCAACTGCCAAGAACGTCGGCATTAGCGAAGTCTTGAACAACAAAAACGTGACCATCTTCATGCCTGTGGATGCGGCATTCAATAATTACATTGATCATTTGCAAAGCGAAAATGTAAGTGAAGAGCAAAAGTAATTAACTGATGGATTATTGAACTTATTTTCATGTGTTTTTTTTTCTCTAAAAAAATTAGAACGCCGTTGAGCCAAAGGGTGATGCTGCCATGATGAACTTATACAAACGTCATATCGTTGATGGCGAAGTCAGTTTGTACGATCTTAAAAACGATCAATTGCTTAAGGCGCAAGAACCCGGTCAGTCCATACGCATTAATGCTTTTGAAGTGCCATTGGCTTTGGGCGGTGAACCTTACCGCTTTACAGCCAACTGTATACCAATTGTAAAACATGATAAACTATCGGAACAGGGTTTGATACACACTATGGACGGTGTTATGAAGCCAGTAACAAAGAATGTTATGGATTTAATACGCGAACGCCCCGATATGTCGATTATGCGCACCGTACTTGAGAACACCAAACTGAGTGAACTGCTGGAAGGTGAGAAACCAGTCACCATCTTTGTGCCAACTGACGATGCCTTCGAAAAGGTCGATCCCCAACTACGTCGGGCACTTAAGGAGGGCAAGGGCTGTGGTGCAAGTAAGTATATGCAATATGCATTTCCGTACACTTTCTAAAATATTGTGAAACTATTGTATTCATTTTTTTTCCACTTTTGTAGATATTTTGAAAAATCACATACTCGATTTGACTTTCTGCTCCGTTGCCTCCATACCTGGTGCCAAGACAACCGCCTATAACTTGCTCGGTGAACCGATGCGTTTCAATCGCAGCGAAGCATCCGTCGGCAAATCAGAGGTCGCCGATTTAGTGGGTGAACAGCCGGTGGTGATCAATAGCATTGCGAAAATCACTGAAGCAGACATAATGGGCACCAATGGCGTGTTGCACGTAATTGACACTATTCTACCAACGGAATCGGCATTGCCACTATCGACACTGATGCAAGAGAAGAATGTCACTATCTTCAAGCATTTGCTTGAGGCCGCTGGTTTGGTTGATAAATACGACGATATGGATAATGTGACTGTATTCGCGCCAACCGACAAGGCATTACAAGCCACCAAGTGGGCACAGATTTTGGAAGAATCACCAGAATCGTTACGCAATAATGCGGAATTAGTTGAATTCCTCAATTATCATTTTGCACAGCCGATGACTAAGACCTGCGACTTGTCTGATTCCAATTTACCAACTATTGCCGGTCCTGAGGTGCGCATCAATCTCTACTCCACACATTCGCTCTTCTCCAATGTTATGAATCGTGCAACGGTCAATTGCGCACGTCTCGTGCACTTCGACGATGAAAGCTGCGGTTCTGTGTTGCATCAAGTGGACAAACCGCTGGTGGCACCAAAAATGGTAAGCAATGCAATAACCATGTGACATTTCGCAAATAAACCTCTAACTTGCATGTCTTCTTTTGTAGAATCTGTTGCAAGTCTTGGAGTCCAATCCCATGTATAGCAAATTCCTCGAATTGGTGCGCGCCGCTAACCTTACCAGCATCTTAGCGAATGCCAGTGATAGCTACACTTTGCTCGTGCCCAAGAATGATGTGTTCGAAGAAGTTGCTGACTGGGAAACGACACTTACCAAAGATAAGGCCGAATTGGAGAATCTGATCAAGACACATATCGTGAATGATGTTGTCTGCTGTGCGGGTATCATACCGACAAACTGGCCGTTTGTGCGTTCGATTGAGTCACTGAATGGCGCACATTTGCGCATTACACGCGAACGTCGTCCGAAGATTGAAAATGCTGGCGTGACCAAGTGTGATGCGATCGCCACTAATGGTATTGTGCATGAGATCAATGACATTATTGTTCCTCAAAGGCGTCAACAACAACAGCGACCACAACAACAGTTGTATCGACCACAAGTGGATACTTTTGGTGACTTATTCTTCTAAAACACGAATACTTTGTAACGACAGACAAACATACTTACGTAATTGTAAGCTGTCTGGTGTTTTAGAATTGTAAAGCGCTTTTAGCACTAATTATAAACTAGATTCGGTGCTTCTAGCCTGAAATTGCGATATTTTTTATTTGTGTATTTATTAATTTAATGAAATTTCTCTATAATCTGATCTATACATTCGAATATACATACTATATGTCTTTTTTTTAATAAATTAAAATATATTTATATGTATTAAACCGAATTGTGAATGACGTTCTTTACAAAATATATACATACGTATACATATTTAAATCAAAACTCGATTTATTTGCGTTTGTTTCCAAACTTTTGAAAAGGGTGTTTAAATCATTCGAATATCGAATTAATATTCATAAAAATCCTAAATTTTGACAGAAACAACAGTTTTTGTTCAAAATGAAGATTTCATACGTATATGTGTCCACAAAAAATATACCCTTCACAAATGCCACACAATAATTTGATTTTGATCGGTCGGTTTGGAAGACAACTATTTACGAGGTGTGTTCAAAAAGTATCGCCAATTTTGTGTTTTTTCAAAAATTATTTATTTATTCATGAATATCTATTTTGTCCCCTTCAAAGTAATCCCCATGAGATATTATACACTTGTGCCAACGGTTTTTCCAATCTTCGAAGCACTTCAAAAAATCATTTTTTTATCTTATTCAGCTCCTCCTTCGATGCCGTCTTTATCTCGTCAAGAGAAGCATAACGTCGTCCTTTCATGGGCCTCTTCAGTTTAGGGAACAAGAAAAAGTCTCAGGGGGACGGATCTGGGGAATACGGTGGCTGCGGCATCATTAGTGTGTTATTTTTGGCCAAAAAGTCGCGCACAAGCAACGATGTGTGAGCAGGGGCGTTATCGTGGTGCAAAAGCCAATTTTTGTTCTTCCACAAATCCGGGCGTTTCTGGCGGATTGCTTCTCGCAAATTGCGCATAACTTGCAGGTAATATTCCTTATTGACCGTTCTTCCCTGTGGCAAGAACTCATGATGCACCACGCTGCTGCAATCGAAGAAAACTGTCAGCAAAATGTCGCGATACTTTTTGAACACACCTCGTATATGCCATAGTGGTCTGATTTAGAGAATTCATTCAGATATTGTAGTAATGCTTTGAGTAATAGGCCGTGCGAAATTTCGTGAACGTGGCTTGTCAAATCGAAAACTTTTCCATACAAGATTTTGATTCCGATCGTTCAGTTTGTATGACAGATATATGCTATTGGGTCGTTCACTAAGTAATTACGTTTTTTAGTGCAACTTAAACACGAATTTTTTATGTGTAACGTCAACGATCGCGTTAGATAAATTTAATCTTTTAGCAATGACAATTTGCTTCGACCAACGACTTTTTACTGCACATCGGCTGTAAGAGGTCTTCCAGGCTGTGGTGCGTCCTCAAGATTAAAGTTGTATTTTGCAAACCAATTTTTGCATCACACATCTTTTGTCTTACTTGAATTGTATTTTTACCACTTTGCTACCCTGTTCCTTTTTCCAGTTTCGTTAGGGCACCAAACAAAAACTATTTTAAAAAATTAAAGAAATTTTAATTATAACAAATAAGCCTTACTATATCAGCTGTTCAAATACATAACCGTAAACCGGTTTGTGAAGTTGGCTGTGAAAAAAATCATAAAGATCAGACTTAGTGAACAAGCCAATATCGTGAGCAGATATCGGCGATCCCAACAAATTTACAGTTTCTTGGAAGAAAACGGTATCTCAAAAGCTGAGGGACTTAGATATCGCTAAATCGACTCAGCTCGTCACGCTGATCATATATATATACTTTATAGGGTCTCCGACTTTTTTTTTCTGGGAGTTACGAACATTATGGCAAACTTAATATACCCTGTTCAGGATATAAAAAGGGTAACTTTTAAATTGCTTGGATTCCTGGAGTTGACCTATAATCATCCCGCCTTCAATTTCTAGTTTAATACCGAGATTCGGTGTCCGAATTGAAAGCAGTTTAAATGCAAAATCGGTTGGTATGTGGCTTTGAAATTTTTTTATGAAAGATGCATTTTTCGAGAAAAAGAAACATTAAATTTACTGATTATAGGAAAATGATGGCACTTACACAATGTAGACTATTAAGAAAACTTTAATATAAGATATAGTAAGATTTAACAGAAAAAGACACACTAAAACAATTTTTAAAGATGTCCAGGTTTTAAATATTTTCGTATTTATTATAACATTATTATTGACCTTATTAATTAATAATAAAAAATATTAATTAGTTATATAAGTCATTCAAATAATCGGAAGTTATATTGTTTGTATGACGTTTAGGCCAAGGTCTAGACCAATTCGATAGATATTCGACCCTAAACCAAATTCTGAATAAATTTAAAAATTAAAAATCTACATAATTTGATGACAAGGGCACACTGTTATTAGAGCGAGACGATCTATTATTTTTTTTAAGATATCGCATATATTCACCATTATGCCATGTATATGTTTGCAGTATAGAATCAACAGAAAGTTCGAAAATCTAAGTTTGTGAGGGCCCAGGGGAAGTGTTAAACAGAGGTTATTGCTTTTTGGCAACACGACATATTATTTCTAGAAAATGGTACTCTCGAGACTTTCATAGAGATACTGATTTCCCGACTATTTTTGTACTTAAAATCGTAGACCCTAAATACACTTTGCGGGCAAAGTTTTATGTGGATAATGTCATTAGCTCTCGATCTACATATATGTATAGAGTTCAAAATTAAGATGTATGAGAATTAGGTGTGGTTGTACGCGATTTCACTCATTTTCGCAATGTTACCTAAAAAACCTGAAAACTATGTTATGCACAAAACTTAGTTTTGATTAATCATATAGTTTCTGATATCTAAGATTTTTACTTTAGGAGTTATACTTAATGAGTTATTGCAGATTTAGTAATTTTCATCTTAACCCTTATATGGGGAGTGAGGGTGATTAACGTCTGATATCCACAATTTTCACAGTGTTTCATGAGGTGCTAAAAAGTCTCCTTCTCAGCGAGTCTGGTTTGAAATAGCAAACTGTCCTGTGTGATAACTTCTTCTTTACTGGCGTAGACACCGCTTACGCGGTTATAGCCGAGTTAACAACACCGCGCCATTCGTTGAGGTCTTCCTCTTCCTCTGCTTCCCCCGGCGGGTACTGTGTCGAATACTTTCCGAGCTGGAGTTTTTAGTCCTTATTTCGCTGAACTATATCAATGTCGTCGTATATCTCATACAGCTCATTGTTCCATCGAATGCGGTATTCGCCGTGGTCAACGCGGAAAGGACCATAAATCTTCCGCAGAACCTTTCTCTCGAAAACTCGTAACATCGACTCATCAGATGTAGTCATCGTCCATGCCTCTGCACCATATAGCAGGACGGGAATAATGAGTGACTTATAGAGTATGGTTTTTGTTCGTCGAGATAGGACTTTACTTCTCAATTGCCTACTTAGTCCGATTAGCACCTGTTGGCAAGAGTTATTCTGAGTTGGATTTCGAGGCTGAAATTATTGTTGGTGTTGATACTGGTTCCAAGATAGACGAATTTATCTACGACTTCGAAGTTATGACTGTCAACAGTGACGTGGGAGCCAAGTCGGGAGTGTCGACGACTGTTTGTTTGATGACAGCAGATATTTCGTCTTGCCCTCGTTCACTACCAGATCCATTTGCTTCGCTTCCTTATCTATTCTGGAGAAAGCAGAACTAACGGCGCGGTGTTTGAGGCCATTGATGGCTCTTCGATCCGGAGACAGCCAGTTAGTTTGGTGAATTTTTCTATGCTGAAAGCTAGTACTACAAATAACCGTCTTTCGGGCCCCAGCGAAGTCGATCAACCTCAACCCATTTGGGGATGTTTCCTCGTGGATGCTGAATTTACCGACTGTTGTGCCAAAGATACCTTCTTTGCTCACCCTGGCGTTTAAGTCGCCAAGCACGATTTTGACATCGTGGCGACGGCAGCTCTCATAGATCGTTCCAAGCGCTCATAGATGGCATCTTTGGTCATATCGTCCTTCTCTTCCTAATAGCTTCAGTCCTTGTCCCGTGCATCGCCTTTCTTGGACGGCGATGATGTCAGCTTTCACTCTAACGAAGATATCAACCAGCTGGGCAACGACACCTTCCCAATTAAGGAACCGAATATTCCTGGTGCATGCCCTTAAATCGTTATCCTTAATGCGTTTGTACGGTCGTCATCAAAAGGGGGGTTTATCACCCGGGGCTGTTAGTAATTTTTCATTGGGGGCGTTTTTTACTGGGTTTGGAACCCGCCGCACAACCCTGTGTAGTGGATGTTTCGCCTTCTCATTTTAGCTCACTTTCAAACAGATCTTCTTTGGCTACCCAGAGGTTATTTGGACTAGGACCGGAAGTCGTGAGCTGCTTGAGCCATATGGAAAAGAATCGTTTCTGGCCACTTTCCAGTGAATGACAATCAGAGAACTTTCCTCACTTGTGTGAACTCCTACACATGACTCCATTCTCCAATACGCATTGCGTTTGTTCGAGTAAGTCCATGAGCTGTAATTATCGTTCGGAAATTCTGTTTCGTTTGCTTCAAAAACATGTTCATCGGTTGCCGACTAACAGTTGAAGAGACCTTACAATATAAAATGAAAAAACATTTTAGTCCAATATACGTATTCGCTAAGCTGACTCGACAACAACATACGCAATAGAAGACAACGAGCTTGTGAGAAGTTTTAAGTATTCTCTAAAGGAATAAACGGTAAGTTGTTCAAAACGTCAAATTGCACTAGTAATCTTAAACTGATATGCAAATATTTTTAAAAACAACACATTCGATTTCCTTATTTTCAATTCGTGTTGAATTTCGAATACTTTTGTTTCTGTTATTTTAGAAAAAAAAACCACCTTTCAGAATCAGAATTCAGCATAATAGGAAGAAATCATCTGCATTGGATCCTTCATCTTGGTCCAGCAAACGAGGAAATCGGTACTTCAGTCAGTTCCCCGGCAACTATTGAATTTAATACAAACACTTGAACTCATTCAACACAGAAAAATACTTATAACTGATTATTAGGGAAAATTAGCCCTATATTTCATTCCACATATTTTGTTCTTTCCCGATTTTATTTTTATGCGAGATATACTATATGTATATGGTTTTATTAGGCTCTTACTTGAGTTTTCCTAATCTAATTTTAACTGTTACTAAATTGCAAACAACAATGTGTCACATAAAATTCGGAGATACTGTATGTTGTACTCCTATTGTATATATGTATAAGTGAGGTTTTATGAATTCATATGTAGGTGAGTATGTGTTATCAAAATATCACGGTTGGGGGGACTGCAACATATTATCAATTTATTTATATACTCAATGAACATTAAACGCTCAGCGGCTAATTCTCATTCTAGAAGTGAGAGTCAACTGACAAACTGAGCAAAAATGTGCATATGCACACATTGTATGTTATTGCATTATTAGTCCATCGGCACTTTCAGTCACATAAAGACGCGAATTTTATTTGATTTGCAAATTCTAATTTTGTTTTTGGTTTTTTAGACTAAATAAAAGTGTTAAATTAAATAATGTCCAAACTTCCTCCAACATTTATTGCGGATTTCCACGATGAAAAGCTCTGCAAGCGCATGGAATATCGTAAATTCGGTCTCACCGGATTACAGGTGTCCAAAGTGGCTTTGGGCACTGGCACTTTGAGTGATTTCTATGGGTTAGTACATCTTAGTGTCATTTCTGCATTTACAAGTAGTGGAGTTTTTCCACCACTTTGCAGCACTTGAAAGGCGATAAAGCGATGCTGTCAGGTGAACACTTGTTTACGTGCTCTTAAAGATTGTACGCTTATATACCTATACTTAAGTATATAGTATAAATGCATGTGCTATTTGTTGTTTTATTATGCACATTTTTTGCATTACTTGCTTCTCTTATTCGCCGGCAGTGATCTTGATGTGGATGAAGCGATAAAGACTATACACTCAGCTATCAAGTTAGGTATTAATTACATCGACACGGCACCATTTTATGGACAAGGTCGTTCGGAGGAAGTTTTGGGTATGGCTTTGAAAGACGTGCCCAGGGAAGCTTATTATATTGCTACAAAAGTTGGACGTTATGAAAAAACGTTTGAAAATATGATTGATTTCTCCGCTAAAAAGACTAGAGAGAGTGTGGAGAAGAGTTTGCGATTGCTTGGCCTTGACTACGTTGACATCATACAGGTATGTACATATGTATGTTACAAGAAAAAAGGCAATTTGTTATTGTTGATATTGCACATGAAGGGAAGAAGGTCATAGCAATGCTCAAGAGCTGTTGGTGTACTTTTTAAACTTTATTAAAGTGGTTAGCAAATTGTATTATAAGTAGATAATATGTACATTATAAACAATCAAAGCCATTACACCAAAAACTCACGCCCACTTCTCATTATAATACCGCATATATCTGAAAATTATAAGAGTTATCACAGATAACCAAGTTCACTTCTCATATAATATAAACAGCAAAACTTTAATAACCTTCTGAACAATGAACGCAATAGAAAACAATAAATCAAGCATTATTGAAAGTATCGAGAAAAATTTAACACAAAAAGTACCCTTGACACGTGGCAACTCTCTTCTCAAAATTCTTGAAATCGGATCATACATTTTTTGGATATACCGGATATGACTAATTATTTACATTTGGATACCGAACATGTCAGTTAGTGCGAGCGTTAACTCAAAAACTTGTTTGAACCCGAACACAGCCCTTTATTACTTCTTTAATATATAAAGTTTATGGATTACGGAAGTATTTAAAACTCATTTCAGCCCGAAATCCCTTACCGTCCATAGTCTTGGACTCATGTATTGTGATGAAGTGCAGAGTAAAGTTATAAGGTTTATATTCAATATGATAATCAAAAGAATAAATAAACTGTTGAACATCACTTCGTCTCTTACCGCCTCTTAATGGGCTTGGCAACTTAGGTTTAATTCTACAGCTGATTCCCAAGTGGGGAAGCGATTGAGCACACTTGGACTACTTGAAGTACTTTGTTGCGCCAGAAAAACGAGTGCAGTTGAAGCACGTGTCTTGGCAAAGCGCCTTGCTGCACTCGACACGAACCTGGTCAGGCGTTTTTTATTCTGTTTGCGCTGGTTATAGGTGTAATGATCTTGCAAAGTATTGAGCAGATTCTACACTTTGAAGCTTTAACTTCACGTGTAGACCGACACATATAACTAGGAAAGGGTAAACCTTGCTGAAAATGAAGATCCAGCGATTGCTAACCTGAGGCCCAACTTTTCAGTAGTAAGCGCAAGCACCTGTTCCAAACCTACTGATTGTGAAACAGACGTGAATATAATTGCAAGCTGTTGCTCTGACGTCCTTAAGTAAGATATAAGTACACACATACATATACGTATATACCATTTCAGATCCATGACATCGAATTCGCTAAAGACCTTGACATTGTGATAAACGAATGCCTGCCGGAATTGGAGAAAATCGTAAAAGAAGGAAAAGCTAAATTTATTGGTGTAACCGGATATCCGTTGTCACGCTTAAAGGAATGCATTGAGCGGGCGCCAAGTAAATTTGATGTAAGTGATTATGTAATCAATCGATGTGCCATCGATTACTTTCACACTCATAAGCAATGCATTATTAATTTATTACTCTCGCACGGCTGATTTTCCACACCCACAGTCAGTATTGGCTTATGCGCGTTACACCTTACTGGATGACTCGCTCAAGTCCTATATGGACTTCTTTCAGCAAAATAATTTGGGTATAGTGTGCGCTTCCGGTCATGCACTTGGCCTTCTGACCAACGCTGGACCGCAGGTATGGCATCCAGCCGGTGAGGAAATAAAAGATATATGCCGGAAGGCTGCCAACATTTGCAAGGAGGCTAATGTTGAACTCGGCAAGTTGGCCATGTACTACTTTACGCAGTTAGACGGTGCAAGCACTTTCTTAACCGGTATGCAAACACGCAAGCTATTGAATATCAATCTGTCAGCATACTATAATGGACTGACCAAAAAGGAGCAGGAAGTCTTGCAACTATTACGCGAAACGTAAGTATCTACACATATATGTACATATGTATGTATGTTGTAACTTGTAGCGATTAGTGCGCATAGTAACCGAAACAGGTAACTAGTATGACCAAAGTGGTTGGTTGCATTTTACGAGTATTTTTTTTAGCAAAGTGGCCGGTTGATCTGGTGGCCCGCTGTTGTACGGTGTTGACTTTTCAATTGTCGAGTTTTTCCTATTTTTATAGTCGGATATAAATTTGTGCAACTCGGATATGAAATAAACACCGTTAGTTATGGCATGAGCTGCATTTATATCGAGATATTGTGGCTTTTCTTTTGCGGAGATTAAACCTATTATATTATGTAAGTGTTTTGCATGTTTGTAGGAAGGTAGTGGGTATCATACTGATCTCTTTGAAGTATATGAACTAGCTAATTCGACAGCCGCAAACTTGTTTGCAAATGCCTTATTACTGTAATTTTTCGCTTGAACAGCTTTCATGTTCATGGCCGTAAATCAATTGTCTGTGTGGTTGGCCAATTAGATTGCCATTAAAAATATGCCTACTTTTTGTAAGTAATTAATGAACATTACATATGCAGTAAATGTGGGCATAACTGTCAAACAAACAGTTAAAATAGTTTAGGTCAGTGCCGTAGACAGGAAGGATCTTTGTTATAGCTAGATAGACAAATGGCTAGGCGGAAAAGGTTTCGTCAAAGTAACACTAATTCAAACTTCTGTGCTTGACCGACTTATAACAGTATCTGAAAACGACAAAATCTTTTTCGATTTTAAGGGAGGGGTGAGGGTTTCAAGGTAAAAAAAAATACTTTTTTGCGAGTTTATTTCTTAAATATGGACAGAGTCATTTTATTTTGACCTTTTGTACATTATTGAGCACACTTTTGGCAATATAGGATAATTTTTTCATGCAGAAATATTGAAGCATAAGCCGGTAACAGAGCTTCTCCCAGAACGTCTTGAGAAAAAACACTTTGCGGTGTTCACTGGAAATTATCCGAAAATAAAAAGCCAAGAAAAATTAGTCAAATTATAATAAAATCTTTCCTCAACGTTCTCTGATAATTTTTTTTTATTTTAAACATTTTGGGGGCCATTTAAAGTGTAAACAAAAAATCTCATCATTTTGTGGGTAGATAACACCCTTAATGTAAAAAAAATTTACTAAACGTTGGGGAGCGGTATTTTATATGTCAAAAATGTGTACAAAATTTGAAATGAATCGGTCAAGTAGTTTTGAAATGACAGTGAACACGGGCTTTGAACAAGCAGTTTTGAGAAAAACGCGTCTAGAGTTTATGAACTAAAAAATTACCCTATATTGTCAAAAGTGTGCTCAATAATGTACAAAAGGTCTGAATAAAATTACTTAATCTATATTTAAGAAATAATTTTTTTTTTACCTTGAAACTCTAACCTCTCCCTTAACAAATGTATTGTATATGTCCATATCTGTCAAACTGATGAATTATAATAGGTTATGTCAGAGGTATAGATGGTTTAGGAAAGCTCTGAGAGAACTAATGAATTCAGCGAGTTAAGTATTAAAATAACTTCTTTGGAAATAAAAAAAACCTGTCAACATGAAAAAGTGGTAATTCAATTAAAGAAGTGTCGAATCATTAAATGGTTCTTACCACTTCTTATTATTCTTCGAAGTTAGCCATAAGGGTTCCCTACCTTTTGGAAATAACGTATTTATTCAAAAAGTGTTTGTAAGCCATAACATTAAAAATGCATTTTTTGTTATCTTGAATATAATTGACTAAAAAGTACTTGTATATATGGGGTCATATCAGTAAAATTTTCATTGAACGATTGAACGATTTGTATACATATAATATAACGACAATTTTATTTATTCGGTATTGCGTACTGTTATCTTTATATAAATGATTATTTATAATATTAATATTTTCATTATTAGCGTTTTCACAAAGTCACTCAACTGGGAAGGAAACGAGTTGGAAACTTATTGGGCCGCAATGAAAGCAAAGAAACAATAATAAACCGTTTGAAAGTGTGTTTATACATCAGTGAAATGTTTTTTTTTTTACTAAACAAATAAAATACGATTGAAACAACTGCATATTAATCTTTAACTTTATAAAAAAAACACGTTGGAAAGTTATAAATTGGAGGGGAATCTATGTTAGCCTTTAATATACTTATCGAACAAAGAATATGTCTCAAATTTTGAATTTCTAACCAAATTTCGCGTGTGAAATCGTTGTGAATGTTGGAAAAGTCTTACGATGATTCAGTTTTATCAGAAACGCAAGACTACGAGTGGTACAAAGCCTTTAAAGATGGTCGAGAGATCGTTGAAACCATGCCTCGTTCTGGACGACCTTCGAAAAGTGAAGGATATAGTGCTTGAAAATCGTCAGGCAAGTATTAGAGAGATGGCAAAAGAGCTCGACATCTCTCGTGAGGTCGTTTGAATGATTTTTGTGGATATTTTGGGTATGAAACGTGTTCTTGGTCGACTCGCTGTATTTTTTTTTTAAAGAGTAAGGAAAACAGGTCTCTCTGGATATGCGGTCTTTTTACAAGTTTACAGTTCCTTTTGAAATTTCGTGCGAATTCCAATCCTACATTCTTGGAGAGCATTATAACTGCCAACAAGACATAGGTTTATGAGTTTGACATGCAAGCAAGTAAGGAATAATCGAAATGGACGGAAAAAACGAGCCGAAACCAAAAAAAAAAAACACTCCAAAAACACTTAAAAATCAAAGCGATGCTCATTGTTTCTTTCGTTATTCGTGCTTTGGTGCAACATGGATTTTTTCCAAAGAGACAGAGAACATCCGTCGAAAACGGCAGGAATTGTGGAAGAACAATTCATGGATTTTACACGATGATAAAGCACCACCATCGAGCCACGATTGTGACCGAATTTAAAGCCAAAAACGCAATGAATATCATCGATCAACCATCTGATGGAGATTAGTTTGAAGGCGACAAAATAAATATTGATGAATAATTAAACATTTTGCGTTTTATTTATAAAATCCTTTTACTTTTCTCAATTTTTACGTTAACCATTGTAAAAAATTAAAATAACTATCTTCGATGCAGCCAAAAAAAGTGTAGACTTGCGTTGGCAACACTTGTAGTTATCCGATATTCGATGTCTCTATCGCCATAGATTTAGAGGAAGCTGGCATTACAAAAGTCCTTAAACTGTTTGGAACTTCTGGTTTTTACCGGGACCCGCTCTACCGATTTCGACTAAATTAGGCCGTCGCATTCTTCTCCAATTTACATGTCACAGTGCTAAAATTGGTAAAATTGGACTACAATTCCATTTGTTTCTTTCACTTTCCAGTGCGCAAATCAAGACCAAATTAATATAACGGTATAAGACTTTGCACGAATAATCCAACCAAAACTGTTCAAGCCCCAAGGTACAGAATATATGGACCCCTGTATCTATAGTTGGCTTTTGACCGAAAATATCAGTGAATGTATTGGATATATGTACATTTGATAATAGGATCTCTGTGCATCAAAAATGGGTTGTCCCCATATAAATAATATATGAATTTTCGAACATCTCTCTGACTTTACTAGATATGAGGTACTTTATGAAACAGAGGGAACATTTTTTAGTGTGGGCATGTTAATAGTATGTGGTATTGCCATAAATGGATAAAATTGGGTTCGATACTAGCCCAACTCAAATATACTCTTCTTCTTATTTCCTGGCGTAGACATCGCTTACGCGATTATAGCCCAGTTAACAACAGCGCGCCAGTCGTTTCTTCTTTTTGCACGTGGCACCAATTGAAGATTCCAAGCGAAGCCAGGTTCTTCTCCACATGGTCTTTTTAACGGAGTGGAGGTCTTCTTCATCCTCTGCTTCCCCCGGCGAGTACTGCGTCGAATACTTTCAGAGCTGGAGTGTTTTCGTCCATTCGGACAACATGACCTAACCAGCGTAGCCTCTGTCTTTTAATTCGCTGAACTATGTCAATGTCGTCGTATATCTCATACAGCTCATTATTCCATCGAATGCGATACTTACTCGAAAACTCGTAACGTTGACATCGTCCATTCCTCTGTACCATATAGAGGACGGGAATAACGAGTAACTTATAGAGTTTGGTTTTTGTTCGTCGAGAGAGGATTTTACTTCTCTTGGCAAGAGTTATTCTCCGTGACGAAACTATCTACGACTTCAAAGTTATGACTGTCAACAGTGATGTGAGAGCCAAGTCGCGAATGCGACGACTGTTTGTTTGATGACAGGAGGTATTTCGTCTTGTCCTCCTTCACTGCCAGACCTATTTGCTTTGCTTCCTTATCCAGTGAACTAACGGCGCGGGTGTTGAAGTCAATGATATCAATACGGCATACGCCAGCAGCTGTACATTCTTATAAAATATTGTAACTGCTCGATTAAGTTCTGCAGCTCGAATTATTTTTTCCAGCAGCAGATTGAAGAAGTCGCATGATAAAGAGTCGTCTTGTCTGAAATCTCGCTTGGTATCGAACGGTTCGGAAAGGTCCTTGCCGATCCAGACGGAGCTTTTGGTGTTGCTCAAAGTCAGTTTACACAGCCGTATTAGTTTTGCGGGGATACCAAATTCAGACATCGCGGCATAAAGGCAGCTCCTTTTCGTGCTGTCAAAAGCAGCTTTGAAATCGACGGGTCTTTTCCAAGATTTGCGCATGGTGAATATCTGACCGGTTGTTGATTTTCCATGTCTAAAGCCACAATGATAAGGTCCAATCAGTTTTTTGACGGTGGGCTTTAATCTTTCACACAATACGCTCGATAGAACCTTATACGCGATGTTTAGGAGACCTATCCCACGTTAGTTGACGCAGATTGTGGGGTCTCCCTTTTTGTGGATTGCGCAGAGCACACTTAAATTCCAATCGTTGGGCAACTCAAATATACTACATATAATTATTTTTGTTTTTCTAACAAACCTTATGTTGAACAAGTCGGTCAGATATATGTACATACATATGTAGATACTCAGATATATATAATTGTATATCTATATCTATATATGTATATGTAGATATATTTCTATATATACATACATATACATATGTATAATTGCTTAGAGTCTGATCCTCTGGTTGACGTTTTGCGCCTTAAGGTATTTCCCTGGCTTTGATTCTTGCAAGTTGCAGGAGTATAAAATGTGCAGCTGGACTTAGCCCTTCCTTACTGGTTTATATGTTTTTCGTTTTTTTTTATTTCAAACTTTTTTATAATATTTAGTTCAACAGTTGAATAACGAGGTGAACGTTGTTTCAATTTTTTTTTTCCAACACTCATATATTCATACGTAAGGATGTATGTAAGTTTTTTCAATTTTCAATCGTCTAAATAAATATTTATTGTCACTAAAATTGATAAGTCAAAACTGCCACTGAATCGCTGTCAATTAATTATAGGTTAAAAGGAAGCTAGCATTTTCTCAAAACCCATACAATTTTAACAACATTTACATTAATATTTACATGCGCACACATTTTACAGCAATCGAGTTGATCAACAGGCAATATTTCCTTTTTATGGCAGCGGCCTATACGTGTGTATGTATGTATTTCAAAGTTGTTCAATTACGGATTATTTGCACTCCACTCCATTGAATATGCATGACAGTTATTGCAACCGTGTACAAAACCGTTACACAAATAAATCGGAAATAAGATTTAATTACTTAATAGGCATTTAATGCCGACACGAAGAAGTGGTAAAAGTGGGCACTACAAACTACCGTTACACGCGTACATAGGTGTGTATGTGTGTACGCTTCACGTGGAACAGTTTTGTACCGTGTCGTACCAACGCACGCGAACGCAGTGATTTGAGTAGCGATTTGCACGAATTTTAGCTAATGCTAAAGAAATGTGTGCAAAAAATTGTTCAACTTAAAGAAAACAAGTGAAGAGTAATAAGTACTTTCTTATGGCAACAGAAACAATGCAGAAAAACTTCGATGCAAATATTTGTGTACGAGGGCGGTCCAATAAGTATTCAACCTAACTGCACAATAGAACTATTGAAGCAAGAAAGCCACATTTTCGTAGACGGTCATTACCAATTTTAACCGAATCGCCTTCAGAGTGGGTTTTTAACTGTTTTCAGAAGCGGACGACAACGACAACTCTTTTCCTTCGATGGCGACCGTCACAGGTGCCACGTATTTTAACCTTTCAACTTTCAACCTTATCCAAACAAGGCGAAGACTGTCCTATCCGCCAGATGATATCCACCGTTTTCCGTGAACACTAGCTGGGCAGAAATTTTAATCGATTGATGAGGTTATCACCGCCTCGGAGGCCTACTTGCTTATTGAACTATGTTTTTTTAACTAATTAAAAGAGTTTTTACAACGCTTGTGTAGTGGTTATTATGTTGAGATCGTAAAAACAATTTATCCAACATTTTCTTTTTCGGTTTTTTATCGCTTCCCTCATATATACATATACATATGTATGGTATATGCCTTTGCACTCTGGTTTCTATATTAAATTCAAAGTTTATTAACATGGCATCGTATTACCACTAGAGGCAGCGGAACATCGTAGCATGAACTGATCGGAATGAATGAATGAATGTATGAAGTAAAACGAAACGGTTGGTTTTGTTGAAATTAATTCACTGGATTTCTGTACATGTATCACTACTTGATGTGAAATGCGGAAAGAGATTTTTCTTCTTTTAATTTTCCACTTCTTTGCTCTTTCTGCTTCGAAGTGTCTTTTCCGACTTAATAAACGCTCTTTGCTTTTATCCTTTACGCTTTTTTTATTGAGGCAAGCGTTACTAACGTCTATGTATAAATAAACAATTTTAAAGGTGACATTTTGACGTTTGACTGCCTCTTTGTAACCAACACGTTTGGGTGAGAAAATTGCCACAACATAAAAACACTAATGAGATTACTTCAATAAGGCGCAGAAGAGCGAAGATAAAAAAGAAGAATTTCGGAATTAAAGTGATCGGTTAAAAACTTTAAACAGAATTACATACATACATATGTACCAAACATTTACAAGCAATTAAAATTTGCAATGAAAGTACTTTCAGCAACCCTTTTCAATGGAACATTTTGAAATTTTTATTGTGTCCGTTTGAAAGTACTGTTCCATAAGGAATATATAGCTTATATTGTACCCTAAACAATTTGTAACACCCAGAAAAAACGAAGGAAGCTATATAAAATATATATAGAAAGGATCGGACAAACAAACTGATCGATCAAATCAAGTTCTTGCCTGGAATCTTTCGTGTTTAAGAAGTTTTATGTTATGTTACGGTAGGAGCAGATAATAGTTATCATCAGCCCATGATTGGTTACGGGGTTATATCCACTTTTGAATTTCCAAAACTCGATATAATCGAAACGTTCAGAATGTTTTAAAAGGCCTTCGGTGATAATTGTTTGTGTTTTATTGTTTGTGCAAGTGTTTTTAGTTGGTATAAATGATTCAAAGAGGGTCGACAACACGTTGACGACGAACCACGTACGGCCATCAACATCAACTTGTAATCAACACTTCAATAAAACAAAAGACATCGTTGGAATATCGCAAGGATCAGCGAAAACCATTTTGAAAGATTATTTGGGCCTAAGAAAAGCAAAAGCACAATTGGTTCCAAAATCACATAACTTTTTCGAAAATGCTTTCCCACTATTCTGTAATGAAACGTATTATTTCCAGCGACTCATCGCCATCTTCGTCAACAAGAAAGGCCGGAATTATATGCCGACAACTGTTGGTTTTTGTAAAATGATAATGCACCGTCGCATACATCATTTATTCTTCGTAAGTTTTTCGCCAAATTTTCAACCAATATCGTGCTGCAACCACCGTATATGCCTCATTTAGCTCCGTCTGACTTCTGGCTATTCGGCAAACTCAAACGACCACTCCGGAGAAACTGTTTTGAGTCAATTGAAGACATTAAACGTGAATCACTACGGGCATTGAAGACTATTCTGGAAATTATCTTTAACTCTTTCGAGGATTGGAAAAAACGTTGGCACAAGTGTATTGAGGAATAAATTAAGAATTTTAAAATTATGGACAAAGTCTTACTATTTTTTGTTTATAGTAGTACTACTTATGTACATACATATATGTATGCGTATTTGAAAATATTCTCCGAAAATTTGAAGTTGATATGGCAAATAATTTCGGAGAAAAGAGCGTATTTGTAAGAATTTTTTAACTTAATGTAATCGACTTCCGAAACTTTAAACGCGTTTTAAGTGATCAAAAGAATCAATAATGCCCAAAAAAAAGGTTTTTTCGGACTTGCATTGAACCTTGTAAATCCATGATGCTTTTGATCCCATATACCATATATTATACTATATGTATACATAGTTTTTATATTTTCTTGTTTCGAATCGAAAATTTGACGAAAACATATGTATAACTCATTCTCAAAGATATCACAAATATATAAAATTCGTGAAGTTTTATTAATAATTCTTAAATAAAAAAAAATAAATTACAAATGCAACTTTAGGTGAAAATGCATATCTACCGGATGCATTTCACCCAAAGTTGCATTTGTAATTTAATATATCTATATCCTTTTACCGATGTTTCTAGTAAATTGCAGCAAATACGTAGCGCATAAATAATTGCGAAATATGTGCGCATGCGTTACTGTTTTTAGCACAACCGAGTTAAATAAGCGTAATGTAATAAAAATTTACTCATACATATATGTATCTACATTTGTATATGCAGGTATATGCTTTATGTGCTTTTCAAATGTAAACAAACTGATTTTTACATTTGTGCAACAGACAAATGCGCGTATTTCTTAATTATTGGCGATGCTTGCAGACAGTTATATACCCATGCGCTTATTTATAAGTAGGTGTGTACACTTACAACTTACCGGCTATCAACTATTCATTCCATCGTTCATCCGCATTACGTCGTGTTGGAGCCAATATTTGGTAGCGGGTCTACTATCACCGCTTTTTTTCCACACTAGCCACTAAGAGTTCGTCTGTTCAACTCATATACATATTGACGAATATTTAGTCCCCTGGAGCATATCAACTTCTTGACTTTTCTCTTTCCTTCTTTCTCTTTTACACACACATATTTGGTCAGCGTGAAAAAAATCATATTGCCGCTGACACCTGTCCACCGCTGGCGTATTGTTTGCGGTTAAGTCATCACTCGTGCAATCACCGAACATTACCACCGGCAACCAGCGCTGGCTTTTATATTCTCTGCAACCGGCGCGCTTGTCTTCAGTTGTTACTTTTGCATTTAAGCGCATAGTCAATAGTCACGGGAAATAAAATCTGCGAAAATCATTGTCGGCAACTAACTTTTCGTTATACCGTGTATTTGAGTTATCGCGAAGTCTCCGTTAAGAAGTGACATTTATAAAATAAAAAACAATCCTAGCAAAAATGCGTGCTATATTCCTTACAGTCAGCATCCTCTGCCTTTTGGTATTGAATGTCTCAAGTGATGATAAAAACAAAGAACAGAGTAATGCAGGTAATCAAACAGTTATTACATATTACATATTTTGAAAATATGTGCAGTAGATAAAACGGGTTTAATACGCACTGAGCACGTCAACAAATTTTCTTGACCAAGAATTCAGTTGCGCGAAACCGGATTTCTGGCCTCGTAAACGTCAACAAACAGAACAAAGCAAAAGAAAGTGTCAGAAACGCGGTGCTGTTGTTGGTAGTGTATTCTAGATGAGAAAAAACACAACATAGTTTTTTAATGGCTCTACCGTATCTTCTATAAAAAATACTGTTATTTTTTAATATAATATAGGAGCATTGTTCGAAATATTTACTTAAATAATATTCTTCTGCAAGTGGAAAATATTTATTAAATGCTAAATTAAAAGAATAAATTTCATATACATACATATATAAATGCTATAATAGAAGTTTAGTACTTTATGTAAGTAGTCTAGGTATGTATGTAAGTATATAGTAGCGAGATATATTCAAATATTTGGTAAAAATGAATCGGTCCAGTTAAGTAGATAAAATTGTATCAATCAAATATTTTATACTTTAATTATATGTTATGTATGTATATTAGACTGCTTCAAAAAAATTTCTGCATATTTTCTTCAACTCTTACCCTCTCAAATGTTAGTGACTTTTGTTACAGGAACTAATTTGATGAACCCAATTTTCGAGTATATTCGAGTTGTAGTACATATAATGTCATTATTACTTGAAATAATCGAATCTCCTATTTTTTCTGGCAATAATTCGGTTGTTGCGTGTTGTGTGGCACGTATCACCGTCTTGACCAAATGTTTACAAGATCAACTTCTTCCAATTGCGGCTATAAAAAGATGGTTATCATCGATGTATACCGTTCGCCAAACACAGTAACGGTGTCATCAGCTTTAGTTCGATAAAAGTACGGACCCATGATTTCAACTGACCAAAAACTGTTAATTTAGGTGAATGTAAAGGTTGTTCATGAATAATTTGTGGATTTTCTTCGCACTAGAATCTACAGTTTTGTTTATTTGTCACACTACTCAGATGGAAGTGAGCCTCATCGGAGAAGATGATTTTCTTAAAAAAGATCATGAAAGTTTTCAAGTTGTTCCAAAGGCAAAATCAGCAAATTCACGACGTTTGGAGTAGTCCGGTGGCTTCAGTTCTGGAGTGAGAATATACCTAATTTCATACGCATGCAAGGGTCAGGTTGTGGCTTGAGACAGTCTTGATAACGGTTTAGAATCGACAAAATGCGGTCTTCAGCAACATTTGCCTGAACGGCAGCAATATTTTCATTACTTGGAGCGGTTCTTTGTCACATTGGCACTTGCACATTATGTAAAGAAAATGTATGCTTGAAAATTTCAACAATTCGACGAAATTCGACGATTGTATCCAACAGAGGAATGTTCACTGAGATTCTGGAGTTTTCTTCGCAAGTTCTTACACAGAAATTTTCTCGTTTTTTTTGTCGGCAACAGATTAATTTTGTTGCTCCGTTATAACACTTTAAAAGTTTTCGATTAACGGATGTTATTACCAGAATACCAAGGACCTCGTGTGCCAGGTTTGATGAAGGTATCTCCAATTTTACTCAAGTTATCGCTAAACACGGATGGACTGACAGTAACCCGGGATGCAATTCGTCTTGTCATCCTAATAATTTATATATAAATATAATATGCAAATATATAAATATAGTTTTGACATGGCAATATAGCGGGGACCATCAAATCAAATTTTTATGTTGTAATCTATATTCATCACCATCAGCTCCACATCGCTTCGTTTGCTGCAACTTACTTAGTTCACCAATTATTTCTGTCTCTTGCTGAGTACTTTAGCATTGGAGTTCCATCGCTTCAACATTCTGGTCCACCAGCATCCATCTAAGTTTTGATCTGCCTCTGCTGTTATTTCTGCATCTGCTCATGAAAATTAGCTTTGGTATATAGTTTTCGTCGGGGCAAAAAGTGTAGCCTGTATGATTTAATTGTTGTTACAATATCTGAGTGCATATACAAGGTCTGGAGCTCGTGATTAAACCGCTTCCTCTATAAGCCATCATCGCAAAAAACTCCAAAAATTTCTTCGTACCTTTCGTTCAAAGACTTCTAGTTTGTTTTCTTCAGCATTGCATAACGTCCAGGTTTCGCTGACGTATGTTAGTTCAAGACCAATCAGTGTGCGGTAGATTGAAATTTTCCCCAATCTATCGAGCGTGTGACGATTTAAGTTTTTGCTCAGCGCTAAGTTGAATTTGTTAGCACTAATAATCCTTTGATTTATTTCCGCAGATATATTATTCATATAATATTCGTACTGTATTATATAGCATTTATTTATTTTATTTTTTCGCAGAAATCTGGCAACAAGACTTATCGGATACCTTCAAAATAGAAGGGTCAGATCAGGGTATACAAAAGGTCAATCTCAAGTGCGGTTCTAATTCTATGAACGTTATGCTGGAGACGGAGAAACCTTTCTCTGGCGTGATGTATACACGCGGCAGTTTTTATAAACAAAGTGAACCTTGCTTTGTTAAGCCAAGTACACAAACTTCACGTACTTTAGAGATGAATTTCCAATTGGACCAATGTCAAACGCTGAAGGATGGCGAACTCTATTCCAATATTGTTGTCATACAAAATGATCCCGAGCTGATTACACCTGGTGATTCGGCATTCTCGTTGGAATGTGACTTCCGTCAGCCGCGAAATTTGGATGTGGAAGCAAATATGCAAACTCGTGACAGGTAATTTTTAAAATTGGTTATTACATATAAATTTATTTCACAAATAGCTTTTCTGCAATGCTAAATATCAGCACAAGTTTATCCAAATTTTAAATATATATATATAAATGTATTATGTAGACATCCGCAAAAATTGCGAGGAACCAACACGCATCATCGGCAATAGATAACCAAAAAAGCTTAAATGCCAAGCAAACAAACGCAATGTATATAAGGTATACATATACTACATATGTATGTATGATTGTGATAACAGTAAGCACGCAATGCAAATGTGTATGTATGTATGAATTATGCTGTAATATTTATATTAGTCGGTGAACATACACATATAATACGAATATTGGAATATTCAAATGACATAATTCTCAACTATTAATTCTACACCTATAATTATCATATACATAAATATACATAGTTATTTGTTCTCAAATAATCATAATTTTACCACAAATTTAATAACACTAAAGTAACAATTTACTCAACAATACCCAAAAATACACACAAATTTGCTTACACAGAGTTGCACGCGGTTCCAAAATCACACTTACAAGTCCCGACCCTTCAACAGCAGCGTCCGACTTGAACATTTCATATCAAAGTGACACAGACAGCGTGGAATATGTGCCAAGACAACAAAATGCAACCGATAACCAAGGAGACGTTATACATGAAGCTGAGACGGTGCGCTTGGGTACGGTGGAGGAAGTAACATACACACTTGAGAAGGACGAGCTTTAATAGAATTAGTGGTTTAGTATTTCCATGCAATCTGACAACATAAATCACTAAACATTCACAACAAAACATGTCCCCAAAATAATTATATTTTATACACAATACACTTCTTGTTCCAAGCACCAGGTGAGAGTTGCAAGTAGCTAAAATGCTTTTGATAGCAGTAAATGTATGGTGTGGTCATTTTTAATCAAATATTATCTTTTTTTTATTTACTTGCTTATGCTGTCCTTACTTTTCAGTCCAAATGGACGTAACGAAACGGAGGTGAAATCGTGAAATTCCATTCTGCAGCATACGATACTTTTGGACAACGCAATTCCAATTCATTCAGTTTCCATATACATTTTAAGTTAATTTTAAAGTATATATGTTCAAGGTAAAGGAACTGTAAATTAATATAACTCCTGTGATATGTTTTGAAGATGATTGGTATATTAAAATATATAATTTCATTTGATTCATTGTTCGCTTTTATTTACTTTATTTTTAAGATATAATGTACCGATGTTACCGATTCGGGATACAATTCGAAATTATTCGACAATTAAAAAGGTTCTCTGAAACGCGCGTTCAAAGCTTAAAATGTTTTTATGAACTGTGCAAACTCGAAAACCGTTCTGTGGATTTTAACGAAATTTATACAGCTGTTTTTGTGCATTTTGTCTTTTAATATTGATATTTATAAAAAATTACCGTTTTTTCGAAAATCTATATAAATGTTTCCGCAAGCACCCATTTTGTTCGTCTAAAAATCTTCGATCAGGCGCTAGATTATATATTAATAAAACTAATTGGTGATGGTCACTGCAAGGAGCGGCGGTTGGAACTGGATCAACACAAACAGCCATTACTTCGAAAATAATTATTTTTTGTCTAAAATTTCTGTCAAGTCAAGACGAAACTTTTTTTAATTATACTTTGTTCTTACTTTTATAAAATAACTTACCGGCAAAAGATACCCCTTATGATAATTCCAGGAACATAAAATTTTGAATTAAATAAATATTTCTAACTCTTACTAGTATGAAAATTTGAAAATATGTTTTGTTTCCGCTTCCGTTTATATATGGTAAATATTCTTTTCATTGTGAACTGAATGCATTTATTCACATTTCGCAGTTAAATGCATCCCTGTTGTTTCTCTGCACTTAAAGTGGCAACTCTTGTAAAAATAAATATCTCTGCAAATTGTTGTTGCCTAGTCGTTGTTTTCTTGTTTTTATTTTGCATTGTTATTTTCTTCTCCTGACTTTTATTTTCCGAATACTTGCAAGAGAGCAGTCAAGAAAACCTACAACGAAAAATAAGAAAATTGTAATTAAATTAGAGCAAATTTTTACAAACCGGAGTTATTGCTACTTATTGCGAAATACATAGGTACAATTACTTAAACGACCGGCATCACAGGAGAAGATGATGTATTTACCACTACTATACGTTTGTACAGGAGCTTTGAACGTTCTACTATTAAAGTAAGTGCATATTTATAGTATAACTGCGTAAATTGTGTAAGTTATTGAACTTCTTTATCGTTACCTAAACCTTAGAGGCATAAATTATACACATATAACAAAATTGTCTTTGTTTAGATGGAGTGACACCTTGGAAGGCGAGTGCAGCGATGGGAAATGGCGTCGTTTCCAACATCCAGTGGTTCAAACTGCTCTCATGTTCTTAGGACAATTTCTTTGCTTCGTCTTTTACAAAGCTGCATATTTTTTTCTTCAACGGCGCGGTGTAAGTTGCCACATACATATATATTTAATTAAATGTGTGTATGGATGTAATCAGTAATACGATTGAGTGGTGGTGATAAGAGACTTCGTTATTTTAAAGAAGATGCGATTATAATTAAAAAAATAAATAAATTTTCTAGGCGGGTGCTGAAGGTGAAAATGTGTTAACACGAGGCGGACGTGAATTCTCACCGCTGCAATTGTTTCTGCCAGCTGCATTGGATGTAATAGCTTCTGTTATATTATTAACAGGGCTCTATTTAACCTATGTGTCCAGCTTTCAAATGCTAAGGGGTGAGTAAGTTGTAGATTAAACACACATTATAAGAAAATAATGACTGTTTGATGATATAAAAAATAGCAATAAGTAAATGTATGTATATACCCATTTCTAAAGAGAAAGTACCTTACATGAAATATACTATAATATTATTCTCTTTTTAATTATCAAGTCGTCAAGTAGGTACACGGTATATTAAGATTCCCTACGATGTTTGTACACCTATGTATGTAAATAAATAACCAGAGTGATGAGCTGAGCCATTTAGCCATGTCCGTCTCTCTGTCCGTGAGTCCGCCTGTATATACATATGTATGCGAACTAGTCTCATTGTTTGAGATATCGATGTAAAATTTTGTCCGCACCCTTATCAAAAATCTGCTCATGAAGTTCTTGTACGATCGTTGCCACGAGTCTACGCAACCGGGAGGACGCGGATTTTTATCCGGCCAATTAGTAATAATGTCAACTCGGCAGCATTCCTCCAAATCACTTAAGGGATGTTTTCTGCCGTTGAGGCAACAACAACACTAAGTTCTTGTGTAAAAAACATTATTTGGTGAGGTGTCTTTACGATTCCAAAGAAATAGTTAAAATCGGACATTAGCATATAGCTGTCATACAATCTGACCGATTAAACTCAAGTTCTTATATGAAAAACTTTTTATTTGACAAGGAATCCGAAAAATTTGGCATAGATATTTTTCAAAGGCATTGTTACAATCGCCGAACTTATTGTTCATTTATACTATAAAAATGTATCTGTGAACGGTATTATAGCTTCTTGATTAATTTTATAATTGACAATTTTTCTAATTTTTTAACTAAATATGTAAAAATGTATAATTTCAGTTTCTGCTCTAATATTTGTTGGAATATTTGGTGCCATACATCTTAATCAAACTTTGACTGCACGTCACTGGATGGCTATGTTCACCATCAGTTGCGGTATCTTGGTAATAGTATCTATTGATGTACAACGCGTCGCATATGATCACATTTTATTGCCAAACTGGGATAGCAATGCAGTATTAACCGGTAACTTACTCGTACTTTTCGCACAAATTTTCCACGCTGCTAAATTTGTTTATGATGAAAAGTGCCTTAAAGGAACGGATATACCGACCTTGTTGGCTACCGGTTGGCAAGGCATCTTCGGTCTCTTAATCACTGTTTTGCTGGGCATATGTCTAAATTTCTTACCATCACCAGTACCACTTAACCATAACAGCCGAGGCGTTTTCGACGATCTTGGCGATATTATACCGCAACTCCGCAGTAATCCAACATTATGGACACCTTTAATAATTTTTGTGATCTCCAGTGCTTGTTATAATTTTGCTTCACTAACGATTGTAAAGTATTCATCATCAGCGAATCGATTACTGGCCGATGGCTTACGTGTGCTACTCATTTGGTGGATGGCCTTCATGTTGGAATGGGAATGGTTCAATCTCATAACATTAATGGGCTTCATAATACTGGAAATGGGCACAATTGCTTATCGGAATGCGATATTTATTGAGTGGTATAGATCACTAATAGCTCGTTTGATGCGTGGACGATATGCAGATTTAAGCAATGAAACAGTCAATGACAGCGCAGAGCCTGGTGTATCGACGAACCGTCCGGCGGATGTTATTTAAATGACTGCAACTGATATAGCGAGTAACGCATTGTTGTGATATGCCGATGTAAGAAAGTAAACATTTCAAGAATTTATAGTTAAAAGCACGAAGGAGAGCGAAACTGACATGACTACTGACATACATATACATATATACATATATATAGAATAATAATAATTTTTGCAGTTTATTTAACAATATTTGAAATTCTTCTGCTTATTTACTTATATAAAAATTTATTTAATTTACTTAGTGTGACAACTCAACATACGATGAGACAATAATTGAAACATCTCCTACCCCCTGAAATCCTTTAATAACATTTACATATAATGCTTCGTGAAAAATTCTGGTTTTCTACCTAGTTTCATGTAGTTATTAAAAATTGCACTAAGTGCTCAAGTTGTTGGTGTCACAGCTAAATTATTTGAAATATTTAATATGTAAAAAATGTAACTGATTTATCTGACTGTTGGAGAGAGAAATTAGGCGATATTTGACTAAAAATAAGTAAATTACTAATTATTTGAAAATAAACTTATTGAGAAGAATGAAAGATAAAAGCTTTGTATATTTTCAATTAAAGAAGAGAGAATGTGTGTGTAAGTATTCAAAGAAGATATGTTAATAGTAATGTCAAACCAAGACAATTATATCAATGTATTGAAGACTATGTATGTATGTATGTATTTTCAGTTCACCAATAAGACTCCCTAAACTTTTGTTTGTAAACTCGCAAACTACTCAGTCAAGAAACATTCATTAAGATAAGATTTTTAATTCTTTTTTTTCGAGAATTGTTCTTTTCAAGACGATTGTAGCGAAACTGCCGAAGTTATTGCTACTTTTATACTTGCTTATTGACGTTTTACATGATATTTCAAAACTTTAAACCGTTTTCCCCACAACTCACGTTTTCAAAGACGCCCTCATAACTTCTAAACTAATTTAAATTAAATTAAAATTACGAAAAATACCGCTGAAAGCGATTATCTAACGATATTTGTAATTTTGATTTCAGATGATCCAGCACCAAGGGCCACCGAAACTCAACTTTTTCCCGAGATGCTTCAGTGTAATACCTCTCTTGGTCACATTTTATAATATTTCTGCATATATTTCTCTATAGGAGTTTTAAAATATTTTTTAACCAGGCCTTGTTTTACACAAATTAACTCAACTCCCGCCTTAAATAATTCTTTAATCCACTGGGCCACAAAACCGAACACTTTTTTCGAACGAAAATCGAGTTACTGAACGAAATCTTCTAAACCAGGCTTGACCTCAAAATATGTATTCACATTTGCTTAAGTGTCCTGCTGGTTCTGTTTCAACGGCTTTCCAGATTCTATTTGGGTGGCAAAGCGCAAGTTAACTGCCATCGAGATCATCTAACGGGATGCTCAGGAAACGTGCTGTGTGGAAGTGGTCGGATCACACGGAGACTGGTGTTACAAGAGTGGGTTTAATTTCTACGATCTAAGCCTATTTGGATTGGTTAATAGTATAAACGTTCTCACAAAACACTGCCACAAAGCAATTCAACCCTTACTGATTAGAAAAATTCAAAATCAAAATTGCCACGATTCAGATCAGATAGCCAATCCCTACTAAAATAACAAAAACATGAAAAATATTGTAGTGTTTTACGCGTCTCTCTCTCTTAGATTTGTAACAGCGAAGGATACTCTGTTTATTAATCTATACACTAGTAAGGAAATAATTTATATTTGTACATATTTAAACACAAAATTTTATTTATATTTATCATTATATAATTTAATACACATATGAGGCAATCACAATATTTATTTATTTAAATGAAATTACTTTTAAAGCAGCAATAATATTTGCTCCTATGCACATTAAGCCACATTAACTTTGCACTAACTGTTTATGTACGTATGTATATATAGTACATTAAAAACAACAAAGATAAAAAAGCAAGGGTATTAAATTGCAAGAAATACTATGGTTTTTGATATCTATAGCTCTGAGCAGATGTCAAGAGTGCTCAATTTAAAATAAAGCCAATATAAATCAGGAAATTTCGCTTAATATTATGTTCGTATATATGGTGTATACTTTAGCATTACAGTTAATACAGTTTAATTTATAAATTCATAATTTTCTCACATTTGCTAATAGAATTTTAGCTGTTTTGTTGGTTTTTTTATTTGCTATGCTTCTACAGCAGCTGCAGTTTATTGTCATATTTTTAATTGTAATGATAAGATTTTGTGAAACTCAACACAAGTGAACTTTTTTGCTTGTAATTAAAAAAGAGTATGCACATACATGTTTAGATAAGAAATATACGTATGGAGTCGTATATAATTTATATATAAATAAACAAGTATGTGCATATGTATGTAGATCAAATATCGTGTTGACTACGTATATGTAGACTGTTCTCTTTAGCTGTAAATTGTTTTAAGCATATGTTTGTGCTGGTTTTAGGTTGCATATTTGAATTGACTGTTTTATTTTCACTGTATTTAATTAATGCTAAATTTAAGCACATTTTATGACATTCATATGCATACAAATATAACACATTTTTCCAACAACAATCGCAATTTACGTACATATTGCGCTCACAATTATGTCTTTAAATTTCAAAACATTTTTTTTAATGCATGGAGTATATATGGACAGTACTCAATAAATGCATGACATATACTTATTTATATATTACATACAATTCTGAATGTATGGATTACAATTTGGTAGTATTTTCTTTAAACTGCTAACATCACTTAAACTGCCTTTTTTAAGTGCTAAATTTATAATGATCTTTTAACTTCATTTAATATTTCACTAGCAACTAAAGTAACCATAATTGTTTCTCTGTGTGCGTTTAGTTCTTCTTTTGCATGCCCAACATCGCCTCGGCTACACCAAGGAAATACACCATTTGTGCAATGCCAAATAGTGGTGCAATCACAATCATACGGCACAGACCACCCTTGAAAAATGCGGTTGGGCCTTCGTACTTGAAGGTTTTGCTAAATAAAAAACAACAATATTAGTAACAATTAAAAAATTAATAATTTATAATTTACTATCACATACCTAATACAATCCACAATACCCTTGAACTCCTTCTCGCCATCCGCTTTCTTAATCGCCTGCAGTCGTGTTTTCACCACATCTAATGGATTCACAAAGAGCGCAGCAAATGAACCAGCTGCCAAACCAGATAAGAAGGAACACCTGCAATTTAATAATAGATATTTATATTTCCAGTGTTTTAATGAAAATTCTCCACTTCGTATACAAACCAAAATACTGCCTCCCCTGAACCGTCATTTCTACGCGGGCCAAGCGCATTTAATGTAGCAAACAGCGGGAAGTAAACTACTGAGAAGGTTACATCACGCGCACCGGTCGCACCGATACCCTTATATAGACCGAATATACCCTTCTCTTTGAGCAGCTGTGAGGCTAATTTTGTTGCTGAAACTTTCTCCACCGTTTTACCCGTTAATTTAGCTTGTGCTGCAATACGGCCAGCGTCCTGCATTTGAATTTTCAATAACTCCATAGGAGTCGTAACGATGATTTGGAATGCACCAGCTAAACCGCCAGCCAACATTTGACTGCTCATCGGCAGATGTCCGTCCTTGGTGGTCAACTTGTGACGGAAGTAATCGTTAGCAGTCAGTTTAATAGCCTTCTCGGGCGTAATGAGCAGAATGTTGACACCCGAACCACGATACATGCCGAAGTAACCCTCAGCATGATATGTCTTGCGGAAGCAGTCGAACCTTTACGGTGGAGCAAAAATATCCGTTTTTTACAATGATTTTAATAAGTAAACAAAATTAATTATTGTATGTCACTTACATGTTTTTATACATCTTCTCACCATTTGGACCCACTTGTTGATTCTGCAAACGAGTTTTGACCAAATCCAAAGGGAATACGCAGGAGACACCGATAATACCGGCGATGCCGCCATTGATAATTTTTGGCAGCAGCCTAAAAAGGAAAGAAAATGTGGGATTAATTACTAATTGTATTACAGTAAGTTTTTATAAAAAAGAAGCATGTAGAAATGTGAGAGGTATGTAATATAGAGTCCAAAGGACTTAAGCTAGTCCAAAAACCCTCATTCTGTTTTTACACGGTGGATTGGTTCAATAAAAAAGACATTGATGATTCCTCTAAATGTATGCTATTTAAAATTTCTCTCACCATTAAACTTGGGTGTATTCACCAAAAGAAATTCCTCTCAATTTGTGATATGTTCGTAATTGTATACTATGTTCGAAAAAATTAAATCTGGTAAATAAAATTTAAGCTAAAAAAAAAAATTTATTGTGGTAAATGGAATGAAATTGTGCAAAATTTTAAATATGGTTTAATTTTCAAATGTATGTGTGTATAAATATATGTACATTTAGTATGTCTGCACTCCCTGAGGTCATTATATTTAATGAAAAAAAAAAATCAGAACATAACGGTATTAGTCACATACATATATTACGAACATAAGATGAAACTTAAAAGCAGGCTAAGTTAGTTACCGAATAATCTATCCTGACCCAGATATCCAGCAATAGCAAAAGTTTGCCTCACATATAACAGGCTGTCGCATCAACTTTTTCTCTGGACCATTTTTACAAAATTTTATACTATGCAGTAAATATTTTATATACATACATATGTATGTATGTGTATCGGCTATTGAAATTTCGACCGGCTGAGCAATTTCTATTCGACCACTCACCATCTGAAGAAAAAATAGTAAGTAGCATAATGAACTGTTGGACCCCACCAGTGTAATTTTAGACCCAATAAATCTTTATTATTTGTATGAGTTCACTGAACAAGTTTTAAATAGTCCCTCTTATCAATAAGTGTGCTACGAAAAACGTAAAATAATTATAACAATTTGTTTTCAAAACAAGAATTGATATTTAAGCGCGTGCCCCGGGGTTGTTTACGCACACAGTGAGTCGCTGTCAATAATTGCAAATACGATTGTTGGCAGGCGATTTTTTTGTTTGCAAACAAAAAAATATATTAGAGACACTTTTCTATGTTTGAATATATACATATGTATGCACATAAATACTTCACTTGGGTATGTATAAATGTATATATGTATATAATTAATATTTTTTAATGAGCAGTTTATTTTTAAATTGACGCTTTCAGCATTTTATTGTCCGTAACAAATTTTGAAATCAATCTTGACAATATGTATATACATATATGTATGTATGTACATATACTATGTTCAACATTTTATTATGAGTCGCTTGTGCAGCTAATAGTATATAAGCAGAGTACTTTCAGTATTATTGTATCTATGGAGTGCAAATAAGTAAAAAGCGCTACGCTTATCAGCGGAATCTAGTGAAGAAATGATGTTAGCAGAAAAAAATCTAAAATCAAATCAAACAGTTTCGAATTATGTAAATGCCGCGAACCAAGTTTATATCATTTTTCGTCATATTTCGTCATATGTACATATTTTTATTTCCATAAGAAGGTTTCAATTCCAAAAGTGCATTGTTGTTGTTGTTTTAACGGTTTCTCAGTCCCCGTTAGGATGGTAAGGGTTATCTGTGTTGTGGTCGACGTCATCTAACGGGAGGCCCAGGAAACGTGCTGTTTCGACGGGGTCGGACCAAAGGGAAAAAGGTGTTAGATGAGTAGGGTTGGCGGAGACTCGTTGCATACAGGACATACATTGGATATGTCGGGGTCTATTCTGAATAAGTAGGAGTTTAACCTGCTACAATATCCAGAACGAAGCTGCGCTAGGATCCTAAACCCTAGGAACCACAATTCCCATGACAGCCGGTTCTGCGCACCGGAATTGATTCGGATTTCATCCGACCAAGGGCCCGTTTGGATCGGTAAGTGTTAATCTGTGTTTGGGTTGCTCCGTATCCTCCTGACTCGTGCTGGCATTGAGTCCAACCTGGACCCGGAGGAAAAAGGCTCCATCCAGACTCTACCTCGATCAGGTGTAATACATGTAATGGATGGAGCCATCTTAAGACCTGCTCAGGCCTTAAGACTCACAGGGAGTGGACCACGAGTTACGTGGCCCCATGTTGCCCTCGCAATACTGCGACACTGCCTCTACGGCTGTGCAAACTCACATCGTTCTAATATGTACTTCGCAACGCACGAACTTAGCCTTTTTACTGCCAATTATTCCCAATAAATTAGTAACAAATGTTTATCACTAGCAAATATTGATATTTTGAAAGCTTAAAATTGAAAATAATTTAATTGTTTATTTTTATAATTGTATTAGTGCATATATGTATGTACAGAAGTACATTATTATTGGTACATGTCATGGCGGTGTTATAATTTGAGCCATAGTCAAACAATAAATGCGCTTACCATATATACAGAGCATCCAGCAAAGTTTAGCAGATGTACTTAAATTATAAAATCAAATAGAAAATGCATAAACAAATACATATTTTGAACCGAAAACCTTTTAAGTTATATTTTAGTGAATAAACTTTAATATATATGTACATACATACATACGAATGTAGACGGACTGACGACTTAACGCTCGCAAAAATAGAATTTCGCACATTTTAATTGTTTATTGAATACGTACACACAAACAAACTCTGAGGAACAAACAGATATTGAAGTAAACAGTTGGTATCGGCATAATATCGAGCACTCGATGATGGTGCTTACTTTTTATACCCTGGACAGAGTGTATTTAGCTTGGCACGAAGATTCTATCACACAAGGGAAACGGCGGTATGACAAACTATTTAGTCGTTTCCGTCTGTATATACACCAACTGGTCTCTCAGTCGAGATATCGATCTGAAACGTTGCACACGTTATTTAACTCTTTTGTCCGAACCGCCGATATTGGACCACTATAGCATATGCCTGCCTTACAAATCGACCGATTAAAATCAAGTTTTTGTACGAAAACCTTTTTTGTTTGACGAGATATCTTTACAAAGTGGATGGATTATTGTCTATACATATATATGTATATACTATGCAATCTTTGAACAACTTGTTTTGCTTGGATCATTATAAAATATTCCTGCTATATAAACTGATAGATCAAAATCAAGTTTTGTATTTGACAAATTTTCTTCGCGAAATTTGGCATGAAGTATTGTCCAAGGCAAACATACAATCTCAGAAAAAAATGTTAAGATCGGATCATTATTGTATATATAAACTGACCGATTAAAAACAAGTTCTTGTATGGAAACTTTTTTGTTTGTGAAGGGTGCAACCGAAGTTAAATTTTTTTTGCTTTAATGAAGAATTAGCAATTGAAGCCAACCGAAATGTGGAATTACTATAATCGGGTAATATAAATAAATATGTACAAATAAAATTAATACACATGAATATATGTATGTATATACATTTTTATTAGTCGTCAAAAATTTGCATATATACATATACGTATATACATCTACATATGCTCATTCATTGCATCGTTTGGCATATATTACAGTATTCTTAATATGGGTGCATAAATATATATTAAATATTTTCAACCTTGACGGGTGTCAGTTTTTTGCGAACAAATAGAATAAATAATATTCGCATTTTCCCAAATGTAAGTATATATGTAAGTATACATCTACATACAACTAGATATGTAAGTATTTCTGCTCTCATTCAAATAAAAACAAGCACCTTAACGAGCGATGAGCAGACAAAAAGAACGGCAAGGGGCTATTATTAATATTTATAAATATATAGTATACGTATGCAAATTAAAACGGCAGACAGAGCCTCAGATACTTATGCGTGTGCTTAAAATAATGTGTTGTGTGAAAAATATATCTCACAAATTAGGTCTCACGATTTCGTATACATATATTCGTCTTAAATGAATTTCTTTGACATTCATAGACACACTCGATTTTGGCTAAAAAATGCTCTTGCATACATCTTATTAAAAATATACAGATGGGCGTGTGCTCATGCATATATTATATTAATAAAATATTTGAATACATGCACATATGTATGTATGTGTGTGATGTAACTACCTTATTATAAGTGGTCTAACAGGTATACTTGTATTATATTTTTTGTCAATGTTCTAATGTTCGAATTGTTTACCAGAATATATATTTTATTTTCATATAAATTTCAAACAAAACTTTAATCTAAACTTAAATACATACTAAGTGGGTTAGAGTTTATATGGTATGTATGTACATTTGTCTAACTTTATTATAGAAAAGTTGTTGAAAATCGTTTTTTCATCGAAATTGGGGGTCTGTGCATAGTACTATTTCGATGCTTTGGTTAGTCAAAAATAATTTTCGGCATTATTTATTCTTATTATACACATCTTGTGAAACGCATCGACCATATTTTGATCACTTTCTTAAAGCAACTTCTTTCTGGGCAATCCTGTGAAGTCTTACCGATGTACAAAATAACTAAGGGCGCCTATTTCTCATGCGACAGCATGAACATGTCCTATCTTTCAAACAAATCCGTGAGATTTTCCGGCAGGATAACTGATTTTGGACAAATTCAAAGAATTCATTAATGAGCGAACATCGACCTGAATTTTTACTATATCAGGTTTTACGATGCTAAAGAATGGTGTTTTATTGTTGAATAAATATCGAGGAATATGTTCATACATACTACGACAGGAAATATAACCGATCGCGAAAATTTTATCACACGTTCTTTTAATTCTTTAGACATTGTACTAAATTGTTGTCAACCCAACATTCATCAACTCTATGATGGCATAGAGTGAAGAGTTATAATTGTTTATAGGTATTTCATGGTGCAAACATATTAGTGTTTGATTAAAATTCATTGAGACGCCAATGGTTTCTAATTGATCATAAAAAATAACTTACGCAAATTGCTGTTGTTGCGGTTGTGGCAATGCTTGTTGAGACATTCTGTAATTAGATAAAAAAATCGAACTTTAGTATGACATGCTTTATGTACGTAAATACATATATATACATATATAAATATTACTCTTATCAGTTGAGCCAATAATGCTTTTAACTGTCGAATTTCAAATAAATGGTTATATACCGAATACAAACTAAATAATATATTTATAGTTTCAGTGTTTATTTACCCTAACTACAGTAATAGGACTTTTCTATAATATAGCATTTAATCGGATTCTTTAAAATACGAAACAAGTATTATTATCTTTGTCTTTATCAAGTATTATGGGCTTTTATTTATTATTTACTAGTTCTATTTGTTAATGACTACACTATGCATAAATTCGATAAGACAAGTTGTGTGTGCATACATAGGTTGCCTTTTATGTTTCGAGGTTAGAGAACAAACCCAATTCGAAATCGAAATCATCGAAAATTGAGATCTATACACTTTCACATGTGTTTGATTTAATTCTCAAAGCACTTTTGCCACTTTGATTGAGGTATCTCCGAAACATTCGATTTGAACGTCTCTTCAGGTGTCGAAAAAGGTTGACCTCTTAGTTTAATTATTTTTTGGAACGGGAATAAAAAGAAGTCATTCGGTGCCAAGTCAAGATTGCTCATCAAATCGATGTTTTAAGTGCTAAAAATGCTATTGTTTCAGTCAATGTGTGAAGAGTGATCCGTCGTCGGTGATTGACTTTCCAGATTTCTTGCAAAACATCTGGCAAACAAATGGTTATATACCACTCAGAATTTACTGTTCTGCGTTGTTCTAGTGGTATTTCATATAAATCCATGATTCATCATCTGTCACCTTGTCATAGACATGTTTCGACGCACCGTTATCGTATTTTTTAACATTTCTCTCGACCAATCGACAGGAGCCTTTTTTGAGTGAACAACAATTTGTGTGGAATATATTCAATAGTCCACCAATTCCTATACTTGTCTTAATCCCACGATAGGTTATATGATGATCTTATGACCTCACGAAATTCGTCTTGGAGTGATCTACGACCTCGATAGAATTCACCATACCATCGATAAACATTGGTCATTGATGGAGCTCCATCGCCAAAAGGTGAATTAAGTTAATTGATGCACTGCTGCTACGTTAATGCATCTCGAAAGTTGTAAAAAAATATTCCGCGAAAATGATCGCGGTTTAATTTAATTTTTGGCCGAACTGAATATTTTAAGTAACTGTAAACAGCATAAAGTTGTCATTTGCCAGATTGTATTAGTAGGGTTGCCAAATCACGAAATATAAAAGGCAACCTACGTATAAATTCAATGGATTCGTATCGGATATTTGTAGATATAATGGAAATCATAAATATTTTTTGTTTTTAATTTGACATGAATATTTGTCCTAGATGTTATATGTGAGGTTGTGTAACTCAGCCAGTGTACGAATGAAGAACACTTAATTTTTATCAAAATTTATTAATGTTTCTGAAGGTACCAAATTATGATACCATTACGTACTTGCTTTTAACTACCACGTTTATTAATATAACGACCATGCATATTTGGAGATAGACTTGCGGTGTCAAAGGTTTTATATATATAAAATATAAAATCGTTTTGGTTAATTATATTTTTGCAGCTGATGCCAAAAACTGTCTACGTCCAAGAACTACTTGTTAAATTGTCTAATTTACAATTTATGGATACCATTGCACATAGCAAGAATATCATTACTTAAGTTGACATGAGGAACTTAACTTCAGAAGTAATCCATAGTTTCGTAAAGTTCTGTTTTATTTTTCCCTGTCATTCGTCTAAACATTTTTGTTAGCCCAATCGAATATTTAGCTTAAAACTTCGGACATGAATAGGTAGAAACTACTTTATCGAAGCTAGGTAGATCAATTACACTAGTTTTTAAGCATATAATTTTACATTAAAAAGGTGTCAAAAATTATTGACGAATTTAATATTAAGAAATCACTAAATTCCTGCGTTTACGATGGATATAGCTTATATAGGTGAGCTATAGTAGTCAAAAGCTTTGGCTAGTTAAGCGCTTATATAAGTTACCGGTACCGTAGGTAATCTAAAGACATTGATTTTTCAAACAAGGTACTATTTCCAAAAGTTGATTTTGAGCTAACTGCCCTGTTGGCTACTTACTTTACTGATATTTGTTGTTTACTTATGTATAAGAAGTGGGGGTAATCAAAATACTTTGCGACACAAGTATGAGCTTTCCGCGTATAAATTAGTGCTAGGTGTCACTATTTTGTGTCGTAAATTTTGTATATTTATAACACTTCGTAGCTGAACATTAAATGCAAATTTCCGTAAAACTTATCACGAATCTTCACCCACAAACCAACTACCGCACGTATTGGATTCTGTGCAAAACTGTACAGATGTTTTTGACAAGTATATTATATACTTTTTTGACATTTTCTTATCAGACAAATTTTCTTATCGGTATGCCAAACGACAAAAGCTACCACCTATGAGGAAAGTTTCTTGTAGCTGAGAACAGTCAAGCAACTAAAAAGCTTGAAAAAATATACAATTCGATTTAACTAATGCGATTATTGAGATAAATTGATAGATATGCATTTAACTAATTGAGTGGAACTGATAATAAACTTCGATTTCATTATACTTACTTGAAATAATGAGACAGATGTGGCATTATTCTGTAATTCTACAATATCAAAGTGGCAATATTGTTTTACGTATATTTGTTTCTCCTATTCAGGAGACCTGAAAAATAAAATTCAGCTGTAGTTCTTCCAAATTTTTTTGAAAAATTGTTAACAAAAGTGCATTTGACAAGAACCGCCTCCAGAAATATGACTGGCACAAGATTTGCTCGCACAGGACGTTGCCGGTTTTTTGTGTGCTTAGCTGTACTGACTGCGATGCTTTGTATGGTGGCGATTTTTCACAGTTCTCAACAACAATTGGATGAGACACGCGAGCAACGCTTACGTTGCGAAAGGCAACAGGAACAACTAAATGAGCAACTTCAAAGTATGTGAAAGGAAGAAAATTTGTTTTTGTTACAAATGTCTAAATATATTATACTTGATTATAGATATGGTGGAACAAAAATACAATCAACAAAAAACGTCGGAACAGGAGCGAAATGAACAAATGGAAGCTCGACATAATTTGGAACAGAAACTGAAAGAACTGACTATATTACGAACAAATGAACAAATGGATATACACTTACGCTATGATAAGTTACAACAGGCGCATAAGTTATTGAAAAGTGAACATAATGAGCTAGTTACCGAATGCCAGAAAAGCAAGAAAGAACTAATGGAAAATACCAATGCTTTGGAAAAGAAACTACAATCTTTGCGTTCAGAGGCGGATAAACAGAAAAATGTACTCAATGGGGAGATTACATTGTGGAGAGTGAGTTGAAATCTTACACAGATATTTTTTAAAAATCTAATATTTCTACATAATCATATTTGAATATTGTAGGAAAAGTATAATTCTATTGTTGTCGAAAAAGAACGACTTGAGGTTTTGCTGGGCGCGTCTGGCAAAAATTCAGAGTTACAAAGCAAAGTTATAAACTTGGAACACATAATCGCCCAATATGAGCAGCATTGTGACTATAAACCTGAGACCAAAAGTAACAACGAAAAACCTTTGAATCCTCCAAATACATTACGAAATACAAGCCCGCGAACGCGCATTGAGAAGTCCTTTAATGAACAAGTGCCAGTGAGTGCCGGCTTATATCACATCGATATTAAACTAACTAACAAAACGGAAGAAGTTGTTTCGACAAATACGAATCAAACTATTTCGCCCACTAACAAAACTATAGCTTCAAATTCTAACGCACCTAATGTTGAGCATAAAGAGAATGATAATGAAAATGTAATTTTAAAAGCTGGTAGCGATATTGTTGCTGGTGGTGTTGGGTTAGACGGGGTTGGCGGCTTTTTGCCTTATCTTTCACGTAGTAACCGCAGCTTAATACTAAATTCTGTTGAAAATTTTCAGATTTTACCTAAACCAATCGAAAAAGTTGCAGATGGGGCTGAGAGTGATGGCAAAGTATTGAATCAACTACGACAGCCACCGGCGAACCAATCAGATGCATCGGCTAACAACAAATTAATTTTACCATTAAGTGCACCTCGAAAGGCAGCAACTACTGAAGCGTCAAAATCCGAACAACATGTACTCGAAGTAAATGGTCCAATTAAAGAGATAAACAATACATCTACTACTAGTAGCGCCTTTCCACCGCTACCAATGCCACCAAACCCACGTAAATTACCAGAGAATGTAGCGCCTATACCGGCCAATTTCGAGGAACTTTTGAAGGAAGACAATGCTAACCTGAAGGCTGATCTTGCGAAAGAGGCAGATGTAAATGCGGCAGAAGAAGTGCAAAAGCACGGAAATGATGGTGCAAAAAATAATAGATATGCAAATGCAATTAATGAAATGGAACCGAAGGCCTCAAATAAAGAAAAGGTTATTGCGGCCGCGAATGCAGGCAACGAGGATTCCGGTGCACATGAAATCAAAGATAATGAGTTCATAAACGATCAAAATTTTAATTTGCCAGCCAACGAAGAGAATAACTTCTTTGATGGTGGTGTTAAAAATGAACAGGCTGGCAACGTTGAGGAGAAGCCCAAAGGCGATGACAATGATGATGACGAGGGGCTTGTGGGCGCGGTAGATGCAGGAGATATAGCGGTTAAAAATCACAACTTGTTGGATACCAATAATTTAAACAATGAGGTTGCAGGCGATCAAGGAAAGGAATTTCCCGATGAGTTACGATTGGAAGAAAACAATGAAGAAGATGAAGATGGTAATTAACTCAATAAAATATAAAATTTTTACAGACTTTTAAACATTTGCATTTACAGAAGATGATTATTCTAATCCGGGAGCGCGACAGCAAGGCGAACAAGCAATTAGAAATTAGACAAGAAAAACGAATAGTTTAATAAATAAGTATTTATAATAAGCGGCATTTGCACTGTGCACATTAACATTCGAATAGCAAAAAAACACAATCCAAACGAATAGCACACATCTCATTAAGCGCACATTAACACACATACACACCAGCCCCAGTTGAAATGCAAGGAAATGCAGCTATTTAAATAGTATACCTTATCAGGAACCTTCAAAATACCCAGTAAAGATATTGCATTATAAAATAAGAAAAATTTCGAAAATCCGTCAAATACTAAAGTGAATTTAGTATCTACTAACTATATATTTAATATGTATATGTAGACCTTAGTAGGTCTTTAAATTTAAGTCACAGTTCCATAACTGATCTGTTTTCACGGTTTTCTGTGATAGTATTAAAAGGGTTCTATAATATTTGAGTCTGTTCTCACCTATGGTGCTCCCAGCGTACGTTTCGCTTCCTATAAAATAAACTTGCCTGCTTGTATACATGCGCATAACACTTAACATATTTATGCCCTCATATCGTCAAAATTATATCGCATTCTGCTCACTGTTGCAATATAACATATAACACTGTATGTATATACATATATATGTATGCATATTATTGGCAGCTAAAATTAGCGCATTTTACGAACAAATATCTATTGTAAACACTTGTTTAGTTGAATTAAATGTTAAATGTAAGATACAAATATACTTCAGTGTTAGGTTTGTAATTTTGTTTGAACTTTTTAAAATTGTCAAGTTTATTAAGACAAATTCTTGCTAATTATAGCGGTAATTTATCGATTTTATTTTTTCTTAGTATCTTCTAACATTTAAAACCAGCAGTAGTAACAGATACTGATATCATTTAGCGTTTAAGAGAAAGTACTTTTTTGTAATTATTATTGTATGATCTTCATTTTAAATGTTAAATTAAATATGCTAAGTAAATTTCTTTTTACTCCCCTATATTTGTTGTTTTCTTTGTACTATAAATAGTTACATATGTTTGGTCATCTTGAAATTAGTTCATATTTTGTGCAACGACCCATAGATAAAACAGTGCTCCTTTGTACTACTGGAATTATAGATATTGCTTGCTTACGTTTGATCTGCTGGAACACGACCCATAACAATCAGAACTCGGAGTTATACCCAGCTTGAAAAAGTTAAGTCGTCAGCGGTCTCTAAATCTTTTACACCATTAACAACAACACCTATTATATGCTGAACAAGGTAAATTTGTCTCGAATCTCCTTGAAAGAAACGTCGAACAATTTATAAAATATTCATTCCTTCGACAGTCGGTTTTACGTTACCGGAACGAACAGACTCAGCATTTAAATTATTTCATCGGTGTTTTCCCTATAAACTGTATACTATATAGAAGTGAACAACTGACGAGGTGAGCAGATTTAGACATCTCCATCTATCTGTGTATACGGGAACTAATGTTTTAGTCGATATCGGAACGCTATAGTATAAAGCTGCCTCGCAAACTGTATCAACGAATTCCAGTGCATGTATGAAAAACTTTTTATTACGAGATATATTCACGAAATTTAGCAATTATTAGTGTCCAAGGCAATAGTACAATCTCCGAAGCAATAGTTCAGATCAGACTTCTTCTTTATTGGCTTACGCGGTTATAGTCAATCGGCCTACTATATCATACAGTTGTCTTACAAACACCCATGGAAGATATTATAGCTTAGGTGCACCCGAAGTTAACGTTTTTTCTCGTTAATTTAACATTCGAAGCTTTTCTTTAGGATCTTCTAAAGACTTTCGGAAAATTTCACTTATATAAAGTAATAACAACAACAGATTTAAAGTAATGTAAATACATACATAGGTATATTTAACTTTCCTTATTTAATTTTTAAACAAAATCAACACTCCAATATGATTAAAAGGTAACAGAGATTTATGTCAAAAAGCATAACACATATCATCCGATTATATCAAGTAGAAGTTTAATATAAATTTCTAACAGTCTTGATATATATTCAGATAAAAAGCGTTGTGCAAAAAGCAACATGTCCGCAAATCCTCTACATACTGCGTTGTCACATTCAGGTACAAATTTAAATGCAAGGAAATTTTTGTAATTGCCCTTGAACAGTGTTGGACAGTCTCAAAGCTTTGCGGAAAGCGGGTGTCGTTAATCTACTTATTTCATAACTGTATGGATCATTAAAAAAGAAACTAAAATCATATTTTTTAAATGCTGGCACACTCAATCAACCGCACTCATACCACGCATTGACGCCATTAAACGTTTTTGTATAGGAAGTTAGCGCCGGCATTTGGAAATATAATTTTCTCTACGCTAGTTTATAATAATTATGAGCTCTTTCCACCGGTAATAGATTTGTGATCACTGCGCTCTTGCTCGGACAACCAAGCCATCTGTTGAGAAAGAGTAAATATTTCAGTAAATCCAAATGTGTAAAGACAAAAAGAGTAAACAACCTTTTGTTTGTGTTGATGGGCAGCAGCATGGCAACGATCCAAAACCATTTTCTCGGTCAAAATGCCGTCTTCGGAAGCATAAACCGCTGCTTGCCAAGAGACTCCCAACTTTGAAATTTCACGGCCGGACATGCCTTCACAGATTTTCGCCATCTCCGTACAAGTAGCACCATAATCAAATTGATCCAGTTTGAAGCGCCTGTTACGAGTGGAAACATTTATTTATGTTGTTCATATACTATGACCTATTATTAACGACTTACTTGTGTCCTTCAGAAGCCGGCTGCAATACATATTTGTCGAAATACAGTCGTAACAAGCGTTCACGCTCCTCTAAGCCAGGCAGTGAAAATTCGACCATCTCATCGAGACGATCATTTATGGCATAATCGAATTGTTCGGGTGTATTAGAAGCTAACACCAACATAAACTTGGAGTTTTGCTCAGATGTGCGGTAAAGGAATGCATTTAAAGCAGCGCGCAAATCTTCGGATATGTGTTCCGATGAACGTTTGCGTAAGAATGCATCAGCTTCGTCCACAAAGAGTAGTAAGCCGCGACGACTAGCTTGTGACCAGTCAAAAACTTTATGGATGGCAGTGACACCCTCTTTACCCATAGGCGCTACATCACCACCAGTCATGATGGCATAATCCATACCCGAATGGGCGGCTAAACGTTTGGCAAACATTGTCTTACCGGTACCGGGTGGACCGTGCATCAATACGTTACGATACATTCCCTTATTGACGCGCGTATTTTTCGTTGCAATAGCAATGTCACGAAGGCGTTCCTCCAGCTTGGGATTCAAAATAACACCCTTTAAAGCGTCAGCTGGTTTAGAACGCAGCTTTTGCACATACTTGATTGGATGTTGTATGGCATCAAGAAATGCAAAACGCGACGTCTCACCAACCAATGTTGGTTTGCCTATGCGCGCTTCTACGTAACGGGATGTCACACCAGTTGCTCCTTTTGCAGCGTAAACACCCAATGCAAGCAGTGATAAACCACCAGCTGCAGTCAATACCTTGTCCCAGTCTGTGAGCATAGCTTCAACTCCAGCGCCAACAACTGTTCCAGCAGTGCTAAAAATTAGTTTACAAATTGTTTATTATTATTATTTTAAAATTAATTATTAAAATTATTTTATAATTAAAAATAATTACCGTATGCCTTCCAACACAGTTGTTCGATGCTCTTGGGCTTTCAGACGTATTTGTTCCAAGTTTATGTCGCGGTTTTCACGATCCACTTTAGCCTTAACACGCATTTCATGTTCCAGCAATTTAAGTCGATTTTTTTCTTTCATCTCAATTTCATGTTCAATGGTCTGGCGTCGCATGGCTTCTTGACGGGCCACACTTTCCTCTTGCCTGTTAGTAATAAACATAAATAAAACTAACACTGAATATAACTGAAGTAATATTTACTCACTTTCTTAGGTTTTCCTCTTGGACTCGCTGTTGTTGACCCAATTGGTCTTCATAACGTTTTCTTGACAACTGATCCTGATATTGAGCCCGCAACTGCTGTTGTTTTGTTTCTTCCTGCAAGCATATAAATAGTTGAGTATATAAAAAACTATCTTTTGGTAATCAAATTTGTTCCTAATAGTCCCAAAAATTTGTTAGTAATTAATTAATATATAAAAAAATATCTTACAAGTAACGTTTTTCGTCTCTCCTCATGGTCAATTCGTTTTTGCTCAACTTTTGCTTGCTCAATGTGAGCTTCGTACTCTTTGACCTTTAACTGGTATTCTTGCTGCCTTGTCGATTCCTGCATCTTGGAAAGTTCCAAAGCTTCGCGGGCATGTTCTATGCAAATAATGAAAGTTTATTATTAAATTTCAAATTCATAAAATTATTATTATAAACAAATTATTTACATGCATAGTATATACATATATTTATTACATATGTATATATATTTATGACGAAATTATAGCGCTTTTGGTTATGCAACCGGCGAACGAACATCTTTTCGCTGAATGCATGGTTAGTTACTTACTTGAACGTTCCAATTGCCGTGCTGCTTCCGCAGCTCGTTCCAAAGCTGAGGAATCAAAACGATAAGCCTCCATGGCCTTTCGCTCTGCATTACTGAGCTGGGCATCACCGCTACGACTCCCCGCAGTTTTACCTTCTGGGTCCGCTCCATCCACACTTAATTGTTCTTGAGGTTGTTGAGTTCTGTTCCTTCCGAGTAACCAGGACATTTTCAAAAATTATGATATTTTCACTTTAATACAACTGAAAGAAATGGTGGTAGAATAAAATACTCATTCACTGTGTGTAATCTTCCGTAGAGCAATTTATAAAAACGTGATGATTGCGGCGAATTCTTCTTCATACACGTTTGACTTCGCCAAGAAATGATCAGCTGATATAATCAATTAAATAAAAAAGTTTCTTAGGGATGGAATATTAATGTAAAAATTATACTGAATTTCTAAAAAAATTAAGCAGCTATATATACAGGACAGTTCTGATTTTTTTAGATTTTATTGTGAAAATTGCAATTTCACTAATTGAGATTCAAATAAGAATTATCACAATGTAAAGGGGAACTGCAGAAAAAAACGCTGAACGATAAATTTTACGACTTTTATTTAACAATCAAGTGATCGAAATCGAAAACGAATTGTCGATGTGAATTTGTTGTATTGTAAATAAAATAAAAGACCTGTGGAAAGCTATTGCTGTGAAATGACAGAAGTCTAGTTTATTATTAATTGATTTTATAAGTGTGATTAGTTTTACTTTGAAAGATGTCGGCTTACGATCTTAACCAGAAAACAATCTTCGTACTAGATCATACCCAATATTTTGGGATATCAAGCGAGGATTACATTCCCGTAGAATTACTCAAAGGCAAACCGAATGTCCCCGAAGGATCAAATGAGGCATCTAACTCATTTGGAGAGGATGTTCGATTTAGCAAAAGCTTATGGACTTGCTCAGTGGAGTCTTCTATAGAATACTGTCGTATAGTATGGGACCTATTCCCACGGGGTAAATTAGTTCGTTTCATTGTCAGTGACACAGCGGCACACATTGTCAACACTTGGAATCTGGCTACACAAAATATGTCTCATGTTTTAAATGCCATGGCACTAGTTGGCATTCCACCAGAAGATGGAGCGATGTCGTCAGAATTTTCGGTGATACATGGTTTACGTGCTGCTATAGAAGCATTAACGGAGCCAACGGAAGCACAGCTTGCACGTCTACAAGAACGCGAAAGAGGTGGAAGTCCAAATGTGGTGGCAAATAAGGGGCGTGTTATATGCATTACTTCCGCACGCGATAACACTAGTATGTTAAGTCTGGAAAATATATTCCGTAACGTCGTGGAAAAGCAAAATGAATTAGCTGCTAAACAACGCAAAATACTCCACATTGACCTCAGTCATTTCGTAATTATAAATGTTGTACCTCAGGGTCTTGACTCACTCGTGACAAACCGCGCCAAGATGGAATTTGCGCCAGGTGTATTTACTGAAATTCACACTACTAGTGCACCTAATATTTCAAATAAATTAACACATCTCATTATGAGCCATTATGACTTAGCAAGCACTACAGTAACTGGAATACCCATGAAGGTATGAATATATAATATGTATATATATATATATGAGTTATTATTAATATGTTTTCATCCGCAGGAAGAACAAAACGCCAATTCTAGCGCAAATTATGATGTAGAGATTTTACATGCTCGAAATGCCCATACTTCTATATGTGGCAGTGAAGCCCTATTACCAACAAGCCGTAAAGAAGGGGCTGAATATGAAACCGTTACTTTGAAGTGGTGCACACCTAGAGGTTGTGGCTCTTCCGATATGCAACCATGTTTAGCTCAACATCGTGTAACTCCGGTTGATGTCACATCACGACCAAGCGCTTGTCTCATTACATTCTTATTAAATGGTCGTTCAGTATTACTTGAAATGCCAAGGTATATTGTATACTTTTTCAATTATTGGGAATATCGTTTGAATTACATTGTTATAGAAAAACTGGTGGAAAAACTACTAGTCATTTACTCTCGGCACGAGGTGGCGAAATCTTCATACATGCTTTACAAATCACACGTTCCTGTCTTGAAGACCTACCGTCAATATCAGAAGGACCAGGTGGACGTGTAACCGATTATCGTATATCTGATTTTGCATCTTTTATTAAAGCTCATCGCTTTGTACCACTCAAAGTGAAGCCGAAGACTGAGGAAAACCTGAGCAAAGCTCGCGACCGACTTCAGCGACGCTCACGCTATTTTCCACTGACACTTAACTCAAGTTTGATATTTAATCTACAGCGAAACCTTAACTGGGTGCCATTTTTTTTACGCAAAATTAGCAAAGAAGATATGGATAAAGCAGATGAGGCGCAATGTCAGCAATATATTTTCGAGCTTTACACTGCTGCATCACGAGGGGAACCTCTACCATTCCCAAATATGGGTGTTGGACGGTTAGTTTTTAATTAACAAAAATAGAAATATCGAATTAAAAAAAAATATTTTTCAGGCTAAAAGGATCAAAAAAGGGTGATCAGTACAAGTTGTTATGTGCCGAATTAGAACTGTTGATACGTGCCTATGCAACAACCCCACATCACAAAGTCATTTTAGAGAGCGTGCAAAATGTGCGCGCTGCCTGCGGAGATGCTACAGTTAAAACAGAAAATGACGGAAGCCGTAAGTAAATCGTATTTTATTATCGAACGTAAATAAAAAATATCTAATTGCTACAACACTCTTTTGCTAAACTAGTGTATTTTACATTTGAAAAATGTTGCAAAAATGTAATTATAACTATAATAGCACTGTTAAGGATACGAGTTCTGTTAGATATTGTAGTAGGATATCTTTTTAAGAATGGATTGCTTTCAGTACCGTAGTAAATAAATGAGATAATAATTATTTAGATTAATGAACAGTAGGTTATCACACTAATGTAATTAATATAATTTGTATTGAAGGTGACTCAACTACTAAAGCTGTAATGCGTGATTCCCCCATGTCGCCTCCGCATTCAATGGACAGCAGCAGTAGTAGCATCGGAGTGCATAAAGCCCACAAACGTGCTCTCAGTGGCGGACAACGGTATGAGATGTTAGGAATGAATTACTATTATTTTCTATTTCACTTTTGGCTTTACAGATCCCTTTTGGACATTGTCACTAGCACCGAACGTAGTCAGTCTGCGAAACGAGTTGATTTTTCAGGTCGTCTTTGTACACCCGCCGGACAAGTGGCGAAATTATACCCAGACTTTGGAAATAAAGAGAAGGATGCTAGCTCTACAACTTCCACCACAACTGCCGTTAAGGACGAAAACTTAGTCATTAAATCAGAATTGGGTTCTCGAAATTAAACTCAACAATATTTAATCAGTAATAAACAAAGTTGGATACAAAAAATGTAAAAATTAAAGAGTTGACTTATAACAATAAGCAAATTTGAAATTTTAACTGTTTTATATAAATATGGATATGCATAAGTATAAATATATGTATGTATAATAAAAATCCTTTCAGTTTAAACACATAACTGCATAAAAATAATAATGGTTTGTAAACTGAAACTGAACTAAACTCAAAACAGGTTAATTAATTTCGAAATTAAGAAAGCTAGTTATAAAAGAATGGTCGACTATATAAATATTACAACTTTTTACCGTTAACTTTCACGTCCGCATATAATATCAAAAAGACACAAAAGATAATAAATTTATATCAAAACAATATTTAACGTATTTATGCAATAGTTTTCTATGTTTCCTCTTCTAATTTATCCTTTTATGACGTCATCATCATCGCAATTCGCTTCCTTATTATTTATGTGCTTTACGATGCGCGTGAGAACATACTTTACATTTTTATAAAGTTATCGGGTATTGTTTTCACTATGTTACAATCGATTACAATACACATAATTTATGATATATATGATGCATTTTTCACATCATTAATAATTTTAGAAACACTTTTATTTAATTAATTGTTAAACACCGGTTGTTAAAAACGTTTTAGCAAAAACAAGTGATGATGAAATTTTTAGCAACTTTATTAAAACTCAGATGTTGAGTAATTTCGATAAACATATCCAAACATATGATCATTGTTTATATTTGTAAGCACATCTCTATAGTATCTTATTTTTGTATTACGAATGTAAACTATTTTCCAAACAAAATTTTTAAATAAAGTTTATTAAATTTGATCAATGGATACTGACTACAGTGTTTTGACCCTTAGCGATGAATCTTGTCGAACCTGTTTACAAAGCATTGCTGACACAAACTCCCTCGACGACGAAGTAGAATACGGCAATGATACTTTTGTTTTAAATAGCTTATTTATTCAACTCCTACGTGCTACTAATGTTCAAGTAAAAAGAATAATAACGCTTACGCTTACATATTATGTTAGTAATATGTTAATCTTTCAGGCACCGGCGCTCAATCAATGTGGGGGTCAAACATTACCAAATCGCATCTGTGCAGATTGTACCCTTAAACTTCTAAGTGCTTACGATTATATTTGTTTAGTGGAACGGTCAGAAACTTTGTTAAGGCAATATCAAAAGTCGTATCATACAAAATTAAAGACAGATGTAGAATCGTTTGTTATTACTGAATTAAAAAATGACACAAATAATGAAGATAGTCAAAATGTCGAAGAATTAGAGACAGAATATCTACTTGACGACTATAATAATGAGGAAGATGTTGCAGATGTAGATAAGGAAAGAAGCGATGACGAGGTTTCTATTCAAAGCAAAAGTGAAACTTATATGGACGATGAGCTTCAATTTGTAAAATTTGAAGCTGTAAACATTGAAGAAGTTACAGAACAAGTAGAACAGGTTAATAACAGGAAGTAATGGTGCTCTTGAATTTTTATTAATCAGTATTTAATCAAATTTATTTCTTTTCTAATTAGAAGGCATAAAAGAACAACTCAAAATGCTGACATTGTTGGGAAAAAGCAAGCAAGATTCGCTATCGGCTCTCGCCTAGGGACATTTGTCACAACCAATTGGCGCAAGTGTCCTCATTGTGAACGTGTTTTTGCCAGAAATATAACGTTGGAAAAACATATACAAACAGCACATACAAATGTGCCACCAGAATGTATTGCTGCTATTGCGCCAAAACCTACTGAGGATAAGCCAATACAATGTGACCATTGCCCACGTACTTTCGCTAGACCCTTTGCCTTGGAGCGACATCTAAGAGCAATGCACCCGACGACTACGATTGCCAATAATGCTGAATCAGATACAAATCCCACTGACACTGCAAAAACGAAAAAAACTTACAAGCGTGGAATATGCCCCCACTGTGGTCGAAGCTTCGCTCAAGCAAGTTTAGTGATACATATACGCCGACACACAGGTGAAAAGCCATACCAATGTGATGAATGTCAAAAGGGTTTTCCTCGACGTCAGGATTTAGTGGTACATAAGAGACAACATACTGGGGAAAGGCCACATGTATGTACTATTTGTGGAAAATCGTTTACAAGACCAAATAAATTATCGCGACATATGCGTATACATACTGGACTCCGACCGTACAAATGTTCGGAATGTCATAAATCATTCACACAATCGAATGACTTGCGTATTCATATGCGACGACATACCGGAGAAAAACCTTATAAGTGCAATATTTGCAATGAGGCTTTTATAAGTGGTACAGCGCTCAAAACTCACCGCATAGCAAATAATCATGCTGCACCACCTGATGCCGAAAACGATCCATATGCGAAATGTCGATTAAATAAAGCAATTAAACTTGATACATGCGAGTGATTTTGAAAAGGAAAATTAATTAAATATTTAATACCGCGATTGCAGGTAAAGCAATAAAAACAAAGTTCTGAATTTATTATTGCTAACCAAGCTCTTAAGTGATTAATTTGAGAAGACGATTTAAGATTTGCGATGTAACACTAGGATAAGTAAGATCTTGACAAGTTCCAATGATTTTGATATAAATCCATCAACATTTTGACGAAGCGCAAATTATTGGACTCCATCTGTTTTAATGCGCTTAAAATTTCATTAATTTTATAAGTAATGTTTTGAAACAAAATATTTAGTTTTGAAGCATGATTTATTATATTTCTTTTCAAGCGGATTTCTAAAGAGCTCAGTTTTATTTGTGTTTATTATTACTCAACGCGAATATTTTTTATATAGTTTAAAAGTTTTAAATTCATAATGAATACACCTATTTGAAGTCGAATTTCTTTATATACATTAATTCCGTTTTGTTCAATGATGCCGAAAGATAATTAAAAATATATATATATATATGTATATATTACCTGTAGTTAAAATAAGAGACATAAGCAAATATTTAAATCAAGACAAAAAAATAATAAAAAAAAATAAAGCATTCGAAAGAATACAATGCATTTCTTTTCTACAATAAAAAGAGACTACACTCAAGCGACATTGAATTAATGTCTACGCCAATGGGATGAAGATGAGTATGTTGAACGTGAACGGGAACGCGAATGTTTCCTCGACGAACCATGTCGCGAAGATGAATGACGAGTTCGCCTGTCGTTGTCATCCTCTGCGCTGGAGTGGCGATAACTGCTGCCACGTTGGCTATGGTGATGACTACGCTGACGACTACGACTACGACTGCGCCCACTCCTTGTTCTGCGATGACTACGTTCATCGCGGCTTTTACGTCGATCATACTCATGTTCACGCCTTTTCTTAGACGAAGTCGATGTGCGACTGTAGTGGCTTGATTGTTGCGAAGAAGATGACGATGATGTTGATGATGATGTACTCGAGGAATCTGTATCGCTTGATGATGTTTGCGATTCCTCCTTGCCATCATCCTCGTCACTCGAGTGATCTTCTCGTTTATTTTTATGATGGCGATGCTCTTTTCCGCGATCTTTATCACGCGTACTTTCATGCTCCCTATTGCGCTTTCGCTCTCGTTCGCTTCCACGTTCCCTATAACGATCACTTTCACGATCTCTATGATCATAATGCCTGCTACGATGACTGCGTTCCCTTTCCGTACGTGAAGCGGATGAACGACTGCTGCTCGCACGATGACCTTTCGTAACTTTATCATAAGCAGCCTCAGCTGCGTTTAATAAGTTTTTATTTAGTGCCGTTACGCTACCACCACTACTATCGTCAACAAGTTTACTTGCTACATTGTATGCGATATGGGTACTTTCGGGCGGCATTGCAATCGATGACGTTGACGTACTTCCTGTGGCCAGCACCACTGAGGAGGCGTTTGTGGTAGATGCAACAGGAAAAACTGTGCTGCCATTTGGATTTCCACTCAAATTTGCATTTACGCCGTGTACTTTCGACATATAAGTTGCGGCAACAGCAGCGGCGCTTTTCGAATCTTTATTATCGCTGAAACGTGTGGTTCGCTCTTTGCGCGAATTCCGATCCTTCTGACGTTTGCCTACGAATATAAGTTATTAACAAATTTATTTTTTTTAGGTTACTATTAAGCGATATTTTGAAAAAAATGTTAATACATAATTTCATAAACAACTAGAAAATGGAAGACATTTATAAATACATACTAATATTTACGAAGGCATGTTTAAAACCTAAAACTAAAAAAATGCTTTGTTTGGAAGGCTAAATTAATTCAAAACATCCACTTCCGTATGGTATTGGCACTTGCTAAATGGTTTTTCGATCAGAATAAATTTTAAAGGGATTAACTGAATAATAAATAAGATACATAATGAAATTATATTCAAACAATTTTCAAGGAGTCATTTGTTTCAATTAGAACTAGGCAGATACACAAGATTTTAGTTAACCCAAATATTACTACTGCTCTAAATTTGTTTGTAAAATTCTACCTGTATCGAAATAGATTGCTTATAAGCTCTTAATAATAATACTATGCATTATTAAGCTAACTTCTAATGTTTAGAAATTTTAAAAATAAAATTATGGAAAACTTTTCCATTCTAGTAATTTTAGACGTTTTTCGCCGATTTTGTTTCTGTTTTTTTTTTTTTTTGTTCAAATTATTTAGATTTGGCAGAGAAAGTGTATACGAACAAACGCACCGTTTGAGTTTTGTAACTTTGTTTCAGTTGTCTCACCAAAATCCCGGTCGTATGATTTACTAACTGTGCTTATTGTGGCCGTAGACGTTGAGTTTTCTTCATTACGCTCTACATCGCCGACTGTAATCTCTTTCTTGTACGGTTTATCATCGTCCTTTTGCTTTTCCAAAGAAGTGTAATACTTTAGTTTTTGCTCCTCACGTGCCGCACTCGCAGCAATACTTTCCTCAATATCATCAGTTATTTTAGCAAAAGCGCGTCGCTTCGCACGTATGGACGCCTATATACGTACATAGACGACAAAGACAATGTTAAACAGTGCAGTATTATTTAAAACTTAGACAGTTATACCTTTATTTCTTCCTCTGAGTCATTGTTTGGATCATTATCCGCGGAAGCACCATCCTCGGAGTCGCTGCTCTCATCACCTGTAGAATCATCGTATGCTGCTAAGCCTAGAAATAATTTTGCTGCTAATTCGAATGCTAAAACTTTATTCATTTAGTACTGTGATTGTAGTCTACAACAGGAACTAACCCCACAAGTATTGGGCGATAGTAATATTTATTAGGGGAGAGAAAATGTAGAACAGTTTGCTAAACAATTTATAGCAGCAATGCACACAATTTGGCATTAAAGTGATCCCATTTGAAAAAACTTTATCACAGAATTGATATTTTTCACTCAAGAAGTAAAACTTTTTGAAGAAGCTTTAACTAAATTTCACAGTTTTATAGCATGGACCATTAATAGTATGCATATTAAAATTTATCCAACTGTAGTTTGTAATGTATTTTGGAAAGTGAATTATTGTACAGTTTACCTGCCAAACTTTTCAAACAGAAACGAATCAATTTTTTACAAATTAATAAAACCGACAGAAACTACATAATAACAACCAATATGTGGAAATATATACACGTACAAATGTATATTTCTATAGCCTATAATAAACATAAAGAGTTGACTTACCCAATTTCCCGGTTATGGAGGATAGCGCGCTTTTACGGATCACTTGAGCTGATGACGCTTTGTTTATACAAGTTCGTAGGTATCGAGTATATGTAAAATGTACATAATTTCATTTGGTTAACAGATAAAGTTCATTCTAATTAACATGGTTGCAGTATAGAGAGGCAAGTGTTAATCAACGTAGACATTAAGAATTGCAAATATTTTATGCATGTTCAACATTGCACCAATGCCTCAGCAACGATAATATCACAAAAACACTAGAAGGAAATATGCATATGAAATAACTTAAAATTTAGACTTAGTACCTTTGGCTTTGTGCGCATTGACAGCTTCTTGCGCCAAGTTTGCGATCTCCTGATTTGTAACATCAAGTAGGAGTTCGGTTAATGTTGTCCGCACCACTATCATCTAAGCATGTTAAAATTTTAAGAATTTCTCCCCAAGGTTGGTCAAAGGGGTAAGAACGAATTCAATTTGTATATGAGGGTAGGTGTATCATATAATTAACACGGTACAGAGGCACATTTTTATTTTTGCCGAAACGATCAGTTGTAAAAGTTCATTTCAATTTCATTATGTTTAGTTGTGATTTCAAATCATCATCATACATTTGTATGTTTGCACATCAAGACAGCACATACAAACACATGTTTGGCGTTAACATCACATATGTGTGTATAAAATGGCGTATTTCGATTTGTTTATTAAATGAAAAACAAAAATTAAAGCTTAGTGTACTAAAATATATGTATTAAGATGAAAATTAGTTTCAATGTACATACCAGGTCCGCAAGTCTATCTTCATAGCTTCTTTTACCCTTATAATTTTGCTGTTCAGTACTATTTTCGTTATCTGTATCGTATTCCGCGCTACTATTGCCACTGCCATCATCGTCGTTGGACGTCGTTGGATTTTGAGGTAGAACCAACGTGTCATCGCTTATTGCCACGCCATCTAAGTCTTCTAGTTCACCGTCATCCTCACAACCTGATCTATCGTTCTCCCTCTCCTAAATTGTTTTTTATTTAGTAAAACAGTTGTGTTACCTTTCATCATTCTCTCTAAAGTCCTCATACTTAGAGAGTTTCAAATGAAAGGTTTCATGTAGCGAGGCCGGAAGTAACACTTCAGCCTTTAAGTTACTAAATAAGGATTTTGAACTTACCGCAGACTGTTTATATTTCATGTTTACCGTGTGCGTTGCATCATCGGTTGTACCTACAAACTCAGTATATTTGGTGTCATCAATACCTTCCGGATCTTCGTGTTGCTTATTTTGTTCCCTTTCTAATTGTTTCTGTTTTTCCCGCTCCATTTTTTCTAAACCCTCCCTTTAACCAACAAAATAATATTAAAAACATATTTTTTTAGAAATTCATATTCACCTTATCCAAGCTGGAAGCATTTTCCTTTTCTTTGCATCCACCACGGATTGCGTTGGGTTTTGTTCTCCTGTATTAGCTGAAATCATTCTTACAATGTTAGGGTTTGGTACATTCATCTTTAGTAGGGATGGTATATGTGCTGTTGGGTTTGACATGGGACTATTTAATGGTACATTTAACATAGTTGGTGGAACCGGGGGTGGCAAATTTATACGTGGTGGCCATACGGTGGCATTCCATTGTGGTGCAGATGAAATGATTGGCGTGGTGTTATTACCTAAATGTGATAAAAACAATATATATATATATATATTATTTAGTATATTTTATCATACCTATACCGGGTATATTTTCAGCTACCGGTGGTCCAACAACTATATTTGGCTGCTGCATAAACCATGGAGATTGTGGTTGCATAACTGGATGATCTCTATTTTTACCTAGTTGCGTTGAAGGCGTTGGAGAGGGTGGTGTATCACCACATCTCGCACTTTCTTCGTCTTCGTCCATATCCATATCGGCTTCTCCTTTTTCATCGAATGATTTCTTAATTGCGGACGTGGTTGTCGAAGCTGTCATCTTCACCTCATTAGGTGTATTACTAATATTTGGTGGTGGCGGTGCATCTGGCATTGATATAAAATTACTAGTGTCATGCATCTGAATCCATTGTTGGGCCATAGCTGCCCAGTCTATCGACCCACTCATTCCAGCAAATTGATTTAGACCGCTTAAGCCGTCTCCACTGGAATCGCCGGCGGAGTACATTTTGAAATTTTCTTCTTTGATATTTGCACGATATATAATTCAACCAGCACACTTTTCAAAATATCTAATTTTTATAAATTCAGACAAATATTTCTATTAATACGCCATCTTTTGTAAGATAAAATACTCTTGTTTTCCTAGCGTTTTGCAAATTAATATAAATTTTACAGTGGTGCCATATGAATGTAAAATAAATCAATTAAATGAGAGAAATAAAAAAGTTTTAACTTCAAACTGTTCATTATATTCCAATATCCTTCAATCCAACAAAGCCGAAAAGTTAATTTGGTAGTGCTATAAATAAAACTGTTTGAACAAAACAAAAGAATAAAACAATTTATTCGATTTTGAATATCTTCCTCCACACATTTATCGTTTGATTTTTGCAAATAAATTATTTACGCAATATACACAATAGGGGTATTCTCTTGCTCTTGCAAGATTGCAGATTGCAAAAATACTATACCGAAATATACAAGAGCACGAGAGCACCCATTGCAGAATCTAGTGATATATGAACGGCTGATTCGGTCAATTTATTGTTATTAATTGGCGCACCTTCTGCATACATTTTTATCAAAAAAAAACTAACAAATCTTTATAATTTAAATAGAAATTGTCAAATCTATTTAAAACTTACCTTCCTCAACAATTTAACGACGTAATATCTTTATGTATAATGACAGCTAAAACAGGGTTGCAATTATATTTTTGCGTGACACCAAGAGGAAATATATGCAATTCTTGCACCGTGCAAGGGTTTTGCAAGAGCAAGAGAATACCCCTATTATTAAACATATATCTACTATTCAGCAAAAAAATTATAGAAAAATTGAAATTTTATGTTCCGATTTTATATAAATTTTGAGATATGGCCACGCTATTAAACAGCCTTATCGACGGAATAATTTGATGTCTAAATGCATTTGTCACTTACCAATACCAATAAGTTTTCAAAAAGGGCTGTTATACGCACATTGCATTTTCAAACGGCATTTTAGCTACAAAATTGTTTCATGTAAAGAATAATTTCTTATTATAAGTAACTGAAATAATAAAGAAATAAATTGAATACAAAGACGAAATGTATAGAAAGCCAATTAGTGCTTTAAATGGCAAGGAGAACCATTTGCAGGCGATAAAACCGCTTCCTCCGCCACCACAGAAACAGCATAATTCGAAAAATGTAAGTGATTAAAATGATCTTTTAAGTAAGAACCGAGAGTAACAGTACCAATACAAAATTATAGACTTTAAACGAAAATATGAAAGGCGTATCCCCAATTGCTATGCCAAGACCAATGCCTTCCAATAGAGCTGGAAATTTGTTAGGAGGTCTACCTGCTTCAAGAACAACTCAAGTTACATCTACAGCTGTCACGCAGAAGAAATTATTAACAAACAACAATTCTGTTCGCACAATAACAGGACCTTTGGTATCATCGACCACGAAACACATAAGCCAACAAGCCGTTGCACCTACAACTACAGTATCCATGACAAAACCTAGTGTCTCTGTCGTTTCAACTTCATCTAGCAATAAGGTTGCAAGTAATCAAACAGAAAAAGAAAAATCCAATTTCGAACCAAATGCAAACTCAACAGAAGTACCACCGAAAACAGTTGCTAAAGTAGAAGACAAAGATTCGAAAGATGAATCAAATAAAGCTGAAAACGAAAAGACTGGTGAGTGTAACAAAAAGGAAAAGAAATCGTGGTCATTGAGCAATTTCGATATTGGAAGACCACTTGGACGAGGCAAATTCGGTAATGTATATCTTGCACGCGAAAAAGAATCAAAATTTGTGGTTGCACTCAAAGTGTTATTTAAAAAGCAGATACACGAGTCAAACGTAGAACATCAAGTAAGGCGGGAAATTGAAATACAATCACATTTAAGACACCCTCACATACTGCGTTTATACGGTTATTTTCACGATGATGCACGCATTTATCTTATATTAGAATACGCGCCCAAGGGAACACTTTTCAAAGAATTACAATCACAGCCATTGAAACGCTTTAACGAACCGACCTCCGCAATTTATATACGCTCTCTAGCATCTGCATTGCAGTATCTGCATGAGCGTGATGTTATACATCGCGATATTAAGCCGGAAAATTTATTGTTGGGACATAAAGGAGATTTGAAAATAGCAGATTTTGGATGGTCAGTGCACGAACCGAACTCCATGCGCACAACATTATGCGGCACACTTGATTATTTGCCACCTGAAATGGTGCAAGGCAAGCCACATACTAAAAATGTAGATCTTTGGAGCTTAGGAGTTCTATGTTACGAACTTATTGTGGGCCGTGCGCCGTTTCTTGCTACTGACTATGACGAGACATATAAAAAAATCATTAAAGTTGATTACAAATTACCGGAATTTGTTTCACGTGCAGCAGCACATTTTATTTCTAAGCTTCTGGTGTTAAATCCTCAACAACGCCTTCCGTTGGATCAAGTATTTCTACATCCTTGGGTTGCCGCACACATTAAATAACAACTATACATACGACATAAATCAATTTTTCATATTTATTTATATCATTTAACATACATAACGAAAGGATAGCAAGTATGATAATTTGGAAATATAAAAGTTTCTTATTCTGAGAAAATGTTCAAAAAGAAATTAAAAGACGTCTGCGTATATTATTTGTATTATACATACATATATATATATACATGTGTCCGTGTGTGTATAGAATGATTAACCTTATAGAGAACATTAAGCGCTATCCTTTCTTTACTCCATGTTAGCGCTATTTTTTAAACTTCTGTATTGCAACATTGTCAGTGTGCACTTTTTAGTTTTGCATGTTTTATTAGTGTAGTGATTTTGATATTTAGTAGTTCGTTCGTTTTTATTTTTAATTTTGAGCTGATTTATTTTTTTACATATGTAAATGGATTTATCACAAGGCATTCGAAACCCCCTCAACGGTATTCATTTATTAAATTAAATCAATTGTTAAAAATGTCTTTTTAAATGAGAAATAAAAATTTGCATTTTATAGCTAAAAATTGTAAATCTTAATGTGTCTTATTAGTTTGGCAATATGTAAAAGCATTCGAAAATTTCAACAATTCCATAATTTTTAGCTGGGAACATTCACACTCAACTTAGTGGGTGTGGTAAAAGTGTTCAGAAGTCAAAAACTTCACACACTATTCAGCTGCTCAAATTTGCATTTCAATGCTTTTCAAAAATTAATTTAAAAAAAATATCTTAATACGGAACTTGGGGAGCTATTATAGAAATTCAAAATTCTATCAAATAACTGCTTTGGGTTAAAATCTGGCTTATAATTTCCTAACATAAAGGTAACAATGAATCCAGATCCAACTATACGAAAAGTCGTACAAGTGGCGGAGCAAGCACAACAGCCTTTACATGGTAAATATGTACATCTTATTTATACTTTTATTTCGAATAAAATTTTTTAATCACGATAATATCTGTAGTGCCCGTGGTCGTCGGCAATCAATGTTTTATAATCACACAGCAGGATGTCAGGAGAATTGAAGATTCTCGTCTATATTCTTACAATAAATTGAATGCGAAGGGTAAGTTACATTAGTTTGTATCTAATTTTTATTGTATTACTACACTTTAGCAGATGTCACAATTTCGTTAAAAATTTTCATATCGGAATTAAATTAGATAAACATTTTATTTCACATTCAGGCGTCTTTAAACTGATTTGAATTAACGTAGAGTTGCGTTAGATGGATACTGTAGGAAATTTACAAAATAAAATGTAATATACCTGGAAGAAAATTATTTCGAATATAAATGTTCCATCGAAAAAAGGGTAGCAATCTCAAAAGTAGATCTTTTGGTTTTGATTTAATTTTACATTTTTCTTTGATTATAGAAAGTGATTCCATGTGTTATTTTTCAATGTACGTGTTAACAACGGTTCTATGGTTTATATTCTGGCAATACCCGTTATTTCAACAATGATTCTAAATTCAAATAGAAAATATTTAATTGATACAAAAACAATGACTGGACTCATGGCAGGGAAATCTTTAACCTACAAACATGACACTCGACACTTAAAGGACCCATCCATCCCATTGAAACCGGACTTTTTCTTAGAATCAGACTGGTGAAAATATTGTTACAACAACAATATGCAAATATTTAATTCCGTTTTATCAAAATTTAGAGTATTTCCCTGCCGACAGATGTGAACCAAAGAAAAATTAGAACATGTTTTTTTGATACTAACCTTTGAACTAAACCCTCATTAAAAATTAATCGGCATTTAAATACAATTTTTTTTATAACTAATACTGGAAAATCGCCTTATTATGTTCGCATAATTAAACTTAGGCGAAGTGGTCCCAATGGATACTATGGACTCCAATGTAAGTGGACGTGATGCTTTTTTGGCCTGTATCCGTCAGCCAACACAATTTCAGCAGAACGCGTCTATTAATCCATGTAATATAGGATTTTTGTCGGATCTAGTCGCACGTGCCTGTAATATAACTGCAGCAATGCAGCAGCAGCAACAGCAACAACAGGGTACACAAATGGCAATGACAATGCCCGATTTACTGGCATATAACCAGGCACAATGTGTACAAAGTGCAGGCTATTCACCGGTTGCAGCAACGCTTCAGCAACAATTGGATTGGTCGAAAGCTTGCGACACGATGCCGCCACAAGCTTCCATGGTAGGATTTGTTCTTTAGAAATATCTTCTATTATATTTTAATATAAGCATGTTAAGCTATTCATATAAATTTTGTAGCATCCACTGCACTATACTACGGCCACATCGACAACGGAGATTGCGCGAACTCAATGCGTTCCCCATACACCCTCTACGAAAAACCATTGTTGCACACGCGGTTGCAATACCATGGATATTGATACCAGCTTATCACCGAATTCGCAAGCACCCCCCACCACAAGTTCGGCCACTTGTTTGTGCGCACGTCAACAGGCGAAACAACGTAAAATGACACAATTTCGACTCTAATGTCGTAAATCAGATTTTTGTATAAATAAGTGAAAACTGTTGACGTGTTTTTTTCGTCGTATGATCTCATTTATGTAACTGTTAAACATTTTTTATCTTTTGTTAAAATTTTTATTTTTTATTATAATTATGTTTATAGTTTTTGGACAATATTTAACTAAAATTAAATTTTAATGTTTTTTGCTTGTCGCAACATGGGAAATTAGCGATTTTTTTGTTTTTAATTTTTTTGTCTTTCCTTTTTTGTTAATATTCTTCGACTTTCTCGCCAAACCGTTTATTTTTAAACTTTTCTCTGACTTATTTTTCATAGTATTCTTCTTCAAGTCTTTCGATTGTTGTTTAACCTTTTTGGTCACTACTTCTGACACCTCCACCTGGGAATTGTAAAAGTAGCGTTTCTCTCCTGTTTTGTGTTGAAAATGCTCAATGCTAGTTGTGCTAGTAGTCTTACTAATAATAGGTAGTGTACTACGCGAAGCAGTCAACACTTCGTCTACTGTACCGATCCTTAGATACATATCCTTTAGTATAAATTTCAAATCCTCCGTTATGATTTCTTTTTTAACAAAAACTTTGCCACTATTTTCACTGCTTAATGCACAACCATTCATTTCGTTCACTTTGAAATCTCTTTCCTTAGATATATCAGGCTTCCAGATTAACGCTATTTCCTTGCCACCATGGGGGTTGTAGAAGAAAGCGGCGAAGTCCGAATATGCGTCCTGTTGAAATAAAAGATTAAACAAGTTTTAGATTTTCTGTTGAAATCGAATTATAATATTAAATGTCAAAATTACATAGCAAGGTCAGGATGCCAAAATTCGTCAAGATAAATGAGTAGATTCTTGAGTAGAAAAGCACGTGTGCAAAGTTTCAGATGGGTATCTCATAAACTGAAGAATCATGCTATAAGTCGGTGTGTATAGATTAAACTCCAAAGTAACTCCAACGCAACTATCGTTACGAAAGTATTGCCATACTCAGCGACAGTCAAGCGGTACTAAAAGCTATCTCCACTTATGAAGTTAAATCACTGCTAGTGCAGGAGTGAACAGACTATCTGATCGAAATCAAGGGCACCTTATTTCGGTGGCTGGTCACAAGGGTATAGTTGGGAATGAACTGGTTGACGAGCACGCCCGCTTGGATTGGAAACGTACATTGTGGTTGGCTTCGGGTGGTTACAACCTCAACAGATTTAAAATAGTAATCAATCTCCCGAGAAATAAATTCCGGCTTTTTGTCACATTTTACACCGGCCACTGCAAACGTACGATGCACTTACACAACATGGGCCAGGCCTCTTGTGCAAACTGCCGGTTCTGCGGCATGAAGTCGAAACCCCCAGAACACATGCTAATACACTGTATAGAAGTCTGCAGACGCACGATTAAGGCCCTCGGATTCATGCTTCCGAATAGAGATCTAGCACCTAGTAGCATATTGAACTTCTTACATGCGCTGGGGCTAAGTGACTTCTTGTGAGTTAGGGGAGGGCACAATAGACCTTAGGTCGCGGTGCATACCTCATTTTCGAATAAAATCTAATCTAATCCTTCTAGGTGTTACAAACTTCCTGGCAAACTAAATATAATGTTCAGAGTATACAAAAAAAAAAATAATAGCTTCATCAAACTGACTCAGTTATTTCTGCTAGTTTTTTGCACTTAAATTATTATTTTTTTTACAATTTATGAAGTCAGTGCCTGTTCATATTTAACAATGCGCTATAACCTTGTAAAATTTTAGATTATCTGAATGATGACCGCAACAAAAAAAATCGCCTGAAATATGTATGTGTGTACCCAATCACTACGTTTTGTATTTATATTTATGTACATACCCGAAGCTTTTCCATCGTGTTTTGTAAAAAATTGCTATCTGCTAAGGGCAGACGCCAATTTGGTCTCGTGCGCACCGTAAATGATGAACCGAATTCATGCGCCCATGAGTTAGTTACCAAATCTGGTTTTAATTGGATTACGTAATCGTAGCCGTTATTGGGCGCTATGAAAATTTGGCCAGGTTTTATAAAAGGTTTAGTCGAGAGCAACGCGCTTTCCAATATATCCAAAGCGTGGCGCGCCAATAGTGTAACACGAGCGAGTACATTTATGTTTGGTTTACATGCCGATGTCCATAAATTACCCAAATGGTTTTGATCGAACGAAGTTGCTATACAAAGTGGCGGGAATGTATCACGTTCTGTGCTAAAGCGATGCTCCAAATCAGCTACAGCATTTTCTAATATAAACGCAAACAAAAATAAATAATAATAGTATAAAATTATAAATAATTTTCAAAGCCAATAACATACCATCCATTGCATTATTAAAGTTCAATAAGAACAACTCGTTGCGCCAATCAGTGCCCGCCAGCAATTGCAGAAATCTTATGAAACCTGTTTGGGGCGAACTGGGATTTTTTTGTGCAGGTGTTCTTAGAAATTGTGCGGCAATTAACAATTCAGTACATTCTTCTGGCCACAGACCATCATCAAGGAATTGTGTACTCAGCCAACGTTTCGCGATCATTACTGTACCACCAAAACTGTTATGTAACTGATATAAGGCATGTAGCGCACCCGTCACTTTGGGCAGAATATAATGTCGTTTCTCTAAGGCAATGCTGGCCTCACAATCCACATACTGTGTTAAGCCCCTTTCACTTTTCTCCTTCTTCAGTAGAGCCACCTCCTTGGGATGTGACATTTCAATAGCAAAACAATAGCCTTGTTTAAGTACTAAAAGGCCATTGTAAGTTACTTTAGTTTTTAGATTATATTGTTCGCGCAACATATTAGCTATTTTTATGTAAAAAGCCATTTTTAGTGCACGCAATGCACCCAACTCACTAGGCCATTTACCACTCTGACCTGAAATATGTAATTAGTGTAATACACCACCTAAAAGGATTACTAAATAATATTACCTAATTGTATAACACCACGTTGCACTTGCATAGCATACATTTGCTCGCCAATCATGCGCGCTTGTGGTAGAATTGGCACAGGTTCACTGTAGCGAAACACGGGCGATATGCCAGCAATTGAGACAATCTCAAGCGGAAGGTCATTCAGCGCATGTAGCTTGCGTGCCAAATCGTCAAAACAACGTATTACATTGAGAGAAGTGTCCTCTGCATCGACATCCTGCTCTACCTTAAAATTTTCAGGCATTTTATCCGTACGGAAAATCGGTGTCAAACGGTAGGAAATATCCAATTCACCAGAAATATATTCGAAATCTTTATTTTCTAATTGAAAATGATGTTGTAATAGATGAGTAACGATTGAACGTACAACCAAACGTCGCTTCCACAGGCTGTCGCTAGTTGCAGCCCACACCACGGATTCGGTAATACTACCGTCCTGAAAGCGTCGTAATTGCGCTTTGTCACCCCAAAATTTGCGAAATTCGTTAGCACCTTCAGCGATGGTTTCGGGGCCTTTGTCTAAGACTTCAAACGCCTTTTCAGGATTAAGAACAATACCGAGATGACAGTAACGCGCGCAATCAGGCGGGTTTTTTGTGCAACTCCAAGCATCTACCAACTTTTCGATCGGTAGTAAAGCGCGTACACGTTCAGCGAGTCCTTTACTAAGGAGCCTACATATGAAATATAAATGTATTAATTAGAATATAAACAAATATTTGGACAATAATTACCCAACTACAACCTTCAACAGCGCGGGATATGCGTAGCCAGCGAAATTGTACTTATCAGCAGGTTTGACATGCATTTCTAAGATTTGCTCAACAATATCATTTTTGTTTATTCTTAAATATGAATAAGATAATATACGCATTATTCCAAATTATAAATAACAAATATTCTTTATGTTTATTACTTGAGTATATTGTCGAACTGGCTATAGAGTGGAATTTTCTTCATAAACAACATGTGAAAGCTATTTATTTTCATATCGTTCAACATATCAACCGCTAATTTAGCTTCGAGACGCACACGACGATAAATCTCTGAATTTAGATTTGCGGCGATATTAAAAAAGCCAGTAACATCTACGAAGACCACGTCGTAGTATGTATGGAATTGCTCTAAAGTAGGTTGGTTGGCGAAATCTGTAGAGTTATCGGACAGCGAAATACCTTTGCCATCCTCATCCCAAGCACTGTACGCTAGAAATGGAAACACATTTTTAAAACAACCTTAATTTCGGCTGCACCGAATTTATAATACCCTCCAGAGGTGATTTTGTCTTGATCTATAAACATCCTAGGAAACTTAATACACCCCGTTCAGTGTATAATTATACCAAAATTATTGGTTCTAGTATTTTAATACATACCTAATTGGTTCCAGACTGTACGAGCCACCTGGTAGCTGCTCATGTTCATATGTAATTTCCGTTGTTTGTAAAGGTAAGATATGAACATGGCTAGCAAATGTGATGAAAATCCATTGAAACCCACATCGAATTCACGCTGCCGTAACCAAACCTTCAGTAAAACTAAACCTTCTTGAAAATTCTTTCGCTCATCAAAAATGCCATGCAGTAATTGTTGGTTTCTCTGCATAGTGAGATCGAATAATACTCCAGCATTGTAATTTGGCGTAGCCAGTGGAATGGATTCATCAGTATCATCACCGAAAATGTTGGCGCGCACATTATTATTCCATGGTACGAAACGATTTAGTTTGAAAGCGCTCTCTTCCGCTGCTATAAATAGGCGGAGATTAAGCTTATTTGCAATATTCGTTTTCACATTGTCATCGGCTAATGGTGTGGGTGTTATTTCCAATATTGGTTTAAGTGGATTGTTATTATAGTAGCTAAATTTCAATTTGTCTGTTGTCAGTTCTTTACCGAATACGCGGCTGTTAATTAATTTATTTGCAATGTAAGTTAAATAGTATGCACGCTTCTGGTCATATATTAAATTAAGATAATTCTCTTTCTGAAAACATTCTTCCGGCATTAGAATACTGATATCAGCGTTTAATTTTGGGCCGAGTAATGACTGAGTAGCGGCTGCTCCTATAAGATATGGCGATACTTTGGATTTGATAAATTGAAATTGAAAGACTTTTTGTTGTTCAACATGCAAATTATGCAGCGAAATAGGAAGTTTTATTTGGCTTTTCTTCAACCATTCCTGATTGTTCATATCCTCTTTCTGCGATTGATTTTGCAGTTCGTTTAGAAATTGCTTAAAATGTTCCAGCCAATTGTTGATATAGTTGGTGTACTTGTCCTTAATTTTTACTTCCGCCAACATTTCCTTCACTTGTAGCCTAAATAGATTCGAATGGAATAGATTGCGAGTTTCCTTCAGCTCATTAATCTCCTCAAGTGTTGGTGGTTTTACTTTTTCACCAGTTGATTTTTTTAACTTTACTTGGCTAACATTACTATTGTTTGTGTTGGAGGCAATTTTTGATTTGTCTTGTTGCGTTGTGTTCTTTCGCATCTTTTTCGACTTTTTTTGAGATGGTTCATTGCTTTCGTTCTGTTCCGAGGAAGCATCATCGCTTTCATTATCTTCATTGCTGGTGCCATTTTCAATCATGGAGTCTTCCGCAGCATTATACAGCTAAGTAAGTAAATATTAAGTTTATAAATAATAGTTTGGTTTTAATTTTGACAAATTATTTTAAAAATATGATTTACACTACCTCCTCTCCTAATTTTCTTTTAGTTTTCGCCATATTTAATGTTTTGAGTTTCTTGCGCTGCTATAAAAATATATTCAGACTACACGTGCAATTCAGCAATAGCGTGTAAAGCTTTGGCCAGAGAATGTATAATATAACGTATAATACACGTTCTCTGCTTTGGCATTGCAGCTGTCAAGAAACATATGTTTTCACTTCCTTCATATCTAGATTTTCTAAACATTACCCCGCAATGGTAAGTACATTGAAGTTCAAGACTCTGGCAGAAAATGTATGAGTAACTACCTGTTTCAATACAAGAGTGGTAGTAAATCCACCACTTCGTTTGTTTTTTTTCACATAAATCCACCTCGCGGTTAAAACAAAGGCATATTTGAAAACAGGCTTAGAAATTTGATATATCTCGATAGTAAGCAATTTTAGAACTTTTAGGTCATAAGAATAGTGATTATTTGAAATATTTTTTCATCCTTCCAATCGATTCAGGAAGTTATATAGTACTAATGACAATAAAATCCGTAAATTTTTCTCTATTCATGTTGCCTAGTGAAGACAATTGATTGTAAAATTGACTAAACGCAAATATTTATGTAGAAATTAAAAATTAAACAGTACAAATTGAGTTTTCATTTATTTTTGTATGTAAGTGTATATTATTATTTTTGTTTTATTTATATATTATTAAATACAGTTCAGCTCATGTTTTCTCCATTCTTTCTATCATAATTTCAACATAATTTCCGTCTTTTTATATATGGTTTTTCTTTTTGAACAGCAATTACTTTTTTCCACCCGTTAATTTCCCAAAACAACAAAAATCTAGAAAAACAAAACTTAAACAACATAAAGCTAAAAGTCCTTCTCTAATCGCTCGAAGTGTTTTCAGAAGTTGTTGTTGGCGTTGATAATTTGCTGTTTTCTTCAAGGAATTTTAAACGTCGTTTTCTCAGTTCACTGAGCTCGGTATTCTCGGGTTGTTCAGCTGTAATGCTGGTGGTTTTGTCATCAGTACAGATCTCAATACCCGGCGTATGCACCGAGGATGATGCTGATGCCTGTGCTGCATCACCACTCTGCGTAACACCGTATTCATGTTCTTCACCGCCTAAGTCTTCAATTGTCACATCACCATGTTTTTGCAATGGAGGATGTGTTGAACTTTCTGTAAGAACTGTTGGTTTTGCTACTGATGCAACATTACTGGTGCCAGATGTATGCAACTGATTTTCAGCAAGCGCTGCAGCAGCAGCCGCTGATGTACTGGGTCTTTCGTTTGTATTATTTATTGTATTATTGGTGGTGTTGTTCGAAGACGCAACAGTTTCGGTTGGTAATGGTACCGTCGTTTGCAAACGCGCAGTGATTATTTGGTAGTTATTCATCAGTATTCCTGCAGCATTCAGCATTAACTCAATATTTCGTAGTAGCTAAACCAATTAGAAAAATGGGTTACCAAAGTTGGTGTAAGATCTTATACAACTACAAACCTTGATACGTTCTTCAACATTACGGCGTTCATTTCCTTCTAATAATTTTAATTCTTCATCGCTCAAAGTACTTAGATCTGATGGCATAGGTGGTGGTGGTATAGCATATGGTGCAATAAATGGAAATGGAGGCGGTATCATGAATGGTGGAGGCAACGGCAAAGTTGGGAAATTGGGTGGTGCTGTTGTCGTAGGAATCGACGGCAGTCCACCAGGCAAATTATTTGAACCGGCATTGCCAATGCCCATGTTTTCAAACAACCCTGGGACACTCGCAGCATTGGGTGGTGCTGCACCGTCTACTCGTGGCATCTCAGTACCGTTTGCCTGATTTGGTATTGGAGCAGCAGCAGCGGCAGGAGCAGGCGTTGCAGCAGCTGCAGCACCTTGACCCGCAGCTCCACCACCCACTCCCTCGTCTGGTCTTGGAATCGCTGTAGAGTTAGCATTAGGTGTTCGTAATATATTTAGGCGACATGTTGGGCAGGTTTGCTGACGTTGAAACCACGAACGTAAACAAGTGGTATGAAAAATATGACCGCACGGCAACTTTTTTGAGTGATTAATCATGTCTTCTCTGTAAATTAATTTTAATAGTTTCGTTTTCAATTTTATTTAAATATCAATAACGTTATTTTAACATTTTACTTACCTGCAGATTATACATATGTTATCTGAAAGTCGTAGTTCCTCAGGAGTGGCGTCAGGATAAAGTGTGTTCATGTTTCGTATAGCGCGTCTTGACATAATGACATCGATTAGTGCTTTCTTGAAATTTCTTATCGTAAAGAACATTGGGCGGAATACAAACATCGGTAATGCGTATATTTTGGCCATTATAAACACGAACAATACATAGAGAATTACTTTGATCAATCCAATCACCAATTCAGTGTAGAGCAAAAATACGGCTTTATTTTCCCATGGTACATCGGTTCGCATTTCAGCAGCATGTAACACATATTTGATGGCCGTACTCGCAACTACAGTTAACAATATTGCATATTCAAAGCCAAAAACTAACTGCACTGTTGGTCCACGAACTAAAGTGGAATTATAGGCGTGCATAAGCAAAAAGTAATCTAAAATGCCCAGTACTCCAAGAAGACTTGCTACGCGTATATGAAATAGCCATCCAAGTACAGGTGATCGCTCCATCTGTAAAACAAAAATTTCATTAACATTTTTAACCTTAAGTTAAACAAGAAAAACGTTAACTTTGGATATACCGAAGCTGTACATTTCAGTGGTACATTTCTTATAGCATAAAAGTGTATAAAAATATCTTTATCTTATTGGATTTTGATTTATCTGGTTCGTATATATACAGACAGACGGACATGGTTAAATCAATGTTGCTTATTTCATAAGGTCTCCGAAGTTTCCTTATGGGTATTACAAACTTAATATATAAGGCTCAGTGTTAAAAAGTATAAATTGTTTAAAAAATTTAATAGGTACATAGTACTAATTTTTAAATATATTGCGCTACAAGACTAAATTATTGAAAAACTTACAAAGTCAACGCGTTCTTCCGCCAACCAATGGAATGATTTCAGAAACAATAAAACTGTAAACAGTGCTACAAAACGCGGATTGAAATCATCACGGAATACAGTGAATGCAAGGCATGTTTCTGTCAGGGCATACCAAAATCGTTCCAATAGATGTTCAAACTCAGCTGCTCGTAATGTACCCAGAAAAATCTAAAGAAACATTGTTAAAATAGCACTTTAAAATTAAGTTATATGTATATGTAACTAACCTTGCGCAATAACTTTCCAAACATGAAAACTATAACGAAAAACTGTATATAAATAACCTGAAAAAAATAAAAAAGTATAATTAATATTCGTCTCTTTTTTTTTAAGGTGAAATTTTTGCAATAAAAATACACACGCTGTGTATATATGATACATACGGCCATAGATGCATTAGATTTGGTGATGTACACAACCGCAGGATAAAATTGCTTCTTCTGGTAGTAGGCGTTCCCGATGACGATGCTCGTCAACGCCAGACATACGGACGAAAGTAATATTTGCATTATGTCGTTGGTGGTAGCACGTACAGCCAATAGGCTGATTGACTCCAGAAATATATTAATTTTGAATTATGCTTGTAGAATTTTCTATTCAATACAATATAAAAGGTTCCAAGCATCCAACTATATAGAATGGGAAACAACACACACGTCAAATACAAATAAATACAAAACAAGCCAACTGTGGCAAGAGACTCGTAACTTTCGCAAAATTGCAATATTATGACTATATTTTTTTAGATTTCTGAAACTACTAATTCCGAATTTTTGGACCTTTTAGTTGTTTTATAGAACAATCCTTTTCCGATATTTCATCGAGACACGTAGTTTTTTCCGCTTTTCGTTTTTCTTTCGTTTTGGAGTATATAGGAAATGTCAAATTCCAATTGGATTCTTTAATGGTTGCCACGAACTATATTTATTGGTTGATTTTCACAAACTCGGGTGTATACGGCTATTGACATTTAAGCTTTGTGTGATACAAGAGCTTCTTATCAGCTGTTTTGTTGGATGAATGTGTTAAGATTGCAGTATTATTTAACGCAAAAATATCTTTCTAACAATTTTCACAAGTCAAGCAGATCTATTTTTTACAATTTTATTTCTAGTATAACTAACCAATTACAGAATTTTGTGTTTTTTTAAGTTTTCCCAGCCATGATAATATACATCATGTAATTAATGATTATTTAATATTTACATATACGATATTCTAGACACCTTATTAATTGTCAAATTTTAAAAATGGTACATACAAATATTTCTGTGGAAATTATTTTTACTTACACTTAGCAACTCTTTCGAGGAAATATATTGGATATATTTCACCTCATAACTGCCAAAAATCAAATGACGTCTTGTTTCGAAAGAACTCGGCAAGTTTTTTGCAACGATTCCCGAAAAGTGTCGACTGATTTTTATAAAACGACGCAAAGGGAATTTGTAGTAAATAATAAAATTTAAAATTAATTAATATACAGAAAAGAATATTTAGTAACAACGAAAGGTGTTAAACTTCGTAAAAAATCTGTAAATCTGTTTAAACGAGTAATTTTCGATTGTAAAAAATTACGTGAAAATAGGAGAGATAGTGAAGGAAAAACCAAAGCGGAGCAGCAAGAGTCTAGCAAGGAAGATCCTATTTCACCACAGTGGCTGAGTCGCCATTTTGTCTGCTGGCCGGCTGATTTTGCTTGCGGGATATGGAAAATTCGCTAATCTTCAAAAAATATTAACTTGATTAGACGGTGACGTTGTAGTTGAAAAGAAAGAGCCGAAGTTAAAGTAATCAAAAGGATAAGTGATCATTGCTAATTGTGCATAGTTGTGGTATATAATTGTAAAGTGGTCAAATAATTGCAAAATCAAGACAAAGCGGAATTCGACTGCAATCCAATGGTAATAGGGCGGATGCAAAAAATGGTGAGTTTGGAATGGAAGGAAGAAATAATATGATATTGCGAAAAAGGAGACTTAGCGACGGCGAAAAGAATGCATTCGAGAAAGACAAGAAAATGAGTAGGTTACAGCTGTAGGGAGAGTGAGTGAGCGATAACGGACTGGCATTGTTTAAAAGAAAATTGCGAAGATTCTCGGTGTTTGCTTTTGAATAGTCAGTTCGCTGTTGGGGGAAAAAAATGAAGGAAAACAAACAAGATTATTAAAAGAATTTACAAAAGTGTCGTAAACATAAACGAATATCGCATTTATACGAATTAGAAATAAAAAGGCAATTGAATAACAATTTTGTGTGAAGAAACGAGTAGTGATGAGTAAACAACGAAAAGTGCGCAGCTGAGCCGAACATCGAAATGTGAAAAGGAAAAAATGGGATATAAAAATCAATAATCGATATGCAACTCAATTTTTAACATTGTGTTTATACATGCGAAATTTGTCTTACGACTGCTTTTGGAACTTAGATGAGTGCGTAATTTGAAGTAGAAATAAACCTAGCAATTAATAATTCTGTGATATATGCTGCTACATAACACTTTCTGGCAATATAACAAACTTACACCGGTTCAATATAGTGAAAAGGTGTCAATTAAAATAATTTTAATATGATTTAATTTTTAAACTAAAACAATTAAAACGTGTATATATACAATCATAATACAATAATACCTGTATTTGGCTAATAAGTTGTGTAGAAATATTTTATTCAAAACATATTAATGAATTCTTTAAACGCTTAAATCTAAAACGAAATGCGAAAACTAGCGAAGATACATATAGAACATTTTCTGGAACAAGGAGAGCGACACTATTGCTAATAATGTAAAAGAACAAAGTGATGTAATATTACTAGAAACATATTTAAATAAAATAATACGTTATATTGCTTAAAGTGCTTATATTGTGAATGAATTAGTAATAAAAATTAAAAAAATGTGACAACGTCTAACAAATTTTATTAGTATTGATTTTCCGTTTTTCTTGGCTAATTCCATCTTTCTTTGCGGTTACATTCCAATTCATCGCAACTTATCAGATTCTGAAGTGATTTCTGCTACAATGTTTCTAACGCATTCTCTTTTGTGGCTAACTTTATTTTCAGTAAATGGATTTATGCTTCTCCCTATTGAATATGTAAATGACCGATAGCAAAATCATCAAATTGCTTGTGCTTAATTAAGGGTCAAGGAGGTAAAAGAGCAGCAAGCAATATATAAAATAATTCTCATCGATAATTAAAAATAAAGCAATAATATAAACAATAAAGTAATAATTATTGCTACAGCTACTAATAGATTATACCCATAAAGTAACAACGGCTATAACAACGAAGCACAAAATCAAAAGGTTGCAGCTGTGGAAGCGGCGGTGGCTGTAAAAGGTAATTGTAATTAATGCCAAATCTAAAGAAAAACAAAGTTTAGACTATAATATACAATAAATGTATGTATGTATATATTTTATATAAACATTAACGACGTATATTCCAAATAGATTAGAAGTTGCATTTAATTGTTAAAGTGCAGCAGTATTAGTGCCTCTGTTAACTACCACGAAGAGATGACGTTTGATACGCGCGGACGCCAGACAGGCGGGGGAGGTGGTGGTACCGGTAACGATAATTCAAATGTGGGCACGGCAAATACAAATAGCAATCTAAATAGTAATAGTGGCACAACCCTTGGGAATACTACTGGCGGTGGTAGTGGGGGAGGTGTTAACAATGGCAGTGTAGAACAACCTACACCTTCTACAGTTAATCCGGATGCAACTTCGCAAGGTGGAGAGACAACGGCCAACAACGCTGTTGTGGACAACATGTAAGCTTGTTATTACCGTGATTATTACCGTTGATCTTTGTATCATCTGAGTTACATTTTCCTAAACATTTAAAGTTTAGATTTGTCCACGTTAGGTAAACAATTAAAATGAAAAGAGAAATATTTTTAATTACTCCTCGAATTTCGAATATATTGCAGGGAATTTGGCAACAGTTTAATAAATATTATTTTTTAGAATTTTTAAACACTTTCCTCTTTGAAATGGACAACAAATAATATTTATTTTATACATTTTTGAGTAAACTTTAAAATTGTTCGTGTCTTATCGCAACATGAACAAATATAAATGCATAAGAAGGAGAAATTTAAATGTTAGGGCTAATAAAAACAAGCACACAACTAGTAGTACATATAAAATGAATGAGTCATATAATTTGATTAACACGTACCCAATCTTTGTTCATACTTTCATAAAATTCAAATTTTTTAGGCTAGTGCATTAAAGTATATATTCATTTTAAATTACTAGAACACCCGAAAAACTGATTTCATCATTTCCTACGTTAAAATTGCGTTCATTGACACAAAAGATCTCAAATCCGCGTTGGGTTGTACCAGTGCTGCCTGAACAAGAGTTGGAAGTATTGCTTAACGCAGCAATTGCGCTAACCGCAGCAGGTATGTAGAACGTTTGATGTGTAAAAAATTCAAACAGAAACTTATACTTTATTTAATACTTTAGGTGTGGATCATGACTGCGAACCATGTGTGGAATTCTATCGCAATGCGCTTACTACTTCCTTTTCAAAAATCCTTACCGACGAGGCGGTTAATTCATGGAAATACAATATCCATCATTGCATTTTATTGTCGTGCGGCAAGTTACTCCATTTAATTGCCATACATATGCCGCGTGATAATCCCTATTTATTGGATTTGCTTGCTATGGTCTTTGATCCGGAGAACAAGTTTAACACATTCAATGCCGCACGTCAACCCAGTTGCTTTGCTGCACCGGATTTTCTATGGGGCGTATTAGACGCTAATAAAATGTTTGCTAAACCACCACCAGAGCCTAAAAATCCCCGTGGCTGGCTTGTTGATTTAATCAATCGTTTCGGTCAGCTTGGCGGTTTCGATAATCTGCTGGAGCGATTCAATTGTGGTTTGCAGTTGTTAAAGAAGAATCAAGAGCAAAGTGGACTCGAGTCGTCGGGATCTGGCTTAGATTTAAGCAGTAAGACTAGCAAATCGTCACAGGCGTCCGACGAAAGTCAAGATAATAAATTAACACTGGCGTTGATATTTAGTCTACTACGTCCTTTCGGGCAGTGCAGTGAGCTATTAACACCTGCTACTATTGCCAAATACTTCATGCCAATTTGGAATGTGGTATTGGATCTATTAGATAGTTTCTCCGATGATGAATTGAAGCGTGAAGCGAAACCAGAGGGACGAAACGATTACATTAACGGTATTGTGAAGTCGGCACGTTTGTTGGCAAGTCGTTTGCCAGGACAAGAGGATTTGATACGAGATCTGGAAATGTTTCGTCTGAAAATGATACTACGTCTACTACAAGTCTCTAGTTTCAATGGCAAAATGAATGCACTAAATGAAATCAATAAGGTGCTCAGCTCTGTTTCATATTATTCACATCGCACGCAGCAATTACAACACTGCTTGCCAGATGATGAAATGGACTGGTTAACGGCGGAGCGCATGGCTGTGAGTACAAAATTAGCAAATAAATAGAAAAACAAGAAAAACTTTAACTTCGGTGACACTGAAGCCGTAATACCTATCACAATTTAAAGAGTTACCGTACAAAAACTTGACTTTGATCACTATGTTTGTATGTTAACTATATGCTATAGTGGTCCGATCTAGCAATTTATCCGGATAGTTTTGCCTCTGACAATAATCTATGCGAAATTTCTTGAAAATATCTTGTCAAAAAAAAAGTTTTTTTTTTTCATACAAGAACTAAATTTTGATGATGAGATGGGTGAAATTTCAGATTGATATCTCAAAAACTGAGGGACTAGTTCGTGTATATACAGACAGACGGAAAAACATACAGACAGGCAGACGAACATGGCCAAATCGACTCGGCTCACCATGCTGATAATTTAAATATATATTTTATAGGGCCTCAGACGTTTCCTTCTGGGTGTTAAAAACATAGTGTCAAACTTAATATACCCTGTTCAGGGTATAAAAAATTTAGTTGGAAGTTGAAAAACAAAATAATTTGTATTCCAAAATTAATCTTTTGGGTAAATGGAATATTTAGATTTAGATTTTAGGTTTTAAGAAGAAAGTAGGTAAAAGTGAAAACTTCTAAAAATCAAAACAACATAAGTAAATTAACAAAACATATTTTTTTAAATTTTTATGAAAATATTATTTCAAATATCAATAAAAATATTTCCGTTTTCTTAAAAGAACTGGATTAAAGACTCTGATGTGCTGGGTATTGTTCTGAAAGATTCGCTACATCAACCCCAATATGTTGAGAAGCTGGAGAAAATCATACGCTTTCTGATCAAAGAGCACGCATTGACGCTAGAGGATTTAGATGCCGTTTGGCGTGCACAAGCGGGTAAACATGAGGCGATTGTAAAGAATGTGCATGATCTCTTGGCGAAATTGGCTTGGGATTTTACACCCGAACAGCTGGATCATCTCTTCGAATCGTTTCAGGTAGTAAATAGCACAAGTTTAATTAAAAAAATTGGCTAGCAAAATAACAATTTCTCAAATTTCCATCTTACCACGCTATACTAGACAAGCATGACAAACGCCAATAAGCGTCAACGTGAACGACTGCTTGAATTGATAAGACGCTTGGCTGAAGATGATAAAAATGGTGTAATGGCACAAAAAGTATTGAAACTTTTTTGGACGTTGGCGCATAGTCAGGAAATACAACCAGATGTATTGGATCAAGCTTTGGCGGCACACGTAAAAATCTTGGACTACAGCTGTTCGCAGGAGCGTGACGCGCAGAAAATTGTCTGGTTAGATAAATGTGTACAAGAATTGAAGAGTGGTGATAATTGGGTGTTGCCCGCTTTACGTTTAATACGTGAAATCTGTTGCCTATACGATTCTTTGCCCAGCCATGCACCGCGTACACAGCAAACACTTAATCGTCAACAAGTCATCGAGCGTTTGCAAAACGACTATACTTTGGTGATTCTGGTGACAAATAGTTTAACTACGTATATGGACAAAATACGCACTATGATCGCTGAGATGCCGAATGTGGAGCCGAACACATTATGCATCGACGGAAGATATCCACATAATATGCAAATACAAGAGCGCTTGGATTTTCTGAAGTTCTTGCTGAAGGATGGGCAACTGTGGTTGTGTGCCGAACAGGTGAGTAATAAGACTTAGGGTAAGACCGTTTACATGACAGTCGGGCTTAAGTAACCGGAACGAACACAAATTTTTATCCGGTCAAGAATTGTCAACTTGGCATCATTCCTCGAAATTACTACAGGATTGTTTTCTGCTGCTACAACAAAAACAATTAAGAATAAAAGTATCTGTAAAGGGTTAAAAGTTAGTAATAGACAAGGTTTTACGTTACTGGAAAGGAATTAGAAGTCTGACTCTACCGGAAGGGTAGACGTTCTAGCCTAATATGCTAAGCATTGGCCTTAGGTTGACCTGCGTTTGATTTTTTTTTAATTTGACCTATCCTACATTTAATTTTACGGTCATTCTGCCGGCAGTGCACAACACAACCCTCTGTTTATTGACAAAAAGCATTTCCTAAATTATTTTGAGAAAAACTCGCGAGTTGACAGTACTTAATCGAATAAAAACCCGGGTCCATTCCGGTTACGTTGACCCAACTTTTGTAATAAAGCAAGTCAACCGTGTCAGCGCGGCTAGATTCAAGTAGTTCTAGAACCGATTTTATATAAATGTCATTTATATTACAATTTAAGTTTTTATAGTATTTTATTTTAAAGCTTAATATGTTTTTAAATATAATAACTCCCATTTACATTTATATCTCTTCTACAGGCTAAGCAAATTTGGCACTGCCTGGCGGTAAACGCAGTATTTCCAAGTGATCGTGAAGAGTGCTTTCGATGGTTTGGCAAATTAATGGGCGAAGAACCCGACCTGGATCCAGGCATAAATAAAGACTTCTTCGAAAACAATATTTTACAACTCGATCCGCAATTGTTGACTGAGAGTGGCATCAAATGCTTCGAACGCTTCTTCAAGGCTGTCAACTCCAAGGAGGATAAATTGAAAGCAATACATCGCGGTTATATACTTGACAATGAGGATCTCATTGGTAAAGACTATCTGTGGCGAGTCATTACCACGGGTGGTGAAGAAATCGCCAATAAGGCTATTGATCTGCTAAAAGAGGTTTCGACAGCGCTAGGACCGCGCCTGCAAGAGAGTATTTGTGATTTTCATGAAATGTTCATTGCCGAATGCTGCGAACGACTACGTACACATTATAGTAATATAATTATTTTGGGCAAAACAATTGGCAGCAACAGTTCAAATGATCCTAGTCAAGCGGATGCCGATTCGAAGGATATTAAGGATCGTTTTATTGAAGCTGAGAAAATGTGCCGTATTATAAAAGTATTGCAAGAGTATATAAAAGAATGTGATCGTTCATTTAATGGCGATCGCTATCTATTGCCCCTTAGTCGGGTGACACGCGGCAAAAATACTAGTCTCTATATACGCTTTCAAAATCCCGGCCGACCCATTGACGATATTGAGGTGACAACACACAGTAATGAAACGGTGGCATCATTCAAGCGCAATTTATTGAAACGCATCAAAGGCAATTCACCAGCCAACATAAAAGTCGATTTGTTCTACAATAACGGTGAACTAATTGAGATTAGCGATGAGATCAATCCACTGTATCAGTATGCCATACGTGATAAAATGATACTCACAGCCAAGTTGACACCAGTCGGTCCAGGGCTGGCCAGTAGCCCCGATTCATCCAGCGACTCCAGCACCGGCTCACCGCCACGTCCCTGCCCCGATATGCAACGTGTCGAGTCGGAGAGCACGCTGCCCGGAGTGATCATCGCACAGAACTACAAATATACCGAGTTTTTCCTGAAGCTGTATCAACTGGGCAGCGACTTGGATCATGGTCGATTGCGAGAGAGCGCAAAATCATTGTTGCATTTGTTGCCATGTGATTGGCACACCGTAAAGATGTTGCAAACCATGTGTCGCGTGCAGGGACAACTGCAGGTCGGCACCAATGACGTTGTTAGAGCCGCGGTGACAGCGGAAGCCGTCAGTGGCAGCAGCGCTATACCAAGTGGCGTAAAAGAGGAAGAGGCTGAAACGGTGGGCGTAGGCAACGGCAGTGTTGTAGTGCAAAATACGACCGCCTTTGATGGTGACCAGGTAATGCAGAATTTACAACTTAAACCCCATTTATTTACCACTTATTTATTCTAATTTTCTATTGTGAACAGATCAATCTTCAGGAATGCACGCCTGAGATGCTATTTCTGCATGGCACACCCGCACAGGTGCTCTACAATTTGGGTGTTTTGAATGGTTTGCTGATACCAGCTTTGGATCCCTACGGTGAGGCGGCAATGCAAGTGCAATCGGCTTGGTTACATTCGGGCTGCGCACATTTCATACTCGAGCTGTTGACCAAAAACAATTTCCTACCCAACGCCGATATGCATACCAAACGTGCGGCATTTCATTGTGTGCTACACCTTGCAAGATTGTTCCTCTACACGGTCGGCTATGTGCTGTCACGTGTCGGCGACGAGCCGATGCTACGCGATTTCGATGTAGGCGCACGTTCACAAGTTGAAATACTTAAGCAAATTCTGAATTCGATACCGAACAATTCGGAGAGCACTATGCGTGCCATCTCCACAAAATTGGCTGAAAATTTAGCCGCGGAAATGCTTTCGGCCAGCGCCGAGGGTGAACGTTGTCGCATACTATTCAGCTCGACACTGCAGTGGTCATGCCCAGACATAGCGACCATCAAGGCTGTTATACAATTGGCTTGGTCATCATCGTGTGGCAATCTGCAAGCGCTTGGCAATAAAAATGACTTTGCCAATGATATAACAATGCCGGATGCGCAGGACTTTGCCATGTGTAAAGAGGCGCTCGAAGTGCTAACCATTTCATTGGTACTTAATCCCAGTGCTAACGAGGCATTAAACAACGATCCGATTTGGCCGAAATTCATCACATCACTTATATTGAAGAATCCATCACGTCATGTGCGTCAAATCGCCGCTGATCAGCTGTTTCTCTCATGCACTTACTGTGCCGGTGATCGTCGTCCATTCGCTTATATGGTTAATCTGCTGGTGAATTCACTGAAAACGCTCGTGCCACAATACGAGGCAACGTGCGCCGATTTCTTTCAATTGCTCTGCCGCACACTCTCCTATGGCAGTGTGTGCAATTGGCCGCTGAACATTGGGGACGGCTTACTGACCGAGGAGATCAATTGGCTGCAGAAGATACGCGAAAATGTTATACATACCGGTGACATACAGGTGCATGAGGATCTATTGGAGGGTCATCTATGTTTGGCCAAAGAATTGATGTTCTTTTTGTCGCCGGAGACCAAAGCCCAACTTACCGAGTTGATCGACGAGATTATTGATATTTTCCTCTTTCCGGCTTCACGTGAATACCTGCACTTGCGGAAGTTCAACAAATTGCGAAATCCCACATCACCCCCACCCGTTTGTCGTAGTCCTCACACCATAGCGGCGGCTTGCGATTTCTTGATAGCACTTTGCCAGAATTGTGTTCCTAACATGAAATTGCTGACCAACACACTAATCGATTTCGTGTGCACCGATACGGATCCGTTACGTGAATGGGACTTTCTACCGCCGGTTGGTCCACGACCCGTCAAAGGTTTTTGTGGTTTGAAGAATGCCGGCGCCACATGCTACATGAATTCGGTGTTGCAACAATTGTATATGGTGCCATCCATACGCGTCGGTATATTGAAGGCTGACGGTGCTGCTATAATTGAGAATGAAGATTTCAGCGGCGAAACTGATGTGGCTAGCATAAATAGTGCGCTTTTCTCCAGTGCTGGTAACGGTGAAGACAATAGCAGCGGCACTGATGTGCGGAAAAACTATCACGTGGTCATATTGAAATATGTGCAGGCGATATTTGGCCATCTGGGTCACAGTTCGTTGCAATACTATGTGCCACGTGGCTTGTGGGCATATTTTAAGTGAGTTGCATGAGGCTAGAATACTTAATTTATGATTACGTACTGATTTTGCTTTTATTTTTAGACTACAAGGTGAACCGGTTAATTTGCGCGAGCAACAAGATGCAGTTGAATTCTTTATGTCGCTCTTCGAAAGTCTGGATGAAGGCCTTAAGGCCTTGGGCCATACGCAACTGATGAATGCCACTTTGGGTGGTTCGTTTAGCGATCAGAAGATATGTCAGGAGTGCCCGCATCGCTATTCCAAGGAGGAGCCGTTCAGTGTGTTCAGCGTGGATATACGAAATCATAGCTCATTAACAGAATCGCTGGAGCAGTATGTCAAAGGGGAACTGTTAGAGGGCGCTGATGCATACCATTGTGATAAATGTGATAAAAAAGTAAGTAAATTGGTTTCTACTATTAAATTGTCGCCAGAATTGTGTTACGAAATATTTGTGATTGTGGCAGCTAAAAAGTTTTTTTTTTGATATCGTTTGAACTTATAAATGTAGTAGGTTAGAAGGTATAAGTAGGTTATATGCATAAGGCTCTAGTTAAAATGGTATTTTTTTAATTTCAAAATTTTACTCTCCACGTGTTTTTTTTGTTATAACTGCTTAAGAATTTTCCCATCTTGTTAGATTGTTATTATTATTGTTGTAGTTAGTGTTGCAGATAATATATTAAAAACATACCTGAAAATTTAATTAATTTTTTTTTTATTTTGTAGTTATAAAAATCTTAATAAAACTAATATTCAAATTTCTAATCCCAAATATCGGATGGAAAACAAAAAAATGAATCACAAGTTTTGAAAAAAAAAAAATAATCACAAGTTTTGAAACATAAAAAATAATTAATCACAAGTTTTGAAAAAATGAATCACAAGTTTTGAAAAATTAAAAAAAAAATAATCACAAGTTTTGAAAAATAAAAAATAATAATCACAAGTTTTGAAAAATTAAAAAAAAATAATAATCACAAGTTTTGAAAAATTAAAAAAAATGAATCACAAGTTTTGAAAAATAAAAAAAAAATTAGTAACAAGTTTCGAAAAGTTAAAAAAAAAATTGATCACAAGTTTTGAAACATAAAAAATAATAATCACAAGTTTTGAAAACTTAAAAAAAAATGAATCACAAGTTTTGAAAAATTAAAAAAAAAAAACATAATCATAAGTTTTGAAAAATAAAAAATAATAATCACAAGTTTTGAAAAATTAAAAAAAATTAATCACAAGTTTTGAAAACTTAAAAAAAAAATGAATCACAAGTTTTGAAAAATTAAAAAAAAATTAGTTACAAGTTTCGAAAAGTTAAAAAAAAAATTGATCACAAGTTTTGAAAAATTAAAAAAAAAAGATTAATTTGCTTTTGTTCACGATTGCGTATCTCGTAGCTTACCATTAGCAAAGAGCCATCCTTTTCAATAATTTAGAGTATTGGTCGGCAAACTTGCACATCCAAACGATTTATATTTTATCAATTTTTAATTCCGATTTTGGATGGAAAATTAAATTTTCAATTTTTAATTCCGATTTTACAAGTAAAAATTGCAAATCTAACGTAACATAAGAGATAAATTAAAGAAACTCGAAAGCTTGTTTGTATGGTAATGTTATGTAGAGATATTTGATGATCTCGCATTTTTTGCGAATAAAATTGCAAATTTTCGTGACTTTTATCGATAGTGTTTCAATTTTGTTTCATTTATATACACACATTATACTCAAGCTCTTATTTCTTTTATCGTTTCAGGTAGTTACAATTAAGCGGTTGTGTGTAAAAAAACTACCGCCTGTGTTAGCCATTCAATTAAAGCGTTTCGAATACGATTACGAGCGCGTTTGCGCCATTAAATTTAATGATTACTTTGAGTTCCCACGCGTTCTTGATATGGAACCGTATACAGGTAAGAAACTAATACCTACCACACACGAATAAGCGAGTGGACTCCGCGCACAATTTTTTAATTAATGAAAACTAAACTGCCGCAGCATATTTTGCTAATCAAATTAACTCAAAAATGATTCTTATTTCTTTCTTTCAGTTTCTGGCTTAGCCAAATTGGAGGGTGAAGTCATTGAGGTGGGTGATAATTGCCAATCGAATGGCGAAACAACCAAATATGAATTAAGTGGCATTGTGGTACATAGCGGACAGGCTTCCGGTGGCCATTACTTTAGTTATATACTTTCTAAGTAAGTTGCACTCTATATGTGCATAATATTCAATATAACATCAATTGTATTTCGTTAGAAATCCCTCCACTGGCAAGGAACAATGGTATAAATTCGACGACGGCGAAGTGAGTGAATGTAAAATGCACGAAGATGAAGAATTGAAAGCGCAATGTTTCGGTGGCGATTACATGGGCGAAATTTACGATAATAATTTGAAGCGCATGCAATACCGGCGGCAGAAGCGCTGGTGGAATGCATATATGCTTTTCTATACGCGTTGCGATCAAAAACCCATACAATTCGAACCCTGTGTGGAGCAGTTGTCATTGGCCGAAAGTCGTAATTTTGTTTTACCGCTGCCAAAACCAATCGAACGCAGCGTGCGGTGAGTGCATAATATTTGAAGAACAGGGTTGCGAATTTTTTAGTTAAATATCCAAAAAAAAAAAATTATTAAAAAGTAAATTAGAATTTTGATTTCAAAATGCTGGCATTTAAAAAAGAGAAAATTTAAGTTTAAATTGCAAAATCGGATTTAAAAATTGATGAAATATAAATTGTTTGGATGTGTAAAATTCCTCCGACCACTACTTTAGAGTATTGAATATGGTTGGCTCTGTACAAGCTCTAGCTCAAAATGGTAGAATACGTAGTGCGCAACCTCGAAAAGAAAAAATGTAAATTCCTTTTTTTTAATTATACCCTGAAGGGTGCATATTAGGTTTGCCACGAAGTTTAAACAGCCAGAATGAAACGTTGGGGACTCTATAAAATGTAAATATATTTAAATGATCAGCATGGCGAGCTGAGCCGATTTAGCCGTATCCATCTGTCTGTATATACTCAAACTATTCCTTCAGTTTTTGATATGTCGAGCTGACATTTTGTATACGTCCCTGTCTCTCAAAGAATCTACTCATTTTTCGTAACCACCGATATCCTACCACTATATTATATAGCTGGCATACAAACTGAACGATCAAAATCATGTTCTTATAAGGAGAACTTTTTTTAATTGACGTTATCTTCACGAAATTTTGGTCGAATTATTGTGTTCGGCAAAGGTACAATCTGTGAAGAAATTGATCGGATGGAACCACTATAGTATATAGCTGTCATAAAAACTAACCCATCAAAATCAAGTTCTTGTTTGGAATCTTTTTAATTTGTGAAGGATAGCAACAAAACCGAAGTTAAAGTTTTTTCTTATTTGTAAAAAATGTAATTTTTTTAATTAATTTTTTTTTTATTTTTAACTTTTTCAAATTAAATTTCTTTTAACTAAATTTTTTTTTTAATTCTTTTCTACGGTATTTTTGATTTGAAATTTCAAAATTTATTGTGAATTAAGTGTTTCGGGATTACAAAAAAAATTAATTTAAATTTTAATGCAATTATTTTTTTAACACATTATTCAAAACCCTGCTGAGGATACACAAAAATACCAATTTTATTTATTTTAATTTTTAATTTATTTCCACAGTCATCAAAATGTACGATTTTTGCACTCGAAGAGTATTTTCTCGGTGGAATTTTTCAATTTCATTAAAAAATTAGTTAGCTGTAGTATACCGTCAACACGTCCGGACAAAATGGTACGTATATTTTACAGCTATGTGCTTTTAAATATGTTTGCTTACTTTCTCTATTTACCGCAGACACCAGCTGCTGAAGAGCTTTCATTGCTAGGCGTTCAACTAGCATCGCAATTCTTATTTCACACAGGATTTAGAACGAAAAAATCGTTGCGTGGACCGGTTATCGAGTGGTACGTTTATTTTATTTATATCGGACATTTTTAATTCATATTCATACTTATGTTTGATTTGCTTACACTTTCCAGGTACGACACTTTATCACATCACATTCGTTTCTCTTCGCTCGTGCGCAAATGGTTCGCCGCCAATGCTCTACTCAATCCATCATCCCGTTTGGGTGAATATATATTGATGGCACCATCGCCGGAAGTTCGCACTGTGTTTGTCAAATTGGTGGTTTTCTTCTGTCACTTTGCCATAGCCGACGAGCCGCTGGCTGGCTACGAAGGCAGCAATTTGTGTGAACAGATTTTAATAAGCGTCTTAGATTTGTTGAAGTGTGAAGCCGTCGATTATGGCAAACATTTGCCGCACTATTTTAGTCTATTTAGCATGTATGTGGGCTTGGGCATACCGGAAAAGCAACAACTGTTGAAGGTATGTGACTTTTTATTTCGTATCTCCATTTTCTTATTGGAAATATATATATATTTTTTTTTTAATTTACATTTAATGTTTCTTTAATATTAAAGAATTGTAATACTATTGTGCAGAAAATATGAATATGCAATATGTTATTATTTTTGTGTTATGTATGTATTTTTAAACTAATTTTACCTCTTCCGACATTTTTTGTAGAATAGGTTTTTTTTGTATTTAATTTTTTTTTAGTATTTTTTGGCATTTTTATTTGTTTTTAATATTTTTGATTTTTTTTTAATATTTTTTGTTTTTTCTTTTAATATATATGTATGTATGTATATTTAATAATAAAAAATAGGTTTATTGATACTAAAAATATTATCATATTTTATTGTTTTAGAATTTTTATTTTTTAATATACATATATTTTTGATAATAAAAAATATTATTATATTATTATTATTATATTATTTCTTTGTTTTTACAATTTTTGAATTTTCCTTAGTAATATTTATTTTTTTTCTATTTCGATACTATTTTATTTTATTTTTTCCTACTTTTTATTTTATTTTTTAATTTTTTTTTAGTTTTGTATAATATTTTATTTTTAAATTTTTTTTTGCTATTTTGTTTTAATATTTTTTATTTTATTTTTTTCTAATTATTTATTAATATTTTTTGTTATTTCTTTTATATTGTTTTAGTATTTTCATTTTTTAATATATATTTTTAATAATAAAAAATATTATTTTTATTTGTTTTTTTTTTAATTTTTTATTTTTTTCTTTAGAATTTTTTCTTTTTTTCCTATTTTTATTTTATTTTTTACTCCTTTATTTTTATTTTTTTCTATTCCGATTTTTGTTACAATATTTTGTAGTACAATTTTAATATTATTTTTGACTTATTTGCTTATATTTATATTTTTAATATTTTTACATTTTAAAATAATTTTACTTACATTTTAAAAAAATTTATTGATTTTTAAAATATTTTTAGTGTATCTACCTTTTAATTTTTTGTTTGTAATTAAAGCTGTAGTATACTTATTTTATATTTTTATATTAACTATTTTCAAAATAATTTAAGAATTATAATTTTACTGAGATTAATAATGTTTTATTTTTTGTAATTGCCTTAACTATTAATTTCTATTATCTATTACTTAAAAAAAATATATATATTTATATAATTACAGTTGAATGTGCCGTTTATATTCATGCAAGTCGCTTTGGACGAGGGTCCCGGTCCATCGATAAAGTATCAATATCCCGAACTGAGCAAACTGCATCAAGTGGTCTCGCATTTAATACGTTGCAGCGATATTTCTGACAAATGCCAAAACTCGAATCAAAATGCACAACCACTTGAGAATCCATTTAAGGATTCAAATATTAGGCGTGAAGAATTGGTGCCATTATCTCCAGAATGTGCTGACATACTCTTCAATCGAACGGGGTACGTTGTGAAAGTGAAACACTTGAAATTATCCATACTTATATTTCTCCCTAAACAGCTATATTAAGAAACTAATCGAGGACACAGCTGTTGGCGAGGAGGGCATCAAATTGCTGCAGTATTGCAGCTGGGAGAATCCACATTTCTCACGTGCTGTACTAACCGAACTGTTGTGGCAATGTGGTTTCGCCTACTGTCACGATATGCGCCATCACACCGAATTGCTGTTGCATATATTGTTAATCGAAGATTCGTGGCAACATCATCGCATACATAATGCCCTAAACGGTGTAGCGGAGGAACGCGAAGGCCTGCTGGAGACGATACAGCGCACAAAGACGCATTATCAAAAGCGCGCATACCAAATAATTAAATGCCTTACACAACTATTCCACAAATCACAAGTGGCCCTACAGATGCTTAATTCGAATGCCAGTATCGCACGGCATTGGACCATGGCGGTGGAGTGGTTGCAAGATGAATTGGATCGGCAACGCAGCTGTCAATACAATTCGTATTCGTGGTCACCACCGGCCCAGAGCAATGATAACACAAATGGCTATATGTTGGAGCGTTCACAATCCGCTAAGAATACGTGCACCATGGCATATGAGTTATGTCCCGAAGAGGTATGCTAAAAACACTACAACAATTAATTTATGATTTGTGATTTGAATTAATGTTTTGTGCAGGAACAAGAGGAGACCAATGAGTCGGATATTGAGCCAGCCGATGAGTCACAGCGACAGCAGCAGCTGCAACAACAGCAGCAGCAACAAATTGCACAGACGCTGCATGCACCCGCTGTGGATGATGATACAGTACCCGCTAGTCCAGCACACAAACCGTTTATGGTGGGACCGGTGAACAGCGGCAGCACCACCGGTTATTGGACTGTTGCGAATACATTTGCGGTTGATAGTCATACAACAACAACTACAACCACTTCGACCAGCAGCAGTGGTGGGGTTTTGACCGCAGTTAATAGTACGGAACCACAACAGCAACAACAGCAAGCTAACACAGATGCAAACATAAACGGTTTGACGTCCAGTGTGAAACAGCTGACGCTCTCCCCTAAAACGGTAATTCCCCCCTAAAAGTCGACAGTAGCATTTCTAATGTACTCGTACACTCCTAAGCATACCAGAGCAGCGGGTAAATGAGATTTTCAAGCATATCTACTAGCGTATTAGTTTTGTTTGTGTTTTACGTATTATTATTATTACTATTATTGTTTTGTTAACACAGTTGGAGTTTAAAAATTTTATATTTTTCTGTTTTATATGCTTTGGGTATTGAATTTGAAGTTGTATGGATGTGTATAGGAAATATTAGTATATATATACTTGTATTTTGAGGTTAGAAGTGATCCTTACATGTGTTCATAGTTGTTTCTACTGAGATTTGTATGATATAAGTAGGTTCTTGAAAGACACATACATATACATATATTTTAAGGAATGCTGATCAGTGTTTGAATTAGTTGAGTATTTAAATGTCATGCCAAAGAATATAAAAATAATTAAATTACTTCAAATTCACTAATATGGGATAAATAGTAATGCGAAAGTCTTACTAATATTATTTTAATCAAAGCATATCTTATATATATATGTATGTATGTATAAGTTGTATAAGACATGTTTCTGCTGTTAACCAATCTCTCATAACATCTTTAATCCCTGATAGCGTTAAATAACTACATTCTCTTATCTAACCGACTTAAGGTTTCGGTGTTAAGTGTTAAAAAAAAAATAAAATAACATGATTTAGCTTTTAACAGCATTATATAATTAATATTTGAAATTTGTACCTTACATTCATGCATTTTGCCATTTTGGAACAAAATCATCTGATCTTAATTGTTTTGGCTGTTCTATTCTTATATTCCATCTCAACGTCTACGCTGACTATGACACAAATTTGACCAACAACACACACATAAACATATATACAAATGCATACACATATATACCCAAAACTATTTACATTATTTATTTATATATACTTCATATATATATATATATATAAATACATTATTAGCGTACCTTGGGAATTAGTAAACATCACCAACAGCAGCTACAACAACATCAACAACAACACCATCAGCAACAGCTACAACAACAACAACAGCAACAGCAACGCGGTAACAGTTCAAGCCGTTTAGTTTAATTTACTTTAGCGCAAAGTTAGTTGAACTTAAATACTCTTTTTCGCTTTGTATGCAAATAAAATGCAACAGAATCAGCTACAAAAACAAAATAACCATAATCAACAATAATCACAGCGGCATACACTCACGCACACACATCCACACAATTACACATATACAACACCCACACACACTTGTTTGTCTAGCATTTGACGCAGTGTTGTTAATATTTGGCGTTATTTGACATTATTCAGCATTATTTATATTGCAGCGTAATGTTGTGTATTGTTTTCACTTGATTCACCCACTGAATTGCGGCATTCGCATTTGATCACACTTGCAGCTAATCTCGCAAATGCGTTTATTTATAGATAGTGCAAAATTTTTTTTCGCTATTTTTCCAATTTTTTTTGTTAATTTTTTTTGTTCTGTAAAATTGTTTCGCAAACAAACAATGTGCCAGGTTAATTGGTGGTTTTGTGTTTGAAATCTGCAGAATCAAACAAACACTTTTTAATGATAATAATATACTTTTTGTTTGTCACATTTATATTAAATTTTGGTTTTATTATTTTCTTTTTTTTATATAAAAAAGTATATATGTATGTATGTAAGTTGAGTAGGGAATGAATTATTACATATGTTGTTGTAATAATTAATATTTTTAGTTTTTTTTTTTATTATATAAATTTTGGTTTTATTATTTTCTTTTTGTATAAAAAGTATGAAAATTTAATAGGAAATTAATTATTATATGTTTATTTTTGTTCTATAATTTATTTTTTAGAATTCTAGTTTTTTATTTTAAATTTTTTATATACATTTTTCAATTTTCCTTTTCTTATATACATATGTATGTATGTATATATTATTATGTATTTACTTTATTTATTCATTTTATTTTTTTTATTTAATTTTTTTACAATTTTAATTAATACGTTTGTTTTGGTTTGTATAAATATTTTTCTGAAATCTAGTTTTTTATTTTAATTTTTTAAATTAATATTTTAATTTTTTAAATTAATATTTTAATTTTTTTTTAATAATCTTATTAAATTATTTATTTTATTTTGTTCAATTAAGATAGTTTAGTGTTTTTCATTGTTTTCTTTATTTTTATAAAATCTTATCCATCGTTGATATAAAATGAGTTTGTTTTTGTTTACACAGAAACTTGTTTGAAAAAAAATTTCATTGAACGTTTTCACAAATCAAAAAAAATTATCATAAACAATAAATATATTTTTTAATTTATATTTTAAATTCCTCTATAAACAACTTATCCATTATTCTAAAAGTTAATACAAAAACCCTTTTTTAACATTGTGCAAGTTCATTTTTATAAATAACATCAATTAATAGTAATAATGTATAAAAATCGTTTCCAGTCATTTTGAGACAGTGATGTTAGAGGTTATTTCTAGCTAATTTTTTGTTGCTAAAACCGAAAATGATAATAAAAGTTGTGTGGGTCAAACTACCACCAACCGTTCCTACGACAATCGGGTCTAAGTAACCAGAACGGACACGGATTTTTATCCGGCCATGAACTGTCAACTCGGCACCATAGCTCGAAATTACTTTAGGAATGTTTCTGCCTCTACAACAAAAAAGCTAAATTGACTTCGAAATCAGGACATCTCAAATATTTTTTTTTAAATTAATTTAATAATTTTTTAATTCTTTTTAGAAATATTAGTTTTTATAATTATAATTACATGACTTTTTTACGTTTTATAAATATTAATTTTTTTATTTCATAACTTTTATAAATTTTTATTTTTTTTATAATTCAATAAATAAATATTAATTTTATTATTTTTTGATAAATTAAAAAATTATTGCCATATTTGTAGCTTATGAGAAGCTAAATTCTATGCTAAAATATGAAATTTTAAATCCTTCGCAATATAATAAATTTACAGCTTGTTTTTATAATTTTTTATTAATTAAATGTAACTTTTTTCTAATTTTTTACTAATACTTTTTTTTTAGTAGTTTTGTCTCTTTTTATTTTTCTTTTCATTGTAGTTTTTTGACACTAAAAATTTATGTTTTTTCTTTTTTAATACTTTAATTTTTTAAATGATCATTAAGTTATTTATATTAACGTTTTTGTTAATAAAATCGGTTTTAGGAATTTTATGTAAGATTTAATTTCAACATTCGAATATAAATTCTGAAATATAAAGGAAATTTTAAATATAATTTTCTGTTTTAGCAACCGGAAATTAGGAAGTAACTTCCTCTAACATCACAGTCGCAAAATTGCTGAAAATTAGTGTAATTTTCTAATTACTCATTTTTATTATTTTTCTAAATTTCTTCAGTTTGTTTACAAATATGATTATTTTTTGATTTCTTGATTTCGGTGCTAATTTAATCCGTTTGATAAGTATAAATATTTATATTATTCCATTAAAAAGTTCGAAGTTTATAAGATTGTTGAGTTATTCGCTAAATGTATGTATGTATGTATGTACAAATATCACATTTACATACAAAGGAGTTTGTATAGCACCTGTGACACCTGGACGCATACTCATGCTTGACGCAAACACTACTACAAATGTATGTATGTATGTACACAAGCACACATACACACCACAGTTTCACTGCTTCCAATTCACCGTGCCCTTTAGCTTTTATTGGAACTAGCTGTTAGCCCTGTGTTCCTGTGAACTTGAGCTGAGGCTTAGATTTCTTAGGTTGCAAAAACGTTTGATGCTTGATTACGAATTAATATTGTAAATGCTTTGATTTAACTATTTCGTTGCAAAATGTTTTTTGTAAATATTTGGCTGTGTTGTAAAAAAAATAATAAAAAAAAATTATTTTTAATCGATTTTAAAACAAAATATTTAAAAATATTTCTTATGTACTATATTGTTAATTTCTCTCTTTCTCATTTCACATGCAACTTGTTTGGCTGCTGCATGGTGGCAACCACAAAAACCATATTGATGCCTTGCTACTGTTTATATGAATACAGTCCACCAGCGGCGGCATTGGTGAGACGACAACGACTACAGTGACGACGATGATGACTGGCCCAGACATCGAAAACTCCAAGCAAGCAATGCTGACAGCGCAGCAGCAGCAACAGCAGCAGACAATGGCAATAATGTCGCCTGCATTCATACAACTACAACAACAAAATCAACAACTAGCAGCGGGTGTAGTTACATTAGCTGCTCTGACGGCAGTCACATCATCAATAACAACAACAACAACGATTTCAATCAGTCTGCCTGTAAATACAATAATAGCAACAGCGACAACTACAACAGCAGCAACAGCCACAATCGCACCAACCACAAACACACTAATCAACACACTCGCAGCAGTAGCAGCAACAAAAGCAACAACCAAATTGGAGAACGGCGATAATATAACAGCAGCAACAACAACAACAGCACTCAATGAACAACAATCAATAACGTAGATGAAGCTCTAAAATTCATAGAGGAAATGGCACACACAACCCCACACACAAACAACCAAAACTACATATGCAACAGCAATAACAATACTATTGAATGAAAGGAGCAAAAAAGGAAAAATATACGTAAAACGTGCGTTTTCCAACGTTTAAGAAACAAACACACACACATACATACAAAAAAGCATATAGATTGGAGGGGAAATGAAAGCGAAGCGAAACAAAGCAAACAAACACAAAACAAAGATGCAAATATTATTAATTTAATTTATTCATTATGATAATAAAATAAATAAAAAATATTGCAAATAATAAAACCAAACGATAATCGAAATGATGGAGAGGATAGTGAAGAAACTGTGAGAATAGAAAGAGAGAGTGAGGTAGTGTCTGATTGTGGGAGAGTTAGTAGAAGAAACCCCCAAACGGGTTATAGCATAACAAGCGAAAGTGCATGTGCCAGAATGTGCTGAAAACATGTGCAAGCGGCTTGGAAACCAGCTTAAACTCGGTCCGGCGCCTTAAAGCGGGCTGCAAAATTCCAAAGCGAACAAGCTGCTTATTTCTACTACACAGACACATTAGTTAATGGCGCGTTCTAAGCGCAATTAAACTTTAGGTGCATACCGCAACGCACGAAGTACACAAAGGAGTCGTTCAAAATCGGTGCAAGTTACTCCGGAGCGCAGCCACAGCCAGGCTTTTTAAAACGTATGCAACACACTAGTTATAAACTAAATAATTAAGGAATTCATACGAAATAATTAGTAATACAATACGCATACACAATTCTATAACCTAAAAAAATGCGTACAAACATTAACGGAATACACATGCAACTGCACGATTTGGAAGTAAAATTCGAAACGATTATGTAATAGTATTAAATTGAAGTGCAGTAAAGTAAGAAGAAGTAAAGGTCAGCAGAAGCTACATACCTAACACACATAATATAAATTGATTTATTGGTGAAATTGTTGCTGGAAGCATAAGCTTGCATTACAACAGCAAAACTGCAATTGGAATGAAAAATGAAAAAAAGTAGGAATGTAGACACGGTTGCTGCAACGCATTCACACACACACAATCATACACATACGTCAAATTACACTAAGACAGTCACTGTAAATCGTGGAGAGCGCATAAATAACTTTGATTTTAATGCAAGACACTACACTTAAAACTTTTTTAATTTTTTGCTCTGCAAGAAAAACGCTAACTAACTCGGAACAATGAAAAACATTATAAATAAAATTGAAAAAAGAATTATAATAAAATTTTTAAAAAATATTGAAACAAAATATATGTATATGTAGGTATGTATAAGCATGATGTGTATGTGCCGTACAGCAGACATTGCAGCACTGATAGTTGCAAGTCTTATAAATATATAAATTATGCATACATCCATACTAGTAACGAAATAATTAGAAAGTTAGCAAAAGGTGTGAAGAAGGTGATTTGCATTGCGCTGCCATGGCTGTATTGGGCGCAACTATGCTGGATTTGTTGTGCATATATTGAGTTCGAATTTAATTTTCACAATGTGTTTCAAAGCTGAACACTTATGCTTTTTATTAAACTACATACCTAAATATTTTAATATCAAAGTTAAAACTACATTTTTATTTTTTTGTTTTTATTACTATTTTTTTCACAATATATTTTTTAAACGCCTGACATTATAAGCATAAAAATAACTTAAGTCAAAGCAAAACATGAAAACATGCTGGTAACCTAAAAGAGTAAATAACTAAACATTTATTACGCTTGCGAAAAAGAAGTAAAGAAATTAAAAAAAAAGTGTTTAATAAACAGTAATAAATACATACATACATATATATAATTAACTTTAACTAAATAAATGAGGAGTAATTAAATCAAAGTTGAATTCAACATTAACGCGTACACACAAGTACCGTTATACATGATAAAATATTTAGAAATTTATTTTAAAATATAACATATATACATATACACATATGTATGTATGTGTGCGCCTATAGCTACACATTTTTAGTTACGAAAATGTTATACGACGTTTTTCATTTAATTTAATTATGTAAAATAAATATAACAAACTTTATCAAGAATACATATTAATAACAATAACAAAGTAGTTAAATAACCGAAACGAAGCAAAACAAAACAAAAAATTAAACACATATTAAATGAAGCCAAATTTGCATTGTATGAGCTCGTCCCAAATGTACTAAGTAACGCAGAGCCTTGAAAAGGTCGTGCGCTTCGTCTAACAATTGTAATGAAATGTGCAAAACTGAATAACCGAAAACGAAAACTGCTAGTTATGAAAGTATATGGCAAAAGATATGTAAAAAAATATTAAGATATTGTTTTATAAATGAATGTAAATGCGTGTAGAAGTGCACGTACAACGTTGCACACACATTTTCAATATAATTTTTTAATTTTTATTTACATATTAGATTTTTTAATTATACAAAATAAAATAAAAAAGAAATTAATTAAAAACTAAACAGTAAATAAATACCAAGTATATGTATTAGTGAGTGGAAAATATTAGAATTGATTAAGCAGCGAATCGTTGGATTGTAAAATTTGTTAATATATACATACATATATGCGTATATATTTTTTAACTGTGTTTCTTTTGCTTCATTTTCAAAAACATCATGTTTTGTTGTTATGCGTTGAATTTGCTTTTCTAGAACACCTTTTTTTAACTTTATTAGTTTCATCATATATTTCATGTGTACATCAATCTTTTGTAAATTAACCGAAAACAGTAGTTTTAAACAAATTTTATTATTTTAAACAGTTTTACCAAAACCGTTTCTTCCGTTTCATGTGCCTACGTTATTGCGCCAAAATATTCTCATACCTACCAAAATACCCTTTCTGTTGCAAAATATTTAAACCAATAGGCTCCAAAAACTGACAAACAATATGCGAAATTAAAATTCGAAAATAGTTGTCATTCCGTTACACTAACGGCTTACCGTAACGTAACGTAATGCAAAATGTGTATAAATAATTTTAAGTTACGTGATTTCGACATAACTGCAACATGCTACCAATTTACTACTACGAATATTTCAAAATAATCTAAAATATAATAAAGGAAGAAATTATTACAAATTATATGCATATGATTAATTCCATTATAAAATATATTTAGTTTAGTTAAACCAAAAAACAAATTAAAATTACGAGCATTATTAATTGCAAAAATTAAAAATTAGAAATATTTTTATTTATATAAAAAAGCAAAGAATTGACAAAAATAAATTAAACTTTTTAAAAAATATAAACAAATATTTGATTTTTTTTAAACAACAGCTGATTTTTTTAATATTTATGGCAGTGAAAAAATAATTTTATAAATAGAGATTTGTATGAATTATATTATTAACATTTAACACGAACAGCCTAAATTTTTCTTCATTTAAATTGAATTGAATCAAGTAACAATGATTGATTTATTTTTTTAATTTTCTTATTACAGTTTTTAATTTATTTCAATATTTTAAATATTTATTTATTGTTTTTTTTTACATAAACAATATATTTTTTAATTAATTTATTTATTTTTATTTATTTATTTTTTTAATTTTTAAGTTATTTTCTTTTTCTTATAATTTTTTAAACTTATTTTTTGATATTTAAAAAATGTTTTTAATATTTATTTAACTATTTTTTTTTTAATATTTATTTGAAATCTTTTTTTTTATTATTTTTTAATAAACTTTTAACTTTTGATTTATATTTTTTTACTTTTAATTAAGTAATATGCTTAATTTTTTATTTTTATTGTAATTCTTAATTAATTTTATTTGAAATCTTTTTAATATTATTTTTCTTATAATTTCTTATTTTTTTAAATTTATTTTATTTTAATATTTTAACATATTTGTGACATTTTAATTTTTCTTTTTAATGTACTTTTTTCAATTATTATAATTAAAAATTTCAGTTAAATAATAACAACAGTAAAAAGTAGAAATTGAACAAAAAATTATTGGATGAATTAAAAATAATAAAATAGTTTAATTTATTGTAAAATAAATTTTAAGTTTCAGCGTTCTATGATTGAAATTAAGTCGTTTTGTATCTAATAGGCAATAAATTTTGCACATGAGTTAAAAAAAACTTATGTAACTGTATTTCCTCCCTAATAATTATTACACGATGAACTAAGTTTTAAAATTTTAATTTTAAATTCTTAAACCCTGTTTCACTTTCGAAGCTTGAACTGGCCAGCACATTTTAATATTGTTTGAAGCATCTGAGATTGAAAACAACTGCATATATTATATTACCATATAATACTTAAAAAAAAATTCACCATTTCAGCAGTTTTCAAACTAATATAATGTCGACGAAATTAAGAAAAAAAAAACAAAATTGAAAAAAATATTCGAATTTAAATAATAGAAAAAATAATAAATTAGATAAAGTGAACTGTATTTATATATCCTATTCAATTGATATAAAAACATATTTATATTCGAAAAAATATATTTCATAACGAACAAATTAAAAAAAAAAATCTCTGATAAACGTGACATTAAAGGTATTTATGCTAAACTATTTAATTTTATTTAGTTTTTTGTTCTATTTTCTGCTAACAACAATTATTTTCCTATTTTACTTTATGCATATGTGGATAGGCAAAATCACTCAAAATACTTAAAAAGTAAAAAAAAAAAAAATAATAATAATGGCTGAAAAAACAAAATCGAGACGCGTACGTTGTGTAAAGAATAACAGAAAAATAAATATTTTTTAATTTAATGATGATAAAAAAATAAAATAATCCATATTAAAAAATTATTAATTTAAGTGAAATGAATAAAAAAAGTGAAATATACATCAAATCAAAAAGGCTTTATATTATTACTATTATTATTATTATTAATTATAATTATAAAAGAGAAGTAATAATAAAATATGAAAAATAAATGAATCTTAACATTTCAAAATTCTCTTTGCAATTACTTCTTCTAAGGGGGTAATTAAATTGTTGGGAAAATTAAGTATTTACTCAAATTTAAGTAATCTCTATCTACGATCAATATATGGTCGACGACAACCTAGTCAGCCCTTACCATCTTAACGGGGATTGATAACAGTTACAACAACAACAACAACATCCATGCCATATGGTATGTGCTTAGCTTTGATGGTACTTGAACTAGTGTGCTTTTCTATCTGTGATCGTAAGCTCGTAATGGTTGGAATTTTGCATTTAAGAATCTCTTAGGTTCGAGAATAGTGTAGATACAAAACTGAATATTAAATCATTGAAGCATTTTCCAACGAAAATCGAGTCTTTTAATTGGAGTGAGTAAAATCAAAATATTTTTTTATTGAATACTTTTCCCATGATAGTTAAGTCTACATAACCGGACTCAAAACTGGCAAATTAAAATATAATTTACGCTTCATTGTCCATCTTCTGCAAGCTCCTAAATATCCGCCTAGACAATTTTTTTGAAGAATCGTTTGCAAATTGCTCCTTGCGTATGTTCGTTATTAAAAGTGTTCTTGAAACAAGAATACAATATCTGCAACTCTTAAATGCAATTTTTACTTTTTGCTGTTATTTAATTGATAAAACTATTTTTATGCTAATGTTGTTGTATATGTAAATTTATTTGTATTTTTTATTTTTCATGAACACATGTAAACAAATAACAAAACCCTGTTTAACAACTAATAAATGCATTATTTATAATAATTTGTAGTCACCACAATAAAAAAATATATATTTATTCACTGTATAGTTGTGTAAATGCAATTTTCTCTGGTACGATTGTTGAACAATTCAGCACTTCGAATTTTATTCAGCTTCCTCGTCCTCAAAGATAATAACTGCCGCACCTTTAGCAATATTATCGCCTTCGGCACCGCCAATTGACTTAATTTTGGCGTCCTGTGGTGCCTTAAGAATGTGTTCCATTTTCATTGCTAAAATTTTGAAGATATTATTAGAACACTATAGAAGAATCGAGTATTTATTACAAATGTGAAGAAAAAGTTTTAGGTTATGTTGTTAAAACATGTTTGTGAATGTTTATGAATTTATTCTTATTTATACTTTACCTATCAGCACTGCTAGGCTGTCGCCCTTTTTCACCTTATCACCAGGTTTGACCAATACCTTTTCCAAAACGCCTGGCATTGGTGCGACTATTTTGTTGCCACCGACGCCACTGTGTTGTTCGGAGAGTGCACTTAAAAATTTCGGCTGGACGAGCTCAAAACTCAATTTGCCATTCTACAATTGGGAAAAGTATTAGTAACAATATAAAATATGTTTTAGAAATAATCCAGAGTGATGCTAGATAAGAGAGTTTACATATTTTTGGTAATAAAGAAGAAAAGTCAGAACCTTTTCTAAGTAGTAGTACTCCTTGTTTTGGAATTTTTTTACTTACATCTAAAAAGAGTGTCACTTCTGTACCATCAATATTGGCATTATATGTTGAAATGCTGTCATCAATATTTGCTCTGATTTTCAATCGGTCGCCATCGGCAATGCGTTCGGATTTTATACTCTTCCACGCATCATTATCGACTTGTACTTGCAAGGAGGACTTGTCATAGCGCACTTTTACATTGTAGACTATTTTTACGAAATATATGGAATTTCAATTAATCATCAAATAATTAAAACAATCAGATTTAAGAAATTTCCTCATACCTTTATCATTCGCTTTCAGTTGGTAGCTTTTAATCAGCGAATAATTTAAACGTCCATTTAGTGTTGCAATGAATGGATCGTTTTTGCTGGCGTTGCTGCCGAAGACTTGCATCTCATTGAGTACCAAGGCGACAGCTGCCTTACAAAGTTGCTCAACTTTGATTTCGATAGGTGGAAATAGTGTATCAAAATGCTGATCAATAAAACCGGTATGAACATTGCCCTGCTGGAATTCTGGATGAGCAGCCAAATCAATGAGGAAATTGATGTTTGTTTCAAGACCGGTGATCTGTAAGTAAAATTTGAAATTATTGATGTTGACATAAATTTTACGTTGAGTAGTCGTTACACACATGATATTCACGCAGTCGCGCAATCAAGCTATTCAACGCTTGTGTACGATTTTCGCCCCAAACAACTAGCTTGGCTATCATTGGATCGTAATGTACGGACACCTCGTCACCTTCGCGTACGCCAGTTTCAACGCGTACAAACTCGTTTGGTTGTGGTGTGGCAAGATAACGTAAGGGGCCTGCACCTGGTAAAAATCCACCACTGTATTCAAAATAAATAGTGGGTCAAAAAACATTTTATAACAATTAAAAACCATATTGGCACCCACCGTGGGTTTTCAGCATAAATACGAGCTTCAAATGCATGCCCATTTCGCCCGATTTCCTCTTGGGTCAGGGGCAAGCGTTCACCGGCCGCAATACGTATTTGCCATTCAACCAAATCGGTACCAGTGATCATTTCCGATATTGGGTGTTCCACCTGCAGACGCGTATTCATTTCCATAAAGTGAAATGAAAGATCTTCTTTGTCCATGATAAACTCCACCGTGCCAGCGCCAACATAGCCCACAGCTTTGGCGGCACGCACTGCAGCTTCACCCAATTCACGCCGTAGTTGTTCGGATAGACCAGGCTATGAGAAAAATGTTTAATTAAATGCAATACTTATGAAATATTTACATGGAAAATACTCACAGCCGGTGCTTCCTCGATAATTTTTTGATGCCGCCGCTGCACTGAACAGTCACGTTCCCACAAATACACCGCATCTCCATATTGATCGGCGAATACTTGCACTTCAACATGTCGTGGAGAACGTACATAACGTTCCAACAACACCGAACTGTCGCCGAATGATTTCTGCGACTCATTGCGCGCTGAATTGAGTGCTGTCAGAAATTCTTCACTTGTATTTGCAATGCGCATGCCTTTGCCACCACCACCACGCACTGCTTTAATCATGAGGGGAAACCCGATTTTTTCTGCCTCTACTTGCAAACGCTCATCACTTTGATCCTCGCCATGATAGCCATTGATGATGGGCACACCGGCAGCATCCATAATGGCCTTACTAGTGCTTTTGATGCCCATATCACGTATAGCCGTACTTGGTGGACCCATAAAAACAATATTTTCACGCTGACATAGTTCCGCAAATTCCACAGACTCAGAGAGAAAGCCATAGCCGGGGTGTATTGCTTGGCAAGAAGCGTTTTTGGCAATATCAATTATGTGCTGACCGCGTAAATAAGAGGATGCTGATGCGGCCTCTCCAACGCGAAATGCCTCATCTGCGAGTGATGCGTGCAATGAATGCTCATCAGGATCAGAGTAAACGGCAACGGTGCGTACACCAAGTCGTCTTGCAGTACGTATTACACGACATGCGATCTCACCACGATTGGCTATCAGAATTTTGTTGATCGGTCGCAATTGCACCTTCGTATCTGCTTTCGTGCTGTAAGTTCTGAAAAATAACAACATAGATTTTTAGTACATTAATGTAGAATATGTTTACGTAATCAATGCGTGGATTTGGAATTTTTATATATATTTTGCTGTTTAGTAAAAACTTATTTACCTTAATGTAAGAACTTGTCTCAGCAATCTTGTATACATCTTATCTTATCTATTAGATTCTAAATTACCATAAAATAGATGTGATTTAGTTGACGTATCAAAAGAAAAACTGAAAATGAATTTGTTGTTCTTTGCGTTTATTATCCACGCAGAATTCTTATCACACTTTGGCAATAGCAACAGCTGTTCGATTAGACAGACAGCGTTGATCGTGCCGTATCGCTAAAGGTCGACACCCAAGTGAATCAAGTAACCGATAAATTATTTGAAAAGCGAGTACTCGTACCTTTCAAAAGTTGTCGGTTCCAAATAATTGAAACATGTTATTTGTTATATGTAAAAATATGTAATAATATTTGACTGACTTAATATAATATTCTTAAAGATGTTTTTAGGCTGTGAGTGGATTATATATCCTGATAGGTTTCGTATAATCGTATGATTAGAAGACAAGTTTATCAATTTCAATTTAATTAATTTTTAAGAAAAGAGAATTTATAGTGCATGTTGTATTAAAAAAACTCTTAGTTTTAAATAAATTTATTAGTTTATCTCCAAAGAATACTTTTCATTCAATCCGTGGGTGAGTCATTGAAAGCAAATAAATACAAATTTTACTCTTATCGCAAAGCTATAATTTAAAAAGTTTGTAATATTCAGAAGGTAACGTATTATAATCGATATAAAATTTTACACACGTTCTTTTCTCTCCAGAAAAATGCCGAGATGTGCGGGTTCGGCTTACCGCGACTTCTCTAATTGTGTTATCTCTGGTCTCTGTAGTTGTTACTATATGGATGAGACGTAATCAGCTGATCTGACAGTCATTGATTGCAAAATATTATATAAAATGTTTGTAAGGTTGTAAAATATTGGGTAGTCGAAAAAGTATTTTCGTATTTTGTCGATAGATGTCGTTGCAGTTGTATATCTCCAATTCTACACATATCACATTGTGTCATACCTTATAGTGTTGAAAAGGTGAGATTTTAAGCTTCATTTAAAAAATTAAATTCGGGGAAGTTGGAAAAAAGTTACAGCTGTTCAAAAACGAGTGAAAATAATGATGAAATTCGTTTTATTTGGAAATTTTTATATTAAAAAAGGGAATAAGAATGCCGCGCAAGTCACCAAAGAAATTTGTGAAGTTTATGGAGACGATGCTGTATCAGTTCGTGTCGCACAACAATAGATCGCTCGCTTCCGTGGTGGAAATTTCGATGTGAAAGATGTATGTATCTCGCTTTGGTCGACCTATCGTTAAAAAAGTCGATAAATGATGGAAAAGATTGATCAGGACCAGCCATGACATCGTTAAGAAAATTAACATTCATTATCAAAAGGTTTTGAACCATTTAAAAAAGGCTGGCTACAATAACAAGCTTGATGTTTGGGTACCACATGAATTGTTTGTGAAAAATTTAATGCACCGAATTAACATCTGCAATTCTTTGCTGAAACGAAATGAAGTCGAACCATTTCTGAAACGAATGGTAACAGGAGACGAAACGTGAATCATAAGTTATGCTTATTGTTTGGTGGGATTGAAAAGGAATCATCCACTATGAGTTGCTCCAGCCTAGTCGAACGATTGGTTCTACATTCTACTGTCAACAACTGATGAGATTGAACAAGCAATCGAAAAAAACGGCGTGAACTGATCAACAGAAAGGGCTTCGTCTTCCATCAGGGCGACACTAGGCCACACACATCTTTGATGACTTAGCAAAAACCGGGAGAGCTTGGATGGGAAGTTTTGATGCATCCACCATATAGCTCTGATCTCGCATCATCGGACTACCATTTGTTTGGGTCAATGCAGAACTCCCTTAATGGAGTAAAGTTGGCTTGAAGAGAAGCCTGTGAAAATTACTTGTCGCAGTTTTTTTCCGAGAAACCAGAAAAGTTTACACTGATGGTCTCTAACGGAAAAATGGCAAAAAATGGTCGCTCAAAATGGTACATATTTAGTTCATTAAAGTTCCTTTTAAATATAAAAATAAGTTGAAGTTTGAATAGAAATACGAAAACACTTTTTCGAATACCCAATATCTTAAGTCGGATGCAAGTATCGAACTATTTAAACTATTTAAAAACTCAAAAGTATTCTTTACTGACCTTCTTTTATAAGAGATTAATAATTTTAAGACATTTCTGTTTTTCAATATGTAACAAAGTGCTTAAATCAGAATAAAGTACAATAGAAATACTAATTTAACACAACAATGGCAACCAACAATGACAACAAATTCAGCAGCACAAAAGAAAATTTGAAGCAAAGGCAAACCATTTTTCAAAAAACGAGTGTTAATTAGGCTTAATTTGCGGTTACCGAAAGCGGAAGAAGCGGAAGAGGCGTCACGAAATACAAATTCATAAACGAAATCTTTTAATAAAAAAAAACCAACAATAGCACAAGCATAGAGGCAAATATGCACGTGGCTTGTGTTGTTATTGTTAGGTGTTATTGTACGGGATGCAACTGAAGCTCGCTTAAAGTGTCTCCAGTGACAAAAGCTAAGCACGTCGCAGCAGCAGTGCACAATGAAAAAAAAACACACATGCAAAATGAATAAATAATAAACGTGGAGCATGCTCAACTGTTGAATCGGTGAACGATTGTTGCAGAACAAATGGAAGTGAAGCTTTGTTGTTGTGCGGTAAGCACAATTTGCCACTAAAACAAAAAAAAAAAATAAATAAAAATTTAAAACACAAAAAGCTACACTGGCGAGCAGAGAGTTGCTGCCTTGAAAACAATAATGGAGTATGTGTATGTGTGTGTGTATGGGTATTTCGTTCATATTATTCAATTATAAGCGCCAAAGCACCTTTCCAATTTTCAAAATAGTCGCTAGCCACTTGAGCGAACACTGTTGGGTCTCTGTATGCGCATAACAGCAGCTGGGCATGTTAATGAAAGGTGGATTTTAACAGTGGCCGTTAGCGGCTCTGTAAACTACTTGCGCTGTTCATTTTTATTAGAGAATGTGAGTGCCATTAATAATTTGTTTTTGTTTTTTCTTGTGCACAATCTATGCCGTTTGTTATTGTTGCGGTGGTGAGTTTTCGTCATGCAGGCAGTGCAGCTCACTTGTGCTGAGCATGAAGTTTGTGTCTTTAGTCTTTCGTTTACAGCGCACTGATGTGCAAGTGGCCGACGCTTGCTGCGATTTCACGAGTTGCTTATCAAATAAAGTTCGTACCACAAGTATTCCTTCTAAGTGTTTGACCAGCGCACAGTGTTCAGTTGCGCGTAATACCACGAGCGTGCAACGGAGTCGACTTAGAATAAAGAGAAAACGTACAAAAAAGGCGAATGAAAAAAATTCAAAAAAGCTGAGCTATTGAACAACAGTTAACACGTTTTTGCGGCGTAATATATTCTTATTATTTATTTTTGTGCATTTTTTCTCGACCGAAATTTGAAATCGCGGCGTTTTGCAACGTGTTAGTAAGCGATTAGTGTGTGCCAGTTAAAAAAAAAATATAAAAAATACACATATAACCTTGTGCAATTTATCAGTCGCATTAAAAATTGACGAAAAAAAATAATAAATAAATAAAAGGAGTGCATTTATGATCCTGAAGCGTTAATTACAAAAAAAAAAACACTCAAAGTGAAATGGCTAAAATGTAAAATTTTAAAACTCCAGCTCCACACATGCGCACATGTCGTAAAATGATAAAACAAAATATATACATATACATATGTATTTATATCAAATAAAAGCATAAAAAACCTGTGTGACCTAAATAACTGTATTTGGTAACAAGCGCTTGCGCTGGAAAGTGCTGGAGAAAGATAAAGAAATTTTTAAGTGCTTGACAGTGTTGTTATAGCAAGTATGCGTTTGATTGATAAGCGTATAAATTTGATTTTTGTGGTGAATGGATGCAGTTTTTTTATTAATAACGAAAAATTAAAAATAATAAATAAATTTGATTTATATTAAGTTTTGATGCCCAAAAACTACGAAAATTAGTTGAATATTTGCATGGTACATACATAGAGAGCGTAGTGATATATTTTTTTTTAAACTAAACTAAATATATTGCAAAAAATATATCTATACCATATGTACTATACAAACATATTTAAAGAACAAACATTTGATAATTTTTAGAAGATTTTTTGTTTTTAATTGGGGTACACCTACATATACATATATTTTGTCTACATATACATATATAGTGTCTCAATCAGCATGCAATTTTTATTTTTCAATTTTGGTGAGATTAGATTGTACCTGATATAGTCCTGGCAAATTACGGTTTGAGGTGATTCAGGCAGACTTAAATTCTAATAGTTAGCTCCATCTTGTATCTTAAAAAATGAATGTTTTTTCGCTTGGTTTCCTTAAAAATTGGTACTCTGGAAAATTGGTAGATAGACACCTCTAAGAAAGGCTCTCTAAGTAATTGTAATGGGAAGGTCCTCGACCTACTTGAAAAATATTTCGATTCATGGATTTTCTGGATTTCTAACGGTTATTTCATGAACATAACGTGTAAAAGATTTTAACGTTTGAAATTTGGCAATTTTAAGGCAAATTGGTTTTTGTCTTTTGAATTGTATTACTCAATGCAAAAAAATAATTTTAAATTGTAAAGCTCATAGTCTTATAAGAAATTTTCTGCTTTACAAAAATGGTCTACAAAACTTTACGTTTACAAGTTATTCATTGTAAAAAATCAACGAAAACACAAAAAAAAAAAAAAAATTAAAAAATAAAAAATAAGTGACCATTTTGGAAGAGCAGTAAATTTTCAACAAAACAAGGAGTTTTCCGATCAAGAGCTCATACTTGGAGAGCCTTTCTTAAAGGTATCAATAAACCATTTTTTCAGCGAGCGAAGAAAAAAAACATCGTTTTTTTTTTACCCACCCTAATATGCGTTAATGTAGTAAATCTCATAATTGAGATAAATAGGATCTCTTTGAAACGACTTATAATACTTTTACTTCTTAGTAGAATGGCAATAACATAAATTTCCGTTCCAATTCAAGATTTTGGATCATCTGAGATTCTCAGCTGGAGTTATTTTCGATAATATGCGAATTAGTTAATAATTGGTTTCCAAGTTAGTTTCGGCAGTAAATTGAAATTATCTTAAAAAGATTAAGATTGTCGGAAAGTATCTAAAACTTTTCATCAAATGTTTTATGAAAATTTTTTTACTTTTTTCAGAATTTTTTTCATACTTTTGTATATGGAACAATTATTCTTCATCTATATACATTAGGGTGGGTAAAAAACGAATATAATTTTAGAGCATTCAATTTCCTATATATTTTCTAAAAAAGGTGGAACAAGATTTAAATTTTTCTATCTAATAAAAAGAAAAACATAGAAAACTGTAAGATGGAAGACCTTCCCGTTAAAACTCTTCTTCTTCTTTGGCGTAGACACCGCTTACGCGGTTATAGCCAAGTTAACGACAGTGCGCCAGTCGTTTCTTATTTTCGCAATTTGTCGCCAATTCGAGATATCAAGTGCAGCCAGGTCCTTCTCCACGTGATCTCTCCAATGGAGTGGAGATCTTCTTCTTCCTCTGCTTCCCCCCACAGGTATTGCGTCGAATACTTTCAGAACTGGAGGGTTTTCGTCTATACATAAGACATGACGTAGCCAGCGCAGTCGCTGTTCTTTAAATCGCTGAACTAAGTCAATGTTGTCGTACATCTCATAGAGTTCGTTGTTCCATCGAATGCGCAAAAGAACATACATCTTCCGCAGAACCTTTCTCTTGAAAACTCGTAACGCGGACTCAATGATTGTCTTACTATAGAGTTTGGTCTTTGTTCGTGGAGAGAGGACTTTACTTCTTATACAATTACGAGCTCTTATTTAAAGCGAAAGCGAAATGTCCAAGAACATATTTTTCAGAGTAACTCAGAATTCACATTCAGAGTTTAAAATACACACTTTTTAATCTTCCAGTAAAACTTAGAAGAGATAAATCTAAAAAAGACTGTGCCTGCTACAAAACATTATTATTCTAAAGTTAAAAAAAATAATAATTACAAACGAATGAAGTCTTAATTTTATCACTTTGTTATCAAATGTGAAAATTCTTCTAATTACAAGTATTCAATTTAATCTGAATGTAACAACAAACGTAGTACTTCCGGATTGAAATTGTTTATAAACTGTTTAGTAATCTTTATTTCGTTTTTTTTCCACGTCTCTTTACATACACACATGCTCTTCAACTCTCTTCGCATTTGTAATAATATTTTGTGGCATTTTTTTGAGGTTAGTTATTGGTTTAATGCCTTTATAGGCGAATTATATGCTCACACCCGGAACGAAATGGAACGTGTGCAGTAAATAATTGTGTACATATTTATTTACAAGTATCTTTGTACTTAATATTATTGTGCACACGAATGGTGGCACATGGCACATGACTGACGCTTTAGCGGCCGCTTGAAATGTATGACTGCAAGAGCCTGACTTAATGACGTTGATTTAATATAATGGCCAACTAACTTTTCTACCATTATTTACGCGTCTGTGCGCACAACGTGTGAGGCATCTGCCTTTATGATTGAGCGTTGCAGTGTTGATGGAATAATATCCGGTTGAAATTATGGCAATACACAGTCGGACGCGCATATGTAGATTTTATATTAAAAAAATCGTAAGAAACGGTAAAAAATAAAAAATAGTGACTCACGCGAAATTAGTTTTCAAAATAAACTATTTGCATGTTTTTATTTGCAATTTTTATAATTTTATACAAATCAGGTGGCAACCTCAAAATTTTTTAAAATAATTTTTAAATGACAAAGTTTGTATTATTCTTACTTTTTCTGTTTGTTTGTTAATTCGGTTTTGTAATAAAGGTGGCAACTCTTTCGAACATTCTCAAATTTTAACTGCAAAAAATAAGATTTTTTTTATAAAAGAAATTCAAATTAACTATTTGCAATTTTTATAATTTTATACAAATCAGGTGGCAACCTCAAAATTTTTTAAAATAATTTTTAAATGACAAATTTTGTATTATTTTCATACTTTTTCAGTTTGTTCGCTTAATTCAGTTTTGTAATAAAGGTGGCAACACTTTCGAACATTTTAAAATTGTGAGTGCAAAAAATTGTTTTTTTTTTATAAAAGTGCTCTCGCGAAATTAGAAAAAATTACTGTCAAAATTAACTTTTTGTATGTTTTATACATACATATATGTAAAACAGGTGGCAACTTCAACTTTTTAAATTTTTTATTTAATTCAGTTTTTTATAAGGTTGGCAACACTTTTAAACATTTTCAATTAATCATTTCGGTAAATTGAAACATAATTATTAAAATAATATGTGTTTCGTAACAATGTTTCCAATAATCACCTTCAAAAAAAGTTGGTAACCTCAAGAACGTAAGAATGTACACGAGTATTTTGATATGGAGTTCTTTTAACCCATTTCGTACTTTTCTAAGTTTTTGGTTTAATTGAGTTACAGGCATTCAGAAAAGTATCTCTATTGAACCCTGTATACCGTTTTTTTATACTCTCGCAACAATGTTGCTAAGGAGAGTATTATAGTTTTGTTCACATAACGGTTGTTTGTAAGTCCTAAAACTAAAAGAGTCAGATATAGGGTTATATATACCAAAGTGATCAGGGTGACGAGTAGAGTCGAAATCCGGATGTCTGTCTGTCCGTCCGTCCGTCTGTCCGTCCGTCCGTCCGTGCAAGCTGTAACTTGAGTAAAAATTGAGATATCATGATGAAACTTGGCACACGTATTCCTTGGCTCCATAAGAAGGTTAAGTTCGAAGATGGGCAAAATCGGCCCACTGCCACGCCCACAAAATGGCGGAAACCGAAAACCTATAAAGTGTCATAACTAAACCATAAATAAAGATATTAAAGTGAAATTTGGCACAAGGGATCGCATTAGGGAGGGGCATATTTGGACGTAATTTTTTTGGAAAAGTGGGCGTGGTCCCGCCCCCTACGAAGTTTTTTGTACGTATCTCGGAAACTACTATAGCTATGTCAACCAAACTCTACAGAGTCGTTTTCTTCAGGCATTTCCATATACAGTTCAAAAATGGAAGAAATCGGATAATAACCACTAAACAAAGGTTATGTTGTTAACGTTAACGACTAACAAAAAACGTCAGAAACACGAAATTTTACTGAAGAAATTGCAGAAGAAAGCTGCACCCAGGCTTTTTTTAAAAATTGAAAATGGGCGTGGCCTCGCCCACTTATGGACCAAAAACCATATCTCAGGAACTACTCGACCGATTTCAATGAAATTCGGTATATAATATTTTCTTAACACCCTGATGACATGTACGAAATATAGGTGAAATCGGTTCACAACCACGCCTTCTTCCAATATAACGCTATTTTGAATTCCATCTGATGCCTTCTCTGTATAATATATACATTAGGAACCAATGATGATAGCGGAATAAAACTTTACACAAATACGGTATTTGAAAAATATGTAAATGACGTATAATGAAATCTGGATTATCACTTTATCATGCGAGAGTATAAAATGTTCGGTGACACCCGAACTTAGCCCTTCCTTACTTGTTACCAAAATAATCATTTGGTATACGTTTGGAAGATGAGCAATGCATATCTAAGTTGTAAGCTATCAATAAAACGATTTGGGGGGCCTCTATGATCTTTATACGGAATTTGGATGAAAGACTTGCGTTCGGAAAGTTTTCCAAAGAATTGCATAAGAAGATTTCTGGAACTAACTTTCTGGATTTGATTAAATCAAGAATTTCATTTAAAGTTTTATTACCCATAGTGCTAGTTGAACAAACTGATAATCAAAACTATGGTTGTCTCCCGACCTACCAAACTTCCAAGCAAATTTAGGTACTGGTAAAGCTATTCATATATTGATAAATGTGTGACCCCTTCCATTTAATACGAGTCAAGACGCAAACCACATACCCGTGTATGAAAATAGGCTAGGTCAGTTCTATAGGACAGGTACCATAATTAACCTTTAACAAAACCAAAATAGGTAATCACTTTCCAGTTTACTTGATAATATTTGACATACATATATGTATATTAAGTCAAGTATTCGAATAAATTCCCGGGCTGCAAGAGCATCTGCTAAAGGCAAGAGAAAGCATCGAGTCGCTAACTGGCGGTTTAAAACTCCATTTGTCCCACAGCTTCAAGAGGTGCATCACAAATAGAAGCAGAAGCGCTGTCGAGTGCTTCACAACTACACCAATGAATATAATATAAAACACCACAAATAACATGTTGTTATATAGCTAACACATATAAGACGACAAACATACAAACACTTTGAACCAGGCAAACAGAAGCTCAGTAAGCATGCCCAATAGAAACCCAATATTATTTAGCTATTTACTGAAGCAGAGAAACACTTGACGGCGACAACATCATCATGACTTGGCGTATATGCACAGTGATAGCAATAAAAATAAAACAAGTTTCGATGCTGCAATATCATTGATTAGAGCTTGCGCTCTCACTGAAATAGCCGCTTAACTGTCATTAATTCGTCTTCCATTATGTGCCTTTGAATGAAACGCTTTAAATAAATATACGAGTATACCGTTCATGTCATGCGTGAAGTCATCGTCAGATGACGTTAATTTCATATATTAGGTTAAGTTAAATAGGTTAAACTGGTAGACCAATTGGACACTTATAGACCAGGTCCTTTGTGATACTAGATGGAGTTCAGTTACTAGGTCCAAAAGAAGTAGTCGTCCTTTAGGATGTCTGCGTTTGACGCGAATTTTTACATACTCTGCGGCCTCACTATCGATACCTCCTCCATTGTATCATACCGTGGGGACCCCAGATGCGTACACATAGCCTTGCTAATTCGGGGCAAGTGCACAAGAGATGCGCCACTGTTTCCCTGATACCCTGCTCTAAACATTTTCTTTAGTATTCTCGATTTCAATCAGCCCCATTCTGCGGGCGTGTCCCACTTCTAGACAGTGATCAGTTAGTATTACGATCCACTATTTCATTGCCCTCGACGCCTTTGTAGCTACTTCTGGCAACCCTTTCCACTGCTGCCCTGCTAACACTTGAGGTCGATATGCGTTACAAGGTTACTGCCTTGATTGCTACTTGGCTGTCTATGCAGAAGTTGACTCAGGAATTGCCTTTAGGTGCATTAGAGGCTAGCTCCACTGCTTTCGCAATAGCAAAGACTTCAGCTTGAAATATACTGCAGTGGTCCGGCAACTTAAAAAGTATATTCTTGCACCAACTCCATAGTTAATTTTCGAGTCATCAAAATGGATGTTTAGAGTGTTGCGCGTAGTTAACATATCTTTACACCAACCAACTTTTTCTATGTTTACTTTGAACCTTCTTTCCCAGTTGAAAAGTGGGGTCATGTAGTCGGTGTTTACCATTACCCACCGAGCTATGCTCGAAGGTTCTATATGTAAATTCTCCTGCAGCCAGCAGTCATCCCATCGATTTTGCTGCGCAGTTTTCAGCGAAGAGGTCTATATGTGGCAGCTTTAGAACTAGTTCAAGAGCCGCCGTTGGAGTTTCCAATGGCTTCCGGTGTATACATTATTTGGATTTAGATTCTTACCAAGCTCACATTTCCAAATTGGAGGCAATAGTCTCAAGCGTGCTTTTAGGAATTTTGTCTCAGTTTGATTAATTGTATCCGTTTAGGCAAAACAATGGCATAGCTGAGGAGTTTAAGTCCGCTGCCTTAATCAGGAAAAAGGTCGCACAACATGGTTCCTCAGAAATATACGTAAATATTTGAACTCGAAATTCGAATTACTGTTTATTGAAATGTATAAATCAATAATATTCCAAAAGTTTAACACAATATGGCGTCGACAATTAGTTTTGGAAACCTACGTTTAATGCAATTGTATAAAAATTCAATAGCTGAAATTTCTCTTAACCAACGCCAGTGCCTCTCTGACATTAAACTGCCAATATGCTCTCTAATTTTTTGGTGTTGTCGCACGCACTCTTGCTTCGTCGACAATTATAATTTTGCAGATTCGCACTGGCATTTATGGTTAAAAGCAGGGCTGGTGCTGCTTTTTACGCAAAAAATAACACAAAAATAAAGTTTGAGGCGCTCAAGAGCTACAAGTTGACAGGAGTATTTCGTTTACTGTTGCTTTTATTATACATTTTTTTAATAATTGGGCATATTTGCGACGAAATGCTGGTGAAGATGACACATGTCAAGTGGCTGCCTCTCAAATTTTCACTTTTTTCATGCCTATGCAATTTACTCGTATTCATGCTTATTCGTTGTCGCCGATCGATAGTTGTCCGGCAATCATTCGGTCATTCGCCGTTGTTTGCTGTTACTTTAGTTTCTTGAGCGAGTTTGGTGTTGTTGTTTTGCGACACGAAAACCGCTTTTACTTTGCATACGGAAAGAGAGAGTGATATTTGTTGTTATACACCATGCTTTTTTAATTTTTTCATCATTTTATTATGGTTGTTCGCGTTTAGTTGTAAATTTGATTAAACGCTGCTTGATAAATATTTACTTTTAAAGATATCCATATATGTACATATATACACCTGTTCATACAGATGTTGTTTTGTGTTTGGAAATTTTCGAAATGCTATGAACTGATCACAAAACTACCCGTTATCTGAGCAATCATGGCATATTGGCCGTTAACCCATTCATTGCATTGGAACGCTTGTGAGTTTCTGACTGTGACTTGAATAGTGAGTGTTTTGCACTTAGAAAATGTTAAATATTTTATGCGTTTTTTTAAGTGCGTGGTTTAAAAGGTTTATATAGTAGATAACTTGAAAATACAAAAATCAAAAATTATAAAAAAAAATAATTGAAATTTTAAATAAAAAAATAAAACAAAATAAAATAATAAAAAAAGAAACAAAAACATACCAACATATGCAAATTGCCTGCCCACAGCAGCAGTCGACCGAAGACGTGTTCATAAAGTGTAAAAATTAACAAAAATCAAATAACACGAAGTTGGTGTTTGTGCGCATGCGTTCACGCTGCTCGAATAAATACGTGAAAAAAATCAATTTCTTCCAAAATACAATCAATTTACATATACACACATTTGTCTGCATAGGCTTCCTGCGAGCTATATTTTCATTGCGTATTTTCACTTTTAAGCGCCGTGGTTTTGTTTTTTTCTTATTTTTTTTGTGCATAATTTCTCAACACTCTTTGCATATGCTTATCGTTTTCAAAAAATGTGCCTGTGATATGTGATTTTTGATGCTATCGTTTATGATTTCAGTTTGGTATGTTAAAAATTTGCATTTCTACTTATTTAAGTGTGTCTACAGTGTGTCAACGCGAAACAAAATATCTGCAAAAGTGAAAAAATAAACAAAAAAAATAATTGTGCAAATTAATTTGAAATTTTTAAAAAGTTCAGTACTAGTTTAATCAACAATTAGTTGTTCATATATACAAATACTGATAATTGGTATTTGTTGCATTTGTTGTATTGACGCTGGCGAAAGATGAACTTCTTCGTTATTGGATTTCTAATAATGCAGGCGGCAAGTGAGTATTTGCGCATACATACATATTTCTGTTAATTCATAAATTTTTATACCACGAGTATATAATTTTTAGTATAAATCTACAATGTATGTAGTTGTAAATAACCGTCATTTGGTGAATGGTGCGCATATATAAAAATTCATCAAACACTTCATTTACATACTATATATGCTTTTTGGATTCATCAAATGCTAGCTATGGAAATTAGGTCGATATTTTGATATATAAAAAATGTATTTAAATTATATATGCAATTAAGATTTGTAATTAATTAAGGATTTATCGATTTTTTTAATTTTTGGAATTTATTTACTCATCATAGTAATATTATAATTGAGCTAAGTTTTTGCCAATATGTGAATATGTGCCAATAACCACACCTAACGATATTATTTAAAACCACGAAAAGTGCGAGGAAAATTAAAACATCCAAAAAAACCCAAAAAGGAAAGATGCGGGTGATTTTAATCCAATTTCTTAATTGATCTTAGTTTCCACTTTTTAGACACCGCTGACGCGGTTTTAGCCGAGTTTACAACAGCGCGACAGTCGTTCTTCTTTTCGGAATTTGACGCCAATTCGAGATACCAAGTGCAGCCAGGTCCTGATGAGTGACTTGTAGAATTTGGTATTTGTTCGTCGAGAGAGGACTTTACTTCTCAATTGCCTACTCAATTCGAAGTAGCACTTGTTGGCAAGAGTAATTCTGCATTGGATTTCGAGGCTAACATTTTTATTGGTGTTAATACTAGCCCCAAGATAGACTTATCTGACTTCGAACTCAGAGCTGTACACTTTTTATTATCTTTCAGCTTGAAGAATTATTTTGTTCATGAAGATTGAAGAAGTTGCACGGAAAGAGTTGCCTTGTATAAAACTTCACGTATCGAACGGCTCGGAGAGACCCTCCCGATCTTAATGGAGCTTTTGGTATTGCTCAACGTCAGTTTAAATAGCCGTAAAAAGGCAGCTCCTTTCGTGCTGACAAAAGTAGCTTTGAAATCGACGAAAAGGTGGTGTGTGAAGATTCTCTTTTCACATGTCTTTTCCAAGATTTGGTGCATGGTGAATATCTGGTCAGTTGCTGATTTTTTAGGCCTAAAGCCACACTGATAAGGTTCAACCAGTTTGTTGACGAGAGACTTTAATCCTTCTCACAGTACGCTCGATAGAACCTTATATGCGATGTTGAGAAGTCCCACGTATTTGGCACAGTTTGTGGGCACCTGTTTTTGAGGATAAGACCTAAATTCCAATCATCGGGCGTGCTTTCATCCGACCATATTCTACAAAGAAGCTGATGCATGCTCCTTACCAGTTTTTCGACGTCGTGTATGAATAGATCGGCTGGTAATCCATCGGCCTCCGCTACTTTGTTGTTTTTCAGACGGGTAATTGCGAACCTCTTCATAGTTGTGCAATTGAACATCTATTCTATCGTCATCGTTTGGGGAATCAGGTTCACCATCTCTTGGTGTTATGCTTTCACTGCCGTTCAGTAAGCTGGAGAACGTTCCCTCCATGACTTCAGTATGCTCTGAACACCAATCACTAGATCATCTCTTTTTGGGTCCTACAAGAGTGTGCTCTGGTCTTGAAACATTCCGTTAGTCGCCGTATCTTTTTGTAGAATTTTCGAGCAATATCCGTTTCTGTCATACAATTTTTGGGTAGTTATGTCCCGCATTCTGGAAAGTTGATTCGCTTAATTTAATTCTCCATTTTCTAAACAGCGTTTTTTAATTGGACAGAAAGTATTCCATAAAATCTGCTACGAGGATCGTTTGTATGTTTTTTTCAAAAACGGTGCATCTTTGTACTTAGAATGAATAAAATCCGGTGAAACGAGCTCTAGACCCCGTATAACTTAAAAACTTTATGAACCTGAAGGTATTTCCTTGGCGTTTATTATGGCAACTTGCAAGAGTATGAAATGTTCGATTACAGCTGAAGTAAGCCCTTCCTTATTTGTTTTCATTAAAGTTATTTTGCTCCCAGTTCTTCTACATTTTTTAATTGAACATTACGATACGCTTCTGGCTTTAAGCGATTCTATTTCGTCAGCAGAGAATTCTAAGAATCCCATCTTAAACAGAAGTAATAACGCATATCCGATTATAATGAAGAAATATACGCGTTTATAGAGAATTACTCAGATCTAAATTTTGTTACCAATTTACAGTTGTTACAAAAGAATAAATTGTTTCATTAACTTCACCAATTGCATAAACCCATACGAACCCACACTGCTCTGATTGTTTCTAGTCCAGTTCGCGCACAAAGTGCCACTGCTACTTTTCTTTGCTTCGTTAGACAACTTAAGAATAATTGAAATGACGCATAACTCCGTTACACAAAATCATTTGGTAGTGATACAGGGGCGGGCGAACAGTCAGCCAGGCGCGCAAGCGTCCGCCAATTTGTGTCTGCCTAGTTTAGGCCATGCAACGGTTACCTACGAACAACCGCAATGCACTTAACTAGCGCCGACGAACGTCACAAGTTAAAACGCTTTCTGAGATCAGCCGAGAGCGACTGCTTCTCCCCCTCGGCTGTGACAAGTGACACCGTCTGGTTTTGAGCGTATTCAGTAGCGTCTTTGTGCCGACGTTGTGGTCGCGAACGTTATTCTATGTCTATTATTTTAGATAGTCTCGTTTGTTTTGCCTGCACTACGCTTTTGGCCGTAATCGTTTGATGGTTATTGGTTAATGCTGTAATCAGTTGTTGATCATTGAACCGACGCGTTTGCGGTTTGCCAGTATTCTACTTGAAATTAAGCCTTGATGTGTGGTAATTGCATCGAAAAAATATACATATATGTACGAGTATATAGTGAGTTACAAAGTGCACATAGTTATGGTGTAACTAATCGCTATTTTCCATTAGCATATTCTTATAGAAGATCTTAAAGATTGAATGGAGATTCAAGTTAAAAATTGAACTGAGACACCAAAACTTAAGAGGTCTTTGGTAGTCCTGTGTTGAAGCTAAACAACTCCCCAGATGTGAAGGCTTGTTGCCTTCATATTATTTGTATATTTGTTGCCCCAACTCGATCAGTACTTTGTTAAGGGTTTTCCAGTATGAATACGATATTATCTTGTCACTGCTGGGTATTTATATTATATGATTTTGCTGACTAGTTTTTCTGAGGAATAGATATTCACTTACATATTTGGGTAGATCCTATGCAGTTATGGCCTCTTAGATAGTAAGAGTGGGCAACTTTCGGAGCTGGAGTGCTTTCGTCCATTAGGATGACATGACCTACAGCGTAGCTACTATCATTTTATTCGCTGAGCTCTGTCGATTTATCAGATGTTGTCATCGTCCTTGAGATGATGAATGACTTATAGAGTTTGGTTTTTGTTCGTCGAGATACTTCTCAATTGCCTACTTAGTCCGAAGTAACACCTGTTGGCAAAAGTTTTTCAGCGTTGGATTACGAAGCTCACATTTTTGTTGGTGTTAATACTGGTACCAAGATAGACGAAATCTACGAGTCTACGACTTCGAAGTTGGAACTCCCAACAGTGACGTGAAAACCAAGTCGTGAGGGCGATGACTGTTTGTATGATGACAGGAGATACATATTTCTTCTTGCCCTTGTTCACTACCAGACCCATTTGATACGCTACCTTTTCCATTATGGAGAAAGCAGAGCTAACGGCGCAGCTGTTGAGGCCAATGATATCAACGGCGTACGCCAGCAGCTGTACACTCTTATAGAAGATGGTACCTTCACTTTTCAGCTCTGCAACTCGAATTAGTCGCATGAAAGGGAGTTGCCTTGTCTAAAACCTCGTTTGGTATCGAACGGCTCGGATAGGTCCTTACCGATCCTCATGGAGCTTTTGGTATTGCTCAACGCCAGTTTTACAGCGGTAATAGTTTTGCGGGGATACCAAATTCAGACATAGCGGCATAAAGACAGCTCCTTTTTGTGCTGTCGAAAGCAGCTTTGAAATCGACGAAGAGGTGGAGCGTGTCGATTCTCTTTTCATATGTCTTTTCCAAGATTTCGCGCATGGTAGATAACTAGTCCGAATTAGAGATTGCGACAATTTCATCCTCTAACGTAAAAAATGGGGTTTATGCCGTTGGCTTCGCAATCTTGTCTCTACAATAGTTATTAGTCACACTATTTATTGAAAAATCTTTGATTACATTTGGCACGCGTTTTAAATTTTTGTTAGTCCAAATTAACCATGAAAAGCAATTTGCTTTACAATTCGTTATTTCTATCCAATTTGATTTGAATTTGAAAATATTACATTATCCCTAATTTTGGCTTGTGTAATTAATAAGCCATTCTTAAATAGGCAAAAATTGATAAACAAAATTAGTTATGAAATCCCTGCCAACCATTTACATTGAATTTAATTATCTTTTGATATTAATTTTTCGAAGGCGTCACTACAAATAATTAATTATATTTTTTGTTTCATAGAGCCGCTCATTTAGATATGTATACTTATTTACTCAGATTTGTAGAGTTGCAATGGAAAGGAAAAAATTTATTCCAATATGGTTTTTGTTATTTTACATACTCACGTGCGATGCGGTTGTTACCCTGTCTTACTATTATTATTTATTATTTTTAGAGCTTCACAGTGGCCGCGTGCCGTGCAAACCAAATTTTTCGAACAAATGCATATCGGTTAAAATTTATTCTGCACGCTGCTAATATTCGACTTTGGCTTGGTGTTGAACCGTAACGGGGTTGGCGAACATTTACTGCAGTAGTTTTAGTGCTGATATGTGTTGTTGCAATGAGAGTTAAAGTTGTTTTTGGCCTTTTATTTCTTTAATTTGTAGCAAACCAGTTAGAGTTTTGCCGAAAACACATGTATGAATAATTGTTTGAAACTTGTCGGGAAAAACCGCCAATCGTCATCAGTTTGGATTTGTTGCTTGAATGCTAAATTACAGGTCTACATACATATATTAATTTAAGTAGATACTCATGTGCTACTGTATTAAAAAATGAAAATGTAAAGAAAAATTTATTTTTTTAATAACTTATGTGGTATCTGGGAACTTGAATGGTTTTGGTCCGACTTGGACAATTTTTGGTCAAAAGGTGGCCTGCTTTAAGCGCACTATTTGGCACTTTGGCTTTTGATTTATAACTATAACGTACGGGAAAGTGAAAGAATCAGATGGAATTTGAAATTGCGCTGTTTGGGAAGTAGGTGTGATTGTAACGGGCTTTTCAATAAGAGCGCTACAAAAGTGTTTTTTAAATAAAACAAAAACGGTTTGGGATATGAAATTCTTCGTTCCAGTGAAAGTACATTCGATGCCATTATGTATGGAAATCGATTTCTTTTGCATGGCCACCACGGTCACGCTTGCAGTAGTCCAGACGCTGAACCCCACCGATGTTGCTGCTATTGCACGTTCAATATTCGTATGAAGTTCATTAATCGTCGCTGGCTTGTTGACAAAGACCATAGGCTTGACGTAGTCACACAGGAAATCTAATAATAATAATATCGGTATTCTGCTTGTCACGATTGTCTCATGTCTCTAATTGTCACAATCGTAATTTAGTGACACGAAAATCCCTTAACCGATAGTAGTTCAATACCATAAATAATATTGAGATGAGCACTTCCCATAAGCGAAAAAGCTAAGCCAATTAATCAGTAAGTTTTTAAATTCCTATCTACTATAACGAACTATACTCGCATATATGTATTGTTAAATTTCTATCATCTCAAATACCCTTACCATTCAAGCATCCCGAAATCAGATAATAATAAATAAAATATATTGTACTTTCACCAATTTGTGTACATAATATCAAAATGTTATGCAAATTAAAGAGATCACGACCACGCCTTTGCTAAATGCTCGTTGTCGAACACAAACGAATTTCAATTTAAGCATGAATCTCGAAATTGAACCGCAACGAAAACGAAATTTCTATTGATAAATATCCATTTGCTTTAACACACAAGTGTCTTTATACATACGACATACATATGTGTGAATATCGACAAATAGAAAATCGATGAGAAATCGGTCAAGTTCAACTGCAGTCTCTGGGCAAGCACTTAACTAGCCGCGAGCGATCGCTTTTTAGCGGCACCAAAGGCACAGCCGCACAGCAGTCGCTAATAAACATGATAATTGTTGTAGTTCGCGTGTGAATAAAATTATATACAACAAAGAAACATTTGGCGATTATAAATGTGATACAATAATTCAATGAAATTTGTGCCGCTAGTCTTTAGTAAGCAGCAGCAATAACAAAGTTTGTCGAGATCTATGAAAAGGTGTGGATTTATTAAACGATAGTTCGTGGGTCACGACCTGTGAAGTAAAAAATGATAACAAAAGTGTCTTTTAAGTGCTTCTTCTCGTGAAGTTAAGGTGAAGTCGGACCAATATCCAACTGAGAACAAGCTCTGGTTGAGTAGTCCCATTCTCATGAAATGAAATCAATGAAATTGCGGCCTCAAACCTTCAAGCTGAAAAAGTGGTAGGTTTCAGGGCAGTGCATTTATTTCACTTATAAGATTTTTTAAATAATCTAACCTGTTTTAAGAGTTGTGGGTTTAAGGTACCAGTACGCAAGACCTCAGTAAGAGTACCGACACTAAAAAGTATGGGACGGAACTTCGTCGAATTTTTTCTAGTGCTAGTCAAGGAGTGGCACTTGCTAAGGCATTTCACAAAGAGTAAGTCTTTAATGAAAACTTCTCATTGTTTATCTGGTAGTCTGGTGAGTTTCTTAACTTAGACACTTCGTCTTCTTTATTGGCGTAGACACCGCTTACGCGGTTATAGCCGAGATTACAAAAGCTGCCAATCGTTCTTCTTTTTCGCTGTTTGACGCCAATTTTAGATTCCAAATGTATCCAGATCCTTCTCCACCTGGTCTTTCCAACGTAGTGGACGTCTACATTTTCCTCTGTTTCCCCCTGCGGGTATTGCCTCGAATACTTTCAGAGCTGGAGTGTTTTCATCCATACGGTTGACATGACCTACCCAGTGTAGCCGCTCTTTTAATTCGCTGAACTATGTCAATGTTGTCGTATACCTTGTACAGCTCATCGTTCCATCGAATGCGATACTCATCGTTGTCAATGCTCAAAGGATCATAAATCTTCCTCAGAACCTTTCTCTCGAAAACTCGTAAGGTCGACTCATCAGATGTTGTCATCGTCCATGCTTCTGCACCATATAGCAGAACGGGAATAATGAGTGACTTATAGAGTTTGGACTTTGTTCATCGAAGTAGCACCTGTTGGGAAAAGTTATTCTGTGTTGGATTTCGAGGCTGACACTGTTGTTGGTGGTTATACTGGTTCCAAGATAGACGAAATCACCGACGATTCCGAAAAGTTGACTACCAACACTGACGCAGGAGCCACGTCGCAAGTGCGACGATTGTTTGTTTGATGACAGGAGATATTTCGTCTTGCCCTCGTTCACTACCAGACCCATTTGCTTCGCTTCATTATCCAGTTTGGAGAAACCAGACGTTGAGGCCAATGATATCAATATCATCGGCGTAAACCAGCAGCTGTACACTGTTATAAAAGATTGTGCCCTCTCGATTCAGCTCTACAGCTTGAATTAGTTTCTCCAGCAGTAGATTGAGTTACTTTGTCTGAAACCTTGTTTGGTATCGAACGTCTCGGAGAGGTCCTTCCCGAGACCTATTAGTTTTGTGGGGATACCAAATTCAGACATCGCGGCATAAAGGCAGTTCCTTTTCGTTCAGTCAAAAGCAGCTTTGAAATCGACGAGGAAGTGGTGTGTGTTCTGATTTCACGGATCTTTTCCACGGTTTGGCGCATGATGTTAACTTTTCAATCCTAAATCCACACTGATAAGGTCTAATCAGTTTGTTGACGGTGAGTTTTAATCTTTCACACAATACGCTCGATAGAACCTTACAAGCATGGAAAAAATTACTTGCGGAAGACTAACATCCATTAGGACAAACTTTTTCTAACATATATGATTTTGCTTCGTCCGTTCTTCGATATTAAAGATCAAAATTGATAGAAAATAAACTAAACTTAAGCATAATTAGGTAATGCTTGTGCGGTTGTTCATCCATTTATGTGCATCGTGTTTATTTTAGTACTTCGTTTGTTTAAAAAAATGTATGCCAAAATTGAAACTTCTTTTGAAGCTGTTACCTTTTTAACTTCTTCCACCGCAAACCACTCACCAACCCGTCTGCCACCTTTTGTTGTACCACGAAACTTCAATTCATCATAAAAATATTCAAAACAAAAAAAGAAAATAAACAAATAATAAACACAAAAGTGATTCACTTTAAACCAATTTATCTCAAGTTGTCCACATTTTCCGCATTTTTTACTTACCTCTTTTGTATACGCTAATAATGGAGTGTTTTGTTGGTCGGACACTACGGCAGCTTCGGCAATGGATGTATGTAGCTTGAAAAAACACAAATGAAAGGCCATTGAAACTATTCGCATATTTTTTTGTTGTTAAACCTCATATATTACCGCTTTTAGCCGAGTGACTAATGATGCTGCGAAAAATGAGCCAGCGAGTGGGCAGCAAAAGCTTACTGATGCTCCCATATTATGACCCTAATCCATAAAGTTGGCTAAAGTGTGACGGATTCGGCTGAAACAAATATAACAATACGACGGTTTTGTAACGGATATACATGTATGTATGTTGCTATATGTTATGTACATTATATAGGCGCGTTAATGTTGACTAAAGCGATTTATGTAAAGCCTATGCGTACATTTTATCTCGTTCAGCGCTCTAAATTCATTTGGAAATTGCAAAGTAATCGTGTTGCTGCAATGGCTTTGCTTGGTTTAAGCATTTCTGAATGACTTTGTATATATAAAAGTATGCATGTGTTTTCGCTTATGGGCAGCCACAGTAAGTGAAATGCAATCGAATTAAGACCTTTAAATCGCAGACATTCGCATCTTCTTTCGCTTTTTTACACGAAACAAATTTGTGTCTTTATAGCTGGGTGTGCTCTTACATAGGTGTCTTACATGATATCTTAAGTTCACTTTTACATAACACAGATGTTTTTGCATGACCGTACATGAAAAAGAAAACCAAAATTTACGAAAGTAAATTCCCGAGATTGTCCCCTTTCAACTACTTTTCTTTTCACTCGTTTTTGGGTCATAAATAAGATGATTTCATATCTGCAGAGATGATTACATGTTTTATTTTGTTTATTTATTCCTTTTGTTTTATGCATTCCGCCAAATCCACTTTTCCGATTCTGTCTGTCCATCAGCAACACTTCCCCAAAGCAACATTGTACTTGTTTAGTTCCAATAGACAATGTGGGGTCATAATACCCACTTTGGGGCAATAGCTCTTCTGCAGGAGTTCCAGATTTAAAGGACTTTGAAAGCCCTGCTCTCAATATGTTCTCTCCATCTCAGTTTTTTATTTAGGATAACTTCGAGTTTTGTTTTCTCAGGGATAGGATGAACAAAACTCGGAGAGCCTCAAGTGATTTGGTGAACTGTTTATTTTCCCCATCGTATGTAGCTTCTCTATTGCTTAGCGTATGACTTATCCTGGCCAGCAGCACACAAGTTCACACAAGTTCAGCTCTTTCATCGACGTTCTTTCCTTTTATCTATGTTTCATCGTACTTTCCAGCAATTACAAGTTGTAACTATAACCAGAAACTATGGGACAATCTTATTATCTTGATATTTTATGAAAACCCTTAGTTGTTATTGTCACCTTTTGTTGTACCATACTTGTATATTAAGTTTGCCAAGATGTTTATAACATCTAGAAGGAAACGGCGGAGACCATATAAAGCATATGCATATATACATAAATGATCAGTGATGATCAATGATGATCAATGACGATCTGAGTCGATTTAGCTGTGTCCGTCTGTCTGTAGGTCTGACCGGAGACTTAATTCTGGTACCACGGGGAGCAGGAGCCCTTGGAGGTAACTCCAACCTGCTCATGCGGATTGGCCCCTCGGGGAGTATCGTGGTGGTTGTGGTTTGTACCCAAATGCGGGTAGAATTTACTTTTTTGTCAGTTCGATATGGAGTTGCATTGCAACCGGGTGCCGGACCCAAAGCACGGCAGAGGTTTTAGATGGGCCTCGAAACCCACCAAGGTGGTTAGTGTGTCCATTCCACACTGCCAATTGGTACTGAAAATGCCTGGCATTTTCAGGGCGCTGATCAACGCATTGATTTGATCCGTTGTACTTTTGAGTACCGTGGAGTAAGGCTGTCGTCAGCAGGTGCCCACGTTAAACATTCCGGTTGGTTGTCTGTATATACTTGAACTAGGCCCTCAGTTTGTAAGATATCAGTCTGATATATCGAACAAAGACTTTGTTTCAATTTTTGTATTTCTAACCGAATTTCATGTGCGGCGTCGTTGTGAATTCTGAAACTTAAGTTGATTCAGTTTTATGAAAAACACAAGCCTGCGAGTGAGGCAAAGCTTTCAGAGACGCTCGAGGAATCGATAAATGCATGCCTCGTTCTGGACCACCTTCGACCTCTTCAACTGATGAAAATATTAAAAAAGTAAGATGTCAAAAGAGCTCGAATCCGTTCGAAAGATTTTGGTGAATATCTTGGATATGAAACGTGTTCTTTTTCGAGTCATCCGGATTAAGTTGAATTGTGAATCACGATTGTGAATTTAAAGCCAAAATGAATACAATCGGTCAATCACGGTATTCACCAGATTTGACTCCGTGTGATTTTTTCTTGATTCACAAACTGAAATTGCCGCTCCGTGGAACTCGTTTTCAGTCGATCGAAGAGATAAAACAAAATTCGTTTAAGGAGTTGAAGACCATCCCAAAAAGTGCTTATGAAAAGTGTTTCGAGGACAAGGTAAATATTGATGAATAATTAAATATTTTGCTTTTTATTTGAATTTGAATGTATGACTTTGCTTGCTGTTTTGAAGGTATTTTGATGTTTTTGAATGTTTTGTCGGGTATCAGGTAATGTAGGTCAAATTTACCAAATAAGTACTATTTTACAATTGCCCGCCCGAAGAACAACAAAGCGGCAGGGGCCGACGGATTGCCGGCCGAGCTATTCAAACATGGCGGCGAAGAACTGATAAGGAGCATGCATCAGCTTCTTTGTAAAATATGGTCGGACGAAAGCATGCCCAACAATTGGAATTTAAGTGTGCTATGCCCAATCCATAAAAAAGGAGACCCCACAATCTGCGCCAACTACCGTGGGATTAGCCTCCTCAACATCGCATATAAGGTTCTATCGAGCGTATTGTGTGAAAGATTAAAGCCCACCGTCAACAAACTGATTGGACCTTATCAGTGTGGCTTCAGACCTGGAAAATCAACAACCGACCAGATATTCACCATGCGCCAAATCTTGGAAAAGACCCGTGAAAGGAGAATCGACACACACCACCTCTTCGTCGATTTCAAAGCTGCTTTCGACAGCACGAAAAGGAGCTGCCTTTATGCCGCGATGTCTGAATTTGGTATCCCCGCAAAACTAATACGGCTGTGTAAACTGACGTTGAGCAACACCAAAAGCTCCGTCAGGATCGGGAAGGACCTCTCCGAGCCGTTCGATACCAAACGAGGTTTCAGACAAGGCGACTCCCTATCGTGCGACTTCTTCAACCTGCTTCTGGAGAAAATAGTACGAGCTGCAGAACTAAACAGAGAAGGTACCATCTTCTATAAGAGTGTGCAGCTGCTGGCGTATGCCGACGATATTGATATCATCGGCCTCAACATCCGCGCCGTTAATTCTGCTTTCTCCAGGCTGGACAAGGAAGCACAGAAAATGGGTCTGGTAGTGAACGAGGGCAAAACGAAATATCTCCTGTCATCAAACAAACAGCACTCGCGACTTGGCTCTCACGTCACTGTTGACAGTCATAACTTTGAAGTCGTAGATAATTTCGTCTATCTTGGAACCAGCGTAAACACCACCAACAATGTCAGCCCAGAAATCCAACGCAGGATAACTCTTGCCAACAGGTGCTACTTCGGACTGAGTAGGCAATTGAAAAATAAAGTCCTCTCTCGACGAACAAAAGCCAAACTCTACAAGTCGCTCATAATTCCCGTCCTGCTATATGGTGCAGAGGCTTGGACGTTGTCAACAACTGATGAGTCGACGTTGCGAGTTTTCGAGAGAAAAGTTCTGCGAAAGATTTATGGTCCTTTGCGCGTTGGCCACGGCGAATATCGCATTCGATGGAACAATGAGCTGTACGAGATATACGGCGACATTGACATAGTTCAGCGAATTAAAAGACAGCGGCTACGCTGGCTAGGTCATATTGTCCGGATGGACGAAAATACTTCAGCTCTGAAAGTATTCGACGCAGTACTCGACGGGGAAAGCAGAGGAAGAAGAAGACCTCCATTCCGTTGGAAAGACCATGTGGAGGAGAACCTGGCTTCGCTTGGAATATCCAATTGGCGCCACGTAGCGAAAAGAAGAAACGACTGGCGCGCTGTGGTTAACTCGGCTATAATCGCGTAAGCGGTGTCTACGCCAATTAAGAAGAAGAAGAAGTACTACTTTTCGGTTAAGATTCGTTTGATAATTCCTTATAACTATTACACAATATTTATATTTTGTATTTTCCAAAAGTGTATTTACGGTATCGAAGAAATGTAATTCCTGTTTGTGACTTTTATGTGCGTAAGTCAACTTCAAGATGTAAGCATGTTTCAATTGCTCGGGCCTAAAGTTTTTTGACCTTTTCTTGTTGATTGACAAGCAATAGGCGATTCGAAGAGTTCAAGCTTAAAACTCGGTTTCCTTCTCTGAACAACTGCTTTTAATGGATTTTGTCTGGAATTGCACACTTTGTATGTGTTTTCCGGTTATTCGTAAGTGACGCTGTGACTCAGTTATGTGAATAGTTTAGTCAACTCATATCATTACATTTGATCTTTGCGGATATAAGCCATCACCTATCGTTTGAATTTTATAACAAATATAAAAGTAAGCATGCTCAAGATACAAGTAATCATATCTGAGGTATAAATCTAAAGATAACCTTAACGCAAAGTCCATTTATGTTTTTAACATTAATCAATTTGTATGCGTGTGAGACTCGTACATAGAAACCCATAAAAGCTAATTGCGAAAGCGTTAGTGCAAGCAACATCTGACGCCTTGAACTCGGGTGCACATTTTAGACTTGCTAAAGGTATTTTTTTATAAATTAATTAAAGTAGATTTTTGCTTCAATAATAAAGCACAGAGCTGCAACAAAAAAAACACTGCCTCTGGCAAGCAAGTTAAGGTAAACCGGTGGAAATTAGCGCGCTAAATTCAAGCCACCTAACAGTAGACACAATTGTACACACATATAAAATTGCTTATGAGCGAAAACTAAGACCATTTGCTCCAAGCAGGTATTTTATCCAATTCAAAGCATTTGTCTGATTTTGATTTGTTAGACAAATTTTTTTATTAGATATTACTTTAGAAATATAATTTTATTTTGCTTGATAGCTTGTGATATCATGTTAATTTTTGGGCTCTCAGTAAAACTTGTCTCTCCTATAATTCTCTATTGTTTTCCCTGTAGGAAAATTGCTTAGTAAAAAATTATGTCGATTCTGTTGCATGAAGTACCAAAATGCCTCTTTTAACCATAAAATTAATTGAAAAATTGAACAGTGCAGTCTATTAACAAATATTAAAGTATTTATCTGAGTTATTTCCTGATATTTCAAAGTATCGATTCGTGTATTCATGTAATTATCGATGGTTCGATCCCCCTTCTAGAACTCCGAGTATGAAATTATTAAATTCACTGTCTAAACACTCTATCTGTCTTCAACACTCCGCTCGATCGGAATTCTTTTAATACGAAGTTATGTCTATTAAGCAGACTAGTTCAGACCAGGTAATGCTAAGCTTCTTTTAAAATGAAGTTACCACTAGTTGAGGCCAGGTACTGCTAAGCTGTTGCATTAAATAAAGAAATAAATATCAGTTTCAGTTATCACTCCTGTTTCGCTTAAAGTATGACTGCCGAGAGTTTTGTAAAAACTAGTCATTAGAGAGAAAAGTGCTTGGATATTTCTACCACATCTTCCTTCAAACAATTTTGATATTTTGCATCTGATAAGATATTTAACCATGCAATAATTGTCTATTGGACAATGTCAAGTACGAACTCTTACACATGAAGATAAACTTTGCTAAAAGCAAGCAGTTCAGTGGAGTTCCTGCGTACCGAACCAGGCCAGAAGAATTTCGCAGGTGGGCTGAAGGTATTTGTTGACCAGCGCCTATTAAGCTTGTGGGAAGTGCAGCGCTAGAATACAGGCGGGTTAAGGCAACCAGCTCGTCCCCAATTCTATGTAAGATAATTCGAGATAATGAAATGGCTTGATGATATTGATAGTGAGGATGGACACACTCTGACTAACTTTGTGCGCACAGTGAGTTGGTTCAAAACTGATAGCTTAAAACATATGTAGTTTGACCTTTCTTCCTCAATTGATATAAAATAATTTTTTTTTTGTACGAGTTAGGTTTTAATCAGAATATATTTTTTATATTTATACTCTCGCAACAAAGATTATAAATTTGTTCACATAACGGTTGTTTGTAAGTCCTAAAACTAAAAGAGTCAGATATAGGGTTATATATACCAAAGTGATCAGGGTGACGAGTAGGGTTGAAATCCGGATGTCTGTCTGTCCGTGTGAGCTGTAACTTGAATAAAAATTGAGATATCATGATGAAACTTGGTACACGTATTTCTTGGCTCCATAAGAAGGTTAAATTCGAAGATGGGCAAAATCGGCCCACTGCCACGCCCACAAAATGGCGGAAACCGAAAACCTATAAGGTGTCATAACTAAGCCATAAACAAAGATATTAAAGTGAAATTTGGCACAAAGGATCGCATTAGGGAGGGACATATTTGGACGTAATTGTTTTGGAAAAGTGGGCGTGGCCCCGCCCCCTACTAAGTTTTTTGTACATATCTCGGAAACTACTATAGCTATGTCAACCAAAGTCTACAGAGTCGTTTTCTTCAGGTATTTCCATATACATTTCAAAAATGGAAGAAATCGGATAATAACCACGCCCACCTCCCATACAAAGGTTATGTTGAAAATCACCAAAAGTGCGTTAACCGACTAACAAAAAACGTCAGAAACACTAAATTTTACGGAAGAAATGGCAGAAGGAAGTTGAACCCACTTATGGACCAAAAACCATATCTTAGGAACTACTTCACCGATTTCAATGAAATTCGGTATATAATATTTTCTTAACACCCTGATGACATGTTTTGGAAATCGGTTCACAACCACGCTTTCTTACAATATAACGCTATTTTGAATTCCATCTGATTCCTTCTCTGTATAATATACAGATACATTAGGAACCAATGATGTTAGCGGAATAAAACTTTACACAAATACGGTATTTGAAAAATATGTAAATGACGTATAATGAAATCTCGATTAACACTTTATCATGCGAGAGTATAAAATGTTCGGTGACATCCGAACTTAGCCCTTCCTTACTTGTTTTTCGACCAGTTTGCTTTTTCCTGCAGGGTCGTTACATACGTAATCATTTACTAATAGCCATTTATACATATGTATATAGACCACTACATACACAGATATATAGTAGGTGATTATATAAAATGATTGCTCAAAGTGCGACATTGTAGAATCTGCACCACAATTGCTTAACGAGCAGTCGAACTTGAAAAGAGGTGAGGTTAGTAACTTTAGCCAAGCCACAATTATAAAATAGCAAATGCGAGCAAAAAGCGGATTGAGGCAAACGTGGTCTATTAAGAAATTCCATATGTTTCACAGTGAAAGAAGTTTTAGTATCTTAGTTCCACTTAATTTTGTTGTTATTGAAAATATTGTACATATGTATTTGTAGATCTTCAAACTTGACCTTAATACCATATTCTTGTAGTTGAGCAATTAATTTATCAAAGAACAAAGTTCTCAAGAAATGATTAATGATTTCTTTCTTACTGGCTGAAAGAATGTGTGTATAATGGACAATTTTCTAATTTTGAAAAATAATTGGTTTCCATTTACGCGATTCCCTATTTTCCCATTCTTTATTGCCACTTAATCATCGAAGTCATTAATTGGCTGTCAATCGTTTCCTTATTTTGAGAATTCAAGGCATACATATGTAACAGCAAGTTCTTCTCAGCTTATGGATAATTTAGGAAAAAAACTTATATTTTTAACTGCCACAAACACCTAGATATCTCAATGAGAATATTTAAACTAAAGTATTTTCCAAAGTGACTGAAACGCTTCAACAACGAATTGTGGTTCTTTGAACTCAATGATATTGTTGATCTATCTTTTGCAGTTTTCTCTTGATTGCTTTAAAAACTTCTTGAAATCTAACATTTATTTAATTCAATAATCGTCTAATCGACTCTGCGACAATATTCTTAAACTCTCCATCACTTGATGAGTAAGACAAGTAAAAAAAGTGGTTGAACAATTTTCGGCCAGTCAGGGATGAAAACTAGTAACAAGTTGACGAAGAGGCTTTACATCCTTTAGAATACTTCGTTATGATATAGACAGGATATATTTTGAGATCTCATGAATATCACTTAATATGTACACCCGCGGCCAAGCGTAACTTACCACTTGATATTTTTTCACTATTTTAAATTTTTTCGTTCTTTGGGTAACTTTTTTTATGGATTTAATAGAATACGGGGAATATATAGATGGCTCGAATATATTTGGTTAACTGTTGACTTTAATCTGGCCCATTTGTAAAATTAAATAGAGACAACTTTTTTTTATTTGCACACAAGTCTTTGATTTCATTATTACTAATTCTTGTAATAACTTAACAACATTTTTTGTTTCAATTGAAAATGGAATTACAACATATTTAAAAATAATAACGGGAAATCTAATATGGCGTCGGTCCACCTCTAGCGGATATTACAGCTTCGATACGAGCAGGCATTGACCCAACAAGTTTCTTCAAAACACTGCTTGAAATTTCCTCCTCCCAAACACTTTCTAACATTTTTTTTAGTTCTGGTTTACTTTTACTTTTTTGACACAACTTATTTTTTTTTTAATATTTTATATTTGTGTAAGTCAGAGATCACTTCGTTAAAACTTAACGGAAAAATTCCATTACCGCAACAAGTGCCGTTACAATGAGTGATAGAACACGTTTTCGCTAGAAATTTCTTAATGGTAAGTTACGCTTGGCCGCGGGTGTATTGTCAACGAAGAACCCACCTCTGTGGTACTGCTTCTTATTTCAATGGATGAGTGAACACAGAATATTTAAAATACAGAGATTTAAGATTTATTGTTAGGCTTTAAACCTCGGTTGCGGCCGCAATTTTGATCTAAAACACTTGAAAAGCTTTGAAACAAATTATTAATCTGTTAGAAAGTCACTATCGCGCTTTGGACGTTTTTTTTTTTGAAATTTGAAAATGGCGGCGGTTTGAACAAAAAGTATCGTATTTGGTTCTTTTTTCGAGAGTTTTTCGTAGAAAAAAATAAGAATTTTTCAAAAAAAGGCTTTCATAGAGAATCACGTTAAAAATGTTCTCTCCAAATTGGAACTAGATATCTTCAAAAGTCTTCCTTTGAGAGTGGAAACCTTTTTAAAAAACACTATTCTGAGAAAAACGAGTTTCAAGATTGGAGTCGCTGTGTTTCCCACTCTGTTCCCTTTCTACAAGAAACGTTGTAGCGACCGTAATAATGTGAATTTCGATTTGAAAATTTGAGAGTATTAAACATTACAGAGTATACTATCCGATAATGCAACATGAAAAAATCAATTTTTCGAAAATTTCACACTGAGAATCCCTTAAAATTAGAGGCAGACAGCAGTCAGAACTTTTTATAGCAGAGTAAAATCCTCAGCTGTTTGATGTCGAATTCGAGATGCCTAGAGGAATTAGAGTAACTCTCTTTCTGTTCTGTATAGGTTATATGACTCCACATTGTCGAAACAGTTTATTATCTGAATTTAACGTAAGATAACATTCAAATTAATATTTTTATCCAAGGTTGTTTTTGTATGGGAAAAGAGAGAACTATATTGTTATCAACGCTGTATTTCATTTAGAGGATAAATCCAAAGAAAATTCTCTACAATTTCGAAGCTATAAATGGTAATAGCGATTTGAGAGCCAGGACGAAATGTTTTTGACTTTTTGTCAACCTTCAGACCATTAATATGCAATATAATCCAAGGGAAACTAAAACACATTAAGACTACAATATTAGCTATCGCTATTTTGGCAATCACGGTACAACCGGTCAAATATGATTATACCGTGATTGTAGACTTTGTATGTAGAAGTGGTTCAGCGAAAGCTCGATCTCTCTCCCTTCTTCTCACATTCTCTTCGTTTGAATTTTTTAACTGGTTTTTTGACCAAGTAGAATTTTGAACAAGGGCTCTGGCGGACCTTATGAAAGTTCTTTGTTTCTTTAAAGTAAAATGTAAGAAAGATACAATTTTATGTTAAGTCGTATTTTTAGACTTTGAGACAGTTTTGGATAAATACATGTGTCGTTTTGGCCATTAATACAATACTTAAATACAAAGTAATAGAATTAGTGCTGAGCTTAGCTATTAAATTGTGACGCCATAAAAAATAATGACTACTCGTTTAGCCCCTGTGTAAGCAGTAATGATGATGATGATTTTTACCACACAAAAAACATAAAAGTTAAAAATATTATTAGTTTAAAATGCTCACAATTATTCCATGTGATAAATTATGCTAATTGGTATTTAAACTTTGCTTTCAGCAATGAGGAAATGTGTGTTGAAAAGGGAATTAGTAATTCAGTTGCTGTAAATAGACAAATTTTTTTTTATAGACTATGTACTTATTTTGGCAAGATAAATAAATTTTACACTGAACGGGAGAGAGATTTCTAAAGTTTTATAAATTACTCTGATGCATCCTCAAAGCTCAATGCATTGCTTAAGTTCTATGCTTTAATGAAGTGACTTAATAGAAAAATAGACGTTTATCACTTATCTAAAATTTATATGAAAAGAATTCAAATAACAAGGATTTTGGGTTTTTATACTATTGCAACCAGTTGCTACAGATAATTATAGTTTTGTTCACGTTACGGTTGTACGTATCACCTAAAACTAAGCGAGATAAATATAGGGTTGTGTATATATAAATGATCAGGATGATGAGAAAAGTTGAAATCCGGTTGACTGTCTGTCTGTCCGACCGTTCGTCCGTCCGTGCAAGCTGTAACTTGAGTAAAAATGGAGATATCTCGATGAAACTTGGTATGCAGCGCGATAAATCAATAACGAAATACGACGCAAACATTAAATTTTACCACCGAGATGGTATGAGAGTGCTTCATGGGCGCCGGTGTGAAAATTTGAATATTTAGACCCCGGTACCTATAGTTGAGTTTTGATCGAAAATGTCGGTCTATGTGTGATATTTATAACTGAAATTAACGGTTAATCCTTCTCTTATAATGGTGTGTCTGTATGTCAAAAATGGCTTGAATTGGACTAATACTTTCCTTAAACCGCATTCACTTAATATAAAGATTTTCGAACTTAATGGTGCGCATATATCGACCAATAGGTGAGTTATCTCAATGAAAATAAGAGATCATGTTTTATTCATAACAGTGTATCTTTGTGCTTAAAATAGATAAATTTGAGCGAAAACTTAGCCCATTCACTATATAACTAATATAAGGATTTTCGAACATCCGGCTGACTTTACCCTATATGACTGGTTTTACACCTTAAAGTATTTCCCTTGTTTAGATTCTTCCAAGTTGCAAGAGTATAAAAAGTTCGGTTGTACCCAACTTAGCGCTTCCTTACTTGTTTATTCTTATCTCATACAAAGAATTGTTTCTCTCTCACGAAATTCGGTGGAAACTTTTTTCTTATCCTCTAAATATATTGTATATTTTTTAATTTAAAATGTTAAGGAGGAAACGTTATTACGACTCAGTATGGAAAAAACTACCCTAATTTAAGATTAAAAATTCTGAAGTCAAAATTTCAGATTCTTAAAAGAAGTCAGGTTTTGTGTTTGTTGAAATCTCTATTTTCTGGTGCTATAAATGTATATATGTATATATTACTTAGGTAAATTTCCTCAGAAAATTGAAAAGGGACCCATCCTTTTGAAAGTTTCATAAAATGTTTGGAATAATAAAAAGTACGAATAAAATCTTTAATTTTTAAGTGAAAAAAATTATTAAAAATTTGGGCGTTTTTTGCTCGAGGAATAAAAGATGATTTGCATCAAAAAAATATATTAAAATCCAAATAGACATTCAATTTAGTCAAACTACAAATAAAGATATTCTAAAAGTCGCCCAAGAAGCAGCAAGAACGATCGTTCGTGCAATAAGGATAAATAAAACCAGTAGTTTTGTTGAAGCAACGAGTTTTAAGGGGCTATACCAGTGAAATGCATGAAAAATTAGGCGATTTTCGTGAAATTTTTTAAGAGAAAACACTCCATTGAATATTTGAGTTTTTTTTTACAAAAATGTTGAAAAATAACGGAGTTATGGGCTGTCTTCGAAGGTGCCAATAAAAAGCGCCCCAACTGCTAACATAATTCCGGCTGAATGAGTAACTGAAACAAAAAAATTCAAAAAGTTTTTTAAACTTAAAGATATTTCCTATACAATGACTTACGAACTTTGAAAAATATCAAAAATTAGCAAAATGGTGTAATTTTGAACAAAAATTTTGTGTTTTTTTAGGTAAAAAATGGTCGTTTTTAATGCCAATTGACAATTTTCAACCAATAAAAAAGATCGTGAGTCATTGTATAGTAAATGTGTTCAACAATACTCAGTTTTAATTTGAAGTCGATCGGTTAATTTCTCGTTGAGTTATGACGTCAGCAATTTTGAAAAATGTCGTTTCGAGAAATACGCGTTTAAAGTTTCCCTCATATATGATTATACCTGCGAGCGGTCGCTCTTTAGAACGCTGCCATCCAAAAACCATTCAAGATACGACCTTGCCGATTTCACAGGATATATTTGGAAATATAAACTATCCAAAAAGCAAATAAAATACATTTTTTTTGAAGTGTCACACCGGTATATCCCCTTAAGGCTCCTATTCCAACTTTTACAAAGTTTCTATTTTTCTCAGAAGGTCATTTTGCTGCACTTAATAATTTATTAATTGAAACTTCTAATTTTATTTTATTAATACTTAATAAATACCTTATTGTCAAGGTTAATTCAGTAGTACAAATGATCAATACTAACTGATGATGTTATTCTTATTGAGCCAACCCGATATCACATATATTTTTGAACAAAGAAATGGAATTTTTGAAAGAAACATAATATAAATTGCTGAAGCCATAGAATTAATAAATTTCCATTTAAATGAAACTACTCAAGCGAAATGCATGTTTTGATCTCCTACTTACATACAAACATGCATATTAACATGCGTATTCGAAAAATTATGTAGGAATGCAGACAATAATGCATTCGTCATGGCGTATACGCGACATTTAATTAATTCGATTGAGAAAGACAATTTTAACGCTTAGCCACGAAAAGCAAACGAAGAAAGAAAAAAAATTAAATACAAAAAAATTAAATAAAATACAAAAATATAATAAAAGAGTAATGAATAAGAACAATCAAAAATAGTGTTCAATGAGGCTCACCATTGAACGTGTCGCTTCCTCTGCAATTCGCTTGGTTCGTAGCTTCTTTCTTTAATACTTCGTAGTCTTTTATCGCTTAGTAAACTCAAAGAATTATGTAAAAGTTGTTTGATGTTCGTCTCATTTCAGTTTTTGATATCAATTTGCATGGTTAAAATAACATATAAAAAGTTAAATCAAATATTGTACCGAATGCGATAGGAAATTTTTATATTGTTTGCTGATAGTTGAGGGCATGAATTCAGTAATGGTTAAATATAGCTGAATAAAAATAGGTCTTTCTTGGTTATTATACCCTGAACAGGGTATATTAAGTTTGTTACGAAGTTTGTAACACGCAGAAGGATATATATACTATAAAGTATATATAAATGATTAGTATGTTGAGCTGAGTCGATTTAGCTATGTCCGTCTGCCTGTATATATAAGAACTAGTCCCTCAGTTTTTAAGATATCGGTTTGAAATTTTGCAAACGTCATTTTCTCTTCAAGAAGCTGCTCATTTGTCGGAACAGCCGATATCGGACCACTATAACATATAGCTGCCATACAAACTGAACGATCGGAATCAAATGCTTGTATGGAAAACTTTCACATTTGACAAGATATATTCACGAAATTTTGGTATATGTTATTTTCAAAGACAACAATGTAATCTCCGAAGAAATTGTTCAGATCGGTTTACTATAGCATATAGCTGCCATACAAACTGAACGATCGGAATTAAGTTCTTGTATGGAAAACTTTCACATTTGACAAGATATATTCACAAAATTTGGTATATATTATTTTCAAAAGAAAATATGTAATCTCCAAAGAAAATGTTCGGTTGACTATAGCATATATCTGCCATACAAACTGAACGATCAGAAAAAAGTTCTTGTATGGAAAACTTTGCTTGTATGGAAAACTTTCGCATTTGACGTGGTATCTTCACGAAATTTGACATGGATTACTGCTCCTTCTTCTTCTTAATTGGCGTAGACACCGCTTACGCGATTATAGCCGAGTTAACAACAGCGCGCCAGTCGTTTCTTCTTTTCGCTACGTGGCGCCAATTGGATATTCCAAGCGAAGTGAGGTCCTTCTCCACTTGGTCCTTCCAACGGAGTGGAGGTCTTCCTCTTCCTCTGCTTCCCCCGGCGGGTACTGCGTTGAATACTTTCAGAGCTGGAGTGTTTTCATCCATCCGGACAACATGACCTAGCCAGCGTAGCCGCTGTCTTTTAATTCAGCAGGACGGGAATTATGAGCGACTTATACAGTTTAGCTTTTGTTCGTCGAGAACCTTACTGCTTAAGGTAACAATATAATCTCCGAAACAATTGTTCAGATCGGTTTACTATAGCATATAGCTTCCATATAAACTGAACACACAGTTACTAAAAGAAATGCACCTGTGAAGGGTATATTAGCTTCGGTGCAGCCGAACTTAATGATTTTTCTTGTTTTTTTTAATAACAAAATTAATTTTTAATTTTATAGTTTTTTAGATTTAAACGAAAAAGACTATTGTATGTTAAATATTAGGAAAATTTTATTTAATATAAAGGTAGAGGAGTAAGAAACTTGGTACCAATTGTTTTGTAGGTAAGCATTTGTGAAATAAAATAAAAATAAACCAATACGATGTAATACCTCATCTAGGCATTATGACGGCCATTACTCTTGACGGCATGGAATCAACAAGGGTTTCTTCGGTTATATTGTTGTGCCATACATTTTCCAAAGTCGCAATTAACTGCTTTTGGGTTTCTGTCCAGCTATATTTCGCTTCATTACTTGCCATAAGTGCTCAATCAGTTACCCGGCCAAATCAACCGTGAAATTCCCATATCCTCAAATACTTTTTCGAGCTGTGAAAAAATGTAATTCTTATTAATGTTTTGTTTGCAATTTTATTGTTGAGAAGCATGAAACAATTAATACTTCAAATAAAATTCATTATGTCACATAAAAAGTGCAAAGGATCACGAATGTAATAAGAAAAGCACACCCAGATCATTTCACTTTGAGAGAACTTAACGGTTTTTACAATATATTTTTCTTCATATTGTTCTCTAGCAAAGCAAAGCGCTAAGGGCAAGGTGTCGCCGCACTGCAGGTTGAACTTGCTTTCGTCTCACCACAAAACGTTTCGCAATTGCTCAAGTGTCAAGTTCTTGTACTTGTTTGCTCATTCTAGAAGCGATTTTTTGGGTTTTTTGCGTCAGCATTGTCTTTTCTGCAGGATGTCTTCCGGCTTCTCGCAACCTTCTTCGTACAGTCTCCAAACTTATTTTCACTCCATAATGTGTTTCCAGCTCTGCCCGTATAGAAACAGCACTTTTGAAACGATCCTTAATACTAATATTTTTTTTTACTATGCCATCAATCCTTTTGTTAGTTGAACGTTTGGGATCTTATCGTTTTTTTCGCCCCAAGTCGTTTCAAGTATGCTTTTTTGCAAGAAACGTACTATAGTTGAGTGTGAACAATCCACCCTTTTATTATATTATTTGACATTCATTTTATTCTCTTACGTTATTCCATGCTTTGGCTGGCAATAACGGCCGCATTGGAAGAAAAGGAAAGTGTTGCTTCACCAAGCCATTAATTTGATTTCGAATTCCTTTTGTATCTACCGTATTCTCCAGATCTGTCCACCAGCGACTGTTTGCTGTTCTCAGATCTCAAAAGAATTCGCTCTGGGAAGAAATTTTTGTCAAATGAAGAGGTAATTACCGAAACTGATTTCTATTTTGAAATCGTTCTACTAAATTGGTATCGAAAAGTTGAAGGGTCGCTATAATCAGTGTGTTACCCTAGAAGGCAACTACAAGGTCTGTCGCAAAAGAAACAGAACTGTTAAAAAAAACAACAAAAAATCAATATTTTTCAAAAGTTATATCTTATTATTTAAAGTAGTTTCCTTGTGTTTCGATACAGCGTTTAGCCCGGTCAATTAGCATTTCAAGTGAGTGTTTAAGGTAATTTTTCGGAATGCTCTTGAGAATATCGGTCGTCGCCTTTTGGATAGCTGAAATGTCCTGAAACCAGTGTCCTTTCATGGGCAAATGAAGTTTTCCAAATAGGTAAAAATCACAGGGTGCCAGATCAGGTGAGTAGGGTTAGTGATTAATGGTTAATATGGAGTTTTTGTCAAAAAATAAGTGACAAGCGTCGACCGATGACACGGCGCATTATCGTGCAACAGGCGCCAGCCTCACGGTATTGTGGTCGAGCACGACGAACGCGTGACAAAAGACGCTTCATAACACCAAGGTAAAACACAGCATTAATCGTTTGGCCAGATGTGACGAACTCTCGGTGTACAATACCCTCGAAATCGCATTGTCTTTATTTTTGACTTCTGAAGACGACCGACTTCTGATCGTCACAGAGGTCCTCACGACCTTTTTGGAATCGCTTAAACCACTCATGCACTTTACCACGGGATATACACTGATCACCATAAACTTTTTTCATCATTTGAAATGTTTCAGTAAACGTTTTGCCAAGTTTAAAACAAAATTTAATATTTGCTCTTTGCATTTTACGACCGATGACCTAAAGCTGCTGTCAATTTTTGATCGATAACATCGATTGTAGTTATCCAATTGTCTTAAAATTTTTACGAAATATCAACAAGAGATCAAACTTTTTATTTTATATACCCACCAATAGGTGGCGCCACCAGAAACAGTTATATTTAAAAAGTTCTGTTTCTTTTGCGACAGACCTTGAATGTTGCATAAAAATCAAATTTTGCCAAAAAAATATTTTTTACTCTGATAGGCTGGGCACTTTTCAATTGACGTATTAAGCACTTCCCAACACCAATATACATATTCAACTTAGTTTCCAAAAAAGTATACGGTTTCGAAATATTAAAACAGCCTATTACACAATAAAAATAAAAAGCAATGCCAATTTTATCTCAGCGATTTAATCAAACCATTTAAATTTACGCATCTTTTGGCGCTTAGCTAAACTAGCTCATCTCAGTTTGCTTGTCCAACTCGGTATACGCCTGAATATTTCATTTGACATGCGTGCGCAGATGCCGATGTCAATGGCGAAAGAGATCTCACTGATTTTCACCTTACGCCTTTTGGCCTTCACAAGTTTTTTGGTGTCGAAGCACCGTGCGGCGTGTTAATTGCGGCCAATATTCAGTTTTATTGGCGAATTTGATTTCTTAATTAACTGCCTTCCACAGTTAAAAGTGTGATAGTTGAAGAGTTGTTGGTTAAATACACCACCATTAAGGTAAATACTCGTACATAGTTAGAGGGCACATAATTTTTATACTCTCGCAACAAAGTTGGTAAGGAGAGTATTATAGTTTTGTTCACATAACGATTGTTTGTAAGTCCTAAAACTAAAAGAGTCAGATATAGGGTTATATATACCAAATGATCAGGGTGACGAGTAGAGTTGAAATCCTGATGTCTGTCTGTCCGTCCGTCCGTCTGTCCGTCCGTGCAAGCTGTAACTTGAGTAAAAATTGAGATATCATGGTGAAACTTGGTACACGTATTTCTTGGCTCCATAAGAAGGTTAAGTTCGAAGATGGGCAAAATCGGCCAACTGCCACGCCCACAAAATGGCGAAAACCGAAAACCTATAAAGTGTCATAACTAAGCCATAAATAAAGATATTAAAGTGAAATTTGGCACAAAGGATCACATTAGGGAGGGGCATATTTGGACGTAATTTTTTTGGAAAAGTGGGCGTGGCCCCGCCCCCTACTAAGTTTTTTATACATATCTCAGAAACTACTATAGCTATGTCAACCAAACTCTATAGAGTCGTTTCCTTCAGGCATTTCCATATACAGTTCAAAAATGGAAGAAATCGGATAATAACCACGCCCACCTCCCATACAAACGTTATGTTGAAAATCACTAAAAGTGCGTTAACCGACTAACAAAAAACGTCACAAACACCAAATTTTAGGGAAGAAATGACAGAAGGAGGCTGCACCCAGGCTTTTTTTAAAAATTGAAAATGGGCGTGGCCTCGCCCACTTATGGACCAAAAACCATATCTCAGGAACTACTCTACCGATTTCAATGAAATTCGGTACATAATATTTTCTTAACACCCTGATGACATGTACGAAATATGGGTGAAATCGGTTCACAACCACGCCTTCTTCCAATATAACGCTATTTTGAATTCCATCTGATGCCTTCTCTGTATAATATATACATTAGGAAATGAAAATACAATTCAATGCTCAAAGTACACAAATTGATCTAATCTAATTAATTTTACAGCAAAATAAAAAAATATGTAAATTATTATCACTTTATCATGCGAGAGTATAAAATGTTCGGTGACACCCGAACTTAGCCCTTCCTTACTTGTTTGGTATTTATTTTGATTGAAAGGCGCGGCGCCTAAATGCCTAAGGCTGTCCTTCAAAAGTTGTTTAGATTTTCTGCATTTGATTTATTTTCAGTTTAAATAAAAATATATCATTTTAATGCTCTCAAAAGACGATAAAAAGTTTTATTTCGTTGTGTCGTGAAGTTTTTTTTTCGTATTTTAATGGCAGGTTGTTTGTGAAATGAAATAAAACAAGCTGCTTGTGGTTTTTAGGGTCTTACAAAAAATGTAATAAAATGCAACATCTTCGAATGGTGTCGCGAATTCGGCTGGTAAAATTTTCAATAACTCAGCCAAGTAGACACATCAAAGTCTGAGCGATGGACTGTCATATAAATTAACGACTTTTTTAAAATGACTATTAAAAAACTTACAAAGGAGTCTAGCTAAATCTCGTCGTATAGATTTGTCGTCCGACCTACGGTTACAAGTAAATATATGTACATACTCGTGTCTTAATGGAGTAATGCGACATCTTGCTCCATCCTGTTTCCAGTCCACGTTGCTCCTGTATTATTGGATCAACCGCAAACTTCATCATCGATTCGTCATTGCTTTGCTCGTTCTTTGCTTGATTAAATTAGTGAGAGTTGTAAGTGTGTTTATTCACAACTAATTTTCCTTTAGGTTTATCCCCAAGTTAAGCCAGTACCATCAACAATGTTACGAATACAATATTATACAATGAAATTGAATAATATCTTGGTTTATTAAAATGTTATTATGATTATAATTAAATCTTTACATTTATATAATATTGCGACAATTGCTGTTTGCTATTAAAATGTCGGCGTGCAAATGTCATGCGAGTTAAATTGACCATCTCACGCAAATCTGATATTCATCCTACAGCAACTTTCACTCTCGCTTCGTTATTCGTGCTAAAAATTGCTTAATAAATACATATGTATAACCAAATATCGAGCGCATGTAAGTGCATTCATATATGTGAGTACATGTATATAAGTATAAATAAGTGTTTATATATATATATGTATTTACGTATTGTCTTTAAAAAACTATCGCCATGCAATCATAATTGCCATCACACCTACCTACATTTATACCACTCTACCACTTGTATTTATGTGTATAAAGCAAATGTGTGTATATATAAGTACGTATGTATATACTATATACATGTGTCATATGGCGACATTTCAGAGATCATATCACAGCACTTTGCATGTCTGACGCATCATTAAAGATGTACAATCAAGTGATATACATACATATGTGTATGTATGTAGATTTGTACATACCATAGATGACTAAATAATTGTCTGTCTTTCACGTATTTAACTGTATTTTGTCAAAACATGCAAATTCGGAATTAATTACACAAAAATTAGTCATCAAATTGTTTACCACTTCTCTTACAAGTATTACATAGTTTACGCCATGTACGTACATAGATACATATGTACCTATGTGACTATGAACATATATGTACATATAGTATATATTTTTATAAGAGCACAGTCATTATAAATGATTAATTATATTAGTGTCTATTTAGCCGATCTTTCTACAAATCTCCATTTTTATAATCTGAACAGGTCCCAATACCCACAACAGAGCGGTAATATGATCATTGGCTAGTTTTTATTTGTAAGGATCTCTCGGTATTGGTCAGAAGTTATTTTTACCGAAAATTTATCGACCCGCTTTGTAACTAAAATATCAACCGAAGTGTACTAGCATTTGTCATCTCTTCATTCGCTTTCAAACCGAACCTTTTTCTCGAAAACTTTGTAACTCCGACTCATCAGATGTTGTCATTCTCCATGCCTCTGCACCATATAGCAGGACGGAGTTGATGAGTGACTTATAGAGTTATAGAGGGCTTTACTTCTCGATTGCCTACTCAGTCCGAAGTAACACACAAGTGATATTCTGCGTTTGATTTTGAAGCTGACATTGTTGTTGCTGTACATATTGGTACCAAGAAAGACGAAATTATCTACGAATTCGAAGTTATGACTGTCCACAGTGACTTGAGTACTATTCTGGGTTGGATTTCGAGGCTGACATTGTTGCTGGTGTTAATACTGGCACCAAGATAGACGAAATTATCTACTATTTCGAAGTTATGACTGTTAACAGTGACGTGTGAGCCAAGTCGTGAGTGCGAAGACTGCTTCTTTGATGACAGGAGTTATTTCGTTCTGCCCTCATTCACTACCAGATCCATTTGCTTCGCTTCATTATCCAGTTTGGAGAAACCAGATGTTGAGGGAAATGATATCAATATCATCGGCGTAAGCCAGGAGCTGTACACTCTTATAAAATATTGTACCTTTTCGATTCAGCTCTACGGCCCGAAATAGTTTCTCCAGCAGTAGATTGAGTTACCTTGTATGAAACCTTGTTTGGTATCGAACGTCCCGGAGAGGTCCTTCCCGATCCTGACGGAGTTTTTGGTATTGCTCAACGTCAGTTTACACACCCGTATTAGTTTTGTGGGGATACCAAATTCAGACATCGCGGCATAAAGGCAGCTCCTTTTCGTGCTGTCAAAAGCAGCTTTGAAATCGACGAACAAGTAGAGTGTGTCGACCCTCTTTTCACGTGTCTTTTCCAAGACTTGCCTCATGGTGAATATCTGGCCAGTTTGTTGACGGTGGGCTTTAAACTTTCATACAGTATACTCGATAGAATCTTATACTTGTATGCTCAACATCGCAGGAGGCTTATTCCACGGTAGTTGGGGTCTCCTTGTTTGTAGATTGGGCAGAGAATACTTGAATTCCAATTGTCAGACATTCTTTGGTCTGACCATATTTTACAAAGAAGGTGATGCATGTTCCTTATCAGTTCTTCAGACATATTTCCGTGAACAATAATATATCACTATGTGCTTTCAACCTTACCAAGAGCTAGGATATTTAGCGTTCCACTCTAGGCTAGAAGACTTTGGCATCCCCACCTTACCTTAATATTATCAAGAGCTAGTAGCTCAATTTACCTTTAGCGTTCCACTTTTGACCAGAAGACTTTTGCATTCCCACCATTGCTGGTTGCTGGTCAACGCTTACTGAGCTCGCGGGAGACCTATAATTCCAGCTCGTTTGCTTCCTAATGGAATTTGGGAAAGGGTGATCTTTCTACCGACCTCATCGGCTTTACAGTTTCCAAAATTCCACAGTCAGGCATCCAGAAAGCCACTGTCAGCGCGCTGAAGGCCTGTATAGCAGCTCTGCTATCGGTTTCGATACATACCTTACTAAAAGAAGCCGCACTTCGTTGAAGTACATCTGCCTTAACCTTATATCTGTCACTTCAGTTTGAAAGACACCACAGTGGTTTGGCAATCTGATACAAGAGTTAATAAGAGCTCCCGACGGAAAGCTCTTCTCCTACCTTCCACTTGAGGTTCAATCCATCCGTTAAAAAGCTCACCGCGCCTCTTTTCCGGTGACTCCACCCCATCCACATATTCCTCAGAGGTGTGTGCGCGTAGAAAATACCGCTAGGAGTGGGCTCCGCGGCGCAGTGGTCCAAGTTATCAGGTAAAATTGTCCCGTTAAATGAAATACAATAGAGTATGTGAAAATCTCTTTCAGGTTGATAAACGGTTGCTATTCTAGTTATATTTATTTATCCTAGTCTATTTGATTTACCATATACCAGTAGCTTGCTCGTCACTCTACTCTTTTAACTCCTCCAAATAATGTGTGAGGTTGAGGCTTCAATCGTACAAATATTATTTAGAATTTAATTAACTCAGTTATAACCATATCTTCTGCTTGCTTTTGCTATTTTTTAAGAAGTTGATTGCCTTTAACGCCTTTAAAAGTCATTGTTAACTCATATTGTATACAATTCGTCATGATATAATCTTTTAACGTGTTTTTATGACACTTTGACGGATTTATTGCAAATATTACTATGTTAATTATATTTATAAACAAAGATTTAAGCGTGACCTACTTTTAGAAGCTAAGTAAAAACTATTTTATAAAAACAATAAAAAAACAAAAAAGTATAGACATAAAAGCTGTGAAAACTCGTTTCTTTAAAACACAAGCAATAAAGTGCCAAAACCACAATAAAAGATGACCAAAAAGATGAGAAGAACCTGGGAAACCCAATAAATGAAGCAGCAAATATTTTAGATTCCAAATTAATGAAGATGCGTTAATATCAAACAAATAACTGACAGCTACTGTTGACAAACGAAAGAGACACGTAAAATTAATTATGGTCAAAGACAGAGCGAAGACAATGAAATTAACCTCATCTAATCTGCCTGGATTCATACTCTTATAGGTGACTTAAGAATTTTAGGTTTGGCTAAAGATGAAAGAATTTGTTGAGCTATTTTTGGCAATGTTTTCAGAGACAATTTGATTCAACAATTTTGTACGTGTAGGTCACAAGATTCGCTGTCAATTGTACAATATAATACAAGATTGTCAAAAAGTGTGTTGATACGATTGATGATCTTGTGAACTTCCAAGTATTTAAGCTTTGATATCTCGATTGATTGTCTCGGGACAATCAAGAAGGAAGTGTTAAAGTGTTTCCATCTCGTCTTTTTCCATACAGCTTCTGCAGCTGGCGTACGGTAAGATTCTCAACCTTACAGCGTGGCGTTAGTTAAATCAACTAGAGAGAGGCTAGCATTACTGCAGCAAAAATTTACTGGATATATTACGCTTGAATCGATGGTAGACCAGCGCCGGCCAAACTCCCGCTAAACCCAACTATTCGGTAGTAAAACACACGGGTAGAGAGGATCACCGATCCTACCCGTATCACTTATAGAGCTATGATAGTTCTCCTTGCCAGTTCATCAGCTTGTGACTTGGCACTATGCTATCAGAGTGCATAGTCACTACTCTGAAGTCTGACAAGAGAATTGCTGACAATATACTGTCAAATTAGACAACCCTCAAGTTTTCACCCACCCGTAAGGAACTGTTCATCTCCCCAAAAGCTTCTACCCAATCCCAACTTTCTCTTAAGAGTGTGGGTCGCCAGAGTTTGGTTTGGCGACTCTATAATCCAAAACATCCGATATAAAGTTAAGGTGACCGTAGAGCTAGAGGACTACTTTCGATGTGAGCCTCAACCTTTTGTCAATGGCTCTTCTGTAGCTATAAAATGTAATTAATGCCTTATTTTCTCTCTTCTTGATATGTATTAGGCTTCCATGCTGTCTTCTTATTTAGGACGAGTCTTAAATACATCACTGCATCCGAATAGTGGGCTTAAAATAGGTCACCTTATGACCAAAAATTGTTCAAATCGTACCAAAACTATTCAAGACCACAGATACCGAATATCTGGATGAAAGTTTCTATTTCGAATTTTTTATCTAAAAAATCGGTCAATCAGTGTGATTTGTTCGCCTATATGTGAAAAAAATTGTACTTTTATTTGACTTTATACCTCATATGTTGGCCAATAAAATGGGGAGAGCGTGTCTATCTAATAACGGTGCTTATTTCTGCCTAAAATGGACAAAATTGGGTAAAAAATGCTCTATACCCCATATAACTTACGAACCTTATGCACCTGCGGGTATTTCCCTGACAAGTTGGAAGAGCATAAAATGTTCGGTTATTATTTCATTTCCCTACACTGCACCCATGTGCAATTATTTGGTGAAATTTACAAAAACAACATTTGCAAAAAATCAATATTGATCCATAAAATAGGCAATTGCATTTAATTACTTCGCTCACTTCATATTTCACATCATAAAAGGGAAACGTTTGAGAAATGTTTGCTGAAACAACAAATGACTGTCAATAGAGAGTGATGGTGTGACAGGGCGTATGATGACTCCACCTCTTAAGCAAATGCAGTGAAGTAAAACCAGTGTTTACACACACACACATAACATATGAATATGATTTTGCCAAACATGGAAATATAAATTTATTAATATTTGTACGTATGTATGTATGTAGCCATATGCTCATGTATTGACACACCGCACCGCTAATTTGCACCTAAGCTCATTTGAAGCTAAGTGAAGACAAAATTTCTATTTGCCCAGCAAATAACAGTATAAAAACAAAAAAGAAACAAGAAAACAGATTAACTTCAGTGGCGCCGAAGCTAATATACCCTTCACAGATTACATTGGTGCCTTAGAAAATAATTTATACCAAATTTCGTAAATATATCTTGTCAAATGCAAAAGTTTTCCATACAAGAACATTTTTCTGATCGTTCAGTTTGTATGGCAGCTATATGCTATAGTAAGCCGATCTGAACGATTTCTTCGGAGATTACATTGTTGTTTTAGAAAATAATTTATACCAAATTTGGTGAAGATACATTGTCAAATGTGAAAGTTTTCCATACAAGAACTTGATTCCGATCGTTCAGTTTGTATGGTAGCTATATGTTATAGTGGTCCGATATCAGCCGTTCCGACAAATGAGCAGCTTCTTGAAGAGAAAATGACGTTTGCGAAATTTCAAAAGGATATCTTAAAAACTGAGGGACTAGTTCGTATATATACAGACAGACGAACGGACAGACGGACATGGCTAAATCGACTCAGCTCAACATACTGATCATTTATATATATACTTTATGGGGTCTCCGACGCTTCCTTCTGGGTGTTACAAACTTCGTGACAAACTTAATATACCCTGTTCAGGGTATAACAAGAAAACAGATTAACTTCAGTGGCGCCGAAGCTATAATACCCTTCACTGGTGGATGCGTTATGGCATCAAAATGTATAAAATGGGATCTTGATATTGGTTGGTCAATTTATATGACAGCTATATGCAATAGTGATCCGATATCGATGATTCCGACAAACGAGCAGCTTCTTGGAAAGAAAAGCACGTGTAGAAAATTTCTGTCAAAAAGTGATGGGCTAGCTCGCGTACTTACAGACGGGTAGAAAATCATGGCTAAATCGTCTCAGCTCATCACGCAGATCATTTATATATATATTAACGTTTCCATCTGGTTATTTCAAACTTAGTGGCAATAGTATGTCTGTATACTTAGGTTCATAAATATATGTATGTATATACCAAACACAAATATACGCCTGAACAAAAACAAACACCTAACGAGCAGTGCAAACACGTGAAGAGCACAACCAAGACGACGACGAAACCGAAGAAAACAAACTTCACTTGTTGTGGAAGTAAGCCCGCATAACAACAACAACAACAACATACCGGCGAAATGTTTCACTGTAACCGGTGAAAGTGACTACGCGGCTGTTAGTCGTATTTTATTTTTGTTGTTGTTGTTGCTGTTGTCATTTTTTAGCGTTTTCTTTTTGTGTCTAGCGCACGTTTTGCCATTTGTCACCGCCCGTTCAGCGCTGCCAACTACTAGCATTGTACCGCATCATTATCACCTGTCGCCGTGTCGCTTAAGACACGTCTTTAGCTTTGTTTGTTTGGACTTAATGTGCGCGTAAATATTTTTATGACAATATCAGTTGCTTCTACGCTCTTTCTACTATTTCTACGAAGCTTTTTGGCCTCTGTTTTTTAAATTTTCCACATTTTTTTACACGCTTTTGCTGCTGCCTAACGTGCAGCATTCTTTTTCTAGTCTTTTTGTGCGCTTTTAATTGGCTCTGCTTTTGGCAGCAATTTTTCATAAATTTTGCCTTTTTGCGAATCGCTCTATTTGCTACAGCTAACATTCATATTTTTCAAATTTCTTCGTTTTAATGACAGTTTTTACTTAATTTGTTGGTTTCCTTTTTAATTTAACTTATTTTGAGCACTTTATTATTTGTGTGTGTTTGTTGTTATTGTTGCACCTGCGCCGTTTTGTTTGGCGGTAATAGAGTCATTTACAGTCTCTAAGGTGTGCCAACTTCTCAATTTTCTCTTTTTTGTGGACGAGCGAACGTTTTAATGAATAATCAGTGTATTGCTGAGTGTGTATGTTTGTGTGCAGCAACCGTAAATATCGGCCAGTCATTGACCTTGCGGTAAATACTTTATCTTCATTTTGACAGGTCAATTTGAATGGCAGTTATATGGTATATTGGCTAGATATAAAATATTTATTGCTGTCAAAAATAATCTGTGCCAAATTTTCTGAGGATATCTTGTCAAATAAAAAAGTTTTCCATACAAGAACTTTGCTGCGTGCGATAAATTTGTAATGGTCCGATATCGGTTATTCATAAGGAACCGTTCAAATATTACGTAAACTATATTTTTGCTCTGCGCTTGATTTAAATGTAAACTTCACACTGATACAGCGTCTACCAAAAGCGATGTCATGATGTTGACAGTTTACATCGGCCATGTTTGTCTAAGGATTTGTGTTAAATTTTGTCTAGGTGTTCAGTAAGGTTCGCCACTTCATCATGTCATGTTTTACTTTGGTAAAACGCTTGGAAATTGTCCAAGATTTTTACGTTCTCAGTTGGTTACTGTTTTCGAAAAATCATGTTCTCAGATGAGGCCCATTTCTGGCTTATTGACTAAGTTAGAAAACAAAATTGTTACTATTGGAGTGAATCAAATCCTCGTTTGGATCAAGAATCGTAATTGCATCCCCAAAAATTGACCGTTTGATGCGGATTGTGGTATGGGGCCTTCAGTGGCGTAGCTACAACTTCGGGCCAAGGATGTTCTGCCGCCTCCCTTTATCTACCTACCTTCAAGTTTCATGAGGTGGCTAGAACAAAAGTGAATTTTACAAAACTTCTTCGATATTAAGTATATAAAATTTAGCAACTAGAAACCAAAATTCTGAAGTTCCAAAATTCTCGCAATACGGGTTTTGAGGAAATTGATAGTAAATTTGCAAGACATCTTATTAAAAGCCATAGCAAAAACCCATTTTCGCCCTAGATCTTGTACACTTTTGACACAATTTGCAGAAATTTTTGCCTGATTGGAGTTTTTAAATATCATTTTTGAAAATTTGGAGAAATAAAAGTATTTGTTACATTCAAAGCATAGGGTAACTGTGAGAGAGACACGTCGCTAGACAAAGCTAAAAAAGTGCAGCTTTAAGTTCTATCACTATTTTTAAGAAAGATGTAAAGATATAAGCTTCAAAGACGTTGAAATATAAGACAAATGTCAAAGAATTATTAGAGTTACGTCAGGTGGGGATATTGTAATAAATGTATGAACTTATTTATTTTCGATTGGATCAAATAAAATCCACCTTTAGGGTGGCTAATAACCATGAATGCTTTCGAATCCATTCAAAAAAATATAATTTATTATTTAAAAGGGATCTATTAAAGAACAAGTATGGAAGGGCTTAGTTCGGGTGTCACCGAACATTTTATACTCGATAATCAGATTTCATTATGATATCGAATTTCATTAATTTATTTTTTTTTTATTTTGCTGTAAAAAAAATTTGTTCCTGAATATGGTTTTTTACCATCAAAAGCAAATATTAAAAAAAGCCTGCGAGCTATTGACCATTTTTCCGTAAAATTTAGTGTTTCTGACGTTTTTTGTTAGTCGGTTAACGCAAGACGCGGACGTTTATTTTCAACAAGACTTCCATTTTTGAACAATAAAATACAAAGCTTTATGGAGTTTTTCATAGCTATAGTAGTTTCCCCTTAGACGCCCACTTGTCCAAAAAAATTACATCCAAATATGCCCCTCCCTAATGCGATCCTTTGTGCTAAATTTCACTTTAATATCTTTATTTATGGCTTAAATGACACGTTATACGTTTTCGGTTTTCGCCATTTTGTGGGCGTGGCAGTGAGCCGATTTTGCCCATCTTCGAACTTAACCTTCTTATGGAGCCAAGAAATACGAGTATCACGTTTCATCATGATAATTAAATTTTGTACTCAAGTTACAGCTTGCACGGACGGACAGATGGACGTACGGACAGACAGAGATTTCAACTCTACTCGTCACCCTGATCACTTTGGTATATATAACCCTATCTCTGACCCTTTTAGTTTTAGGACTTACAAACAACCGTTATGTGAAAAAACTATAATACTTCAGCAACTTTGTTGCGAAGAAAAAAGTTGACAGCAATCATAAGAGTATCAAATGCTACTGACTAAATAACCATAAATACCGTTTTTTTATATTTCAATGCCTCATAAGTTGTCAAATTTTTTCAATAGGGTATTTATTGTTGAAGTCGTTTTGTTGTAATTATAATGTTGTGTTTGCTGGAAAACCATTGAACAAACTATTTGTTGTTGATAAATTAACCAGAATGACAAGTACCACTACTTAAACCCTTAAATGCCATAATAAATTCCAAAATTGATAATAGTCTACTTAACAAAGTTATCAAATTAGTGAACATTGTGATCATCAGTGAATTATTCGATATTAATTGTCTGGCGCGATTACTTTAATTAACAGCTATTAGAATGGCGTAAATAACGGTTATAATAAAGTTGAATATAAATTTTGTTTACAACAACATTAACTGGCTCCATGTCATTGTAACGATTAGCACTTGTGATCATTCGCTGTAATGTAGTGTAACAATTACGAGAGTCTATTCATTTGTTGTTGTTGGATTTTGTTTTTCCACTGTTTCTACTCTTTAACTGACATTCGACGCCCTGACATGATCTGCCAAGGTCAACTTAAAGTGTTGCTTTAATTTTGGCTTTTTGAACATTTATGTATTTAATCATTGTCTCTGGGTGTAATAAATACACTGTAAAAAATGATTGCAAATTGAATATTTATTGTAATATTGAATATTATTGAATATGCCTCTTTTGTTAGAACAGTTGATTAATTTATGTTTTACGAGCTTTTCTTAAAAGATGACTAGTGTGCATAGGGGTTGGGCTGAAATTTTGGATAAATTTTTACTTTAACCTTTATCCTCGAAAAATCAAAGTCTAGCTTTTAGATACAACTAGTATGTAGTTGGTTTCGGGCTGAAATTTATTTGGAATTACATTTTCAATATAAGTGAGTTAATCGTCATAACAGTAAGATTTCTGTTGAGACATAATGAATTAGATTATTCGTTTTGTATTTGATTAGTCTCTTAAAAGTCTTAGTTAAAGCTCGGGCTGCAAAACTAACAACAAACAATTTCTCACCTCTTAGATTCCAAAATCACCAATGGCTTTCTAGTTTCTAGGCGCTGTTGCATTAAGCGCTTTATTGTTATGCTTATATTTCATATAAAACACAGAAAAATGAAAAAAGCTATTCATATGATTTAGTCAAATTTGACCCGGACTGACAAAAAACAAAATATTCACGAGTTTTATTACAAACATTTATTATCAGCTATTACATATTATCCGTTACGACGTCATATTCATCAGCTCACGCCTCCTCCCTAGTATTGATGCATTTGATGCATATAAGGCCCTCAGTTTTGTTATCAAGCAGCTTTTTTGCTACCTCTACTCAACATCGTGTTTGCAAAATATTCAGTTCTTTTGGTACAAGTTTAGCATTGAGACGCTTCACATCCAAAAAATTAACCAAAACGGTTCACTCGTTCCATAAGTGATATTGAGATCTGCCGCTATATCTCTGATACCAACTCGTCGATTTTCCAGCGCTGTTTCTTTAACACTTTCGATATAGATGGTGAACGATTCGCATGAGGCAAGTTTTCGATGACTTAACGATTTTCATTGAATGCTTTGTGACACTCAAAAAGTCGTGCTCATGATAAAATAGACTGCTCAAAACATATCTGCTTAATTTTCAACGGTTTGATAGTCGTGATTCTATTCGTATTCTTTCTTGGTGTAGACACCGGTTACGCGGTTATAGCCATGTTTACAGCAGCGTGCCAGTCCTTCTTCCTTTTCGCTGCTTGGCGCCAATTGGAGATTCCAAGTGAAGCCAGGTTCTTCTCCACCTGGTCTTTCTAACGGAGTGGAGGTCTTCCTCTTCGCCGTTGCCAATGCGCAAAAGACCATAAATCTTCTGCAGAACCGTCCTTGCCTTTGCACCATATAGCAGGATGGAAATAATGAGTGATTTATTGAGTTCGGTTTGTGTTCGTCGACGACTTTACTTTCCGAGGCTGTTGTTTACTCTTTATTGGGGGCGTTTTTTACGTAGAGGGTCCCAAACCCAACACACAACCCTGGGAAGGGATGGTAATGTACAAAATTTTCACATAGTATTTAAAGATGAAGTATTTTCGCGACCTTATCTCGGGCCTTATCGAACCAATCAAACGTGGTTACTCTGTTTTCGATTTTGTTCGTTTCCGCATACATTCAACCAGAAATCAGTTGCATCGCTGGTATATGCAAAATACTCTATTGTTTAGAATTGAAAAATTCACTATTTTGGAATGTTTGTCAAGTGCTAGCTTTTGCAGTGAGTCTCTGCAAAAAATTAGCAAAAACTCATAATATCAAACAAATGTGTTTACCTCTAAAAATGCACCCTATATAACTTCAAAGAGTTTTTGCAAATATTTGCGAAGTTTTTTAGTTGTTTCCCAACTTCCCCTCGGTTGTCCAATTTGCAAATTATTTTCATTACTTAAAATGTCATAATTGTACTGAAGAAAATCAATTAAAACCGGGGATTTCAATTTAACTGCATGCAAATATGACTTCTCCACCTTTTTTGGCAACACTAACAGCAACATACTAACCCAGTTTGGCACCACACGACATGCCAAGCCACGCATTTGCACACCTTAAAAATTTCACGCATGTCGTGGCAGTCCAAGTTCAGTGTGTCGTCTGGGCTAAGCACATGAAACCGTTAGGGACCAACGCTTATTTTCAACTACCATCACAGGCACACATATGTACATCACACGTACTTTTGTATATAAATAATTGCAATGCGCTTCCGCTATGAATCTATGTAGACATTTTAATGTCTGTATGTATGTAGGTCCATTCGAATGAATGCACGATTTTTAAATTTTCGCAACACTTTGACAGCGAATGTCACTATTTTGCTTGTTGTTTGTGTCAGTTGCTTTCAATTAAACATAAACATATGTAAAATTATCTGATGCTCTTGGGAGTATCTTTGTAAGATTGAAGACGGCAAATTAACAGACAGTTAACACGCCACAAACACATTTACAGCCAGCTGTGGCTCTGGCTTCGTCTCTTAACTCAAAGCTCAGCTGATACGTTATAGCTGAGCTTTTTGTGTAACCGTTATATAGCTAATGGATAGCCTACGCCCTTCATTTGGCAGTTCCGTACGTGTCGGCGAATCTATCAGCAATGCCGATCGGCGTGTTGTTTTATTTCTGAACTTTTTTGAAGGTGATATGTTCGCCGAGCTGATGCATCTTTGTGTGATTTACGACACTTCAAATTTTCAAAAAGATTTATTGAGGCTTTGAAAGCCTTGTACATTATAGTTAGGCCATAAAAAGGGTATGATCGTAAAATTATTTATGTAAACAAAGGTTTGGGGATAGTCAAATAAAGCAAATACATACATATGTTTGTTTGTTGTAGAGGTGTAAAATATTCCACAAATATTTTTGAAGAATGTTGCCTAATGGATAGTTCCTAGCCGGATAAAAGCGCGATCGCTCTGCTTGTTGTTTTCGTCCCAAGTGACTGGCTTTATGAAAATGTAGAGACCAGTCGGATGTACAGAATGAAAAACTAATTAGTATAGACATACTCAATAACGGGATGATGGACAGACAAATAGATTCAAATATGGAGAAAATTGGCTAATCAGATCAGACCAGGTTAGACTAGACAGATAAACAAATTGCACAAAGAGATTTTTGATTTTTGTCTCTCAACCAGAATAGATATGTTAGACTTCTAAAATGGACTGTCCAAATAAATCACATATACAGATTAGACAGGAAAATAGACACTAGAATGGTAAAGACTGGCAAAAAGATCAAACTAACTTCAAGCTTCCAAAGCTTCCGGAACTTCTTTCGAGCCACTATCGCTGATATTAATCTAAATTTTTTCCGATTACGTGGACCGAAGGTTGAGATTTATATTTCTTAAATAAATCCATTATTTGGCATAGAAATATCCTTTTTAGATCAAATATGTATTGCGGCTACTTTGGAGGTGATTCATACTCATTCACATTCCGACTCGACCCTATTGTCAAAAGAATCAGACAGTCGATTTTTACAAGCTTCTCTCGATGCGATTTGTTTACCAATAAATTCATTGGTCATGCACAAGAACAGCTAGTAATCACTTGGTGGCATGTCTGGACTATATTGTGGATGCATAAGAATTTCCCACAAAAGTTCCCGGAGCATCTGGCGAGTAACTATTGTCCTGGCGTTGTCCTTATGGTATGTAATTCCTCTCCTATTGGCTATAACCGCTTCTGGATGGTTGCTTCCTTCAGAAAGTTAAGTACAGAATTGATTTAATAGTTTAGCTGCTCATAATAGATGACTCCGTATCAATCCTACCAAACATATAGCAAACCCTTCCTGACTGTCAACCTGAATTGGAGAATGTTTTGCGCCGGATCATCGCGATTCAAACACGACCGTTTTCTCTTAACGTTGTCGTAAGTAGCCAAGCATCAGTTTCAGACATGGATCTAGAACTCTGAATAGAACTACAGATACCTGAGCTTCGGCTGGCTTCGGTTATGTAACAGTTTCAAGCACTTTTCGAAGAATGCCTACGAAAGACTTGAATACACTGTAATTAATCGAATGACTGTAGCAATAAAGTATGCTTAAAGTTACTTCTAACCGTGGAACCGAATAAAGATGTAAAGAATTCGATTGTGATATAAATAAACTACAATTTTCTGTACATGTATTGGATTGAAGGCTTATTATTTTTATATTTTACATGTCTATTAACAATAAATCATCGCGAAAACAACACAGAAAATTTCCAACTCCTCATATCATCCCACTGAAATGCTTGATTTCCTATCAAAAATGCTTTTAATCAAATTATATGTATCCTTCATATCCTCTTTATCAATCCCAAATCTTGCCATTTCCATTCAACAACAACTCTTACATCATCTCAACAACTAACATTCCATACAAAGTCATCATGCTTATCAAATCCGCTTTCTTCTAAAACTAAAAACAAAAAAAAACTTTTCTGTATAAAAAAACATATCCTTTTTCTGTGTTTGTTTTTAGGATTGGCTTGCGGGACATGCGTTTTTGAATCTGAATTTGGTTTCATACTCAATTGTAACTTCAAAAAGTCTGGACTATTTCGTGTAAGGAATTTGGGCGGCCTAAAAGCACATTTTGGTTTAGGTAAATGCAACAACAACTAGAAAATATAATATATTTAATAAAAACTAATCAAAATAGCAATAAACTAAACAAATCAAACATGAATATTTTAATATGGGTATCTATGATCCACCGTTACATTGCCGAAAATGAAGGTATTTTGTGTATTTTTTAAAGAAACTTAATTCTTACTTTAGTCGTAATGAAAACATAGCGAAATTCGACGAACAAATATTTATTCGTAGCTCTCACGAAAACAATCAACTATGTAAAAGAAGTAAGGAAATGCCAAGTTCGGGTGCAACCGAACAATTAATGATCTCGCAATTTCAGAGACCAAAGCCGCGGCTATATTAGCAGTAGCATTAGTTAGAAACTTTTATAATGTAGATATATGGAGGCTAGGGACCGTACTGACCTGATTTTATCAGTTTTTGGCAACAAGACATGCTATCACCAGACAAGATGCTTTCTGACTTGCATTTAGATGAGACATTTTGGCCGACAGGTGCGGTATATACAGCTGAAAGTTCGAAAATCTTTATATGAAGTATATTAATGTTAGGGCAAGTATTGACACCATTATAACCATTATTGACAAGAGGATTCAGAATTGAAAGGAAGTAATTCCTTTCGAATTTCAATAATATATCTCACAGATTAACCGATATTCTCGGTAAAAAGTCAACCATAGCGGATAAGGTTTACAAATTCGGTAACAGAGAGGTTGAAAAGTTACGTCACGATTTCGACAATTTTTTACACATCAGATTGACTACCTTAATGTCACTATTTTTGAAAGTTGAAATGAAGGAATTATCTGAAATTTAATATTTTGCACTGTAAGATAATGTTGTTTTAGTAATTTATGAGATACGCACTTTATGCCAGTGGATGGGACTAAGTCCAATTCTTATAACTGCTTATGCCCCTCCCTACTACTCCCGAATAACAGGTTTGGGTCTCAATTTGTGGCCTTGTTATAGCAATTTATATGACATTCGTCCGATTCAGCTCATCTGTAATGCCGATGGCCAAGTTTTATCAAGATATCTCAATTTTTACTGAAGTTATTGCTTGCATTGATGGACAAATGGACAGACAGTTACTTAGAGTTTAACGTTTTTTATTACAAAGTTTTTCCAGCACCTAAAAGAATGTCCACTCTTTGAGCTTTGCTAGTTGCAAGAGTATAAAATGTGTATCCGAACTTAGCCCTTCCTTACTTGTTAAAGTTAGAACATTCAATTTCGAACACTTAGATCTCCTTAGTTTGGCACTATTATGTATACAGTTCTACGATAATATATGTGACCTGGTCTACGAAAAGGAGCTAACGTGCGAAAACTAGTTTTCTGGGAAACTGAAAAAGCATCTCATCTTCCATCCGAATCAACTAAAAAGTGAAAATTGATTTTTTTCACACCCAAGCCCCCTTTACGAGGACCAGGTCACATATATAAAAAATAATTTAATTCGACTAAAGTAAAAATTTAGGCACGTTCTTAATATATAATAGATCGTAGTTCGACGCTTACTTTTTCAAGGCAATTGGAAAGCGAACATACAATGTCCATCGGGTATAATTTTGATAGAAAAACTCAGCTTATACCTACTAATGAAAGACGACTTAAGCTACATTATTTTCCGGCTACCCACTACATTACATAATAGAATTAATTATATTTCTAATGAATCTTAAAAGGGTATGTTGTAGTGATCTATTTTCATTTAGTTATACCAGTTAGTTGATTTAAACCAGCTGTCTTTTTGTTCGTCAACATTCGAGTTCAGTCTTATAGTTTTCAATATTCTAAGGGCAGTTACTCAATGTTTAGTTAAGGGATTCAAGAGAACTTTATCGGCAACAAGCTGAAAAATGATTTTCTCAATATCGAGTAAGCAACCATCTGCCAGTAAAGTTCTGATAAACTTTACCGAAAGAAGAAGTCTTGGTTGGTTTTTAAGCAGTACAAATGATAGCTGTCAGCTGTAAAATCTATATGAATCAGCTGCATATACATACGGCGTTCAGACGTGGACCCTTTTGTCGATCATACTATATATTATGCATATTTGCATAACGTAATGCTAAACGTAAATATTCCTTTGAAACCGGGCGCTGTTGCAACCATGAAAAGAATAGGAATAGGAAAGGAAAATGATAAGAAATGCCTCGTCTGAACATGCAGATACTTGGCTCATGACGTTTACATAATTTTGGCACTTCACAATCCAAATTTTGTGAACAGTTTTCCGCACAACTTGGTGAAAATGGTTCTATCATTCAAACCTATCATCTAGTTAAGCTACCAGCGATTAAGGATAATAATAACCAGAATAAAAACCTGAAGGTTATTGTTTTTTTTTAACCATCAATCCGAAAGAAAGGAAGAAAGAATAATTTTCCAATATTATGTGTTTGATATTTTTACTTTTATCATCAAAATGATGAGCAGTAAAGAGTAAGATTTTGTTCATAATTTTAAAAATCGTACATAATTTATTCTTTAAATTCTATATCATCCCCTTCAAAATAATACCTTTTGGCCCCAATACACTTGTGCCAACGTTTTTTCCAATCCTCGGAACATTTGTTAAAGTCAATTTCTGGAATAGCCTTCAATGCTAGCGCGTAGCGATTTACGTTTAATGTCTTCAATTTACTAATTACGGATTCCCCGAAGTGGTCGTTGGAGTTTGCTGAATAGCCAGAAGTCTTCTTCTTCTTCTTAATTGGCGTAGACACCGCTTACGCGATTATAGCCGAGTTAACAACAGCGCGCCAGTCGTTTCTTCTTTTCGCTACGTGGCGCCAATTGGATATTCCAAGCGAAGCCGGGTCCTTCTCCACTTGGTCCTTCCAACGGAGTGGAGGTCTTCCTCTTCCTCTGCTTCCCCCGGCGGGTACTGCGTCGAATACTTTCAGAGCTGGAGTGTTTTCGTCCATCCGGACAACATGACCTAGCCAGCGTAGCCGCTGTCTTTTAATTCGCTGAACTATGTCGATGTCGTCGTATATCTCGTACAGCTCATCGTTCCATCGAATGCGGTATTCGCCGTGGCTAACGCGCAAAGGACCATAAATCTTTCGCAGAACTTTTCTCTCGAAAACTCGCAACGTCGACTCATCCGTTGTTGACATCGTCCAAGACTCTGCACCATACAGCAGGACGGGAATTATGAGAGACTTATAGAGTTTGGTTTTTGTTTGTCGAGAGAGGACTTTGCTTTTCAATTGCCTACTCAGTCCGAAGTAGCACCTGTTGGCAAGAGCAATCCGGCATTGGATTTCTAGGCTGACATTGTTGGTGGTGTTTACGCTGGTTCCAAGATAGACGAAATTATCTACAACTTCAAAGTTATGACTGTCAACAGTGACGTGAGAGCCAAGTCGCGAGCGACGACTGTTTGTTTGATGACAGGAGATATTTTGTCTTGCCCTCATTCACTGCCAGACCCATTTGTTTTGCTTCCTTGTCCAGTCTGGAGAAAGCAGAACTAACGGCGCGGGTGTTAAGGCTGATGATATCAATATCATCGGCATACGTCAGCAGCTGTACACTCTTATAGAAGATGGTACCTTCTCTATTTAGTTCTGCGGCTCGAACTATTTTCTCCAGAAGCAGGTTGAAAAAGTCGCACGATAGGGAATCGCCTTGTCTGAAACCTAGCCAGAAGTCACACGTAGCTAAATCAGGCGAATATGGTGGTTGTGGCACGATATTGGTTGAAATTATGACGAAAAACTCATGACGAATTAATGCAGCATGCGACGATGCATTATCGTTATACAAAAGCAAGAGTGGTCGGCCCATAATTCCGGCCCCTTTTTACGAAAAGCTTCACGCAAACGACGCATAACACTTAAATAGTATTTCATGTTGACAGGTCGGAAGGAATTCGGAGTGCAACACATCTCGATAACCGAAGAAAACTATCAACATAACCTGGATTTTTGTCCTGATTTGACGTTTTTTTTTGGCTTCGGTTCAACTTTGTCACGATATTTGGCCGATTGATCATCTGTTTCCGGGTTGTAAGCATAGATTCAAAACTCATCGCCATAATACGTTTTATGACATCCTGATAGTCAGAAAGCATTGTTTCACAGATTTAAAAATTTATTGACTTTTTCTTTCACTTTACTTAGGCCCAGGTTATCTTTCAAAACGGTTTTCACTGATCCTTCCGATATTCCGTCGATGGCAGTAAGATCTCTGACTGTTAATCGATGATTCTCAAGACCAAACACTTTTATCTTATTGACATAATGAAATTAGATTCCGCACACAAAGTTAAGGGATGTTTTTGTCGAATAATTTCATTTATCGTAAAAATCGACTAATGCATTTTATGTACTTCAGAAACCGTATACCAAACACTAATGATTATTTTGATGTGTTTTTCACAGATGTCACTGACAGTCATACTAACTTAGAAAAAAGTATTTCAACGCATAGGTTTTTGCGGGAAATTTAAATGAAAAAGTCTTACTATACTTTGCCCACGTCGCATGTCATCGACACGAACATCTACTTAGCGATATTTCATGGTTTAGAGGTTCATTATATTGTGGCAAAAAACAACAGATTAGTATTAGTATCTTCTTTTGTACTAATTTCGAGACATCTTAAAGTCCACTTTGGTACACCGACAACAAATTGGATATTCTTGATGCACCTTACTTTATTCAAATTTGTTTTCGATTTTTATTTTCCATTTTTTTCACAAAGCTTCCATTTGCAAATAATATTTGAGAATCCACTGCTCATACCTAGACTATAAATAATTGAAGTACTGAACTCAATACCATGCATATAACCATACATCCCGTAGAGGCGTTATATGTATCAAGTCATCACTGCAAGCCTAATTTCTTAATTAACATTTTATGTTTGCTTGTTAAAATAATTAAAAAACAGCGCACTTTTTCAATTAAGATTCATGCCTTAAACTTTTCACAGTTGCTAAAAATACACATGAGCATTCGAAACTTTAACAAAACGATTAGAAATGCTGCTGTTTGCAAAAATTAGTTGACAAGGTACAAAAAAATTTAAAACACCAAAAGCACATTAAAATTTGCGTCAAATCAATAATAGGTATATTAAAAAAAAAAATTAATTATGTATTTATGCCAATGTCAATGACATTATGTATTGAAAACAACAAAAAATACACATATGAAGTCATAAAATAAGAAACAATGCGAATCTGTGATCAAAAGCAGGCGAAAAGTGAAAAATCAACGGCGAGTATGAAGCAATTGTGGCGACCGACCGACTGGCCGCACACGCTTGCGCCGTGCAATCGCCAAAAGCTCAGCAACAGCGTCAAGTGTGTAGCGATAGCTGCTAATGAGTGCAATCTGCTCACCTTGCTTGCAAGCTGCCATTTCCGTCTGCTGCGCTTCAAGCGTTTACACACCAATTTAGAGGCGAAAAACGTGCATGAAGATTGCTAAAAAACTAAAACAGTTAATTAGCTGAAAATTATTAAGATTTTCTTTTTAATTAAAATAAAATTTTATACTTTTAACGAAATGATTATTTTTTGTATATAAAAAATTAAATCGTTTAATTATTATACATATAATGTATTTAAATATAATCATTAATAATATTTTTAATTAGTCTATAAACGATTTATTATGTGTTTCTAGGTTTCAGTTTAGGCGATGAACTGGGCTTCGCGGAATCGCTCGGCAATGTAGAGGGTGAACCGGAGCGACGACGCGCCATTAGCTATAAAAATGGGCCACCACCAAGCGCTGCAGGCGTAATGCCTGCTACACAAAAGCCGGTAAGTTCAACATCATACATTTTGAAGGCAAAAAAAGTTGAAAAAAAACTTAAATATACTAAAAAGTAGCTGAGAAAATTTGCCAAGGCTTAAATATTGTTATGGTCAGCTGCGGTAATATATTTTTTACTTCCGCTTTTCGCTTCTTAGAGACCTCAGTCGAACTCTAAGAATACCTTAATCGATTTATTTGAATCTTTTTGTGATTTTTTTATATTTATAAAAATATAGTAACACCGAAGATTTCTTTTTGTTGCTGCTGTATCGAAATCTACACATCTACCGACAGATTAAAGGGCGAAATAGAAACAGGTGCAGGCTTCTTCTATTGTAAACCATTCACGGAAGGTAGCTTCAAAATAAATTACTAGAATCCAGTCAGTCAGACCGAAATTACTGGCATAGCATAGAAGATGCCAAGTGGGCTTCTGCTATAAGCAGCAAGTCCATTAACCTTCTAGTGAACGCCCAAGCAGATAATAAGGCAATCCGTAGCGCCAATATCAAGTCCCATTGCTTTAGGTTATGCAAGCAGGCAATAACTAGACTCTCAGCAGGTAACTCGGTTACTCATCCAGTCATATATGGATAGAAGGAAATGGAAAGTCATACGAGCTGGTCCGGGTTTAAGCTGCCCCAAACCATTCAGCTCCTTCAAGGGTTGTTGGGAGCAATGGCTAGGGAACACCATAGGTCTGGAACACAAACAGCACATGCTATATGTTAATGGTGGACAGACCAAAAAGCTCTTACTTTTAAGCAAAAGGGAACTTAGTAGTACTGTAGGGGTCATCACAGCGCACCTACTCTTAAGACCCCACCCTCAGAAAAATGGAAACGTGTATTCGGCGGAATCATGATGAGACAGAACATTATCTATGTGATAAATATCTACAGTCGATAAATATTTCACGGCTCCCCATGTTACGTGGGCAGCTGGAGAGTAAAAAGTAAGGTTTTTTCAACCTACTGAGTTTCTAGATAAGGTTTAAGTTGGTTACCCTCCGGGAGCACAACGGTTCTAGTACTGGCTTAAGTACGGCCATGTGGCCTCTCTTTTCAACCAACCAACCATTGCTGCTATATACTCTACTCGGTCTTTTCAACTAATGGAAACGTTCCTCTTTCTTCACTGTCCCTAGTTAACACCGCATTAAATATTATACCCACATAATTCAGTAAATTAATAAAGTGCTTATATTTTATATATCCTTATCCTTTTATTGATGAACATAGAGATTACGACACAATTTCATTTCGTTATGTTTTTGGGAGTGCATTTGACAGAGAAATATGTATATGTATTTGATCACCACGCCATGAATGCAATAAAAGGAAGTTTTGATTGCAATGACAGTTTGACAGTGCGCTTCATTTATGACATAGCGTGTCAGAATTTGTTACTTGTATCATTTTTGTATTGTCTAGCACTAGAGAGTTTCCACTTCAAATGTAGTTGGCTTCTAAAGCAAGTATGAGAAAATGCGAGATCACAACAGTCCCTTAGGCTGGGTTCTAATAGCCTAAAATTGAAAAAAAACGAGCTAGAAGGATAGAAAGTAACCAGCACTAATTTTTTGGTTACCAGGTGTACATTTTTTTGATGTTGCCAAAGTAGAGATATCTACCCATAACAAGGTAGTTATTGCTGTAAATAGTGACTTTTGGACCTGTCTATTCTTTTATAGTCCGTGTTAGAATTACTATTGCCAAATATTCCGAGATGGAGTAAATAGCTTTAAAGATGGCCTTCAGAGCAACATAAATCAATCTGCAACAAATATCACCAATATTATTTAAAAGAGAGAACCTACGCGAGTGAGTTCTTGCCCATACATCATGGTCCAACACATAATCCCCAAACTATTTGAGTAATATTTTAGGATTTTAATTTATGGAGTAGGCGAGTGCTGCTCTGTGAACCATGGCCTCATATACGCAAAAGAACTCATAAATAAAAATTTGTTTTTTTTTATTATTATTCGATAAAAATAGGTATTTTTGTGAACTAATGAAATATCTTGTTTCCCTATCAGCCAGTACAGCATCCCATACCCGAGAAACGCATTGGCGCGCGGGCCTCTCCCAACTACAACGCTGCTTACAGAGAGAATCTTAAACGTCAAGTAGCGCCTACACAACTAATGACAGAGGCGAGACCTTTACCGTTAGGTGTACCAGCATTCCGACCCATACCGAAAACCGCAACTGTGCCCGTAGCGCAAATGGCGCAGCGACGTACGAATGTTGCAGTGGACTCCCCAAATCCGAGAGTTCGTCTCAACAACAAGTTGGTGGAAGGTTACTCCGATCCAATGGTAAGTGCAGAAATATTTAAATTTCAAATAAAATAATTAATTTATATTATTTATTTACTTGAATGCAACAGAACTCCAATCGTACCTTCCACGTCGCGAACCCTTCTGTCTCGCAACCGCTTGCAGTGCCCGCCTTCCAGGCAATGCCTAATTCGGTCGCACGTCTCGCTGCCGTTACAAAGTCCCTCACTAACGCAGAGGAACGGATTATGCATGGGCAGCCAAATTACTTGCAGTTCGAGGAACCGAAGTTCGATTTGAAGGATGTGACGGTGGAGGAACTAGCCTCGGCGGCCAATGTCACCGTGGACACAATCAAACATGCAATCTACGTACGTGAACAACAAATGAAAGCCGAGCATCGTGCTATGTTGGCGGCAAAGTTGCGTCAAGAATTCGTACGTACTTCGACGACAGCACGTACAACGACAACAACAACGCCAGCACCGTTACCTGTAGCAGCGATTAAAGCACCGGTGATGAATTGGGCCCAACCACAGAACGAACTCGACAGTCAGAATATCAAAGAGAATGTAGCTTTCGAGAGTAAGATGTCGAAGGTACGTAAATTGGATGTGCTATTGTACAGTTGTTAAGTATAGATCGCTAAACTATAGCGAAAACTAAAGTAAATACTGAACATTATAACTGTCCGCTACTCTCTTCACTCTCCTTTTGTATAACTTACAAGAAATTCTCTACCTTTCGTGTTATCGCTGTTTGTTAATGTTGCTCTACTCTCTCTGTCGGAAGACATAGGCGAGTTTTCTGGAATAACTCAATATGTTGCATACTATAAAGACAAAAAGGATTGAAAGTGTTAAAAAAATATTCTAATTTTTTTCGCATAGGTCATGAATGCACCACGCGAATACTATCCAGTTGGCTATGACAAGAACTTCGATGATAACTTTAAGTCCAAAGTTGATCTGCCACCGACGAGTTTCTCTTGCGGCAAACAGAAGCATTTCCCAGGACTGTATGCCGATACAGATCTTGGTTGCATGGTAAGTTACAACGCTACTAACTAATAAAATAATCAGATTCACTATGTAGTATATTTCTTGTTCAGGTGTTCCATGTTTGTGCGCTCACCGATGATGGACTTGTACGCAAATCGTTCCTTTGCCCAGAGAGCACACTCTTCGATCAAACAATCTTGAAATGCAACTGGTGGTTCTATGTGGATTGCAGTGCCAGCAAAAGTGTCTACGACTCTAATATTCCCATCTCTAAGAGTTATCAGCTCATGAAGTCGCTCACTTACTTCTCCAAATACAGTAAAAATGCTGACAATGAAGGCGGTGATGGCGGTTTGGACATACAAACACTCAAAGATTCCATGGCTGAGGAAGAGAATTCTAGAGCACGACGTGTGGACAGCGATGATATACAAGTGTCGGACAAAGCGCGCAGTTTTGCTATACACGTTGAAGATACAACCACTGCAGCGCCGGAGAAAGTGCAAAGTGACGTTATAAGCCCTACTTTGGAGACACGTAGAGTCGAATTGAACAACGATATAAAAACGACGGAGGATGACTTGCCAGAGATCACTACCGCAGTGGATATAATCACACCACAACCCGTTTACGATCGCCTGGCTGAGCTGAAGGCCAAGTTGGACAGCATCAAGGCGGCAAATAGTCAAACCACAACACAAGAAACGAATGAAGCTTGAGTATGGGGGTTGAGCGCTTGATGGCGCTATGCAGGGATTAAAATTACTAAGTTAGTGGAAGTGGTGTTACGAAACGAAGCCTGCGCGAGTTGGTGGTGCAACGGTTGCTTTGCATGAAGTCGAGTTATATGTTATGAAGCCGCCAAGTATGGGTTTCTAAACACTATTTGTAGGTCTTTAAGTAAATACGTCATTCCTAAATAGTCATTGTGCGCATTCGATAAATTGAGAGAAAAATATATAAATAATTGAAATTAAATGGGGGGTATGATTGTTGCGCCAGCTTAGTGTTAAGTTTTCAGCATAGTTCAATCCGTATTTTAAGTCACACAAAATCAATATAAGAAGAAATAAAAAATCTGCGTGTGTGGGAGATTCTTGGATATACATATAATATGAACGTACAATTACATGTAATGTAACTTATTTATTATTTTATGTTTTTTTAATAAAAAATATATACAACAACTTGTTTTTGTGCGTTTTGTGAAGAAAAATTGTGAGTCAAGAGTTAGCCAAGTATCAAGAAAAAGTTATTCTTTGGTTCGAACTTTTGGTCTATTTTTACCCCGTAGATAAGTATTTGAAAATTCCAGCCACCATCTAGTGTTCTATAGTTCGACAATAACCAATTTGTTCGTCTACATTTGTATCCAAGAAAAGGTTGGAAATTTTTTGGCTTCAGCAGTATGCCGATTTGTGAGGAACACTGGAAGCACGTGCTCTGTAAACTCTTCGACAGATTCGTTTTGGTTTGCAGAGTGTGTATAATATATCGAGATCGTTCGATTTCAGGCTGAGTTGATGGATGACCTTAAGGGTCTTGCCTTTTAAACCTTTTCCGATTTCATAGATGAATATAGAGGATTCTAGTTGATAATTGAATCACTTGGTTCCATACAGTTTGGAGGAACAGTAATATTTGAATTAACACACAACTCGGATTTCTTGTCAGCGTGATGTTTGAAAGTCCTCATTTGGGAGTCTCTGCTCCTTTTATAAACTACCCATCTTGGCAAGGCAGTATCCAACCTGAGTATACAAACGACGCGACAGCTCAGTTGATCAGTACACAGCAATGACTTTTAAACAGAATTGACTCCAATGGAGGTAGCAGTACGTATGTGAAATTAAAGCATTTACCGCGAAAGTAATGCGACATAACTGGCCAAGGGACGTTGACTGTATGTTCAAGAGAGTGTTTGGAAATATATATCTCGACAGTTTTTTCTCGACTACTCGTATACAGCTTTCAACAGATTGAGGTCAAAACAACTAGGGAGCGATATCTTCAAAGAAACAGTAGTTTAGTTCTATAATTTGTAGTAAGTTCAAAAACGATTCATCCCTCGATTGTGGTCCCTTTCGCTTGACCTTGGTGATCTCCGAGTCGCTGATCAACCCTGAATTCTGTGCGTTGCGATTTTGACATTGGATAAAAATATCGAATATCGAATTTGTCTCAAATTTTATATTTCTAACCAATTTTCGTGTGCAGAAAATAGAGCGTTTTTGAAAATCGTCAGGCAAGTGTTAGGAGATGGCAAGAGAGCTACATCTCTCGCGAATCTGAAGGTTTTGGTAAATATTTTGGGTATGAAACGCGTCCTTGCTCGATAAAGCTGAAGCTTTTGAAAAGTGTACGTAAACAGGACATGTGATGAGCGAATGTTTGGTGGGAAAGCATTAAAACTGCCGATGAGATCTCAGTTTAGTTTTTCTCAAGTCAACAATCATCGGAATGGAACCCTTTTTCAGTCGATCGAAGAAATAAAACAAAATTCGTTGAAGGCCATCCAAAAAGTGTTTAGAAAAGCTGGAAAAATCATTGGCATAAGTGTATCAATGTAAAAATATTTCAATGTTATTCCTCAATGAGAATTTAAGTAGCCAGTTCATTTAATAAGCTAAGCTCCGCAGAATTGTTACTTAACTTTATTTACACTTTCGGGTGTCAAAAATAAATTATTTGTCTCTATTGTTCGATAAATAAAAATTTATTAGGTACATTTGAATGTAAGTTAATATAAAAAGTATTAGAAGTTACAAACTTAAACCTAAGCTTATTGCTCTGTCTTCGCACACGAGATTATTTCTTCTTATGCGTCCCTCCAACGTTGTCATGTTGTACGGAGTCTACAGCAAGCACCGTGCCCACATTGTAATCGCTTTTTTCATGCGCATCCACACTCACCGACTCGCTGAGCTCCACGTTCGCATGCACTGCTGCATCGTTAGCATTGATTTGCGCCTCTTGCGCCGACGATGTGGCCTTCTCTGCCGCTTCCTTAGTCTCCTCATAATCCAGACGCGCCGTGTAGAGTTGCGATTCTATTTGTTCCAACTTCGATTTAGCTTGTGCCACCATATCAATTTGTGAGGCCAACTCTGCAGCTGCCTCAGAAGCTGCCCTCTGTGTCAGCTCCGCAGCAGATTGTGCATTGTTAAGCGTCGCCGTTAGCACCGATACGTGATTAATGGCTTGTTGTGCGGCATATTGTGCCGTCTTGGCCGAACGTTTCGCCTGTTGCAGTTGCGACAATTCGCCTTCCAAGTTTTTGTGTTCGTCTACATTTTGATCTTCGAGTCGTCGCAAAAGTACCTCCTTACCTTTGAGCACAGCCACTGCGGTACCGGCTGCTTGCGCGGCCGCCTGTGCTAGCGTACTCTTCGCCACGTAGGCGGCTTGCTTGCCGGCAGCATTTTGACTGGCAACTGCAGAGTTTGCTTGATCGGCGGACCCCTTGGCTATGCTACGCAGACCATTGTCAATGAGAAATTTCGAAGAGGTGGGGGCACTGTGCACATTGGAGTGTGAAAGTGTTTGTGTGGGCTTGAAATCGGTTTCGTAATGGTCTATTTCTGGCTGAGAGTGATAATCATGCTCGTTAATGTCTTCGTAGGGATAAGGTTCGTGTTCCACCCGATGTGAGGCAGCAGTGGCCGGGGATGGTTGTGGCTGTGGTTGAGGTGGCGGTGGATGGTGAGGTTGAGATTGAGCGTGTGATTGCGATTGGGGGTGTGGTGGCAGTGGAGGTGGTACACTTAAATAGCTTCCGGTGCGCTTTACTTTGCGTGACGTAACGGTGAAAAATGTGCTCGCTGACAAGACCGAGGGAACTGTATATGAAAAACGTTTGTATTATTTTTCTAAATCAACTGCTAAGCACTTACCAAGTAGCAGTAGCACTGTGACAATATAGAGGCGCGACATCTTTGTTGATTAAAATAAAGTTAAAATACAGATTATGGAAAATTTCAAAATTTCTGTCGTAATCTGAAATTAGGGATGAGGTCGTTATTTATTAATAATATACAATTTTAAGGCTAAAGTCATATAAATATGGGATATTCTTAGGATGGTCAAAACTTATTGGGGTTTTCATTTGAAAGATATTTTGTATTGACAACAAAGTGTTCGATTGGAGTTTACCTTAAGAAACACCTCAAGTTATATAAATGTCATACATAGTACAAGAAATGTATTCTTTATTGAAAGACCTTCCTCGCGAAGACATGTCATACTTCGGTATCCGACCTCAAAGGTCGTTCGAAGGTTCGAAGGTTTCTTCATTAGAACTGCTACATTTTTTAAGTTTTGTTTTAAAATTCCTAAATGGAGCCTATCTGCTGTTCGAGTCCGAGTCCTTAATAATATAATTGTCTAAACTAAACTATAACCCACTATTACTCTAACTATATTAGTTTTTATAAACTTCCTGAACTTCCAAAACTCCAGATCGGCAAGTATAATTAGATCGAAATCTACATGTGTTCGAGGACAGGCCAATCAGTGCCTTTGTTCGAATGCATTTTAAACGACGCAGCAAGCCTGGCCTTATCTTCATTGATAAAGCACCGGCAAAGTATAAAAAATCAGTACAGAAAGATGAAATTGTAAATATTTTATATATGGTTTTAAGGTTGTCCAAGTATATTAATTTTTTTTCGAGACCAACTAAGTTTTGTGGAAAGATTATTGACAGAATATTAAAAAATGTACTTTAGCGATCTTGACATCATTTTGTTATACAAGGTGCGTTCCAAAGTAAACAGCACTTTTTGAATCTAGCGTCCCCTGGTGATGCCATCTATATGTTGACTGGTGCGTTGGAATCTGCTGTCTTTATCGATTGTCCAGACACTTCATAGATTCGGTTCATGACATTTCATAAATTGGAAGTGAAGTTATTGCGTTTTAAGTGTCAGTATGTTTGAGCTTCGAACAAAGAGCCAGCATTAAATTTTGTTTTAAAATTGGTAAGACTTTTGCCGAAACGTTTCAATTAATGAAACAAGTTTATGGCGATGATTGCCTACCCCGTAGCAGAGTGCCCGAGTGGTTTCAACGTTTTCAAAGTGGTCGTGAGGACATATGTAAATGACGATCAACATGTGGGAAAATCAAAATTCATGATCCCCGGAAATTCCATCGAAACTCATCAAAAATCAGCCAAAATCATTATTGAAATTCATGGAAATGGAATTGAACATCTCCAAAACATCGATTTATCGCATTTTGATCGAACATTTGGACTTACAAAAGGTGTGTGCACGGTTTGTTCCGCACAAATTAACTGACGACCAAAAAAATCTCATCGATCAACGCTTGTGACCGATTATTTGACCAAAAACCACATTTTAACCATTAATCACTCCCCGTATTCACCTGATATGGCACCGTGCGAATTCTTCCTTTTCGGAAAAATGCATTTGCCCATGAAAGGAAAGCGTTATGCAGACGTAGAGGCCATTCAAAAGGCTTGCACCGGCATACTGGCGACCGTACCGGCCAACGAGCTAAAACACTCGACATGCTTTTGGACCGTGCAAAAAGCTGTATTGAAGCAGAAGGGGACTATTTTGAATAAAATAAATTGATTTTGCCGAAAAGCCATTTCTTCTGTTTTTTTTAAAGTCCTGTTTACTTTGGAACACACCTTGTGTTCATTTTTTCTTACGTGCAGATTTTCTTCTTCGAGGCAAAAATTGTATGAGAGTGCTGGGCCTTTGTGAAGAGGCCACAATAGACCTTAGTTCGCGGTGCAAACCTCAAAATAATTACTTCCACTATCTTTGTGTAAATATTTGAAAGAATGTTAGTAAAAGAAGTTTTTCAGGTACAACAATCAAAGTGGGAATTTATCGAAATACACAGTGTTTGAATTAAAACTAAATGGTATAACGATTTAGGAGCCATGTTTGATGTTTTCAAGGTAATCATAAGCGTCATAGCTGCATTTATCACCAAAATCTTATACGTTTTTATTGTTTTTTTATTTAACAAATTAAAAGAAGTTATCTTTTTAGGGAATAGGAAGTTTCCGTAAGGACGTTTTCCGGAACTAAAAATTATACTTCAAAGAAAAACAAAAACATTAGCTTTTATAAAATATTATCTATCTATAAATTGAGACAAGTTTCCGTCTACTATTTTTCAAAAATTTCAAATTTCTTAAATGGTGACCCAAATGGAATTCATGCAGAGGTCTAAATATGGGCAAAATTCAATAAGTGTGTGGTCTTCCCGAAGTCATCGACGAAATCAGGAAAAATGTACCGAACCGTGCGAGATATCCAGTTCTCACTGGGAGAATGAAAAAAACAACGCCATTATCTCTATAAAGCTCTCAAGGCATTTTATGGTGTATTCTAAGATACGCACTGGCATAGTCGAAACATTTTTTGTTGATTTTCACGAAAGCAGAAATGTATATTTGAGAGACCTGTTTCGAAGATCGCTTAAAATTTGTTGCATAATAAAAAAATATACCAAGCCAACCTTCTATGAACGATTTAATTATGAATTATAGTAATAAACAGTACCGTTTAAACCCGAACAGGAGTTCATTTTAACTGTATATATAAAGATTAAAGAACATCCAAAATTAAATAAACTTTTAACAACTCATTCGTAACTCAATTCTTATTAAAAAGTTATGGAAACAAATTTCAAACTAAAAAACCACAGAAAATTTTAAAAGAAGGACGTTTTGCTTAGATTTACATAGTAGTACTGATCATGATAACTAGCAAAATATATTTGCCGTTATTAGTTTAGTTCGCTTTTTTGGAATATTGACTTCTCACTCACAAACTAAATAAACAATGAGAAAAATAAATGCCGAGATAGAAAATAGCATTCAAGTGTTGATGAAAGATGGAAATTCGTCGAAAAAATATCCGAAAAATTAACTATAAGCCAATGCGCTGTGGTTAATGTTCTCCAGAGACGCGGTATTGTATGTGACAGAATTGTCGGAGGATATCTGAAACTCCTCTCAGACCAAGATGCACGTTCACTGGAACAGTATATGAGAAATAATAGTACGGTAACACCAAACAAAGTTAAATAAAGTCAGCGAATGGATAGTGCTTAGAGCCTTGCTCGAGGCGGACTGGTATCAGCTAACCGGACCAAAAAAACTGGCCTTATCGACCAAAAATATTAAAGCTCGTCTAGTTTTTTCCAAATTTTGTAAAAAGTGGAGCGTTGAGCATTGGAAGTGTGTGATTTGGTCAGACGAAATGAAAATTAACCAATTTCAGTGCGACGCTATAAATTATTACTGGCAAAAGCATCGAAGACACAATTTCAAGCAGATGATAAAGCATGAAGAAGGGAGTTTGATGCCGTGGAGGTAAAAATAAAGAGCTCTGGACAAAGTCCTAAAAACACGTGAACAGCTAATTTTTGCCGGAGGGGCAAAACTGAGAAAACGAAGTAACGCATAAGTTTCTTACTTAATCTCTTTTAATATTTTATTTTTAGGGTTTTTTTTAAATATTTCTTTATACTTTTTTATGAAATGAAACACTCAATATTTCATTGAATTTGGTTCCGTTTTAGTATTATTGTATATAATGTAGGACATTTACTCGGTTTTGCTCGTTGCTGTACATATTCAGGCCCATACGTTTCAATACAAGGACTTCGATCTCGCTTCCGGCTAAATTAAAAAAAAAACAAATTTGTTTCGGGTGTGTTTCTATCATTAAAAAGCTTTTACAAATTTTTAGTAAGACATTTGTCGGATAGCAATTGGGATTACTCTCAAGTGAACACATCCAAATGAATAACGCTTTGAGGAAGTTGCTGGATTTCATTAACTGTTTGGAAGTCACCGTTGATCGATTACAAACCTCAAGGCCTTTCAATGTGGTTTTCATAAATATTTATTGTAAATTTCTTTAATTAAAACACTTCCTAGTATTTAATTCATATTTAACTCAAATAGGTCTCTATAACACTGCACTGGATTGTTATTGTAAATTACAACAAACAATGCTATCTTATTTGATTTCCGCACACTTTTTGCAAATGAGTCCTTAACAGTTATTTCCTGTTGAATATTTACTTCCCGTTTGAGCAATGCGCGTGCAAAGTTTTTAATCGCGTCCTGATGCTGTCAATATCTAATCGCAACTGACTGAACACGCGTACAGTTGCGCGCAAAAATAACAAAGCACTGCGCATGCGTTAGCTCTCAGATGTCAATGTATGCGAACAATTTTGTTGTAACAATTTTCCACAATAAAAAAAATACGTTTTTTTACTTCTTGAAGTTGTGAACGCGTTCAAAATTCAAATGCGACTTCAATGTCGTCAGGCGTACAAGTCCAAGGCGATGTTGGCGTAATGGGATGCCGAAAGCCTGGCGTGGTGGCAAGCGTGTCAGGTTATGTAGTAGTTGGACGCTTTTACTTTTCAGGAAAAACCACTTTCAGCTTCGTTCGCAATCCCACGCGTATATACGTATGTATGTATACTTGTATATCCGGAGTGAACCTGTGTGAACGGAACTCGAACGCGCTGCCGCAACACCAGTAGTTCGCGCAACAGTTACAATTTGATATGTGGAAGCGCGCGTTGCCTGCTATCGATTTTCAGCCGCACGCGAATACGTTAAGTAGGAAAGAAGTTGCGCATGCGCGCCCAGCAATCATATTTATAAAGTTTTTGCCGCGCCGCAGAGTGAGTGAAAAGGCTAGAGATTTGTGTATAGGCAGATGTAGCGCCACCGTAAGCAGCCGTTGCTCTCGCTGGCCGGTCATGAACGTTTGGCTGCTGACCAGCATCTTCGATTGCGCGTGTTGCAATTGTTTTTGTTGCATTTCTTTAGCTCTGTCATAACACCTGAGTTCAGACGTCTGTCCAACTTTCTTTTGCATGCATTTTATTAGCAATGCATGGCTGTCGGCGCGGCTGGTGTTGCTGACCACTAAGTTGCATGAAAGTGCAAGATCGTTTTTGTTACTTTGCTTTTCTTCGTCATTCGCGTGGCGATTTTTTGCAGTTACTTTTCTCATGCACTCGTTTTTATGAAGAAAAATTCACTTCGCTAGAAAAATCCACTTCAACGGCGATGCATTCAATGCCGTTGCAGCGATTTGCGGATAAGATTACGGTACGAGCGCGGTTCGGTAAACTGCTGTCTTATTGGTTACAAAATCTCGTTCAGCCTTTTTCCTGCGGCTAAAGCCTTTTAGATTGTCAAAACATTTATTTTGGAAGGGTTGTTGTTGTAGCGACAGAAAACATTTCCTTGACCGGCTAAAAATCCAGGCCCGTTCCAATTATGTAGATCCGACTGTCATGGGAGTGGATTCCGAATATTTTATTATAAACTTTGTGGAGTTAGAATAGATATAAAACGGTTTGGCTAATAAATGCAATCCCCAACACCGGCAGACCTATAACTGTTGCCGATTTTAACGCACTGAAAAAATGTTCGGATCTATGGTTCAAAAATTCAAAAGCAACACTCTGAAGATGAAAAGAGTCGCGTGGAGGAAATAAGTGATATTACGAGTATACACCAACCAGAAACATATTTTAAAAGGCCCAAAAATGCTTTGGTCGTTCGAAAAGATGATGCTTCACGAGTTCAGTATTTACTCCACTGAAATTATGTCATTCATTTAAGTATGTATTCTATGTAATATTGATAAATCCGTTAACGAAATATCCCTCAATAGAAGTAGAGTAGAAGTTATGTTATGAAATACTGCAAGCGTTTTATGTTGATGAAGCTACACAGAGCCTGAGCAACGAGGACATTAATAAAATCTTTCAATCGGTTATAATTCTAAAAAAGGAAAGAAATGTTCAGCAAGATTACTTTATTTAAAGTATTCTCGCTATAATAAGAAATATGGACTTAGCAGACAGCTCTCGTAACTAACAGGTCGTTGTATTACGTGAATGACAGTGTAACATTTAAACTCTTTAAGTTTCAGTCATGTTCCGTCATTTTTGCGTTATAAATTATTGAGTTAATGACTAAATAATGAGTATTTTTTGATTGATTTTTATTTGCCTTACTTTACCATTTCTAATTTAGTTAGGAATTTTCAACGAATTGTTATATTTTGAGATTTTTAAATGTTTTCGGTAACAGTGCACGATCGTGGGAACTCTCCAATGGCAGATGGCGCTACCGTTTAAATTAAGTGAAAATAACTTCAACTATCTTTTAAACGGTTGAGAATTATTTTGACCTTTGATGGCAGCTATAACGGCAACCCACGGCGTGTACAATCAACATAACTATTACGGCAACTAAATCTTTAAGAGATCAATGCTTCAGTGTGCAAGGAAAGAGGATAGTCTAAGATATGTAATATTCGTAATGTATATAGTAGTTTAAAGTAAAGGGTAATGACAGGAACAACTTTTTAATTCAGTTGGATCTCCTATAACCAAATTAATTTTGAAAAATAGTTTTTACTAATTAGGCAATACTTTTAATCCATCTGTAAATATGTATATATAGCGAACCGAAGTCCTGTTTCAATGGAGCAGATGATATACAAAGTTCAAAAGCTACACTGCACTGACATCTGTCAGAGTAAGGTGTTATCGAAAAACCGACTATTCGAAAAAGGTTTCATCAACTAAAAGGGATGTAGGCTGGATACAGAAATTTGTGGGTACGTATTCTTTAAAAACCCGGCAGCTCTATAACTTCCAGCGAATTGGAAATTAGGATATAGAGCCCTTTCTAGACAGATAAAATTACCACTATAAAGTCGCCGATGGTACTTGCCCCATTCAGAAGCTCAGAAGCATGGACAATGTCAAAAAGTAGTCAGCTGACGTTTGGTTGAATCTAGAGATTTTTAGCTTTTCACGTGTTGGCGACCACTATCTTATCCGGACCAAAGTTGAAATGTTTGCACTGTACCACATCATTGACATTGTCCAGCGAATAAATTTACATATGCTCAGTTTTGCACGTTCCGCAAATATTCGCATTCCTGCTGGTTTCAATACTGGGCCCATAGCCCTTTGATTTTTATGATGCTTTTAATACCTTTCGGTATGCTTTCAACAAGATTTTGCATATGACGTCAATGCTCCCAGGAGCTCTTTGATACTTTCGTAGCCATCTTTTTATTATCGAGCACAAATTCTCAATGGGATTGTGCCCGCCAATCCATTAGCTGAAAACGCTGCTGGGATAACCATTCCTTAACTACTTTAATGTGTTTTGGATCGCCGTCCTGTTGGAAGATCACTTCGTCTTTCAGGGTAGGCGCTTAAATCTACGAATTCTGGCAAATTGGTCTGCAAAATGCTCAGGTAGTCATCTTTCTTCATTATACCAGTTATTTTTACAAGAGGACAAATACACCACCATGTATAGCAATCCCATACCATCAAATTGCCTCCTCCGTGTTTAACGGTTTGTTTTACATGATGCCTTTGGATACTTTCTTTAGGACGGTGCCAATAATAGCTTATCCCATCAGGCTGAAATCGGTTAATCTTCACTTCGTCCGACCAAATCACTGGTTTCCTGTTCTCTTTGCTCCAATTTTTGTGTTGTTTGCAGAAAGCTAGACAAGCTTTAATATTTTTCGTCGATAAAGCCGTTTCTTTTTCCTAATAGCTGATTACAACCCGATTCTGTTTAAAGCTCGTCGTGCAGCTTTTTTGGTGTCGTCGAACTGTTTTTCCGCATCTTTCGTTCCATTAAACGTGCATCAGAGTCCGTCAATAGGCCGACCGCCAGTTTGTCGCGTACGTACAATATTTCGCCTTTTTGGGACATCAACACTTATTTTTTTCATTCTGCCAATTAAATAGCGATGCTATCACTTCAAACACTTTTTTACAAATAAAATATAAAGTAAAGAGCGAGTAAAGTTCAAATAAAGCATGAAAAACTAATAACGGCAAATATTTTTTCATTTGCTCAATGTAACAGTACTTCTATATATGCGAAACGTGCAAAACTGTGCAAATATGTATTTTTTAAAGTTTTGTTCTGTTACATTTTTTCATATTTAAATATTAAGTTATTTTGCAAGACTATTTTCTTTAAAATGTGCAACGAATAAAATACAAACTTTTTTTTTTCGGTAGCGTATTTATAGAACTTCAAAATAAAGTTCGAAAAAATTTGCTCGGTTTTGCACGCTATGGTAGTTCTTCTCTTGTTTTTATGGAATATAAATATCAACTCAAAGAATCATTTATGTCTAACTTGTCTCATATACACAATTCTTTAGGTCTGCAAGTTATTTGTCACTTCGAAAACTTTATCAGAATTTGATATTTGAATTTTACAAAGTCATATCAAAATCCAAACAAAATAAAAATAATCACCGCTGAAGTGATTTGAACGATCATCTGACAACTCCGCTAGGCAAGCAACAACTTATACAAAAGCAATAACTATGAAACAGTTTTAAGATTAGCTTTTAAATTTCGCAAAATATTTAAAATGCGTTCGATCATATTACTATTGGTCCTTTTAAACTGTCAGTTTTTCATCGCGCAAAGTTTCGACAACAATCGTATACAGGTAGGTGGACGCGTGTTAAAACCCTAAATGGACTCACTAAATATTCAATGCCCCCAACACAGGAGCAGCACAGAAAGATGAAGCGAATGTTGCCGCGCTTGTACTCACAATATTCAGAGGATTCCGAGGCGAGAGGCGAGCAAGAGGGCGGCGCAAACCGTTCGGAAGGTGAATGCAAGCAAAACTCCATGATGGCGGGAAATGCAAAACAAAAAGCCACAAGCATCGCACAAAAAGCAGCTCAAGAGGCTAAAGCCGCGTCCGAAGCCCAACAGGCGGCTGGCGAGGCTGCTGCACTTCAAGTGAAGGCACAACTCGCCGAGAAGGCTATGCAAGCTGCCAAAGCGGCCGAGGCAGCGCTTGCAGGCAAACAACAAATCGTCCAGCAGCTGCAGCAGGAAGTGCGCGAAGCCGAGGCGGTCGTGCAGGAGGAGAGTAGCTCACTACAGAACGCACAGCAGAATGTCAATGCTGCCGTCAGCTCGGCACAGCAAGCACAATCACAATTGAAGACGCTCACGAAGGCGGTGCAGACAGCGCAAGCGAACGTCGGTAACGCTGAGCAGGCTGCCACTGGTGCACAGCAGGAATTCGCCGAGAAGACGCAACTGGTGGAGGCGGCTAAAATGCGTGTCGAACAGCTGTTGCGGCAGTTGAGCTCCGCCCGACAGGATTTCAATAAGACAAAGGATGCGGCCATGAAAGCGGCTGCAGCTGCACACGAGGCTAAGGTGAATGCATCACCGACTGGTCGTTGCCGTCGTATGATGCGTGTGCCACGTAAGCGTCGGCTTGCTGTAGCGCCACAAGCGAAGCAGTGATACATTTTATTTATATACATACTTATATATATATATATATATTTGTTAAAATGTTTATTTTTAGTTTAGTCTTTTGTAAATCGATTCTCTTGAAAAGACGTGACTATTTTTTATCTATATATTTTTTGATATCCAATATATATAAATTTTTAAGAAAAGATTTATAGGAAGCCTTAAAGCTGGACTCAAAAGATATACAATACTTATTACAGCTTAAGATATATTAATCAGTCTCAAAGACCTTCTCATTGATTTCCATATTCAAAAACCTCTCTAATTTCAATGAGATTCCGAGCTGATTTGCAGAATGATCCATATTTCCCCTGTAAATATCCGAAGTGTGGTATAAAGAGTAATTCATTACCATTGAAAGTTATTGATGTAAGCCAAAAGCTCAGACCGAAATGATCAACTGCATTGCCGTGTACCAGCTCTGCACTACTTTACAATAGGCGTAACTTTTTGTCTCCAGTTTATAAAATTCACTCAGTTCTCTACACAGGTGACCGACCACCGAAATGGGTTCAGTTTGCAGGCTCGCCTAGGAAGTATAGTTCGAAAGTCTAAACCCTTTGACCATCCTGGCGTTAAAGTGCCCAAGCACGATTTTGACCTCATAGCGGGGGCTGCTATCATGGGTGCACTCCAAAACATCTTTGGTGACATCGTCAATCTTTTCCGTGAAGGCGATTATGTTGAAGAACTTCGCTTTGATGGGGATTGTAGCTAGACGTTCATACATCGGTATGAATGACAGGACTCGGCGACGGAATCTCTCTCCCACCACGAATCCCACACCAAATTTGCGCTCCTTTATATGGCCACTGTAGTAAAGGCCACAAGGACTTACTCCTCTCAGTCCTTGTCCCGTCCATCGAACTTACTCTTACGAGGCATTTTTACTTCTACAGGGACATGAACCAGCTGGGCAGCGGCATTTTCCCAGTTAAGGGACCGGACATCCCAGCAGCATGCTCTTAAATCATAATCCTTAATACGTTTGCTGGTTGTCATTAAAAAGAGGCTGTGTTCTACGTTTCATTGGGTTTGGCGCACGACCCTGGGGAGGGATGTTCCGTCTCACTTTAGCTTGCCTTTAAACGAATGTTTTTTAGCTACCCAGAGGTCTAAGACCAGAAGTAAAGAATCGTTTCTGTCCACTCCGAAGTGAATAGCGCTCAGAGAACTTTCCTCACCTGCGTCTACACACGACTCCATCTACGTATTATACATATGTATATTACTATGTATATTTTACTAAAATAAGTTTATTTCCAAAGCTTTTGTAGACCAATCCTTTGCATCATAGAGCCATACTTTCCCCTCTCTACTCTCCTTCACGATCTAAATTGTTTGAAACTATATTCTTTATAAACTCGTAAATGCCTCGTTGAAAAGGATCGAAAAATTTTGCACTAAGTCATTTCCAAGCAATCAAATACGTTTTCTATAACAACCGTGGTATATACATATGTATGTTCATTTATATAATTGTAAAATACAGAAAAAATATAAAAACATTCAACAGAAAAGGACGATTTCACAAAATTGAAATATGTTTCAGTTGTCAATTGTTGTTATGAACTCTAATGACGTTGTCGCTGTGCAAGTCGCAAGTGACGCTTTGCCATCATGCGATTGCCTGGCGATGAACGCCCACAACGATTTCCCGGATTCGCATTCTGTTTAGCTTCGTGCGCAGCGGCAGCCGCCTTCATAGCGGCCTCTTTAGTTTTGCCATAATCGTTGCGTGCCGAACTCAATTGACGCAATAATTGTTCCACACGACTCTTTGCTGCCTCCATTAGTTGCGTTTTCTCAGCCAAGTCCTGTTGTGCACCCTGTGCTGCCTGCTCTGCATTACCGACATTCACTTGTGCCATACTCACCGCTTTCGTGAGCGTCTTCAGCTGCTGCGCGGCATTTTGTGCCGCTTGCATGGCGGCGTTGACATTTTGTTGTGCATTTTGCAGCGAGCTACTCTGCTCTTGCACCACCGCCTCGGCTTCGCGCACTTCCTGCTGCAGCTGTTGTACGATTTGCTGCTTTCCCGCCAGTGCTGCTTCTGCGGCCTTTGCCGCAGCAACCGCCTTCTCGGCCAGCTGAGCCTTCACTTGCTGTGATGCTGCTTCGCCGGCCGCTGCTTGTGCATCTGAGGCGGCTTTGGCCTCTTTGGCGGCTTTCTGTGCGATATTAGTGGCTTTTTGCTTCGGATTACCCGAGGTGACGCCACTTTTCTTGCATTCATCCTCCTTGTTGCCTTCGGAACCGCCGCTTCCACCCTCACCGGGCATGAGTTCGGCATACATATTTTGCAGCATGTGACGCGCATTGCGATGGTGCATCTGCAAACATAGTGGTATGGGTAAGTGGGTTTCGAGATTTTGAAGTGCTGTGTACGTACCCGCCTCTTGTTGTAACAGTGCTGTCCAACCGCCGAGTGCGCTGTTAAATAAATCAGTAAAAATATACAAAACCAATTCATATTTATTTTCCGATAAAAAATTCTAATTTCGACATCAAAACTTTGACGGCTTTGGCGATGTGAAGGGAATGGTTGAAATTGGTAACAAGTAGAGAGTTTATATTCGGACGCGTAAGAGCTTAGATGAGCTTAGGTTGTTGTAATGTTTAGTGAGTCAGGGGTTTCCATCGAACACAAATACACCATTACAATCTTTTCTAAAAGGGATGAGAGAGAAATACTTCAAAATAGTAAACTGAATGTTGGTATCTTATTGAACCGGCGCTTCCTAAACAAAACACCATCAGTGAATGTTCCACTGGGTTCCAAGCTTACTACGTTTTCAACCATAAGATCCTATTTCTGTTAATACTTTTCCATAATTTTTGTATATTGGTTGTCAAAAAAGTCTTGCGGTATTTTCGCTAGTTGGCGCTGAAAGCGCGTAGTTCTAGTTTTATTCGTCGCATCGGGTCATGCTATACCTTTTTGGAAAGCTCATTTCACGCGCTAACACGTGTTTAATTGATTGTCGTTTCTTTTAAGTCGTTCGTGAGTTATAGCGTCGCAAACATGGAGCAAAATAAAGAGAAAATACGGCATATTTTTTAGTACTACTACTATGATAAAGGCAAAAATGCATCTCAAGCCGCCAATAAAATTTGTGCAGTTTATGGACCCGATACAGTTTCCATTTCCACCGCACAACGATGGTTTCAACGTTTTTGTTCTGGTGTAGAGGTGGTCGAAGATGCACCACGCTCCGGAAGGCCTGTCGTAGAAAATTGCGATAAAATCGCTGAATTGGTCGAAAGAGACCAGCATAGTAGCAGCCGTAGCAGAGCTGGGCATGAGTCATCAAAAATTCATTTCAATTTCAATAAAAAAAAAATTCAATAAAAATACCGCAAGACTTTTTTGACAATCCATTATTTTGTATAGTTATATAACCCCCTTTATCTGATATATTCTGTTTCAGACTTACATATTTCAGGATTCCAAAGTAGGGTAATACTAAACTCCCCTGAAAACAAGTCTTTAAAGGAAACTTGACGGCTGATCACTTGGCTACGAAAGTGGCGGCACCAAGCCGATTGAACCGGAGGAGATCCAAAAGCCTCTACCTCAAATTGTGTCAAAACTTCACAACTAAAAGATGCGAGTCTTAAAAGAGTATTGCAGGAAACAAATCAGCCAGTCTTGAAGATATATCACGTCATAAGAATTTTCTTTTATTACAGTTAATTCCTTACTTAATTCGAGTGACGCCAACATTTAGCAGTCCAAAGGCGTATATAGCACCGTATCAGGATCTCGCCGTCATCAAAGTACTGTGCTTCTAGTAAAATTATTTGATAAAAATCTCAATAATTTTCAGAAAGACATTTTGACACCAGTCAATTTACAATTGAATACCGAAAGGAGAACTCAATATTGTTTATATTTTCTTAATTACATATACAAACATACAATATATGCAACCACTTAGTAGATGCATCTGAAAATATATTTTTTGCTCTCGATAATAGTTTCGTTACAGTTATTAACGGCGCGCGCCTACATTCATCAGGTGAGTACCATGAAATTCCATACATCCAGTCACAATTTTTACGTCCACATCTCTCATGCTGTTAACAGCCACATCGCAAGAATGTCAAACGAATGATTCCGAGCCTCTACACCGACTTTTCGCTCGCTAACGAAGTGGGCGATAGTGGTGGGAGCGGTGGTAGTGACAGCGGCAGTGGTAGCAACAGTGGTGCCGCCGAAAAATGCAAGAACGAAATGAGTGCAGGCAGCGCCAAGCAGAAGGCTACCAATATCGCTCAGAAGGCAGCTAAGGAGGCTAAGGCTGCTTCGGACGCACAACAAGCGGCCGGTGAAGCCGCCTCCATGCAAGTCAAGGCACAGCTGGCTGAGAAAGCTATAGCGGCGGCAAAAGCGGCAGAGGCTGCGCTTGCCGGCAAACAGCAAATCGTACAACAACTCCAGAATGAGGTTCGCGAGGCTGAAGCAGTAGTACAGGAGCAGAGCACTTCTCTGCAGGACGCCCAACAAAATGTTAATGCCGCCATGCAGGCGGCGCAGAATGCGGCACAGCAGCTGAAGACACTCACGAAGGCGGTGGTTATGGCTCAGACGAATGTCGGCAATGCAGAACAGGCAGCACAGGGTGCACAACAGGAGCAAGCTGAAAAGACACAGCTCTTCGATGCCGCCAAGACACGTGTCGAACAGTTGTTGGGTCAGTTGAATGCGGCGCGCAATGATTATGCCAAAACGAAAGAGGCTGCCATGAAAGCGGCTGCTGCGGCACATGAAGCCAAGCAGAATGCGAGCCCTGGTCGGTGTTATCGCTCTTTGGCGACAGCACGTTTGTTGGCCAAGCGACATCGCTTGTTGGCGCATAGACAGCGACACTGAATGATCTGTAATTGTGTGAATGAGCGAACCGTTTAGGCGAAGAATTCAAAAATAGCGCGCTCGATGACTTGTTACATCATCCTTCATAATATATCTACGACTTTGTTATTTTGTCTAATTTTTCCTTAATTAACTTAGTCATCAAAACGACATAAAATTATTTTGCTTTTATAAAATACCCACTTTGGTTTCCAATTAACACTTCGCTAAGGAAGAAATCGTATATCAATGAAAGTAGAGTAAGGCTGCATAGATATGTTGTCCTAGACACAGGATGAGGTTAGGTTAAGAAGTCGATCATTACTCAAATATCACTTGGACAGCTTGGAACGGCGGTCTATTTCTAATATATTTGATTATAAGACTCTCATGAATCGAGAAAGCCCTTTGAGCCTATCACAAATTTGTTAAGGCGGATAATGTCAGTTTCGTTTACATTCCCTGGTTCGCCGAAAGTAAGGCTACTGAGTTGTTTCAACCTCAATCTTGCAAAAATCGGACGATAGCGAAAAAAGTTCCCGGATGTTCTCACCTCACTTTCTTCCATATAACTTTGACAAATTACCCCATAATTCTCTATTGAACAATGTCCAGTAATAACTTCTACATTTGTAGCTTTGTTAAAGGAAAGTATTTCAATAGATCCTCTGGCGAAAAGGAACTCGCAGTCGCTGAGAAGTTGGTCGTCAATGAACGCGCGCTCAGAGCACGCAAGGTCCAGTGCTAGAACGTAAGATGAGAACAGTGATCCAGCTCATTCTTACTCCGAAGTAAGCGGATCAAGGGTGCTCTCTATTTTTAGCTCATCAACTTTGTCAGTACCTGCGAACTCGTTAAGACCAGGTACGCAAGTGAGACTAAGAATAAAGTCACTTGATGCTATTTCTAGCGAGGAAAAACACTCCTTGTATACTCACGTGCTTAAAAGACGCTGCACTTCGGAAAACGTCTTTTGCTGCCTTAATTGCCTGAAAAATACTAGAGTAATTCGGTAGTTAAGCTTGACGAAAAGCTCCTTATAGAAAACTCGGTCTCCAGCTTCCTAGTTTCGACTCCTCCGTGAAAAAACTTCAGGGCCTCTTCTCCAACGACTTCTCCCCGTCCGTATGTGAGCAAAAAAAGGCCCAATGAACAGCCTCTGCGACACAGTGGTCCAAATTTAAAGCAATACAATTGAAGGAGCACCTTTCAGCTTCTTTTCCTAAAGTTTCTGTATGGGAATCCATATAAGACAACCGATGCCTGACTGAGACTGCCTCTTCAATATTTGAATGGAATTCAAAGGTTTCTATCAAGGATAAACTTAAAACCTTTATTAACTTGACGGTTTCGTAGAGCCAAAACACTTATTTTCCTAAAGTTTCTGTATGGTAATCCATATAAGACAACCGATGCCTTCTGAGACTGCCTCTTCAATATTTGAATGGAATTCAAAGGTTTCTATCAAGGATAAACCCTTGGTATTTCATTTTCAAAGGGTTGAAGAACTAAACCTCCGTATGAGGGGAAAGGGACGTCTGAGATTTTATTCCAACTGGTAAATAAAATCATGTTAATTTTACTTGGATTGAATTCCAATTCGCTAAGTTGGACACTACTTTGAGTTACCCTTCGGTTAGCTCGTAGACGGTTGTTAAATTTTCCTTTTTCCAAAACAGCTACTTCGTCAGTGTAGGCTGTTACCGACAACTCACAATCTTGAGCCTCCCAACTATAATAGACATAATGATAACAATAGAACTCTAAAGACACAAAATATTCTCAACTACCTGGGTGTATGAATAGACTAAAGACGTGCTTACTGAGCACAACACTCAACATATTGCGGAAAAGGCGTCAAAAAAAACTTTCTGACTTCTCAGGTTGATGGCCAACATCGGAGGACTGCGACAGGTGCTTTTGATGTCTACAACACTGAATGTCTTGCTGAGGAAAAATAACCAATGCAAAGCCCTAGAAAAAATTTATCACAGAGGAGTAGTATCTGCTTTCCACTTAGTTTCAGGCAAAGCTGTATCAGTAATAAGCGGCAGCACGCCCAACGACTTACTAGCATTTGAACGAAAGAAAATATTTACGTTGAAAAAACAAGGAACAAATACCACCACCACAAAAGAGCAAATAAAGAACCGTTCCCACGACAGTCGAGTCTAAGTAGCCGAGACGGATCTGGATTTTTATCCGGCCAAGGAATGTCAACTCAGCACCATTCCACGAAATTACTTTAGGATAGCTGCTTTCTGCAGCTACAACAACAACAACATCAAACAAAGGCCGTTCCCTCGAAAAACCAATGGCAAGCTGGGCTGTCAAAGGCTGGGACAAGGTGGTATTTGGAGGGCCACGCTAATCAGAAATATAAAAGAGTGGTCGAACAGCAAATATGGTGATTTTGAGTTTGTTATTCAGGAACGAATATTTTAGGAAATATCTACATACATATATAAAATGGAAAAAGTCGAAAAGCCGTCTTGTAGCGGGTGATCCAAGTAGAGGTATATTTTTCAATAGCCTTTTTTGATAGATCCCGCGTGAGCCGTGTCAAGCTCTCATGTTATTTTTTTCAGTATCGTTTGGCATTTCATCATGAAAGACTTACGCCTGTTCTGTAAATAACATCTCTCGCGCGCTTCGCTCAACTTATGGTCATCAAAATCGACCTACTCAGCGTACTATTCGCAACACCATCACCCAACTTAAGAACCAGCATTCATTATAAGATAATATTCGCCGTTCGCAGCAACTCGGACTGACGTATGGAACATTTATTTAACGTCGAGATCTTAAATTGAAAGAGTACAAAATACAGCGTGTGTAAGAACTGAAGCCGCTCGACTTCATCAAGCGACATCGCTTCGCTTTGTAGGCTCTTGAAAAGTTCCAAGAAGATCCGACGTTTTCGAGCAAAATTGTGTTCAGCGATGAAACAAGCAAAATGGCCACATTTGGAATGAAGAGCAATCTGAAGAGATTCAAGAGCTACCATTTCATACAGAAACAAGTAAAAAAGGGCTAAGTTCGGGTGCAACCAAATATTTTATACTCTTGCAACTTGCAGGAATCAAAGCCAGGGGAATATCTTACGATATAAACATACACTATATATAATTTATCCACTGACCTACATATACTACTGTGCCCAAAAAATAAGGTGACATTTGAATTTAAACTGCGCGCGTCGAAGGATTTGGAGAATTATTTTTTTTTTTAGGTTGGTAGGTTGGTTTCATGTCAAAAAATGATTTAATTTTTGATATACGTGTCGTTTTGTGAGTTGATAAAAGTGAGTTTTTCGTTTTTTGCGATGTCGAATTTTGTTGAGCAAAGAATTTGCATTAAATTTTGTTTACGGAATCAAATTTCTGCTGCGCATACGTTAAGGATGGTGCATAAAGCCTTTTGGTGATGAGGCTATGTCTAAAAAAAATGTTTACAAGTGGTATAGTGAGTTCCAAGCCGGCCGTGAACGTGTCGAAGACGAAGAGCGTCCAGGGCGGCCATCAACCTCAACCGACGAAGCTCACGTTCAACAAATCAAAGATTTGGTGTTGAAAAACCGTCGATTAACAATTAGACAATTAGAGACCTGATGAAGTTGGCATATCGAAAGGCTCAGCCAATACCATTTTGCAGGATGTTTTGGGCATCAAGCGCGTCAAATCTCGACTGGTACCGAAAACATTGAATTTTTGTGTAAAAAAGCGTCGCGTTGAAGTGTGTGAAACGATGCTTTCCGACTACCAGGGTGTCATGAAACGCATTATAACTGGCGACGAGACTTGGATCTATGCTGACGACCCCGAAACAACCGATCAATCGAGCGAATATCGTGCCAAAAGAGAGCCGAGATCAAAAAAATTGCGCCAAAGTCGCTCAAAAATCAAGGTCATGTTGACTGTTTTCTTCGATTATCGTGGTATTGTGCATTATGAATTCCTTCCAACCGGTCAAACAGTCAACAAGGAATGTTATTTGAACGTTATGCGTCGCTTGCGTAACGCTATCCGCCTAAAAAGGCCGGAATTGTGGAAAGACAATTCTTGGTTTTTACACCACGATAATGCACCATCCCATACTGCCCTCGTAATTCGTGATCATTTCGCCAAAAACTCAAGCCAACCCATATCGTTCCGCAACCACCGTATTCACCTGATCTGGCGCGGTGCGAGTTCTGGCTGTTCATCAAACTCAAAAGACCGTTCCGGGGACACCGTTTTTATACGATAGAGGAGATTCAAGCCGCAGCGAAGACGGAACTGAAGGCCATCCCGGAAAGTGACTACAACCAGTGTTTCGAAGATTGGAAAATCGGTTGGCATAAGTGCATTGCATCGGGATGAAATTGATTTGGAAGAATAAATAAAGAATTTTCAAAATAAATACAATGTCACCTTATTTTTTCGGCATACGATTTGTTAGAAAAACTAAAATTATTATACATAGTCATTATATAAAATCAGCCGGATGTTTGAAAACCTTGGTAATGGTTATATGGGGGCTAGGTCAAGTTTTCTCCCAATTGTATCCATTTTAGGCAAAATGATATACTGTTATGAGTTAAATACGTTCTGAAATTTTCATTGAGATAACTCAAAGTTCGAAAATCTTAATATTAGGTATATGGAAGCTCAGGAAAGTATTGGCCCGATTCCTCCCCTTTTGGATACACAGAATTACTACTGCAGGAAAACGATTCTGCCTGAGTCAAAATCGGTTTGATCGGGATATCGGTTTGCTATGGAATTGCACCAAAAAGTGGGCGATGCACGCCCATAGTCCAATTTTTACCCCGGCCCCTATAAAGCCTTGTTATAACATCCCGACGGCAAATTTTTACGTTTCTGGCGTATTTAGTTATTGATTTATCGCGCTTTTAGTAGTATATGGGGAGTGAGCGGGGTTTTCATCCATTTTCACACTACCGGTAGTAGTTCTTGTAATATTCGTGCTGAGCGAATTTGGTTGTTGTAACTTTAGTGGTTTAGGAGATATATATGTACATTAAACATATTAGGGGGCGTTGCCCCGCCCATTCTTTCAAAATTTTTTATCCACAGGTGCCCCTTGCTACTGCGATCCACTGTGCCAAATTACAGTTTTACAAGTATATCTTAATTTAGTCCTAGTTATGGCACTTTATAGGTTTTCGGTTAATGGCAATTTGTGGGCGTGGCGGTGGTTCGATTACGCCCAAATGGGCGAACTCGATTTTTTTTGTACTAAGGTGCCCACGTACCAAGTTTCATCAAGATATTTAAATTTTTACTCAAGTTACAGCATGTACGGAAGGACGGGCGGACGGACAGACAGTCAACCGAATTTCAACTTTTCTCGTCATCCTGATCATTTACTACTGTGAACATTGAAAAGTGAATTTTTAATTTATACTGACACGTGTTTTTCGAAACGGTAAATTTTTTCTGTAAGTTGGTAGTACTGTTAGTGATATCTATGCTAAATTTCACGTCAAAATATTTATTAGTATTTGAGATACGCGTCGTTTTGTGAGGCTCTAAAAGTGAATTCTTCGATTTTTACTATGTCTGAATTTATTGAACAAAGAAGTGCGAAAATGCACCATCTCATACTGCATTGGTTATTCGTGATCAGTTCGCCAAATTTTCAATTAATATCGTGCCGCAATCACCGCATTCGCCTGATTTACCTTCGTGTAACTTCTGGCTATTCAGCAAATTCACTTGACCACACCGAGGACACCGTTTTGATTCAATTGAGGATATAAAAGCTGAATGGAAGAAGGCTCTGATGGCCATCACGACGGAGGATTTTTCCAAGTGCTATGATGACCAGAAAATTCATTGGCATAAGTGTATTGGAGCGGGAGGGGATTACTTTGAAGGAGCTGAAATAGACAAAATTCACCTTTCAACCTGATCACATTAGTATACATATGTATATACTAGGCCGGGTCGATTTGTGGGGAGGCAAAAAAATCGGCGATTTTTAAATCGACCCGCCCTAGTATATACCCTATACCTATCTCGGGCAATTTTAGGTGATACGAACAACCGTTAGGTCAACAAAACTATAAGATAAACTATACTAGAGTATAAAAACAACTTGTTGAAGCCTGAAATTGAAGCGATATTTGGTTTCAACAAGACGGCGCCACTTCCCACACAATTGCTTCAATCAATGGATTTATTGAGAGAACACTTCATGTTTTGTTCCAATCGATTGGCCACCAAGATCATGTGATATCATAGCGTTAGGCTTTCTCCTGTGGGCATATGTAAAGTCTTAAGTCTATGCGGACAGACAATCCCGCTTCGATTCAGGTATTGGCACAAAACATCACGCATGTCATTCGCTAGTTACCAGTCGAAATGCTAGAACGAGTCATCGAAAATTGGTAATAAGCATTGTCTATTGATTGGAAGTTTCTGTGTTTTGCCTTTAAATTTTCCCGTTATTGAGGATGACGCTGAACACACATTTTTCAAATGCTTACGCTGACAAACACAGCGAAATAGGCTCCACATTTTAGCCCCCCTGAATACGGACAACATAACTGTCATGCTTCACAACGTGAAAAACTGGAAAACCTTAAAGTTACATAGAAAACGGGAATTGGATGCAGGTAAAACTGTGTAAGTCTTAAGACGAGAATTATGGAACGCCACCATGAGGTACTGCCAAAGAGGTCCGGTCCTGTGGTTGCCTAGTGGAGAGTGTTTTAGTTGACTGCAAGTTACATATACTTTATTTCTCAAACTCCCACGTAAAAAACATCCAGAAGGCTTTCAACAAAAAGTCCAATTTATATTATTTGCAAAGAAAAAAGTTTATTTTCTTTATTCACAATCGTTTTGCAATTTTTTTTTTTTGCTTTTAGATGATACTTAATAGTTGTTTTTATTTTGTTATTGTTTCGTACAAATGATATATAAGTATGTATACATAACTTAGAACTTATAATGTAATAAATCCATATTTTTAAATGTAAATTTTGTGTTTAAAGTTTTCTTTATTTTTTGTTTTTGTTTTTAAATTAGCAATTTCAGTTGCAGTTGCAGTTCGTTCGATTTCGTTTATGCTTTTTTGTTTTTGTAAAATTTTTTTCTTTAGGGAATAAAAATTTAAAATTCCTTTGCATGCTGCCAAAATGGGTAACCGCCTAAAGGATACCATACATTTACAGTAATTTAGCATTTTTTGCGGCTTTTCTTATGCTTTACACAAATTGTTTTTGTAGAGTTCATTTTTTTTTTTTGATTTTTTGAATTTTCGTTTTTGGTCTCAAATTACAAAAATTGAAACAATGCAAAGACAATAATTAAATAATACATTACAAATACACAAACAGTTGTGTGTGTGTGTGTGTGTATGCTGCTGTGCCTATACATACATATGTACATATGTATGTATTTTGTACGTTATAATCGTATTTTTATATGTGTATGTGTGTGTGTTAGCTTACTATTGTGGCTTAAATAAATAAAAGGGGTAAGGGGGGCTATGGTAGAGTTGCTTTGGAGAAATTATACAAATTCAGTTGCAACCATTGTCAGGTCTAACGGTGTATACATATATGTGTGTGAGAATAGTTTTAGGAAATGCAGCTTATTTTATCGTTAGTTATTTTTAATTTCTGTGAAAGCACATAATCTTTAGATGATTTCAAATTAAAAATTTGTTCTGAAAGCAAAAATTTTATTTTTTGTCCATTTTATTTTGAAATTTGCTTAAGAAAATAAAAGAAATAAATAAAGTCTGCCGAAAAAAAATAAAAAGGAATAATTAAAAAGATATGGATAAATTAAAACAATTTTAAAAAACCTAATTAAAAAATTTAAATTAAAAATTTAATAAAATTAAAAAAATATATATATATATATATGTAGATATACATACATATAAATAAAATGTTTAAAAAATATATAATAAAAAAATAAAAATAGTAAAGTAAATAATAATGAAAACAAAAAATAATAAAAACGAAAAATAATAAAAAAGCAAAAGTAATAAAAGAACGTAAACAAATGTAATAAAAAATAAAAAAAAAACTAAAAAGCGTTTGTAGGTAATGTTTTTGTTTAACACTATAACCAACAAAAATAATTAAGAAAAAATAAAAATAATGCAAAAAAATAAAAAAAAATAATAATTATAAAAGTTATAAAAAAAGAATTAAATTATACAAAAATAATTAGAGAAATATAAAAAAAAAATGATTAAATACAAAAAATTGTCTGCATATAGCTTTTTTAAATATTTAAAAATTGTTTTTGGCAAACAAACAAAAAAGGAACCACAATAAGAAGTAATTAAAAATATATGGTATTAAATAAAGAAAAAATTAAATTATTTTGTAAATATTTATAAAATAATAATGTTATATTTATAAAATAATGCCTGAAGGTAATATGTAGTTTTTTGTTTTTGAAAAGCAAAACAGACAATATATGTACATATGTATGTACATATGTACATATATGTTGGGGGGCAAGCAAAAAACAAAAACATATATTTTACGGGGAATTATAGTTTTGAAAATAAATGCGTTTGGATCAAGGCCAATTAAAGTCCTTTTTTGAATATCGTTTTAATTTTTTTAAAGTGTGTTTTTTAAAGAAAATACTAACAATTATACGTAACATAACATGAGTGTAATTATAGAATAGGTTATACCAAATAAATGATAATAAAAAAAGAAAAAAGGACAAAAAAAATAAAAACGAATTAAAAAAAAAAATAATAATAAAATAAAGAAAATTAAATAAGCAATGTTCTTAAAAAATAAAAAAATTTAATAAAAAATGTAATAAAAAATAAAAAAAATTAACTAATAATTAAAAAATAAATAAAAAATTAAAAAAAAACAGGAATAAAATTAAAAAAAAAAATTTAAAAATAATAAAAATAAATCATAATATATTAAATACAAAAAATATTACTTATAAAAGTTTGCATGCATAAATTATAAGACACTTGCAATAAATGTAAATGTATAAATGTGTTTACGCTGTGTTATTGTGATGCTTACGCAGTTTTTCTTATACTTTTTTCAATAAATTTTTAACTTTTATTTTATTTTGCTATTTTATGTCACCCACTACTTCGCCTCCACAGCAATATTGTGTACCGTTTGCAATTCCGCAAGCTAGAATGCACCCTCATGCCACACTAACGGTGTGTAATAACATACAATTTTTTTTGTTTTGTTTTATTTGTTTTTGCATATGCATATGTATATATGTATGTATATATTTTTCTTAATTTCTTATACAATTTTAAGTCTCACAATACAAGTTGCGCTTGGCTTGCCGCAACATAAAAATCTCGTTCGCCAATTTCGCCCTACAATAATACCTAACACATAGAAATTATAATAAAAATATATGTATGTATATGTATAAATAACTTTTTTTGTTGCAAATATTTACAATTGACATTATCAATTAATGGTAATATAATCAAAAAACAAAATGATACCCTGTAAAGAGTTGTTTTCAACCTTAATGCTAATTTTTTTTTGTCGAAATTTCTATTAACGCTTTTTGAAAACTGAAAATGACAAACTTTAAACATTTTTTGCTTTATTTTGTTGGTTTCACTGCTCCGCACACATACACATTCTTTATTCTAGACTATGCTAAGCGCCTATATGTAGATTTTTAACTATTTTTCAATTTTAATTTTAATTATTTTTTATTGTAATTTTAATTTTAATTATTTTTTATTGTATTTTAATTATTTTTATTTTTAATTATTTTTTATAGTACAACTATTTTTATTTCTAATAATTTTTGTATTGTGAAAGCATACTGTGAAATCATAATTAGATTTAATATATATTTGTTTACATAATTTTTAAAACATACACAGTTAAATTATTACAGTTACTTAATAATTTTGTTTTTTATAAATTTTTATCAATCAATAATTTTTGTTTACACTTTTAAGTCATTTAACTTTAGTTATGTGTGTGTCTGTATGTGTATATTATCAATTAGTTAATCAATTATAACATTAAGTCATAAAGTTGTTAATATTTTAAATAGCAATATTACATATACATATGTATGTATGTATATATGCATATATTTTTTATTTATTTAATTTTTTACTCAATAATAAATACACTTTGTATAGACATAATAAAATTCTTCTGCTTTCTTCAGTTGTTTGCCACAAACACATCAGCAATGTATAATTTTTTGCTTAATTTCTTTTATAACATTTCGCCTACATATTTATATAACTAAGTATATGCTTTCTTCATATATATGTATATGTATTTATGTTTAGTTTAGTAGTCAATAAGTAAAACTAAGTTAATTAAGTTTCCATTATAATCACGTTTTGTTAATTGTGTGGTGTGTATGTGTGTGTGTGTGTGTTTGTATATGTGTGTAATTATATATATTAAATGAAAAATAAAAATTATTATTGGTGAATACTGACATGTCTGCAATCTATCAATAATATCAACATATTCGATTAAATCGTCCGCGCGTGTCGCTTGCCGCATGCTGCAAACTTTTATCACACTAGTGTAGCGCGGAGTTTAATGTGTCTAACAAAGGGTCTACAAACCATTTTTGATTTTATAATGAGCACTTGTTGCTCACCCGCACACGCCCATGTATATACAAATATTATGTGTTTTTGTGTTTGTTTTTGCACTGCACTTTGCAATGGCCGAAGCTCTCTTTCATTTTTGTTATTGTTCTGTTACATTTGTTTCGTTTCGTTTTCTTTATAACGCTTCAGTTTAAGTACTTTCGGCAACGCTTGGAACCACAGGAACAGGGTATCTTCTCATCCTCGAAGGGAAATTTGTAATCATAGGTTAGCTCTTCGCCTTGTACGATGCGTCGCAAGGCGAATATAATTATGTGTTTATGACCGAGTATATCCACCACTTTGGAGTAGCAATTGGGCTGGAAAAGGAGGAAGCGTAAATTAGCCTTAATATATAATTTACGATGGAAAAAATTTAACACACAAAATGTAAATATTGTCTACTTATAAATAATTATACCCTGAACAGGTATTAAGTTTGCCACGAAATTTTTAACTCTCAGAAAGAAACATTGGAAATCATATAAAGTATATACTTTGTGACAAAAAAGTACCCGGTAAAGGAAATAAAAAGCAAAATATTTAATTATTCATTAATATTTATTTTGTCGCCTTCAAAGTAATCCCCACCAGATGTAATACACATATGCCAATGATTTTTCTAGTCCTAGAAACACTTTTCGTGAGCACCTTTTGCGATGTATTTTAGCTGTTTTAGCAAATTCTATTTTATCTTTTCTATCGACTGAAAACGGGTTCGACGGAGCGGCAATTACAGATTGGGGAACAAGAAAAAATCACACGGAGCCAAATTCGGTGAATACGGTAGTTGATAGATGGTTTAAATTCGGTCACAATAGTGCATGTATCATTGTGTAGGATCCTCAACACGGTCAAATAGAACTCTTTATGGACCGTCTGTCCTCCGGAACAAATTCATGATACGAACATACATATCGTAAAAACAATGAACATCAACTTGATTTTTGAGCGATTTTGGCGTGGTTTTTCTGGTCTTGGCTTCTTTTTTCTCTCCCTTCCGATGATTGTTGTCTTGTTTGCATGTCAATCTCATAAGCTCATGTTTCATCGGCAGTTATCATACTCGCCATGAGTGTGGAGTCGGAATTCATACCCAAAATATCCATCAAAATCATACGAATAGACTCGCGAGAGATCTAGAGCTCTCTTGTCATTTCTCTAACACTTGCCTGACGATTTTCAACCACCATAGCCTTCACTTGTTTACTGTTTTCTTCAGTTGCAGAGACCGAAGGTTATCCAGAACGAGGCATGTCTTCAACGATCTCTCTGGACTCAAGTCGTCTTTGAAGGCTTTGTACCACTCGTAGGTTTGGTTTTTTGCTTAAACTGAATCACCGTAAGCTTTTTCCAACATTTGCATCCATTCTGCACACGAAATTTGGTTAGAAATACAAAATTTGTGACAAATTCTTTTTTCGATATTTTATCCATTGTAAAAACCTCAATAGCGTTGGTCTGAAAGGTAGCTCAACGTGGTTTCCTAACCTAAAATATTATAAATTTCCGATTAAATCAGAGTCGAGTAATTTACTGTGGAGACCTCCAAGGACACGCGTTAGTTTAGATATTTGCCAAATAGTAATAAAAAAAGTGAATCAGATTGGAAGCATACCGAAAGAATCAGAATTTTTTCCCACGATAGTCGGGTTTAGGTAACCGTCGGCTAACGGCTGTCAACTCGGCACCATTTCTCGAAATTACTACAAGAATGTTTACTGCCGTTACTGAAACAGTTATAACTTTTCATCTGAAGACAGATATTCTTCGCATGCTTCTTCAAATCTCTAGAACAGCTCCAACATATCTACCATTAGATGTGATCGATATATGTATATATAATGAACACAACAACAACAATAGCAGCAGCAAGGAGTTAAAAATTGATATTCTCACGGATCTAAGCAATATATACTATACCTACACAATAACAGCACGGCCCTGCTTTAAAATTGTCAAAAAAAAAAGTCAGGAACGAAACGATCTCAACGATCTTTTTTAACACGATCACTTAAAATACATGCCTAGAATATTTCTTTTTAAGCAAATATTTAATATGCTAATCTTTAATAAGATCAAGTAGTATAAACCCTAAATGCATTATCCAACAAGTGAGTCGTCGGTTTTATTAAAAGTGAATCGTTTTTGCTTCAAGTCTGTACTCACCTCACACGAGTGATTTATGAAACGCGCCGCATTGCCGCGCATAGTTGCGTCCACCACCAAATTATCGTCAATCTTAAACATATAGCAGCCAATGCCACGACTGTTGTAGTTGCGTTCGCGCTTGTCGGTTAAAGTGGAACGTATCAATTCGCCAGCATATTCAATAACCATTTCGCCTGTGTAAACCAAAATACAAAAAATTTAGTAAAAATGAATAAAATTTGATGCAAAAGTGCAACCAACCCGCTTCGATGTCTTTCGTGCAGTAGAGACCGCGTCCGTGTATGTGCGAGCGGAAGACGCCAACATAATCTTTGTAGGTTTCCTTGAGTGTACGATATTTCATAGCCATCGGTAGATTACTGCCCGTGCCGCGTCTGAAAATGTAAGTGCGTTTAATAAAAATCAAAGCATAAACGGTTTATTTGCAACACACTCACCTTGGTATGAGCTCAGTGTCGGAGGGCTGCACAAACACCTGTATGGGTTGTTTGCGATGTCTGGATGCCAACCAGCTGAACATGTCGTATTCGGAGCGCGTCGCATATGGCTCGCAGCGTGCAGAATCGTATGGATTCTCCTGCAGCTCATCCGGATCGGACGCATAGTCAAGTGAACCGTTCAGTTCAATATTGCTGCCAGCCAGCGTGGCGCTCAACAAGGCAGCGTTATTGCCGGCCGTCGCTGATGCGCCGCCATTTGTTGCGCCTGTGTGCGTATTTGTTGTTGTGCGCTTATGGTATTTAGGCGTATATTTGGTGCAACGCTCTACGCCCGGCAACTGCTCAATTAGATACTTCAGCGCATTCGTCTTCAGACCCATCATTTGCACACCGGCCATATCGGCGAGTGGACCCTCTGGCAACGGCGACAAGCCGTGTGCGCGACGTGCCACTTGTACTGCCTCGAAAACTTTCTCCCAAATATCGGCAATCGAGCTGGATTTATAGGTGAAGCCATCCTCGCTTTGTATCTCGTAGAGCAAGTGTGGGCCACTGATTTTCTTCGGATCTCGTTGTGGTGGCGGCGGCGGTGGTGTCGGCTTGCGTGTCGCCAATAAAGGCTCTTGTGTGCGTGCGGCCAGTGCGCCGGCCCGCTCCACTTCGTCACATTGTCGCGCAGCGCTGAGGTTTCCATTCGTGGTATTCATAGCCATTGACGTTAGCACTTTAGGCGCGAGTTTCGGCAAATCGAAGTTAGTGCCTATCACTTCGAGCGAGCCATTTGGCATGTGCGCGCTCATCTTGGCGGCCATTTGTGTGATGTATTCCGTAGCGGCAGCTGCCACATCGGCATTATCATCTGCGTTTACGCTTGTGTTGTAGTTGTTGGGCATGCCATTCTGATACTTGATAGTGTCGGCAGCCATTTTGGCGCTGACGCCTGACATGCCACTTAGATAGCTGACGTTATTCAACTCAATATTGGTCGCTTCTGCTGTGGTGGCCGTGGCCAGTGAGTCCGCACAGTCTTCATTCGTTAAATTATCGAGTATTTTGCTAATTTTTTCTTTCACAGCGGGCTCATCACTGTCGGACATATCGTGATCGCCATCCTCTGTGGGCATTTTCAAGCTGAAACCATCATCATCTTCGTCCTCATCCTCCTCATCGTCGTCCTCATCATCATCCATGTCGTCCATACAATCACCATCATGCTCACATATATCACTGCCAGCCAGCGCGTCCACGTGACCATTGAGCGTATACGTCTCCTCCGGTGTGGGCGTTAGCTCTTTGGGCTTTTCATTTGCCACCAGACAGGTGCCAGTGTACCGCGGCAAATTGTTGTGCACCATTTCCTGCAGCTGTTGGCAAGTCGTCGACAGCGTGGTCTCGGTTTCAATTAAGTCCAAGTCACACTTGATGCTGTCGTCGACGAAGTGCGGCTCCGGCGATAGCGACTTCATCATGATTGCCGTTTCTTGGTGGGGCTCATGCAGCTGCATTTGCATTACCTGTTGTTGTTGCTGCTGCTGCTGCTGGTGGTGGTGTTGTGGTGAGTGCAGCATGTGCAGCATTTGCTCATCTTTCTTCACCTCGGCCTCATAATAGATTTTGGCGCTGTTCACCGCGTTCCTGCTGTCATAGCACTTGGCGTCCACAGCGTTCATAACGGACATCTTCGGCATGACACCGGTGGGCGGCTTCACTTGCAGCGGCGGCGTTGTGGCGACTATGTGCTCTTGCCGCTGCTGCATGGGTAGCACACGATTTGTCGGACGGGAACCCATTGTGGTTGTCGTGGCGTTGCTATTACTGCCGTTGTTGCTGTTGTTGTTGTATTGCAGTGTTTGTTGCAAGGGATTCACGATGTTCGTCGGCACGTTGACATTGCCGAACGCCGAATTCGTGTATTGCAGACAACGCGCATTGCCGTTGTTGTTGCTGCTGTTGGTAATGCCCGCCAGAGTTACATTAGTGTTGGTGTGCGCTGCCGCTAAAATGCTGTTCTCCTGTTCATGCGGCTGTTGTTGCTGCGGCGTGGGCGGCGGAAAACTCTCCACCTGCTCCAAGCTTAGACTATTAAACTCTATCTGTTGCGTGTGTGGCAACTGCGGCTGCTGTTGCTGATGGCTACAGTCGTAGCTGTGCGTCATATTGCCGTTGGTAAGGTGCGGCGCGGGGGGATGTTGCTCCTCCGGTGCGACACCGCCACTGCTGTACATCGTTGTGGGCGCATTGTTGTACGGTTGTTGTGGCACTACTGGCGCCTCGGCGAAATGTTGCGGCTGCAACGACGGGGCTGGCTGCTGGTATTCGAGCAATTTGTTGCTGTTATTGGCGTTGTTGTTGCCGGTGCCGTGTGGCATTGGCATGGTGGGCGCTGGCACGGTGGCTGGCGTCAGATTATGACTCGGCTCCGTGGCAAATTGTGGTGGCTGCACTTGCGACTGCGGTTGCTGTTGTTGCAGTGGCTGCTGCTGCTGTTGCTGTGGCTGCGGCAAGCACACCTGCGCTGTTTGTGGTTGTGGTTTCAGCATTGCCATTTTCGTCGCTTGCTGCGCGGGCGCCTGCGGCGTTTGCAATTGCTGCTGTTGCTGCTGCTGCGGTTGTTGCAACTGTTGCTGTTGCTGCTGCTGCTGCAGCAGTTGTGACTGCGTTGACTGTTGTTGTTGTTGCTGCTGCTGCTGCTGTTTGTTCACTGTGTTTGCAGCCGTCTTCAGCACTTTCGGCTTCACCTCTGCCTTATTGGCGGTGATTGGTCGGATCAGGTTAGTTTTGCGCGCTGCTGTCGTCACTGTTGCCGGCACGCTGGACAAGGCCTTCACCGTTGTCGCCTGATTGATGCTGCTTGTCGTTGTTGTTGTAGTAACTGATGTTACAAATATGGACACGGCTGTCGCGTCGGTGTGGTTGCACACTTTGCTGTAAGCAACAGTGTTGGACTGCTGCGGCGTTGCTGCTTTCGTGACTGGCGTCAGTGTGATATGCGCTTCAGCTGCTGCTGCCGCCACCGCTGTGGCTGTGGCTGCCACGTTGGCTGCAACGTTTCGTGCATACGCTTGTTGTTGTTGCTGCTGCGCCTTGTTGTTGTTACTCAATTTGGACGCCTGCTGCGTGGATTGCGTCACTGTGGTGGGCAACACCTTATTCACCACTTGCTGCGGCTGCACCTTCGTAACGGTCGACATTGGCGTGGCCTTTACTGCGTTGCTGCGTTTCACCTGTGCAACCGGTGGCACCTTTGCTGTAACTACGTGCACATTGTTGTTTGATTGCTGTGTTTGGTGTTGCTGCTGTTCAACCAATTGTGGCTGAAATTGGAAACTGGATGTTGTCACAGTTGGCGTAACGGTCGCGGCCGTCACTGTGGCGGAGACGCTATTTTCGGTTGTTTGTAGGCGGAATATTTGTTGTTGCTCGTTGCTTTGTAAATCATTGTTTTGTGTGGTTTGCTGTTGTTGTTGTATTACCGCGGCAGCATTAAGGAAATTCGGTTGTTGTGTTGTAGTTTGTGGTTGTTGCTGTACGATTGTTGGCGTCGTATCGACATTGTTGAGTACAACATATCCAGTTGGTATATCCACAATGGGCTCGATTTTGCTGGCCTAGAGACAGATAAATGTGAGATGTGTTAATATGTCTTAAGTGAGGTTATGTGTAATTAAAAACCATTAGGTATTTTACGCGAGGAGCAAATATTTATATAATCAGAGGAGCACCGAAAACTAAATGTAATACTGTAAATGAGAGTTTACCATAAGTTAAATAACTGTTTTATTTTAACAATCAATATAAAATTCTCTCTCGAAAAAATTTAACTTATTTATCGTCTATCCTCTTCAATGAAATGCTTCTCATAAGCAATAAAATCATATTGACGCCTTTTACAATGCCTAGGCACTTCTCGATGTTATGTTAGATGTTCTCTAGTGACTTTTAGAACGCTCTAGGCACTTCCCGATGTTAAGTTAGATGTTCTCTAGTTTGGCTTTTTAGAAAGTTTTAAGAATTTTTTACTCTCTTCGAGCGATCTCCCGCTCTTGGCATATTTCTGAAAAGTATTTTTCCTTTTCAGAAATCTACGTGGAGTTTTAACAGTACTTTTTTCAGACCAGAAGAAATTTTTTTAATAATTTGAATTTTATCGTGGCTGGTCTTTGAACCAGCGACTGCTGAGGGGTATGTGCAGGAAAAAGATTAAGTAATATCTTTTTTTGATGTCAGAAGTTTCCCTCCTTAAAATAACTCCTTATACTTCTGATATAACTCGCGTTGCTTACGGTAATATAGATTCCAATTAAGACTTGTGTAAGGCAAGGATTTTGGCTTTTCAATTTATGCCAATCAGATTGCAGTCTCTAAACATAATTTTACTTTTCATAGGGAAGTACGTACCTGGAAAACCTGCGTGGTGGTCGCTGAAAAGCTGGCATTCTGACTGAGCACCCCCGGCATGGCGGTGGACACGAATTGCTGTGAAGACATTACCGTATTCTGCACAATCGTCTCCAGCCCATAGTACATGGGTTGGGTGGAGAGTATGACTTGTGGTGCGGCCGCATTCGAAGCGGCTATCATCTCCAAACCCGTCGCACCGCCACCAATTATCACCTGTTGCTGATGTTGTGGATCTGCTGTTGTCGCTATGACATTGCCGCCCAATTGCAGCGTTTGCGGATTAATGAGCGTACCGATCACTTGCGGTTGCGGGGGCGCCGGCGTTGCGGTTGCTATATTTAACGGTGTAGCGGAGAGCATTTGCAAGCCGGTCGGCGTCTGGGTAGTGGTAAGCATCAGATTACCGCTGGCGTCGGTTTGCAGAAATGCGCCTTGTAGAAATTGATTTGTCGGCGCCGGTGCTGCGGTTGCCGTTATAAATGGTGTCGCCTGTGCTTGGGGCTTAAAATCATTAGCTGTGGGTATGGTCATATATTGCACCTGCGGCGTTTGTGTGCCATCGGTCGTCACAAACGAAATGATATTCTGTGGCACCGTAGCATTCGGCGCGCTCAGCTGTTGCATGACGATCGGCTGTTGTTGCCCGTTGCCGGTTTGAAAGAGCAACTGCGGCTGTTGGGCGGTGGTGGTGGCGGCCGTCAAGCCGGCGGCCTGCATTTGTTGTAGCAAATTCTGATTGAGCAATTGTGTGGCGTTGTTGCCGGTATTTAGCACTGTGATGGGCGTGGCTGTGGGCAACGACTGTATGGAGGGTTGTGAAACTGTTACAGTGGCTGCGTTTAACTTTGACTGTATTGGTTTTACGGTTTGGCTGTTGGCCTTCAGCTTATGCTTAGCAGCTGTGGCTGCTTGCTGCGCTGATTTGGTGGCAACCGTTTTTAACGGTTTGCCACTCGCGATCGGCAGCACAATTTTCTTGTCGCCACTTGTCGTCTGCAGTGTTTGGAAGGCGTTGAGCCCTTGCAGCAACGGTTGGTTGGTCATTGATTGTGTTGTGACGCCCGAAGGTAACTGTATGATCTGTTGTGTGCCATCAGGTGACGAGGAGACGGCGATGAGCTGCGGCTGCTGTTGCGCGGCCTGTACCGTGGTGGTGCCAAAGCCGGCAGTGGGCGCCAAGGTGTAGGTGCCATTCAAATTTGCCGTCAAACCTTGTAGCGAATTCAGTAGCTGTACCTCATCGGTGCTTGATGTGGTTGGATTTGCTGGTGAAATGAAGAAACCGCCACCAAGTGGCTGGGGCGCCTGCAAGCTTTGCAGTTGTATATTCTGCAAACCTTGTATGTTTTGTAAGGTCTGTATATTTTGCAGCCCTTGTACGCTCTGGAAACCATTGCTCATATTTGCTATAGGTATGCCATTGATATTCGCCTGTATGCTGCCGAGTGGTATGGCCTGCGAGAAGGCTTGTAGAAAGGGCAAACTGTTGGCGCTGCTGGTGAGCGTAGTTGTGCGTTGTGCCTGACCCAGTTTGCTCAGATCGATGTTGGCATCTATTCCGGCCAGCGGTGGACTGCCGTTTACTGCAGAACCCGGCGAGCGTGAGGTGGCCTCGGATTCGGATTCACTGGTCGAGAGCGGTTCACAGGTGGCAAGATGCCGTTGAAAGGACTCATAGTTGCGGTAGGTGCATTGGCAGCGTTCACACTTGACGGTGCCGGTGAACTGCGCGTCACTAGTGATGATGCGGTACTCGGTAATCGAGTCATCTACACCGTCGACTTGCATCAGCTTAATTTTCGTGTCATCTTTTTCATCGGCTGTATGCGGCTCTATGTAACGCTTAGCGGCGCTCCATGTGAATTGCTTTGTGCGTAGCGTTGTGGCACATTCCGATTCGCTGGAAACCGACTGGCGACGTGAAGCGCTCACAGCAATTGCTGCATTGTCCTTCTTTGTGCGGTGTTGGCTCAGACTCTGCAGGATGCTCTCCGTAAGACGTAGCTCGGGTAGACCTTTGTTTAGTTTGCGTTTTTTAATCGCCGCAGCTGCCGCGGCTGTGTTGGCGCTTTCAAACTTGCTGAAGGTTTTCTTGCGCAATTCGGCGGTGCTGCGTTGCAACTCCGAGGCGCACATTGCACGCTTCAACTGTGTGCTTGTGGTGCGTGTACACGACAGTAGCGCGTCCTCCACATGACCTATGGCTATGTTGGTATTGGTGGACGAACAAGAATTGCTGAGCTCCAATTGTTTGCTGAGTGACGAGTTCGCCGTATCCTCATCCGACACCTGTGCGCTAGAGGCGCTACAATTACCACTATGGGCGGCATTTGATGCAGATAAGGCGGCTGCAACAGTTGTTGAGTTAACAGCGCCGTCTTTCGACTGTTCATTCAGATACATCTCAGCCGTTCTGCCCTCACTTGTGCCGCACATCTCCTCATAAATCATACATTTCGGAAAGATATCAAGCATTGAAATGCCGTCCAGCAAATCGTGTGGTAGATCTTCGAAAATGGCATCCTTTATCTCCGGCGGTAATAAGTCGGCATTGGTTTGCGGCTCTTCTTCGGTATTTTCATCTGGTGCTGGGCAAGAATTCTGGCTCTGTATTAAGTACTCGGGCAGCAATTTTGTCAGCGTTGAATTGCGCAACTCAACCGCGTCGTAGTCCGTCAATTCACCACGCGCCAGACTGCTATGCCAACAGGCGATTTGCGCCAGGCCCAGCTGAACCAGTGAAACATTCGGATTGCTGTGATCCACCGTAAAGTTGCGACCGGCATCGAGCGCTGTCAATGTGGAATAGTTATTTTGTACAACTGTGCGTACCGTATACTCGACGACCTTCCATGGTTCCTTGAAGGACCAGTATAAACGTGAGCAGATAAAGTTAATCGGTATAATAGCCTCATAAGTATCGGAGAAGCGTGGAAAGACACTGCCCAATTGCTTAACTTCTAGCGAGCCGATATGAAACTGTACTTTGCAGGGCTCCAACAGCTTCTTACGCTTACGATCTAGTTCCACATAGACGGGACGCGCCACCTCGAAATTCGTCTCGATTGTCAGTGACGAATTGCTGCGTAGCGCATTGCGCGCATGCTCCGGACAGTAAACTGACTTATCGGTGAGAAACGCACAAGCGATGTTGCGTGCGCATGAGTAGTGATAATGTTCACCGCACGATTTCACATTGCAACCGACGGTCGCGCCACGTCCCCCACAAACGGTGCACTTTATCATACGTCCCCGCGCAATGGCGCTGTGCACATTCTGCAAAGAGCCATCGATTTCCTCAAACACCTCAGCGGACCACATGGCGCAATTCGTGTGTACCCAGCAATCATGACCGCAGTAGAGTAGCCGCGATTCTTCGTTGAAGAGACCCTCACCGGATTTGCGACAGAAAAGACAGGTACGCAGATCGTCACGCGGTTTCAACGAGTACAACACCTCTTCGATATCGTCGGGCAGATCGATGACCGAACGATTGTGCGCTTCTTCGACAAAATCATCTTGTGCATCCATTGAATTGCCCAATGAATAGGAGCAGGACTCGTACATGTCCTCTTCGAGCGCGTCGGTGCAGGCTTTTGTTTCGTTTTGAAACCACGGGAATTGCTCACTCAATATTTCATTATATGCAATTACCAATTCATCACAGTTCACACTCTGGATGACATTGATCATGTCGTAATTGAATTCGGCTAGCGAAACATAGTCGTTATTGTTGATTTTCTTTTTAATATCCATTAGACTAAGCGTGTTTATTTGCGCGCTGCTATTGACATACACACTACTGTAGCTTGACGTCTTTAGCTGGCAAGTGCATTTGTCTTGCAGCTTGCCCTCACTGGGTTTATCCTTGAATTCATAGACATCGCTGCATTGAGAATCACCATCGCTACCCGCTAACGAGTGTGGCAAGCGCTCGGCCTCATTGCTGAATTGTAGACTCTTCGGCTGTGCGCGATGGCTTGACTGCGCTGTGCTATTACCACAAACACAACGCATCTTCTTGCGCGGACTTAGTTTAAGTAGCGTGCACGCTTGTCGCGACTTGCTCAGCAGCTTCAGCACACTCATTAGACTGCTCTTGAACTCCTCCGATACGGCCATGCGCCATTCGGCCGCCTTCATTTTGCAGTCTTCGTTACGGCGCGCACACTTCTTGCAAATGAATTCTATGGCCTCGGGCAATGTGCTCAGTAGGTTGTATTGTTCGTCGGAGAGTCCCTCGCACTTCGAATGTACCCAGTGATTGCAGTTGCCGCACTCCATCATCTTCAGATCGAAATCGTTGTCATCGTAACACTTCTGACAGATCGGACAGTAGTTGCCGCGCTTCCGCAGTTTGAAGCAGGGCGTGCACATGGGCAGATTGCCGACGAATTTCGAAACTTTCGTTGTGGCGCAAGACTTGCATTTGAGACAATTCACACAGATGAGTGGGCGGTCGGCGCCCAGTAGGCGCTTACTAGTGCCCAGACATGTGGAATGATAGTTCTTTTGACATTTCTGACATTTTACCTTCGAACCGGACGACATATTGCACGTGTAGCAGACAGTACAACGTGGACAAAGCCAATTAAGGCGATTTGTTATTTGATTTAGTTGCTCGGGTGTGGGCGCAGCGGTGCTGTGACCCATTGTCGAAATATCCATGAAGCTGAGCATGGTGTCGTCCAATGAGGAATGCTTCAAATTATACTCATCCATTACGCAATACTGATGATATGGCTCACAGCAGCAGGCGCAGAAGATCAGTGGCTCTAAGCCGGCTGAACCGCAGAGGAAGCAGAGTGCGCGCTGTGCTACCGTTTCGGTGACGATTAGGCCGAAGCCGCTTTGACACACTTCAGCTGGATCGTAGTTCTCCCAAAAATCGATTGAGATCAATGTTTTCGGCCTTTGTGGCTCTTTGCGACGCAATAACTGCTGTTGCTGTTGTTGTTGATATGCTATGTTGGCGTCGCTGCTGATTTGACGTATCGGCTTTTTGCCGAAAGTCGTAGCGTAGGAGGACGTTGCAGTGTTGCGTTGTATTTGCAAGTTAATATTACTCGTGTTTGAATTACGTGTGACCGCCTTGGAAGGCTGCAGTGGCAACAAGGACTTCTCAGTTGCTTCGACTGTTGTTTCATCGACAGCGCTAACCTCTTTCTTCTCAGCTGTTGTATTGTTGCTGATTTTCGGCGTCTTGGCCGCAGGTTGCCCGGCATTCGGTTCAGCCTTTGGTGCGCTACTTTCGTTAACTGCCGCGGTCTTAGCGCTTTCATTTGATTTCGCCGCAATTGGTGGCTGTGTAGGCTGCGCGGTTGCCTCAGGTTGCTGCGCCACCGTTTTCTTATTAGGAGTTTCCTCTGCGCTCTGAATTGTTATCGGATCTTTTGTTGGCTGAATTTTGTGCGTGTGCGGCGTTTCAGCTGTTGTTGTGGTGGTCGTGTCCTCATTACTACTTTCGATTACAATTTCATCGGGTTTAGCGGGTGTTGACGTTAAGTCTGCCTGTGTTTCTGCAGTCACCTCGCACTCGGCTATGGTAAGTCTATCTTCGTCATCCTCTTCGGTTTCTTCGCCGAAGGTGGCCAACGGCTGTCCAAGCACAATCGACGCACTGCGACAGACATGCTTTACGCGCGGCCCCTTCAAGTCGATGCGCTGGCGCTTCAGCTCACTGGTTGCTGTTGTGGTTGTGCTGCCAGTTGTTGTTGTAGCAGAGAGAGTTTGCGTGCTGCTAGCAACTAACGCTGTGCTACTCGTCTCTGCTGCAGCAGCAGTAGTGGTTGCTGTCGCTGTTGGCGATAGAGATGCTGCTTTGGCGGATCTTGTGCATATCTCATTAGTCTCTGGTTTAGTGTTGACGGCTAACGCATGCGTAGCGGCCTCAGTTACCGTTACTTTATTAGTCGCCACTGACTTTTGTTGACTTGTTTCACGTTCCTTCTCCTTTTCTGGCGCTTTACAGACGCGTTCCTTTTCTTTTTCCCGCTCTTTTTCCTTCTCCAGCTTCTCTCTACGCTTGTTCTTTGCCACACGCTGTGTGTTGCTCTCAGCTGCCACCGGCTCTTGCGCTTTGCCTTCATTTTTGCTATTTATGCTGTGTGTTTTTTCGAGCTTCTCCTGTTGTTGCTGCTGCTGCAATGACGGCGTTGCCTCAATTGGACTCTTCAGGAAGAGTGGCTTCTCCAGTATTGGCGGTCGCAGTATAGCCGAACTGCCGAACGTCGCATTATTCTCCGCCAGTGGATTACTTTTTAGATTCAATTTTAAACCTTCAGCTGTGGCATCCAATGTGGACTTCCAGTTGAAACGTGCCGTGCCAAAGAGTCCACCCGTCGGTGAGAGATCGGCCAAATCGGTTTCCTTGCGTGCCGCTGACTCGCCATCATCTTCGTGGTCACGCTCCCGCTTTGCCTCTACTTGCTTGAGCAGTGAATGTGGCAAGGCGGCGCTCAAACTCAATTTGTCACCGGGTGATAATTGTAGAGTTTGCAGACACTTTTTCAGCCAGCACGATGTACAGCGTTCTTTGTAGATCTTTTTGAAATTCTTGATATGAATTTTGGTATGCGGCTGCAGTGCGCAATTACCTAGAGAACAGTGTGTGGGGAGGAATAGGAAAATTGGTTGCGTTAGAAGCACAGTTAATATAGATGATTTAGCGCTTACCATCTCCCTTGCAGTGCAGTTGGGAGTTCTTCAGTGATGTATTTGAGCTGTTTTTTGAGATTTTCGAGATGAACTTGCGACAGGCGATGCACGCCGGCACACCATACTTACGTGGCTGCTGCAAGTTGCTACAATGCACGGGTGTATTGCAGACGCTGCACAGGGCGGAGGAAGAACCTGGTGGAGAGTATGGGATAATTAGAATTAACATTTTTTATATTAAATATTGTAGTGGTGAAAATTACTGTTATATAAAATAAGAATATATTGCTACTAAATTTGCGTTTTTGTAACTGAGGAAGTTTTACAAGTCAATACTTTATAAAAAATTCGGTTTTAAAAACTAAAGAAAGAGAGAAAAGTCATGGACATTTACTATGAATTGTCCAAATAAGCATTTGCGGTTTGTTCTACGCACCTGGTGAGCTTTTGCCCAAATTATTTACACTGCTCATGCCAAAAGTGGCGCCAGCTGTGCTACTGGGTAATGAAGACTTCAAGCCCAACATTGCTGGCTGCGTCTTCGGCACGGTTATGGACAACGGTGCTGTTGCTGGGTTATTTAAGGATTTTGTAATAGTCGTTGTTGCATTACGTTCGGCGAGCGAGTCGAATTGCAAACGTGGCTGACGCAAAACAAAACTGTTCGCTTTCAGTGAGCTGAAATTCGAACCGAATGTGGTTGCGCCGAAGCCGGAGCTCTTGTTATCCTTGCCGCTTTTGATACCTGCCGGAAGAAAAAGCATACATAGATATTAAGAATTTCACATGAACCGTTAGCTTAATTGACATACTAACCTAAAGTATCGCCAGCGCCGTTGCCTGTCTCCGTATAGTCACCCAAGCCGAAATAGTTTTGTTGCTCCTTCTTCGCTGCAGCAACGCTACTGCCACTACTTGTAGTTGTTGTTGTTGTTGATACCGCCGTCGCTGTTGTGGTTGCGTGTGTTTGTTTCGTCTTTGCATGTGACACCTTCTTGCAAATGATGCCATCTTCCAGCAACCATTTATTGGGCTTGATAACACGCGAGGAGCGTGTGCTGCGCTTTGGCAGCACAAAATGCTTATCCATCACAATTTGTTGCTCCTCCTCTTCGTCTTCCTCCTGCGCGATCTCATCTTCGTCCTCAGCAGCTTTGACATTCTCACTGTCGTCATCAACGCGAGGGAAATCGCCAGCTAGCTCCTCCGCTATAAATTCGTGTGTACCGTTTGAATCAGCGCCTTCCGCGCCATGCTCACGCTTGGGGTTTATTTCGTTTGTATAGCCGTTTGCGGTCTGCTTGCTGGTCTCGCTTAGCCTAAAGGCCACTGTGTCATGCTTGCGGTCATCGGCAAAGGCAGCTGGTGCACCAAAAGCACAAGCAAGTGCCGTACCGCCGAACACCGATGCCATTGCTGCAGCATGGCCACCAACAGCACTGGCACTACTCATTGAAGTTGTTGTTGCCGTCGCTACACCAGCACTACCGATTGTGTGACTGGAGCGGAATTTTAAGGAATTCAGTTTGTCGATATTTGAATTGTTCTTGAGTATCTCGGTTAGACGTGACGGTCGCACAATGCATTCGCCGCTGCGTGAGTACAATAACGGCCTATTCATGCACTCCTTTTTCATGATCGAGATGAGCGGCGTGCGGTTGTCGGGATTGTAGAACTTCTTCACGGCGCTCTTATCATCGCTCGTCTCGAGTATATTCTTGAATGTGACGGTCTTTTTCTGCTTGCTACCCGATGCGGTTGAGGAAGCAGACGACGAGCACGACGACGACGATGATGATGACGAGGACACGGTTGATGGCGCGGCCGTTGTGGAGCATACACTACTAACGACGGCCGCGGTTCCTGCTGCACTACTTGTGCTTGCGGCTGCTTTGCTGCTGTTTTTGCCGCTTGTCGTTGTGGTTGAAGTGGCTGACTCACCAATACTGTTGTTGCCGGTCGTAGCTGCTGCTGCTGCTGTGGTCGTACTATCACTGGGCCTTTGGCTACTGCTGCAGCTGGTTGTAGGCATTTCATTCGTCTTCGTGTTGGGTTTCTGCAAGAGCGCATATTATTTGATTAGCCCGAATACAAACACAAAGGCAGACGTGTAAAGAAGGGCGTGCAAAAGGAACAATAAAAATAATATGGCAAGCGCATGGGGAAGGATATGAAAATGCCTTTATTTGCGCTGTCATTGTTGTGTTGGTAAATATGTGCTCATGCGCGCATGTATAGGTGCATGCAAGTGTATGTGTGAGCACTTAAGAATGTAAACAAAGCGGGCTTTGAATAATAATATGCTTATGAAAAGGATGCATGCGTGACAAAATTGGAATGGTTGTGCTTTGGAGTGCACGCACGGCGGCAAACTCATTATGGACACTCTTGATAGAGTTCCAAATGTATACATACTTTATTTGTCAAGTATTTGATTTCATTCGGAGTTTATGTTTCAAGTGGAAAATTAAAATTAAAATAAAGCAAGCTTAATTTTGTATTGACACAGTTGAAGAAGATAAACAAACAAAAAAATAAAAATAAAAAACTGAAAAAAGAGGAAGGAGAATGTTAACTTTGGCTTTAATACCCTTCACAATTACAACCGTTTCCATACAAGCACTTAATTTTGATCATTCAGTTTGTATGGCATCCATATGTTATAGTCGTCCGATTTGAACAGTTTGTTCGGAAATTGTACCGTTGCTTTGACCAAAAATCCATAGCAAATTTCGTGCAGATATCCAGTCAAATAACTACTTGCTTTTGATCGTTCAGTTTATAAAAGAACCATATTCTATGATGGTTCGAAAGCACCGATTCCGACAAATGATTAGTATCTTGAGGAGAAAAAGACGTTGTGCAAAGAGAAAATACACCAGTTGTTCTTCGAAAAAGCCAAAACAAAATCCATTAGGCTGCAAATACTGTTTATGATCCTGATACTGTAAAAGCCAATCATGGGTAGTTTTGATTTTTTCCGTTCTGTTTTGGAAAGCGTTTTGTCGAAAATAACGATTAAAATAATGGAAATCAACGAGTCCGATAATCACGTATGGACCATTTCGATTATTCAGGTGCTCAACATTGCAAGGCTGGTTACAAAATGACGATCGATGTGTGGAAGTTACACGAGTTAAAAAAAAAAAACCTCACGGGCTGAATTACCATCTGCTAATCGTAACGAAATCGATGCATTTCTGTATTGGATTGGGCAGAATCGCTGTAAGCTGACGCAAAACAGTTTTTAATTCAGAATGACTATCAAGAATTGGACCGTCTGAAGGAGGCAATGGCCCAGAAGCGGCCAGTAGGTGACGAGTCGTGTCCCTTGAAAACAACGCCACGCACACAACGCTCGCCAGAAGTCCAGGAAACTTGCTTTGGTGGTACATATGCATCTACAGTATCTCATAGTCCAGACCTGGCATCAAGTGATTACTGTTCCGGTCTATGGCAATTGCTTTGCAACTGGTCGCCTCAAAGCGAGTGGGTAAAAATGTACTGCTCAGTTTTTCTTGTCAGGGACGACGGTTTCTATGAGAGTGGCATTATGAAATTACTACCAAAATGGCAAAAAGCGAACAAAAGTGCACATATTTGACCTAAATCGGTTGATTCTAACTATGCTAAATAATGGATTTCTTTTTATAGGTCTTTATAAGACCTAAGTATGATCCTAATATAAGAAAATGTAGAATATAAATCCCAAAGTACGGTCTACATAAGCAGAACTGATTTAAACATACAGGGTCCGGCACTGGAAGTGTAACCTATTCAAAAACCCATAACTTCGGTTTGGAAAATTATTTTTATTTATTTTAAAGTACAAAATATGTGAAAATAATCATAATTTCAGGACCAATTCACTTTTGCTCGATATGACCCCTTTGCCTTAACTATGGCCTCTTGAGACGTTCAAAAAACGAATCGCAAGCTGCCCGAATGTGACTTGCCGGTATTTTGGCCTACTCACGGACAATGGCTTTCTTCAGCATCTCGAGACTGGTGTATTTTTTACTTCGGACCTTGCTCTCCAAAATGGCCCAGAGAGAATAATCCATTGGATTCGCAGCTGGTGAATTCGAGAGCCATTGTGTGGTCGTAATGAAGTTCGGAACGTTGTTTTTCAGCTATTCTTGGTTCACTCGCGCTTTGTAAGACGGTGCTAAGTCTTGTTGAAACGTCCATGGTTTTGCGACAGAAATGTTTGTTTGCCCATGGCTTCAAAGCAGCCTCCAGAACACTTTCCCGATAATATGTCGCATTGCCTTTGACGCCAGGCTCGATGAAAACAATTGGAAAGCGCCCATTTGCGGTGACAGCGGCCCAAACCATTATTTGTGGCGGGTGCTGCCTCCTGGTGGCCAACCGATGACATAGATTCTCGTATGAACGGTCGGTGAAGTGAACCCTATTGTTTTGAGAGTTTACGAATTGCTAAATTGGAAAAATATTTTCGTCAGAAAACACAATGTTCGGAATTTGACCGCTTTCGGCCAAGCGAGAAGCAACTGCTACGCTCTCTCGAGTGTTACTTGTTGCTGCTTCGGTGTTAGATCATGGGCCTTTTGGAACTTGTAAGGCTTGACCTTGAGCTCATTTTTCAATATGCGTCGGATGCTGCGGTCGGATATTTTCAGTTCTTTAGTCATTTGATTGGCACTTCGTCGTGGATTTCGCTCAAGTCGCTTCTTTACTTTCCGAACCATCTCACGTGACGTTGCAGTCTTTTGATGACCACCTCCATGGCGTTTTGCGATGCTACCAGTATCATTGTAACGAGTGATGGTGCGATAAACAAAAACTTTGTTCACATTAAGGTGTTTGAGCTCACGAACAATTGCTGGCTGTGATTTTCCAGCTAAATATAAAGCAATCACACTATTACGTTTGAATTCCATCGCTGATCACTTTTTTTTGCGTTCACTTTTGACAAAACGCTTTTGTACACTTGTGAACAATACTCCGAACTGTCATTCAGTAAATTTATAAACAGCTGATTCCAGTGCGACAGCTGCGCGAACGGTCTGAAGCTGTTTAAACTTCGAGTGCCGGACCATATATATTCGATAAAGAACTCGGCTTGTTCGGCTCTGCTTGAAATGTGTTGAGACACCCACTTTTTAAAGACACCTCTTTTTTTACACTTTGTTTATTAATACATATCTTTATTGAAATATGATAATAAAAATTCTATAAGATTCTTTGTTTAGATGGTTTTCAGCACAATTTTTTTTATTCGAAATTTTTACCCTGCACTCATCAAATTTTTGCCGTTTATATGGCAAACTATATAAATTAATCGACGAATTGTCAGCAAATATCGACCACGATTTTTAGAAAAGATCGTAAGAATCTGTCTTTTATCAAAAAAAATCAGAAGTATCTTTGCAAACATTAAATTTTCGCTGCTTTTTCAGAAGCAGATAGCTAAGACAATAGTTCAATCTAGTCCCTAAAATCGCAAGAAAATCTAGTTTTTTTTCAATCAATGTAGAAAGCTTCACCATGCTCTCACTGGGCACCAAACAAATTGGAGCTCCTATTGAGTACATAACGTTTTTTTAGGGGATGACACGTTCGTATTGTTATCATGACGCATCTTTCTGTTGAATCACGAAATAAATGGGCTTTATGAAGAGTCTGAATCACAAAAAATCTTTATGTACAGATTGAAGTGATAAAATGCATAAAAATAAATATGTAAAAAAAAACAATAAGAGACGAAAGTATTTGTGGTAACGAACATGTCAGAACAAACAATAAGAAGAGTACGTGAGAGTAACAAAAGATTTGTGTGACCATAATAAGGACGAATTCAAAACAAGATAAAGCAGAGCATAAACGTGGAACGATCGATAAATTAAGTGTTGAATAACAACTGTTATCAACCTCATTATTAAATCACCAATCAGTTTATAATTAAGTGATGATAATATAATCAATCAGATGATCAATTAGTTGATTATCACAATATGAATTAGTTAATAATCATAACATGAATGAAAATTATCACTCAGGTGATCAATTAGATAATGATTGTATAAGTTTAATCAAACAGTTGATGATACAAGATATAACAATTAATTTTATTTTATTTTTAATTGCAATTACAAGCTTAAAGCTCTTCAGTATAACTTTCGCAATAATAAACAATAAACAGAAAATAGGAAAATTTAAGCAAATGAGTTAAAAACGAACACAGTTATAGAAAAAATCATAGTTTCAGAGATATTAATGAATTAAAAAGAAACGCTGCTAGCGTGAAATTAAAAAAAAAACTTTACGTTGCACGACATTGTTGTCTCGGAAATGAATAGTAATTAAGCTTATTGTATAATTAAGTTAATTGTTCAATTTTATGTGTTTGTCTATGCATAAATCCATCCATAACAATGCATGAGTAGTCATCGTGAATGATGAGCAGGTGACTGATTAAGTGATTAAATAGAAAGCTTTAAGTTGTAAAGCTACAAAAGGCTTTTTGCTTTAATAATGAATTAATGAAACAAGTAAAAATGGTAACATCGGCTGCACCAAAAATATAATGCCTTTCACAGGTGCTCATTTATAGCTTAAAAGGGTATACAAATTTTATCTCGTATTTGTTTGAACAGTTTGTATGGCAGCTATATGCGATAGTTTTCCGATTTGAATAATTTGTTCGCAGATTATAACACTGCCTTTTAAAATAACCTGTGCTAAATTGTGTGAAGATACCTTGTCAAATAAAAAAGTTTTCCATACAAGTACTTGATGATTACTATCATTCAGTGTGTATGACTGCTATATCTTATAGTTGTGCGATAGCGGCAGTTCCGACATATAAGCTGCTCCTTGAGGAGGAAAGCACGAGTACAAAGTTTCAGATCGATATCTCAAAAAAATTAAAAGTTTTTTCGAAAGCTCTGTCAAAACACTCAGTGAAAGCGGTATTTTCAAACCGATCTCTTAAAAAGCTCCCCAAACATTGAGTAAAAACAGCATTTTTAAGCGTCACTGAAAGAACGAGTTGTTTTTCAAAAAATCCGTCCAAAAGCTCTCAAAACATTAAGCGAAATGTGGATTACTCGAATGATCTCTTAAAAAGCTTTCCAAATACTGAATAAAACCCGCATCTTTCAACGTCACTGAAAGAAAGTGTTTTTTTTTTTTTTTAAAAATCCGTCCAAAAGCTCTCAAAACACTCAGTGAAAGCTGTATTTTTATCAACGCTGCTATTTTGGTATGGTAGTTAAGCTTATTGCTTGCTTTGTATGCCATAAATGAGCTCATTAACAAAATCAACATTAAATGTTGGAAGGAAAACAAAAATAAAAGCACCCATTTAATCGGGCCACACCTCGCACATTAAACGGTCAAAAAGTTTGCGTAAAACAAAGTGACGATGAAAAACAAATACCAATTTGAAGCAGCAATTTGTAACGATGAATCAATCCTTCTAAATGCCATAAAAGATCAACACAATCAACGGTGAGGCAAACCGACTACCTGTGCGGACGATTGCCGCAAAAGAAAACAAGAACAGCACGAAAGGCAAACAAAAGCGTAAACAACAGACACATTAAAGCTGCAAGGCAGAAAATAATCGAATTTAAATAAAATAAAGGAGCTGAAATAAAGTTGGTGTGTGTGTGTGTGTGTGTGCGGCTTGTGGATAACCGGCAGCAAAGGAATTTAAAAAGGAGCAAACAACCTAAAGGAGCTTCCACAGCAGTATCAGACAAAGGTAGTCTCACCAACTTTGAGACGCGCGCAAATGCATATTATTACAGCGCAAATAAAAACAACAACAACGAAGGATTTGCAAACTAAAAATGTATAGAAAAAACGAAAATAATAATAATGATGAAAGGCAATGTAAGGAAACGCAATGCAATCAAAAACACTCACCACTGCAGCGCCGCCTTCGTTGTCAACACAACCGTCTTCCGCACCGGCAGTAGCAGCACCCCTACCACCACCGCCAACGCTACTGTCACCGTGCTGCGCAGTAGTTGTGCCCACACCAGCGCCATTTATTACCGCATCAACGGCCATGATACACGATGCCTCGTCGTCATCCGTGTCGTTTGTCGTCGCGCAAAGTTTGCCAGCCACCGCGAAGGGATTCGAGATACGCGTAAATAGCGATGTGGCCGGTATTGTCGCTGCGGGTAGCGTTGTTGTTGTACTTTTATTGTTGCAGCTTGTTAGTGCGGCATTGTTGTTGCCACCGCTGCTGCTGCTGCCGTTCACCGTTGGTGGCGGTGATGCGCAATTAAGTTGGTTTTGCTTTTGCAGTTGCCGTAATTTGGCCGATGACGGCAACATCACCTCGGGCTTGGCAAGATTCAAGTTTTTAAATTTGCCATCACGCTTACTGCGACTAAATGCCAATGCCACCGTCGTTGTGTTGCTGCTGTTGATGGTTGTTGTAATGGTGGCGGAGGAGGTTGTCGTGGAGGCTGTTGAGCAGCCGGATTGCTGTGATTTGCGACTAGTAGACGATGCATTGTCATCCTCGTACTCATCCTCGTCGATATCGTCATCGGCAACGGCAACGCGCTCAACATCACAGCCATCATCATCATCCTCATCCATTTCAGCATACTCTGGCATATCTGTTGTGTGCGCATCCATCTTATCGACATCTTCAGTTGGCGTTGTCATTATGGCAGCTTGCTGCTTCTTCGCATTATGCGCTGCCACAGTCACCGTGCAATCAGCATCAACTTTATCATTCGCTGCTGTGGTATGCCGCGTTGCGCGCGTTTCATCGTCTGCTTTATCCACACTTTCATCACGTTGTTTGTTGTCATCAAGTGCAGTTGCGAGCTTTTTATCTGTTGTATCCTTGTGCTTGCTTTTGCCCCGATTGCTGCTCCTACTTTTGCCTTTGCCGCCGCTCACACCATTCAGCGCTGCTCTCTTCACTGCCGTCTCGGTAGTGTTTTTCGCAGCAGCGCATTGTTTGTGTGTGGCAACGTTATCGGCAGCGCTAGCGCCACTACTGCCACTTGCGCCATTGCTGCTGCCGTTGTTGGCGGCGCCGCTGTTGCCATTCACATTTCGGCCATTGCGTGCGCCGCCGCTGCCACCAGCGCCACCGCTCGTACCGGCTTGGCTGCTGCTGCCGCCTCCGCCGATACCGCTGCCGGGGCCACCACCCTTCTTATTGTGTCCATCTTCGTCGTCATCACAGTTGCCGCCGCCGCCGCGCTTATCACCACCGACACACGTCGTTGCCGACGCGCTTACACCATCCTCCGGCTCGGTCGCCGCCGTCGTCGACGCATCTTCATCTAATTGTAATACACTGATGCGTTTACGATTAATCGACTTGGACGGTTTCCCGGGAAACTTGGAGCGGCCCATAATAATACTCGTATGAAATTTGCATTTGCGAATGCGTCAGCATTAACTGTAAACTAGTCACCACACGTTATTATTGTTGTCGTTATTACTTTTTTTCTAAACTATTTTTAACCCGTTTTAGCGCACCGCAGGGATATGCGCGTCACGTCCCTGTGTGCAATTGTTCACTACTCGCCGATTTGGCCACCCCGTTTGGGTGCTAATTTCTTTAACACAACCGACACGTTTCTGCTGCAATTCCTTGAGCGTGCACGCGCCTCAAAAACAAAAACTATTCTGCCGTGCTACACTTTTCAGTCAATCCGTCAGCCAAGTCTCTATTCCACTCCACTTTGTGTAGGATAAAAGGTGTAAAGTGTAGTGTTGCCGCCTTGCGTATGTAAATGCTGCTGTATGTGTATGTGGTGTGCGTGTTTCGTTTCCAGCGCACGGTATTAGCCGACAGCTGGCTTTATTGTTTTTCTTTTGCACCTTTTTGTTCGGTGTGTTGTGTTGCCGCGCGCTGCTTCCTTATTGAGTGGCGGTTTGTTATTTAGCTCGTTCGTTGCTTGCTTGTTTGGTTCGTATGTTGCTTTTGACTTGCGTGACCACCTTTTGCTTGCAACCAGCCCGACGACTATTGGTTTTTGTTGCAGTTGTTGTGTACCCACACCACCCGTCGTTACAAATACAATCGCGCGGTGCAACTAAAAACAGTTCCAGTTGTGGCAAGCTGCTCGCGTTGCAAGACTTGGTGTTTTAAAAACTCCCTCTCACTCGCGCGTTCTCTCTCTCCCAGCAATGCTCTCACACTGCGTTCGTTTCGGCTCTCCTCAATGCGTTTATATGCACTTTTCGTATACTTATAGCGCGCGCTCTCCCACTCTTTCGCCTTATCTGCTTTGACACGTCGATAGTTCTGCTGCTCGTGCTCTCGCTTCACCCTCGTTCTGTTGCAAACAATACCTGTTTTTATGCGCTACAACTTTAGGGAAAAAATTAATTTTCCTCACCGTGGTTGCAGCTGCAGCTGAGTTGTGAGTATAAGCCCGCTGACTTTTATAGTAGCGTCGTGTTTCTGCTTAGCGCTCTGCTCGCGCTCTCACACACCGAAAATTGTACGGTTTTTTGTTGTATTTTTTTTTTGCTTCGCTATTGTTGCAGGCACGTTGACCGACCGCGTGTGCTTGCTTGCTGTTGTTGTTGCTGTCTTTAGCTCGAATTTTCTTTGCTCTAAAATCGGGACGCTTCACACCGTCGTTACTACTTTCCTTTGCATCTTCCTCGTCTTGACGTTATGACAGCTCGTCGTTATTTGCTGTTGTTGCTTTTGTTATATTTTCGTCTCACATTTGCATGTGTTCAATCTCAAGGAACATGCAATGAGGGTAAATCGAGACTCTGTGTGCCTGAACGGCTGACGGCACAAGGACTGGGAACGACGTGTTGTTGTTCGGTTTTGCGTAGTCGCAAATTCTTAGCGAATTTCGCTGCTACTCCACTAATATTTTCTGTTGGTTTGGCTTCTATCTCTTTCTACCACTCACTCTCTCGCTCTCTCTTATACCCTGTGTTTACGTTTTTTTTAATAATGTTTCTTTTCACTTTGCTCTCTTGCGTTTATGCATTTTTTAGCGAGATCTTAACTTGTTTTTTTCCTTTTCATTGCCTCACATTTTGACCATATTTCTGTTTTTGGCTGTGAGATTTTGCTTAAGCGTTTACTGAGCGCTTTCTGGGGATTTGATAAATGTTTTTCGAGTGCTGGTTTGTGGCAAACGCTATTTTTGTAGTTATCTGCAAAGAAGAAGGTGAGAAAATTTTACAGATTAGAAAAAGAAGCTTAAAAGACAATGTTTGAAACAAATAAATCATAAAATATTATGGAACAGTTTTCATTTTTAACAAAATATAGCGTCTAGTAATTATTCGAATACTGTTTTTGGCTTGAGCGAGAGCGTAACTACCGTTCTTTTTGTGGGTGTGTGCTTGGAAACTAGTGGAGTAAATGACAAGGGTGGTATAAAATGTCAAACTGGTTAGCAGATCTGCGAGAAAGTATTGAGAATCGAGACATGATTGAAATTAACAACGAGTAACAAAATCAAGAACGTCTGAAAATCTAATAATGAAACCCTGCATATTAATTTTTCTAATTCTTTATTTTATTTTTAAGGCGAAAAGCTACCGAGAGTAATGACATAGAGCCGTCAAAGGATTCAAAATTGTTTTTTTATACGATAGACGCAAGAAAACTGAAGGTTTCTATAGTTGTTTCGACTCCACGCGTTTTAAAAGTTCGGAAAAAGTAAGAAGTACACCTGCTTTCGTTAACTGAACATATGAAACACTCAGATTGTTGGGTATAAGGAAATAAAACCCAACCTTCACAAAATACAAAATATGCCATACAGGAACTTGACTTCGATCCTGTCCGTTTGTATGTCAGCTATATGCTATAATGGTCTGATCTGAACAATTTGTTCAGAAATTCCACCGTTGCCTTGATTGATCAATTGATAAACGAGGAATGCACCGCCACCTTAGGTCTATTGTGCCCTCTCCTAGATTGCAAAGACTAACATAGCCCCAGTATATTGATAAAGTCCAATATGCTGGCGGATGCAGCGAAGCCGACGAGCTCATCAGCCAGTTCGTTCCCCGCCATACCTTTGCGACCGGGCACCCAGATGAGGTGCCCTTGGTTACGTTCCCCTAGGCTAATCAGCCGTTCTCTGCACTCCTGCACGGGTAGTTTGATCTCATAGGAGGAGATTGCTTTAAGTGCCGCTGACTATCCTTAAGTATGGTTAAACGTTCGTTGCGACAGTTGCGGTGGAAGTTTATCTCTATACACCGTCTTATGGCAAAGACTTCTGTCTGAAAAATGCTCGGAAAACTTCCCATAGGTGTGGAGAGTTTGGTGCGTGGTTCTGCGACTCCTGCACCAAGTCTATCCGACGTTTTCGAGCCGTCAGTATACTACTTGATTATACTATCCCTAAGCAGTAGCTCGAGAGTGGAATCATTCCATTCAGCCTTGCTGCCAAGGGTAATCTTGGACTTCTTGGTGAAGTTAACTATTTTGGTAATGCTGTCTCTTGTGAGAAGGGCCTAGAATACTGTAGCACTTAACTGTTTCATCCGCTGGGACGAGAATACATTGCCTCTGCCACGTCCTTCTGCTGTCATTTGTAATGAAATGAGCTTTTTTTTACTTGATGATCTCGTTGATATAATGTAATTTTCAGTTTCCTTTCATGATTTTTGATGTTTTCAATGATTTTTAAATCAAGTTTGAAGATTTGGAGATGATAATAGAATATAATTTCTTTTACCAAACGCTTACGTCATAAATCTGATCATCTAACTATGCCGAAGCGACATTTCCTGGGAAGTTAGCGAATCAGGCTTTCTTGAAGAGCCCAAATGTATATTTGTTATGCAAATACCTCTCAAAATCCCTATAAAACTGGTCTCTTTGTAAAGAGATACTTTTTAAGCTAAACATTCACTCTTCCGAACATTAAAGTTGAACGCAAGCAGGGCAATATTTTCAGAAAGGCTTTCTGCATAATTTGCTTTCCATAGAAGAAAGCTTCATTTATCCATGGGTTAGAGTTCTTACGCTTAATTAATCATAACTCTAGCTTTCGAATAATAATAATAATTAAATAATAATAAAGTGTTTCTGAGTCCGCCGAGATTACTTTGGCATATTAGTCAGTTATTTCCTGACTGTCGGAAAGCCTTCACATGAGAATGCCAGCACTTACACATACTTACAAACTCATGTGTAATTCTGTAAGCACTTCTTCTGCATGGCTCTAAGTCAATGCACTGTGACGGCGACAAATTGAATTTAATGTCAGTTAGCTGCCGCTTCTTCAGAATGCATGAAAAGCTGCTGCTGTGGCACGGTGTGTGGGGGTAGAGAGCGACTTAAGAAAAGGAAAGGAAATGAAAGTGCCGTGATGACTAAGAGGATGCTTGAAAAGCTTGTTTAAGCAGCGGGCGGCAGCAGGTGATGCTCACTGAACTGGAAACGTGTTGCTAGTTGGGCAATCAACGTCAGCTGCCAGCAAACAACAAGCAACAACCGGCAACCAGCAGGCAACCGCCAAGTAAGTGCCAAAGCCACAAACAATCAGCGAAATAGCAGCGATGCGAAGGAATCATAGATGTCTATTTCCATTGCGATATTTTTCTTATACACGGTAGTAGTTGCTGGTTGGCGTTGTTGTTTTTTTTTTGTTGGCAGCAGTTAGCTACTGGTTGTGGCCTTTTTTGCATCTTGACAAACTGTACGCGATTTTCCTGCTACTAAACCAACTGAGGCAAGTAAGTAAGTTAGCAATTGACTGGCTGACTTGAGTTGCCTGGCTCACTGCCTGGCTGGTTCGCTGAGAAGTGCCTTGTAAACGCACCATGTGCATTGGTTTGTGTTAGCGCATTTTTCTCATTCACTCACTCGCTCACCGGCCGATGCCTCCACCTCTAAGCACTTATCCGGCACAACTTGACCATATCAAGCGCGCTACTAAAACTAAAGAAGCTTATTGAAGCGTTATTATGCCAGTCGTGGTCGTTGTTGTTGTTGCAGTTGTTTTCTGCTGCTGCTGTGGAATGTCAAACAGTAGTTAGTTGATGTGAGTAAGGTAATTTTTGCGGGCGACCAAAGGGCGGTCGCTAGATGGCTAACTAAATAAATGCGCTGATACTGATAAATCAGGTAACCTGTTTACAACAATACAGCGCAACGTACAAGCAGAATAGGGGAGAGCGAGAATCAGAGGATTGGCAGGCAGCACAACAAAAAGGGTTGGGCAGAATATGGGGAGTTATGTGTGCTGAGTGAAAAATGAAATTAATTAAAAGCAAAAATAACAAGAAAAATGTGTGTTGTTGGTAGCGGGGTACAGCGGTGTTAGCAGTGCTCAGTCGAGTAACCTGTAGGGTTACACACACATACAGTGGCGAAAAAAGTGTAACAAGAGTAAGAAATCTTTTCTTATTGGATTTTTCCTTTGAAAGGAAGGGTGTATTGCGAATTTAATTCCATTGTGGGGTTATATACAGTTCAAATTTTCAAAAATCCGGTAAAAAAATAGATTTTTTTTATAAACCGCTATTTTATCAAAACATTTTAGTTTGCTTATTCCTCGAATTAATTCCTAGAATTAACATTACTTTAATGAAATCGGTTCGTTTTTTAACTTCAGAGGATTCCAATTCAGAGATATAGTGGTCATCGCAAAACGTTTTTTTTGAGAAGAACTTCCGAAGGTCAACTGTAGTTCCTTTCCAAAAAAATATTTTTACTAATACTATCTTAAAATAGAGTTAATAAATCCTATAATATGTGTACAAATTTTTGGGAGCAATAAATTTTAAAATTTTCTCAGAAAAAAACCCCTTAAAAAAAGTTCAAAAATTCCGAAATTATTTTACGAAACTTGAAAACATATATTATTCGTTTCAAAAAGTAGGTTTGGACGTTGAAATACTGTAATGTATAACGAGGTGGATTCTGGAAAGAAATTGAAATGGAAATGATCTTTTCAAAGAAAGGTTGTTGGGTTGTACAATAGATAAAAATGAAGTGAAAGCCTAAACCTAGATTCTCATATACGGAGAATAACTCTGGACAAGCACATTCCTTTCTCGACCAAAAATCTTTGTATAGTCTCTCTTTATTCCCGTCCTGTTTTTGTAACAGGTTAAGTACCCGTTAGGATGGTAAGGATTAGATAAGTTGTCATCTACTTCTTCCAAGGGTAGGCCCTAAAAACGTGCTGCTGGTTCGACGGGGTCAGATCAAAGGGAGAAGGGTGTCAGATGAGCGGACATATATTTGGTATGTCAGCTTCTGTTCTGGATAAGTAGGAGTTTAACTGGCTACAGTGTCCAGAACAAAACTGCGCATGGGTCACTCTCGTTTCTCGCGGCAACTCGAGCTCTCCGTCTGCAATGGCTGGTGGTTTGACTCCACATACGCTATTCACTGAGATGGAGTCGGTGAAGGTATTAATGGCTCAACCGTGAAACGCGGTCAGCGCTTGTCGGAAGTTAGTTGCGTCCAAAGTCTGGTCGACGCATTGTTTAGTGTCGTGGACGAAGTTGAGGAATAACCTCTCGATACACCTAGGAAGCGGTTCCGCTCCAAGCAGGTAACTGCAGGGATGATTTCTGTGTGAGCACACTTATGCTCCTAACTAGGAGCATACGGTCATCACTATGCAAGTGTTCGATGGGAGACATCAAGAGGCATCCTGTCGTAGACCGGAATGCAGTGTTCTAACCAGTTTGCACCTTCCTTGTCTGCCTTTAACTGCATCCAGGCGACCGTATTGGTGCGGCGTAGTTTAGGACCGGCCGGCCGATTGCCTTGTATGTTGGCAGCAACGTTTCTTTGTCCTTTCACTTTGTGCCGCCGGCAGGCGCTTTGAGGATTTTGTTGCGACTCTGTACTTTGGTGATAATCGCGGTCGTATGAGGGGTGAAGGAGCACAGACTGCCGGAAGTCACACCTAAAATTTTAAGGTTATTGACAGACGGAATCTTAAAGCTATCGACTGCAATATTAAGGTGCAGACTGTCCTCTTTCGTCCAGTTTGTGAATATGATCGCTGTGGATTTAGCGTGGAGAGTGTTACTTTAGTCATTTAATGCACAAGGTTCGTTCCGTTCAGCGTGTAAGCGAGAAAAGTTGGAGAGATTGTCGTTTACGTTTGAACACATGCCATCGATTCCATTGCCCAAAGTCATTATCGTGCAATCATCAGCGTACAAACTTGTCTTTCAGTTTTAAAGATATCAATTTGAACATTTTCAATTTTGACGAGATATCTACACGATATTTGCCACATATAATTATCCAAGCCATCGTTACATTCACCGAATAAATTGTTCGTTTAATGCACAAGGTTCGTCCAGTTAAGAACGTCAGTTTTTGGTATTCGCCCTGCTATTTTTTCGCACAACAGTATACACATTTGAGTATACATACATATATACATTTATCTGTGTAATTAGTCAGTTATTTAATGTAAATTCAAAGCGGCAATTATACAGCTTTTTAATTGCTAATTTACAATACAAATAAGAGGGCAGCCACTAAACTACGACTAGTCTAACTAAGCGCGATTATATATGCGCATATGTATGTCGGTGGAAATGTCTATATGCACACTAGTACACAAATCAGATTACTATAAATAGAGAGCAATTAATGCAACACAGTGCAAAGGCGCAAAAAATGAATAAAAATATTATATGATTGAATGGGGGAAAACCGTGTCTGTGCATTGTTCTAGAAGCGCGTAAGAATCGCTTTCAAGTCGAGACAAGCACTTTACACGCCTACATACCGGCAAATCTACATACATACATATTTATATGCATATGTATACATAGGTGTAATTCAGTAATCATACAATGTATATAAAATTTATTATGCACACACACATCCACTTGATTATTGTAAACAGATACGCGCTCGCTTTGCATTTACAAGCGCCATTGTTCTCGTCCGCTACGAAAAATCTTGATTAAATAATGACCAGCGAGCGTGTTAAGTGGCGAACATAACCGATTCAACCGCAGAATAAATAAATAGCTAATTGTCCATAGCCCTCAAAAAACCGGCATACCAACAATAAGAATAATAATGACAAAAACAACACCACCATTGCGTTGAACGTACACAGTGCAACACTTTCACCACCCTGAGTGCTACTAATCACCAAAAAAACACATTTAGGCCCACTCAAGTGCCATAACCAAATGAAAATGTAATCAATAAAACGTTAAGTCCACAAATTAGGCCGTGAGTGCGCACTCGTAAACTCTTGACTTAATTATCAATTGGGGTGTTCGGGCGGAAGGACAATAAAGGAAATAGATAATACAAAATTAGGAAATGGAAAGTGGAAGAAAAACTTGACTGCAAGTTTTTTGTCTATTATAAGCCACCTCGTATACAGGAGGTCACGGTTTTGGTAGAAAGTAAAAAATAAGGGAAGTTGACTGAATGCAGTGAGTGATGAGCAAAAGAGGGTGTTAGGAGAGGGTGGGAATGGGAATTATGGAAGAAATTTGCATAAAAGCAATGTGGGAAACTCCAGAGAGTCTCCGATGGTTTCCTCAATTTTAGACTTTACAAAAACTTATTTTTGAGGAAGGAAGGCAAAAGTACTGTAAGAAAACTACTGAAGGAACGTACATTTGTGTCCCAATAGGTTCGAAAGGGTTAAAGTAACTGTCTTTGAAATAGAGGCATAACCGTGAAGTTCATAGCCGTCTTCAAACTGTTACTGGATTTAACAAAAACTTTTTCTAACAAAAACTTCTTTTCTGCGCAAAAATTGTTTTGAACCGTTATCTGAGTCTCAAAATACCATACGGGACATCCCAATAGCTCCGAAAGGGTTAAAGTAGCTGTCTTTGAAATAAAAAAGTCTTAAGAGAGCTTTTTCTTTTATTTAGTATAAGATGTAATCTTGAAGTTCATAAACTGTTCGTGTATTAAAGAAAAACTTTTTCATGACAAAAATGCTCTCAGAGGTGGTGTAAGAAGAACCGTTTTTCTAACAAAAAGTTCAAAAATTTAGACTTCATGTGGATTTCAATCAGAAATACACAAGACCACAAATCCAAACGTGGACATATTTGAAAGAAAAAAATATCTATTGGCATTTTGACATTCCTGAAAGTTTTTCTTGGTTATTTAACATGATGTTTATGAAAGCCAGCTCGTTTGTATGTCGGAAGTATTTCTAAAAACTGCGCGAATGCATTTCGATGTGTCAATGTTCCTTAAGAGCTGGTTCCTATCAGAAAATAAATCGTTAAAACTTTTTGCGTTCTTACATTCACAAATTTCTTATAGTCATAACCTCAAAATTGTTCGAAAAATCAATTTATTTAAAAAAGTTAACTAAAAACACTTTCTCGTTTAAATTTTGACAGCAAATATGATCTCGGAAGTGATTTTCTCTCGCGGAAAATTTTATTACTCTCTCAAAAACTCCTTCCTTATATAACGAGACACTTCGAGAAGATTTTTCTCATATACACATTTTATCGACGAACTTGTGCGAGCTGTCATACTGTTCCAAAGATCTACTGACGACACTCAAAGTAGTATTTGGTTCTACCGTGGAGTGCTTTGATTCTGCGACACATTTACTGTTAATTTTTAACCCATGAAGCAATGTTCTGTTTGGATTCACAGAAGCTGAGATGAAGAAAAAGGGTCTAAAAACATACATATACTATATATGGGGTTTTACTACAAGCTTATACGCAAAATTTGTTTATTTACCGATTAAAATTGTCAGCAATAATTTCCCAAAGTCATAAGTTCGCTTTCGTGAATATACGAGCATGTTTCATACAACAAATAAATAAGTGCCCATCATAAAGATAATGCTCAACAAAAGGCCATCTAATAAATACATAAATAACAGCGCTAAATCCACTCGACTACGGTGTTAGCATAACGATCACACTCACTCATGCGTACAGTACGAGGAAGGGTCCATATGTTTTTAGATTTTTGATTTGAAAACGAAGAAATGTGACAATTAATAATTGTTACCGGCGATCGTGGAGTCAAAACCCTTTACACATACATATTAAAATAACTGAATAACTATATCAGAGGGCGTTTCGTAGCTGGGGTCGAAACAAGAAGCGTTAATAATAGATTAGAGATCGAGCAGTTATAAAATTGTTGGACTTTCAGGGTGAACAGACATCAAAGAAAAACAAGCTGTTCCTCGAAGAACATTGAGATACTGAGCGTTCATATGACTTTGAATCAGTGTTTACCTAAATGATTTAAAATATTTTAGGATCAGATGGAATTCAAAATAGCGTTATATTGGAAGAAGGCGTGATTGTGAACCGATTTCACCCATATATCGTACATGTCATCAGGGTGTTAAGAAAATATTATATACCGAATTTCATAAAAATCGGTGGAGTAGCTTCTGAGATATGGTTTTTGGTTCATAAGTGGGCGAGGCCACGCCCATTTTCAATTTTTAAAAAAAGCCTGGGTGCAGCTTCCTTCTGCCACTTCTTCCGTAAAATTTAGTGTTTCTGACGTTTTTTATTAGTCGGTTAACGCACTTTTAGTGATTTTGAACATAACCTTTGTATGGGAGGTGGGCGTGGTTATTATCCGATTTCTTCCATTTTTGAACTGTATATGGAAATGCCTGAAGAAAACGACTCTGTAGAGTTTGGTTGACATAGCTATAGTAGTTTCCGAGATATGTACAAAAAACTTAGTAGGGGCGGGGTCACGCCCACTTTTCCAAAAAAAAAATCGTCCAAATATGCCCCTCCCTAATGCGATCCTTTGTGCCAAATTTCACTTTAATATCTTTATTTCTTCGAACTTAACCTTCTTATGGAGCCAAGAAATACGTGTACCAAGTTTCATCATGATATCTCAATTTTTACTCAAGTTACAGCTTGCACAGACGGACGGACAGACAGACATCCGGATTTCGACTCTACTCGTCACCCTGATCATTTTGGTATATATAACCCTATATCTGACTCTTTTAGTTTTAGGACTTACAAACAACCGTTATGTGAACAAAACTATAATACTCTCCTTAGCAACTTTGTTGCGAGAGTATAAAAAGTGGTGTTTTAGCCAGTAAAGATAACAGATGACCAGTTTTCAGATAAGGTTATAACGTCTTTTGCGCTTTAAAACCTATTTTTTGGTAGGCGACACGTTGTCATGTGCTTTGATGCGAATAACTGCTTTAAGTAACTCGTGGTTTGGAGGTTCTGTCAGCACCTTGAGCAAAAAATGTAAAGGTATAAGGTTCTGCTTCCACAGAGGTAGCTCACAGTAGTTAGATTCGGGTTTTTGCAGTCTTGAGAGTATAACGAAGGGTTTTTTTGGATAAACCCCTTAAACTAAAAGTAAACAAAAACTAGAAATATAACGATATTTTGGAGAAAATATTTTAAGTAAAAATTCAGTACTCTAAAAGCTATCCTCGTATATACAACAACACCAAAGCTAGCAAGACATACATACACACATTGGGTACTACAATATATTTACTTATAATCGGCTTAATTTAATCGCATAAAACGACAAATTAGCACACAAATCAAATTGAATCAAATTTGTTATTAATCACTCGCAACAAACAACCCAAAGCCGAGCGCAGACGCGGGCGCACGGTTGCGCCGGGCTGGCAGGCAGGCAGACAGATAATGGCGATTAAAAGCGCCGACTAGAGAATGGCGTAAAAGCACGCAGGCCGCGGTGTAACCAAGACACATACCGACACCCGCAGATAGCGACGACACGAAAGCGAATTTACTTATACACGCGCATACACACACACACACACGAGCGCGCATCACCACACACCGATGAAAGCAAGGCTGCAGAGTAGAACAAGCAAAGCGCTGAGAGGCGCGGCAGCGGGAGCTCATTGGCAATTGAGGCACGCCGCTGACGGACTCTCGCTGCGCAACGCAGCTGAAAACAACGCAATTTAGCACATTCCGCACCGCTGCCTCTCCGCCGCGGCGATGCGCCAGCCGATTTATGGCTGGCTGTCTATCGAATTAATCAATAAAATTTCGCAAAATGACAAAAATCCGTAAAAACGAGCAGAGCGTTCGCTCAACAACCCAACAACAACAGCAACTACACCTCCAACCCGCACCACCAAATCTAGCCGCAGCGCTCGGATGCAATTGCTGTGCGAAAAACACGAAATATGGTATTTGTAACAGCAGCAGATATGGGTCGCCAACAATGACAGCGCCAACAACAACATAAAACTGACAATAGTTGCCTGTGTGTATATGTGTGTGGGCTGAAAATGTCGAGTCCCAACGGAAATGTTGTTTATTGGTCACAACATGACAGCCACAAGTGTGCGGTGCCACATGCCTCGGCGCTGCGCTATGCTCCACACACAGTGTGCGGACCGTCCGTCCTTCAACCCGGCCTTGTGCGTCGCGCGTTTGTGTGTGTGTGTACGGGTGTGCGCTGTTGCGTCATTGGTTGGGAATTTAATTTTGATGATTGAAGATTTCGCTAATGCGACAGTGCGCTTATTGGATTTAGTTGGTCGGTTGGTGGTCCCCAAAGAGGCGATTAGTTAAGATTTTCGGGTAATATGCGCCGGCTTCAAGTCAACCGCAAACTGTGACGCAGCGGGACAAGGCATCGCTGCGCAAAACCATAAACATGAGCCAAAGGACTGCCTGAAAGGCACAAATTGAGTCAAATAATAATATTATATCCATCAATATGCGCGCTGAGGAGCATTAAAATCAAGGCGAGGGTGGAAGGGGGATGTATGGCAAGTTTTAACGGTAATTTGCTTTTTGAGTTGGCAGATGCGGCTCACTGCGAGTTATCGCTTGATATGTATGGGTGTTAATGTGGTAGGATTGTCGAAAATTGGAAGCGGTTGGAAATTGCTTGCAAATTAGTATCGCTAACGAAGTGGAAAAATAGCGGTAACTTTCGGTGTAAATTTAAATAATTTCAAAGGAAGCACAATTGAAGGCCAATTTATATACGTTGAAAGAATGTTTAGAATTATGACGGAGGCACCGCTAACTCAGTTATTGCCGAGTTTACAACAGCGCGCCAGACAATCGTTCTTCCTTTTCGCTGTTTGGCGGCAATTGGGAGATTCCAAGCGAAACCAGGTCCTCTCCACCTGGTCTTTCCAATGGAGTGGAGGTCTACCTTTTCTTCTGCTTCTCCGTGGTGTAAGGCGTCGAGTACTTTCTGAGCTGGATTGTTTTCATCCATTCGGACGATATGACTAAGCCAGCATAGCCGCTGTCTCTTAATTCCTTGAACTATGTCAATGTCGTCGTATATCTCGTACAGCTCATCGTTCCATCGAATGCGATACTCGCCGTTGCCAATGCAAAAAGACCCATAAAGCTTCCGCAGAACCTTCTCTCGAAAACTCTCAACGTCGACTCATCAGATGTTGTCATCGTCCACGCTTCTGCACCATATAGCAGGACGGGAATAATGAGTAATTTATAGAGTTTGGTCTTTGTTTGTCGAGAGAGGACTTTACTTTTGACAAACGTCCAATATTGATCTTTTCGGCGATCGCATTTGGTACACTTCAAAAGTATGGGAGTAAAATCATACTGTATGGAGCCAAAAGTAAATTTGTGGTATAATTCAATAGACTATTCTTTCTTCTTGTGTACTCTAGCTCCACATCTTTCATTTGATTTTCCGAACAAATATAGTCTAAAACAGAATTCTGCCTTTCGGAAATTTGGCGACTAAAAACATAGTAAGGTGAAATCATAAAAATAAATAAACTGGTCTGAAGTTCTCATATAGGATATGCAGACCCTTTGACAAGGTAAGGTTAGGTTAAGTCGTAGGGTTAAACTACGAAAGGTAAATCACCAGATCTTCATAGATCGACAAGTTTTGTGTTTACCACATATTTATTAAAGCAGTTAGTATCAATCCCAGCAAATTCGCTAGGTTCTTCAAAGGATATTTCAATCTCAGTCTGGCGAAAGCCAGGGAATATAGGAGAAAGTTACAAGATCATGCCACCTAGCCTTCCTCCATACAGCTTTAATTAGTCGCACCGCACTGAACTAAATCCAATTGTTCAGAGGGCCTCTTGCGGTTCACTCTAGGCCAGAAGTATTTCGCAGTTCGCACATGTTCTGATTGTTGACTAGCACTTGCTGGGCTCACTGGAGATCCAAAGTTCCAACACCAAAACGTAGGAAGACATCGGAAAACCGACTCGTTTTCAAAGGGATGAGATTAGGGGAAGGATTATCTGCCTAGCAAGCTCAACGGCTCTGCGGTTTCCAGCGATTCCGCTGTGACCGGACACCTATACAAGTCTAATATGGAAGTAGCTCGAGGCTATCGCTAATGAGGTCATGCACTCCTTGACAAAAGTATACTCTGTTTTTGTTCCAAAGAAGTCAGCATGAATTGATGCGCGTAGATTCTTTACATTTCCAAAGGGGACCGTAGCGAAATTCATCTCCTATGAGAGGAGCGCGCCACCATATGCGTGATGAATTCGTTGTCAGCGCGATCAAACATGAAAACAAATAAATTATAAAAAGTAAATAAATGCATAAAAACGTGTTCGGCCCCCAATGACTTTACATAAATAAAAGTGGTTCTTTGAATTGCCAATGGACGGTGAAGTGTTGAAAACTGCGCAGGCGTGAAATGCAAGATATACCCCGAATACCCGGTGGCACAATGCGCAGTCACCGCGTTGCCTGTCATTAATTGTTTTTCTTTTTAATTACACTTTCCTACGCAGACCACGCAACGCCACAGCTATGAAGCCACGAAGCCACTTGTTTGGTTATTCACGCTTTCCAAATTCTTCGTTAGTTTTACTTATCTGTCTCGTGTTTGTTTTGCTTTGTTGTCTCTTACGGATAATATGACTTAGCAAGATTTATTTATAAAAGTCTTTTGACTTGGGGAGCGCTTTTACATTGTGTGGCGAGGCAGAAAGAGCCATTTACTGACGAACAAAGAGTCTCTAAATGAGCGAATGACTTTAAGCGCTTAGAATTGGGCAGACGTAGATTGAGTTTTAGCTGTGATGTGGTTATTTTAATGAAGTGCCCGAATTAGTTGACAATACAACATTTGAATAACAAAAACAAAACATTGATAAACCGGTCTAAAAGAACCGGAGGCGAATTTAAGAACGCAAAAACACCCAAGTGTGTTATACTAATGTAAATGGAATGGAGAAGTTAAAGCCGACCAAGCATTGTGCGTAAAAACGAAACTGTTGCCTACATCTCGGCTGTTGTCAGAAACCACCAATACAGAAGAAATCGTTGCCTACATTTTCGCGTTAGACTTAAATTAAATAGAACGAAGATCTGAGATTTGAAATTAAAAACCAAATCACGAAAAAAGAGGTATACGATTCTTATTATAAATTCGATTAAAATATGATGAACTTTTACAGCAACATTTATCCGAGCTGCTTTGTGCTTTTAAAAGCACCCTTTAAGGTCTGTTCACAGCTTAAGGAGTGTCCCAATCAATTCGTTTGGTACTTCAATATGGAATTTGTTCAGTTAAACCTTACTTTGGAGCAATATTTTTAAGGCCGATGAGTTCCAAGATCAGTAGCTAACGGGAATTTTTGATCTGACCAATGAAATATAGCTCTCCGTAAGACAACGAGTTAGAGTAGGAAAGGATTACGTATGTGCGCGCTCTGGGGATCCAACACTGAATTTATTCTTTATTCGAAATTAAAATTGCAACGCAACACGTATTGCCTTACAGCTCTGAGTAAACTTTTCAGGCGCGTGAAATGAGTGACAGATATGAATTTATCGGTTACCGAGAAAAGTAAATAGCAATGTCCTTGCTTGAGACTTTAGAAAGTTGTCTGAGTGCATAAAGAAGTGGCCGATAACAGCCGGAGATTGACGATAAAGAAACTAATGGAACGACGAAACGTTAGAGGGTTTTCTTAGAAATTTAATTGTTCTGCGTATTAAAGTATAAAAAATAACTTTTTGCATCGACATCAGGAGACGACGTCTGCTGTGAGCTTGAAGAATCAATTACAGATGGAATTACATCTCCTTAACGACCTGAACTTGAAAAGTGAATCTGATTGAATCACTTTTCTAGAGAATTTAAGGCAGGTCACTTAGATTACTATGCCATCAAGCCAGGGAAGATCGGAAAAAAGAACTCAATTTCATTCGAAAATTTGATTATTTCTTCTGAGTATAAGATAAAATTCACTAGGCTGTAGTAACATACATATATAGAAGACCCTTTAAGGTAGCGGTTGTATATTTCTCCGCTTGATAATCTCAAACATATTTGCGAATTTTCCAACCAGTTGACTCGCTTTATTGGTTCAAGAGCTTACTTAAGCTGCCGTAAAATAACTGTGCTTTCCCACAGCAACGAATGTCCTCTTCTCGTAATAAGCAAATTCAATCAACTTTACAAGAGTCAAAAATCATCGATTTAATGTGCTTACGCCACTTAAAACGCTTTAGCTAAACTACCAACCACCGAAATGAGAAAAAAATAATAATAAATTGGTACACAGATTTCGTTACCCAAGTCCTTTTTCAATAACTCGAACCATTCGACTGGAAACAATGTGCCACTGTGACTCATTGAAGCCAAGCAAAGAACTCGACATACTTGAAACGCAGCCGAAAAAACTCGAAATTTGTAAAAAATCAATTCGCTAAACTACTGCAACGTCACACACTGCAGTCTGCAACAAAGGCAGCAACAGCATTTAATAAGTTTTTGCATGAACGCTCCCCGCGTCACATAATCGTATGTAAAAATTTGCAAAACCCAACCGAGCAATCCTGCTTTTTTCCGCCAACCGACCATTACACGAATGTGAGTAACAAAGAGAGCGCCGCGCTGATTTGCGCTCACTCGCCGATGTGCTCGCTGCCGTACGTATGTAGAGCGGTAGCTACGCGTCTGGTTGGGGGGTTAGCGCTTTGAGGGCAATTTATGGCCATTATTGCCACCACTCGAACTGAAATCAATTTGAAATCGTCAAACATCAAACGGCTAAACGCCAACCCAAGGCAATATGTGGCGTTGATGGTGCCGACGACGACGACAACGACATGGGTAAACAAGAGCACAAAAAGTAGACGCAAAAATACATGCCTGCGAATGAGTGCGCATATACGGGAAATTTTATGAAAAATGCAAATATTAAGAAATCAAATCGAAAGCAGCGCAAAATGAATTAAAAGCGAGTAAGAAAGCCGAAGTTTGCGAGCCCGTCCACTTTATGTACCCAATGCGATGTTGGCGGTAGTCGTAATTGATACGAGTAATATTTTTAATTTGAATCCTAATCTGGTTGAGAGAAAGAGTGCCAAGGTGGATTATGTGCGTGACGACTGATCGATTGGTTGCGAGTACGAAACACAGGGCATAAGCCGTCGAGCCTTGGTAGATACATTTTTTCAGAGCCTTAAATAATTTTTATGAAAAATCAGCTGTTTGGAGACGACTTGGACATTGTGGAACTTGTGTGGCATCAACATTGTTGTCATGTGTTGCATGTTATTGAATGTAGTAGGGTGTAACGTTTGCAGACAGCATAGAGCTTGTGGAACTTATGTAGAACCAATATCCTAGCTACGTAGGTGCTGTTGGCAATGGGAATTAGGACTCCACTCAGTGATTTGTATAGGACTTAGAGTTTGTGGAAGTTATGTGGTAGCAACAGTAGGAAAGATCGCAAGTTATGGAATGTAGAAATTAGAATTCCACTCAGTTTTTTTTGAAGAGGATTTACAGGTTGTGGAGCCAATATCCTCTCCACGTAGGAAAAGTCGCAAAGTTATGGAATGTAGAAATGAGGACTCCACTCAGTTTTTTGGATAATGTTTAGAGTTTGTGGAGCTTTTGTGATATCAATAGCTTTCTTGTCTATGGAACTTAGACAGCTTAGAGCCAATATTTTCGCTAAGAAGGTGTTGGCAATCAAGACTCCACTCAGTGATTTGGAAAGGACTTAGAGGTTGTGGAACTTATTGTGGTATCAACAGCTTTTCTGTGTACGACAGGTTCTGGTGCAAGTCGTGGATGTAGTATCAGTGTATCGTTGAGATACAGCTTAGGGCTTGTGGTACCTATATGGAACCAATTTTCCTATCGTATTTAAATATATCTCCAGAAGGTAATTCCGCACACTGTCTCATCTCGTGTTTTTTTTTTACGACATCTAAGAATATATTCAGATATTAGATAGCAATTTCCATCGTATAGAATGATGGAGAGTTGGAAAAAACTATAATACTGCGTGAAACTAACCGCGTTGGGGTTAAAAATAAAATGTTTGAAACGCGAAGTAGACTCTGAGGTCGTGACAAATCGGCCGCGTTAGCGATTTATGGATGAATGTAAGTATGTCTAAATGAGTTTCAGTCTACAAGCGCAAATTACAAGTAATTGCGTAGATTAGCGTGTAGGATGCTAATGTACGATAAATTGAATGAAAAGGTGCGATATAAAATAAATATTTATCACTAGTGGAAAACAACAAAAACAAATATAATGACAAGTCGACAACTCAATGAGCAGAATGAGCCAAACAAGGTAAAAAGCGAACTCACAAGTTGCTCACTCTTACGAGTAAACCAACAAAACAAACGAGGAGATATAAATGCGTGAACGAGCCGAGTCATTTAACCACGAACCATCAAACCATGAAATGACCAAACCAACCGAGGCACCATAAACAGATGGTAACTAAGTGCTAGGCGGCTAAATTTATGTCACTCTCTAGGCAACTGCAAGTTGTGGAGCTGGTGGGGGTGTTTGAACGAAATAATTGCCTAAAGCGTGTCGGCAGCGATTATTAAAGGACACACGTAGTCGAAAAGTTTTGATTAAGGATCATATTGCTTTGATGTGGGGCGTGAGAGGCGCATTAAGCAGGTAGATAATAGTCAAACAGGAAGGCAAATTGGCAGCCACGCAAGCTGGCGCTCTAAATAAACTGGCGCAGAGTGGCAAAGCGGAAAGTCGTTAGCTGCAGAAGCGGCTTAAGTGGTTGTCTGCTTTGGATGAGGGTGGTAATTGAACGGCTGCGGTCATTTGCAGAAGCCAAACGAATTATACATACATACATACGTACATGGTATATGGAAGTGACAATGTTTGGGACCAAGTTATGGCATGGACAATGGTCCATTGTCTGTTGGTTACCGTATTGTTGTTGGAATTTTTGTAATCAAGACTTTTTGAGCGTAAAATCTCTAGGGTTACATAATAGGATTTATTTTAACAATAACATGCAGACGCTTTGGGCGGTTTATATGCACGTCCATTGCCTAGTTATTATATAAATTGGGCGCAATCATGAACAGTGTTGCAAATTGCGACAGCGAAGATTATATTTAAATCCTCCTCAAATAAGACATATGTATCAGACATATCGAAGAGGTTAAATATAGGGTATACTCGTATTGGGGGCAGATAAGGTCTGGGCTTTATTACGAAACTTCACGTTCTGCCAGAAATGTGTTTCGTGCGCTTTGCTCAACTTATGGTCAACACAATCGGCCTACTGGGCGGACTATTCGCGACAACATCACTTATCTTGAGACCCAGCATTAATTATTGGATAATAATCGACCGAAAAGACCACGTTCAGCACCCAGTGGAGAAAATATAGCAGCCGTAACTAAGAATGTACACCGTGGAAAGTCGATTCGGCGTATAAGATTGATGTATGGACTTGGCGCTCTATGGGTATGTAAACAAGCACAATTGCCACATTTGGGACGAAGAGCAGCCTAAATAGATTTAAGAATAGTCATTTAATGCAGAAAAAATAGCGGTTTGGTGTGATTTGTGGGCCGGTGGAGTCATTGGTTTCAGATAATTTCACTTTTTGGGCCGGTCGATTGGCCACCAAGATCGTGTGGTATCACACCGTTAGACTTTCTGTGGAGATATGTAAAGTCCGAAGTCTATGCGGATAATCCCGCTTCGATTCATGCCTTGGAGCAAAACATCACGCGTGTCATTCGCCAGTTTCCAGTCGAAATGCTCGAACGAGTCATCGTAAATTGGACTCAACCGATGGAACATCTAAGACGTAGCCGCGGCTAATATTTTGAAGAGATAAGCTTCAAAAAATAAATGCCAAGAATGTATTTCGAATGAGTTTCTTTAAAAAACTTTGGTTAAAAGTCAACTATAGGCACTGGGGTCCACATATTCGGCACCCAGGGGCTTTATAAGCATTTATGCTTGACTTGCATACTGGAAAGTGAAGCAAACAGATGGAATTTAAAGTTTTGTTGAATGGGAAGTAGGCGCAATTGTCGTCCGATTTCGACAAATTTCGCACTGTAACATGAAAGAATGTTATGTACCGAATTTGGTTGAAGTCGGTCGAGCAGGTCCCAGAGATATGTGATTTCATCTAAGAGTGGGCGGTGCCACGGCCATCGTTTAATTTTAACTCCGGCTCTTATGAAGCCTTATTGTGCCGTTCTGACGCATTTAATTATAAATTTGTTGCACTTTCAGTAGTTTTTAGCAAAACCGTTATATGGGAACTGAGCTAGGTTATAATATGAATGCACTCTTTTTCACAGGGTCGGTAGGGATGCTAAAATGATTTGCTTTGAGCGAATTCGGTTATGTTAGGTTGTCTATTTAGGAGATATGTATGTACATTAAATTTATTAGATGAGGCCTAATCCACTTTTTAAATTTTTTTTTAAACATAGACTCCTCGCCCTAATGCAATTTGTTGTATTAAGGAACAGTCTTATATCTTATTGTGGTACTTTAGAGGTTTTTGATTAATGACGTTTTGTAGGCCAATGAACATGTGTACCAGGTTTCATCAAGATATCTCAGTTTTTACTCAAGTTGTCGCTTGCACGGACGGACGGACAGATATAATTCTAATCATACATATGTATGTATTTAACCTCATATCTATCTCAATTCAGTTTTAAGTGATACAAATAACCGTTAGGTGAACAAAACCAGCGGTAAAGAGTACAAAAATTATACAAAAATAGTCTTAACAGTCATTCTTCTCAATATATGTATGTATGTATGTATTTGCAACAATTAACAATATTTTGCACGCCACTGTATGCTTACAGTTCTAATCTCGAAATTGTCTTCTAATTCTGGCGGCTTTTGCGTTTTGATGACATATATTATTGTTAATTTTTGCATTACAAACAGGCATATCGCCAAGTAAATATTACTATGCATACACACGTATGCATGTAAGTGTGTTTTTGCATCGATTTATGTAAGTAATGCCTGTCGCTGCCGTTAATGGGTCCCGCTGCGCCGTGCAAATGTTACAATTTGCTATAAAAACAACACTAAAATCACATACAAATAAAACAATAGAATGGCATGATGAAATAAAAACGGACAACAACAATAATAGCAACAACACCAACAAAATGCCTCCGCAATACGCAAATGTAAACGTTGCGGCAAATAAATGCAAGATGAATATTTTCAAAGGTAACAACAAAAACAAATACACGCACACATGTACATACATATGTATGCGAGAGTGTATCTACATATGCATGTATGCGAAGGTGTGTTTCTATGTGTATGTGTGTTTGTGAAGTGCTTGGCGCAGCAGCTGCTGTTGATTTAGTGCACAATGGAAATAATAACAAGAACAATAACAACAATAACTATACCAAATAACTAGCAAACCAAATGAATGAAAGGAAAACAAAAGTAATAGAAAGCAAATAAAAATACGAGCTAGCCAAACACACCGACACACACACACATACACATTTGTACAAATGCGGCATGAGAATAAATGAAATGTGTTTAATAATTTGCTACTGCGCAACATTTCCACATTTCCACTTAATTTGCACGCCAATTGGCAATTGCCGCAATGTGCCGCCCGCCGCAAGCGAATCGCAGCGAAATGAATGTGCGCAGCAAATCAAATACTCCAGCCTAACCTTTGTCGCAGCAGCTGACGGGCACCAATACTGCTGCTTTCGCCTCACCACACAGCCAGGCAGCGCCACCACCACCAACAACAGCAGCAGCAACTATAAATATACACCAGGTATGTATGCGGGTGTGTGTGTGTGCAGCATTTGCCATTAACAAGCGTCCAACACAGTTCAACAATCCGGCAAACGTGCGGCGGGCTACAAGTCGCTGCCAAGTACTACTCGGCTTTTGACTAATGCGCGTTGAAGCGATTTGCGTTGAGTGGCGGTGATGGGCGATCACGGATGGCGGATGGCGGATGTCGAATAGCGGGTGTGGGGTCAAACGTGTGCTTAGAGCAGATACTATAACTACCCGGAGTGGTAGAAATAAATATATAAGAAGATATACATACATACATACATATGTATGTGTGTTACTTATTGTTATGCGCGCGGCGGTGTGAGGCTCGTGAGGGCATTGTGCCATGGTATACGCCAGCAACAACGGAAAAAGCAAATAATATTACGGAAATCGGGGTGGGTGAAATGGCCGGGGTGACGACGGCATCGAGGACGACAATACGGACGACTACTATGACAAATGCCATGGCGACATTGACGGCTGTGTGGCTACGTTACGGCGGCGCTTTCGTCAAAAACACGGCGCCTGCCAAATACACACGTACATTTTCCATAAATTGGGGTGGCTAAGTGCCGGCTTCAGCCCTCTAGCATGTGCACGGATATACAATAGTTAAATAAAATTTATTTCGATATACAGTATATAAATAGCGATGAGTATGTATGCAGCAATAGAGCATATGGCAAAGGATATACGCGCACAGTGGGTTGTCGCCTTCAAGGCCGCAGATGGCGTAATATTAAAAAAAAAATATAAAAAAAATAAATCCGGTTTGTACAATTTAGTAGTTGAGTGCCATGCCTGAGTCTCATGATATTCGATACACTGCCAGACTGGCGGCACCTGAAGGTATAGTGTTTTTATAAAACAGGGAGTGCTTAGTAGCGAGGATTTAATATTTTCCAAGCCTTGTCTATTATATAATTTTAAATTCTTGAAACCATTTTTTACAAATAGATGTCGCTCTTTGGCAGGCACTGTCAAACATCTGACCTGACAAAAGGTTTTAAAAATCTATTAGCACCTTAGAAGCGACTTCAAACTAGAAGAACCGTCGAACTTTCGTGAGAAAAACTCGCTAAAAAGCACTTTTCGAGATCATGTTGCATTGGACAATATTCCTTGTAAAATTTCGGGAAGATATCTCGTTATATCAAAAGTTTCTTTTTGATTCCCATCGTTCAGTTGGCAAGGTTATATGCTACAGTGGTCCTATCTGAAAAATTTCTTCGGATTGCACCATTATCTTAGGTAATAACTCATGTCAAATGGAGGATGGAGTCATGTGTTTGTGTTCACGCTAGTGAGGAAAGTTCTCTGAGTCCCATTCACTTGGGAGAGGCCACAAACGATTCTTTTACATACGGTTCAAGCAGCTCTCGACATTTGGTCTTAGACCAAGTATCCTCTGAGTAGCCAACGAACATCCGTTTCGAGGCTGAGTATGGAATCCTCCAGTAAAAAACGCCCCCCAATGAAAAGAAGAAAAAAGTCTAGAACGAGGCAAGTGAATGGCGCTCAGAGTGTACAGCTGCTGGCGTACGTCGATGGTATTGATATCATTGGCCTCAACAACCGTTAGTTGGGCTTTATCCAGACTGAATAAGGAAACGAAACCAATGGGTCTGGCAGTGAACAAGGGCAAGACGAAATATTTCCGTTCATCAAACAAACAGTCGTCGTACTCCGACTTGGCTCCCACGACACTGTTGACAGTCATAACTTCGAAATCGTAGGTATCTTGAAACCAGCAATGACACCAACAATAACGTCAACGTAGAAATCCAACGCAAAATAACTCTTGACAACAGGTGCTACTTCGGACTCAGTAGGCAATTGAGAAGTAAAGTCCTCTCTTGACGAATAAAGACCAAATTCTACAAGTCACTCATTATTCCCGTTCTGCTATATGCTGCAGAGGCATGGACGATAACAACATTTGATGAGTCGACGTTACAAGTTTTCGGGAGGAAGGTTCTGCTGAAGATTTATGGTCCTTTGCGCATTGGAAACGGCGAATATCGAATTCGATGGAACGATGAGCTTGACATTGTTCAGCGAATTAAGAGACACTAGCTACGCTGGCTAGGTCATGTCGTCTGAATGGACGAAAACCTTCCGGGTCAGAGAGTATTCGACGCATTACCCGCCGAGGGAAGAACAGGAAGACCTCCACTTCCTGGAAGGACCAGGTGGAGAAGGACCTGGCTACACTTGGCATCTCCAAAAAAAAAAATGTTTTTTTCACTTCATAAATCACTGCTGATTAATACTGGAAATAAAAACTTTCCCTTAATTACTTTTTTCTTACTTTATTGCTTCGATAAGTGATTATAAGCGTAAATAATTATTTTTAATACTATCTTACCATCATAAATAGTACCAATTTGGTAGTATAAACTGCGGACTTATGCACAATTACGGAGTATATAAATTTAAATAAACTCAAACACTGCCAATTGTGTGACAATGGAAAGGCGCTGTTAATAACTTTATAACTTTTAAGTTTATAAACATTTAACAGCGCCTTTTATGTCGAAAATGGGCATGAATTTTATGGCGTAAACAAATGATAAAGGCGCCGAATGCGCAGCGGGAATGGCGCTGTAAATAAAAATCAAAATAATAATCAACATTAAGCGCTTTAAAGGCTTCACTGTAGACGAAGCCTCTATTAACTAATTAACTTTTTGTCATAAATAAATAGGAAATTCGCAGCGTCTGTGCACCGCATAAGAGTCGATGCATTAAGCTGACAATCACCGCCACCAAATGGGGTTTTATGGATTTAAAAATAACAATAATAATAATAACACATGATATGCGCATAAATTTCATCATAAATATTTACTTGGCAACCAGGCTAAATACAGTGGCTTAATTATAAATGCAAAAGATATGAGAATCAACAAATATTCTGTTATCAGTAACTGTACAACCGAAATACGTATAGTCGGGGGAAGCTAGATATGTATGTGCTATCGTGCGTTGTATGATTTATAGCGAGATCGTTGCGAGCACCAGATTGATGTGGTCGTTTAACAAACGCATTATTTCATAAATAAATACACATATTACATATATTGTATACTTCCCTTTAGCGTTATAATCGTCACACTCGTGTCGGCAGTAAATCAGCAAGAAAAGCCGAATTGTCAAATTGACAGGTTTATGAGGATTTTCCTTTCATTTTTTTGGGGTTCGCGCGCTACTTTAGTCACGAACCAAAGATATAAATGAAGACCAACACGAAAAACAGCAAAGAATAAAAAAAAAAAATACACACATATAACCTAAAAATGCCGTTGATGGTTATTTGATTAGAGATTTGTGGCCTCATGTTGTGCAATTGACATAGTAATCCAACTTTGCTGCACCACAAAATAGAGATAAATTAAAAGAAAGATAAGACCAAATTCGGGTGGAATCGAATAAGGTTGCTAGCTAGCTATAACGGACTACTAGAGCCACCGGCTTTTGTTATTGTATGGGCACAAAACATTCTGCAAATAATTTCGATGAATGCTAGCGCGTTAACAAAGCCTTAACCAGATAAAAATCTGGATATAGGTCTGGGTGCGGGTCCGATTACAAGGAACAAAGCTTTAAGTCGCAATATTTTCTTACATGTTGTTGTACACATAGGCCTTCGCGGCACCAAGTGTACCTAAAATGAGTTGAAGAACTATGCGTCCTGACACAATTTCTTGAAATAATCGAATCTATAACTTTCTCGCAATAATTCGGTTGTTGAAACCAGATGTTGTCTAGATCAACTTCTTCCAATTGCAGCCATAAGAAGTTGGTTATCATCGACCTATACCGCTCTCCACTGACAGCAACGGTGTGACCAGCTTCATTTCGAAAGAAGTACGGACCAAAAAACCACAGCAAATTGTCACTTTGGGTGAATGTAATGGTTGTTCATGAATAATTTGTGGATTTTCTACTCATCAGAATTGTTTCGCATTTACAGTTCAAGCAGTCAAAAACTATGACATCTGGGGATTGGAACAACCGAACATGGTAGTACAAAAGTCAAGACATTTCGGAGTGAAATATGTAGTTTCAGGTTTTGCAATTTTTACAACATTTTCTTGGAACACGCCGCTGTATAAGTCACTTCGGTCAACAAAGGAACTAATGGCCTTATTTTGCGTCAAATTAGAGCAACTCGACTTGGACGATCTAGATCGACATTAACCGAGACTCTCGGTTAGAAATATGATGCACTTATAACTAACTAACTAATATACAAACAACTGGCCGCTGTATACGAAACAAAGTGCCCAAGTCGAATGAAGAGCATTGTAGATAATTATACATAGTTTGAGGTTAAGGGAAGAATAAGACCAGATACTCTCTAGTGTTGACATAAACCCATATATGATATGATGGGTAGCTGAATTTGATCACTATAACGATAAATGTTATGATAAGATTCAAGTAATAAATCACGTTGTTCCAAGTATAAAGGTTTAAATGAGCAGTAGGCGTGGCTATTTAAGTTTTTACATTTGTAAGGCTGATATGCTCCATACATTACTGTATACCTTCGGTTAAGATACTCTGAAATTTGGCACCCTTTGGGCAATATTCGAGTATACCGTTATATGAAAAAAGGGCGTGGTAATTGTCCGACTCTCTTCATGTTATCATCATAGTATTACCAAGTTTTTAAGTTTCTAACAACTACTGTTAACTGCACAAATCTAAAATTTTCTTGAGCCAACAAGCTGTGGGTTTCAAAACCTGCTCTAAATGATAAGGCTCTCTGCATTCACAGGTAGGTGCGTATTTGGGTTGTTTTCCTACACATTTATGAAAACGCTAGACGGCGTTGGCTGAACTTGATGATGAGCAGATTGTCAAAAAGCCTTATCTGCAGTGTCAATCACAGTTAATCCCATTGCTGGCGATAGCTACCGAACTGCTTCGCAAATAACAATCTACATTGTGCACATGCATTTGAATATATTTACGAGATTCGTGCGGTAAGTAGTAGTTAATCGTCCGTCGAGTTGAGTTCCGTAAGGCAACTGCGCTTGGCGTTAGATATGAATCCCTTGACAAACTTGTCACATTGCGGACATGTGGAGATAACTGAGAAATGGAACAAACTACAAATGTAGCACTGTATTATGGGTCCACAAGTAACAAAGTCTGTAGAGGCCTTTAAGGTGTATGTGTGTGTGTGTGTGGAGCTTAGCGGGGTTGCGCCTTTGACTTGTCAGCGAAGAAATAAAGTGTAAATATGCTTTTAGTTGTTTTCCACATACTTTTCTGGTATTTTGTCATTTGTTTTGATTGCAAATGCTGCTACGCTAACCGTCAGTTAAGGCAAATGTAAAGAGCGATTAGTTTATTTGTAGATAAGTACTTAGACGAGTTGTCTACGTGTCGCATTAGCGTGTAGAGTTGCTACAGTCGCTCAAGATATAATGAGCTTTGAAGGTAATCTCATTGTTACCACGAAGTTTCATGGTAGGGGTGCGTTGGGTATAGTGGTGCTTATGGGTATGTAGTAGTTACCGTTTCAAGGCTGCTTGCTGCACGACTCAGATAGAGTGAAAGCAGCAATGGAGCTGCTCTTATTTATGCGGTTTGAGGGTCCACTCTAGATTGAAACTGAGAAGTCAATCCATAAAATTTAAGTACACCTTTGTCAGAGTTGATAACAAAAATGTCACCTTCGGGCATCACCAGGAATCAAATACATATAAGCAGTATTACGATGTCACGTAATCTGCCTAAGCAAAGCTCGTATGAAATAAAGTTCTCTGGAGCAAAAAAAAAAATTCCTTTCTTGCGAATTTCAACTCGGGTTGCTGTACTAAAAACAGTGGCTATATGTGACCTGGTCTACGAAAAGGGAAAAGGGAGCTAACGTGCGAAAATTAGTTTTCTGAGAAACAGCTGTTAAAAATCTCATCTTCCACCCGAATCAACTAAAAAGTGAAAATTGATTTTTTGACACCTAAGCCCCCTTTCCGTAGACCAGGTCACATATAGTATTTTATTTTAAGTTTAAGTATTTACAGAATTCTCTAAAAAGCAATCGAGGTTCTCCCGTTATAAAAGAAATTTTTGTAACCTCCTTCTATTACTGGTAACAAAAATCTACGGTTTTCGATGTCGGAATTTTTTCAACCCAAGCTCACCATTAATTTTGGTAAAAAACCTTGAAGCAAACATGAGAAAGTATGTTGACGTGTTGATTATTGGTTCATTAATTTTAGGATCCCTTACCATCTGAGTTGATAGTACCGGACTTAGATTTTTCCGTAGCGATCTGGCAATCGTTGAACGGGACCGCGTGATATCACAATCCAAACGAACACAACCTGTATCACCCGAATACTTTATGTAACTCAAGCTGGAACAGTCAGTTATAAGTACGCTCGTAGGAGAGTGAGAGTGAATTGGATTGATACAGTTATGTTCAATATGGTACTTTCATTTCACAAATGCATGGCTGAATATCAGAATCCAGAGCGCTTCATGACTTCAGATCTCATCTGGCGCTAAAAACTTCATGGACAATTCTTCGCTATAGGGGGCTCAGACTATGACAGTCAGATAGGTGATGCATTCCATTCAACAAATAATAATTATATCATTACAAAAGGCAACAAAAACGTATAGACCGACGATGAAAATAAATTCCTAGTGCTGTCGAGACGTTATCGGAAAGAAATTGGATTTTTGCCAACCTAAAGACTAAGTCTGGCGATAGCACAAAGGCGGTAAAAATTTTCAGCAACAAGGAGACTCATTCTGGTATATAGAAGAAATGAAATTGTCTCCTATGTTTACATAAAATTATTGATTTTATTATTTGAATTGGGATTTTGGAGGAAACGTCGGAAAAATAAAATATATAGTACATATATATGTATATAAAGCTTAACCTAACGAGTTGAGTCTTTTTAGGTAAGTCCGACTGTCTGTATATACGCGATCTACTCCCTCAGTTTTTGAGATATCGGTATAATTTTACACATGTTCTTTTCTCCAAAAAAAGCTGCTCACACCAAGTCGGAAGCACCTATACCGGCCATACAAACGGACCGATCAAAATCAAGACCTTATGGGGCAAACTTTTTTAATTGACGAGATATCTTCACAATATTTGGCATGGATATTTAATTATCTAATGCATCCAAATCTCCAAAGAAATTGTTCAGATCGGTTAACTAAAGCATATAGCTTCCATACAAACTGACCGATCAAAATCACATTCTCGTATGGAGTATTTTGCATTTGTGAAATGATTAATAGTTACGATGCAACCGACGCAAATGTTTAATTGTTTAATAATTTAAAAAAAAAAAAAAAAAATTATCACGCACGGCACACTGTGCGACTACCTTGATAGCAGTGTAGACAGGGGAGTGTCATAACGGTAAATATTGCATCTATAGCCATGCAAGTATCTTTATACAAACGACATTGTTGGCATGTGTGGGCAGGCAATCGGCCAGGCGAATGTGTAAATAATAATAATAATGGCAATAAAAGCACTTTGAGAAAAATGGCAATTGAAATTGAAATTCGATTTTCCGCTTTTACGAGATTTGCGTTTGTTTGCCTAACCAGCACTCGTGTATGCGCATATGTGCGTGCATATGTACATATAGACACTGCTATTTGCCTTACTTTTATCGTTTTTATATTTTTCCTATTATTTTTCTCTTCGTTTGCGCTGCAAATAATGCAAACAAATATTGAGACCGCATTAAGATGACTGTCAACGGTGCAGTAATTGCTGTTGTATTTGTTGTTAGTACATGTATAAGCCTACCTACCGTCTATACAATGAACATACATACATATGTACATATGCATGTGTGTATGTATGTAGCTATATTTGACTATCTCGACATACCTAACCAAATAATGAGTAAAATGTGTTTGGTCCGAGCAAATATGAGGATAATTTTTGTTGTTTGGTTTTCATTTTCTTATTTTTTGTTGGTGTTCTTGTAGTTGTTTTAGTAAGATATGTATATATGTGTTTATTTATAATATGCGCATTTGGAAATTTCACAAACCCAACGAAAAATGCGCGAATAGCAAACTAAAGCAAATATGCGATTATGGAGAGAGTGGACAACAGGAGAAAGAAAAAAATATTAAAAAACGAACTAACAAATTAAAGCGGGGCGACATGAGATAAACAGCAATAAAAATAAGGTTACGCCGATTGAAGCCAGATAAAACGCGGCGAAATATAATAAATATAATAAGAAACAACAATAGCAGGCTGGAGAATTACTACCCAAGCGCGGCAGGTTGGGAAAGGGGTTACCGATTGCGAATTGCGAATTTTGTCGTATTTTTAGTGAATAAACAATAAGTGAAAACAATCAAAAATCGTTTTAAGAACAAAAATACACCACTGTGTGTATACATGCTTGTATGCATGTATGTGTGGGTGTGTAGGTATGCATGTAAATTTTATTTGACGAGTGAAAAATCGTGTAGCGGAAAAATCTATTCGTCATCGGCAGTGTCAGCGACAATACAAAACTCGTTACGACCGAAAAGAGCAACAAATTAAGTGCTCAGCACCAACAACAACCACCACAAAATCAATTTAACGAAATTCATATTTCTTGCCCAGCCGAAGCGCTAAAAGATACATGTGTATGCATTTATGTACATATTTCACATGGCAAACTCGTACACGAATCGCTAATATGTAGTAAAAACTAAAAAGGCCAGATGAAAAAATGTGTGTAAATGACAACAACAAGTACAACAACAAAAAGATGTGGTGTTGCTTCTGCACGAGCAATCGCACACCCGCATATTCGCTCGATTTCGCATCACTACATATCGCGGCTGAAAACACGATGTATCTTCGCAAAACAAATCTTCGCTCAGAAGACAATAGGCGCAAACATCAAGTGCGCGGGGCATAAGGTAGACAAATTACACAAACTACAATGCAAAATACTTGTTTTTCTACACAAGCGACAATCGCGCATACATCTGTAAATATGCGATATACAATGGTGGCGAAAAAAAAAACACTCACGCGTTAATGTAAGCTTTTGTTTTATTCGAAAATATTTTAGAAGATATTGTTTTTTTTTTAATATTTTTAAAATAAATTTCAAATAATTCGAAACATATGTACATATTTTGTAAATAATCCAAAAGAATATTTTCAACGAATTTCAAAATATTTTAAATTTGATTCGAAAAGTATTTTGCAAATAATGAAGCATTCTGGCTCTATAGTGACAAAAAAATTTATATTAAAAACATTACACTGTTTTAATTTTATAGTTATTATTTTTATAGTTTTATAGTTAATTCAGAATTTGTCACAAAAAAATAACGCTATTTTGCAGGAATTAAAAAAAAAACTTATGAAAAGATTAAGTAGACAAATTTTTTTTGTATGGAAGATTTTTATATAATCTTTTCATATTTTTTTTTACAAAAATAGTTAGTTAAAAAGTTATATTGAATTTTATATATGAATTTGAAAGCATAAAAAATACTAAAAAAAAAAAATAAATACAGATGTGTAAAATTGAAACGAATTTCTATCTGAAATATTTTTTATTTAATTTTTTAAGGGTATAAAGTGCACACTGCGCTTTCGTTCATTATTTTATAAACTTTCTCATGTTTGTCATTAAATTCTTGCACCCTAGCCCGAAAAAGGTAAGATTTTCTTCTTTTAGTCTAGTAAGAAGCCTTTGAAAATGATGAAAAAGAAAGAAATCTATAGTAGTTTGACACCCATCGGAAACGAAAGATAAAACAAGAAAACTTTAAAGAAAAAATTATTTACAGGCGATCTGTTGACGGAATTTTTAATAGTTAAAAAAAGGTATAACTCGATTTTCGGCAGATTTATAAGGCCTATAGAAAATAGGATAATATGAAAATATTTTAGTTAATGGAAAGATCTAAAACTCTTTTTTAACATAACATGAAAAATTTTGTAAAAAATTTAAATAACCAAAGTTTTGCCTTTTTATTTTTATCTTAAAAAAAAAATGTTTCTTTTACATAATTTGGTACAAAATGACAAACATAAGCCCCAAATACAATGTATTTTTTAATTAAAAATATATATCTTTTCGACTTACATATATTGAGCTAATATCTATATTGAAAAAATCCTTATTTTCAATCAAAATTCTGATGTCAAAATTTCAGATTTTTTTAAAAAGTCAGTAGACTTTATGTTCATTGAAATATCTAAATTTTGGTGGTATAAAAATATACATGTATAAATTAATTAGATACATTTCCTCAAAAAGTAATAAAATACCTTAAATATTAAAAATATGTATGCATGTACATTCGATATAATTCACAAGCGCATTTAACACTTTAAGTCAATGTGAAGTATCTTCGCAAGTCGCCTATAAATTTATGTGGATAAAGAGTAAAATTATAATTTTGTTTTCCTTTTTAATTAATAAAATTGTGATGAAAGCATTTTTAAGCAAGATATCTATTATAAATCACAATAAAGAGATTTAACTAGTTAACAGAATTTAATTAAGTATTATTTTAATTAAATCTAAAGTAAACCCTCGTTTAAAAAATATCAATTAACACGCCGCAATAATTATGACGAACACTGTATGTCATACTTCGCACATTTACACCCATGCATACGGTTAAAAACATACATACATATTAAAAAGGCGTTTTGTCTATTTGCGCTCTTCTCCCACAATTGCTATAATTTTCAATGTTGTCGGTTTTGCCGTTTTTACCACAAAAGTGTTTTTATACGATTTATTAAATAGGCAACTAGTTCGGCTTTTGTTATACATACACAAATATTAAATTGAAGAAAAAGGAATTATATTGTGTGCGTTTGTTTAAGTTTTTTAATCACATGAATCTGCCAACGGCTAAAAAGTAAAAATTAAAAGCATAATAAAGCACAAACCGATTATGACTTATATAAATTTATAGATAGGCTTACGTACATACATATGTATGTACATATGTACGTTTTGCGAAGAAACACCTTTAATTGCAAAAAAATCTATAGAGCGAGTTTCAACAATCGCAACAATAATAAAACGGCAGTCGAGAGCAGCCATAATATCCGCTTAATTACAATTACTATTATTGTTGTTGTCATTAATTTATTTTAGCGATTTGTTGCTGCTTTTGTAGCCATTCACTTATGAATTTATTATTTATTGATGCTGTAGCCACACACGCAACAACACACACGTCTAAAGGCACACACACGCACGAATGCATTGTATATACACACACTTATGCACACACAAAATTTTATAGTGCTACTTTTCAGCTTGTTTTATGCATATAAATCGCTTTAAATGTCAGCACAGCCTGCGGTTTATAATTTTTATACGTTGTTTGTCGTTTTTTTTTCAATATTTTTCAATGCTTATGGACTTAATTGGTATTTCCACTGTTATAGTTTCATAAAATTTACGTTGCTTTTATTTGTTTGCTTAATTCTCTTTTCGTATTTATTCAGCGCGCTTTGCTGCGTGTTCGTTTCGATTTTTATAGATTTTTTGGACATAATTTATTATTTGTATTTTATTTGCTCACACTTTATCGTCACTTTACCTTCAATTTAAAGCAAATTTTTATTGCTGTCACGAATTTCAATTATAATTTAATTTGCATAAATAATACTTTGCACTTTTTGTCGTATTTCAATTTGTTATTGGAATTTATGTTTATACAGCTAGGACTTTATTTTTATACAGCTAACGTAATTTTTCGTATCGTACAAATATTGCTACACATACAAGCGTTTGCTCAAAATTTTTAATATTCCTTTACACTTTTCGATTTTTGATTTTTGCTTTCCGGTTGTTATCCAATAGTTGACTAAACGCATGCTTGACGACTGTCCGATTAAGAGCTAAATTAAATGAATATACCTAAAAAAGCTGTAACAACTCATACGGCGCGACGAAAACAATAACAAGGTATAAAAAAAAAGTAACCACCACGAAGAAAACTCGTTATGTCGTCCCCAATAGTGGTCGCCGCTACGTTGCAAGCAGCGTTGAACAAAGCCAACGAAAAAGGTTGGCTGCGTTTAAGGATAATTACATATTCAGGTAATGGTAATTGCTGTCGTCGCTGCGCTGATGTCGACTACATTGCGCGAGCATACACATACGCACTTACTTGCGTACTTGCATATATATTTCGCTTTATTTGTTCTTGTTTTCGCTTCATTTCAAGGGTAAACAAAAAATAAGGGTAAACGTGACGCAGCGTAAACTTCTAGATAGCGATATTATTGTGCTTCGGTAAATACCAATAAAATAGAATGTGCGCTCAGCGTTAAAATCTAATATTGAATTGAATTGGTTTACTCTTTTATTTGTTTTTGGTTTTCATGGTGTGCATGCAGGCATATGAACTGCAGATGGTATCAGTGCATGTTTTTCTACATAATAATAATTCTCACGTTCTCATGAAGCAAGCATTTTTCACACCAATCTGCGAAATCTAACCCCGTTTGCAGCAACAAATTCTATTTAACCAATAACTTTACACCGAGTTAAACAATTATTTACAACGCGGTTAGCCGCCTGTACACAATACATAATATCGAAGAATTCGTAAAAGAAATTACGAAATAACAGCATCAACAAATGACACACTGTATGGGAGCAACAGTAGGCAAGAGCCATCAAAACAAACTACAAATTCACCGCCAATTGCAGCGCTATGCGCGCGCATTTGTTTTCAAAACATTTTTCGCTTTCGGTTTTTTGTGTTACGCTTTAACATTTCATTTCTCGCATTCACTGTTTTCATATGTTGTTTTCATCATTTATTACGATTTTCTGCTATTTGCGATTTTTACAGATATTCTCATATACTTTCTTGTACACATACTTGTCCTGTATACATCGTTGTTGTATTTGCTTACCTTCTGCTTAAATCCAGATTTCCGTCTTTGTTGCAGCGTTGGAACTTATTTTTGTCTGCAAAGTTTCAAATATTATTTGTTGTCAACCTTTTTATGTTAATTTTTTATTGATATTCGCTTTAAATATTACTATTTTCACTATATTTCTCATATTTCACTACCGTTTCGCATTCTCAACCCATTTACCTTTTTATATAGTTTGTTTTCGTTTTTCTCGTTGGTTGTGCGCTCTCGCTGTTACCATTCGCGCAAACCGAAAATTCACTCACAAAAATATACACAACTACACGCACTCTCGCTACATACGAACACACTAAATTACTCGTGTATACGAAAGATGAAAAATTTTTCTCACTACCTTTACTCTAAGCAGGTTTTTCGATTTTCATTCGTTGATTTGATACACTTCCTGCACGGTTTTCATGCCGTTTTCACTACACCCACTTACTTTAGTGATTGTTTTTCACTTTTTCAATAGTTTTATTAATTAATTATGACATTTTCTATATAAATATGCGGAAAATAACGCACGCACGATACGTTAATACGTTTAAGGGAAAAGCGAAAAAGTAGAATGCGAAATGTGAGCTTAGCTGCGGTTATTGTGGCGTTTCTCTTTGCTGACGGAATTCCGAGTGGAGTGTGTTCCATTAGGTAATCGTACTTAGGTAGTAAACGCCAGTTGGCAGTGTTCACAGCTCGTGTAGTTACGAATTGGAAATGGAGAGAATGAAATATAACCGGTATTTTTGAAAATTGGAGAATTTTGATAGGTGTTTGTATTGTATTATAAGCTTATTTTATTTTTAAAACCCTGAGAAATTGTTTTTATATTAAAAAAAATGCTGTAAGAGTTTCCACATATATTCTTATTAAAAGATCTTCCCACTTGCTGGTAAGATTTTCAAGGTTTTAACAACTGTACTTGAGTATAACCAATATTTTCGTAAAAATAATTTATTTTAAGCAGGAGCAGGAAGCCTTTCATCAATGTTATCTATCGAAATTTGCATTTCATTTGCATACATAGATTATAACTGGCTCAGTAATCAGTCGTTGAATACGTATTATACCAGGTGCATCCCAAAAGATTGATGTCATAACCTTTCCAGCCGACTTTTTCGTCTTTCCACGCCTGAGAACCAGTTCATCATGTGCAGTCCACTAGAATGACTATCGATTGGACTCCAGTGGGAAATGATGGAGCTATGTCTCTTTTGTCACACACCGACGCAAAAATTCGGTTTTATTACGATTAAAGAGCACTTAAACACTGCCTTGCGAGGCATCCACTTTGCATAGAGCTTTCGTCTCTTTAGAGCATCATTGTCCTCGGTGCTCAGCTTAGCAAACATCTTTTCAACGGTGGATTTCCCAGAGCCCAAATTCAACAGTATTTTCACCCAAAAAGCAATGCTTTATTAACACACGAACTGCTTTGTGATCCATTTTTTGTGAACTAACACAGGTTGCTTCGCAAAAATGCTATATCTCATTAACTAATAGTTATAATCCAATTAATAGAAATCATATAGATGGTAGTAGTAGTATTATCTATGTGTCAGCCACAGTGAAGCGTGGACGGATCCTCTAGTTTATATATAAATTTACCAACCTCCCGATGTTGGCTGTCGTCAAAGAAGCTATACATATATGGACGCGAAATGCAGCCTCTGGAAGCCGAGCATCAAAACTGTTCCGATGATTGTGCGTTCAAGGTAAGACCAGCGTTGCCTGGCCAAAGCGCAATAACTGGAAACTGTAAAGTCGATGAAGTTTTAAGAAAGGACATTCATAGCAGCGAATTAGTCCGAGCTCCTGCAGTGTACTGCTAGTCGAAAGTGTCTCGCGAGAGTTCGGTGAGCGCTTGTCAACAACAAGTACTTGTACCATTGTGAGATACTTCTATCAGATGTGGAACGCAAGAGGTCAAATAAACAAGATTCATCTTGTTCCTATTATACTGAAGGAGTTGAAGGTAAAAATTTTAACAAACGCCAGTTGTCGGGAGAAGACTGGAAGGAAACATCCACGACACTTTCTGCTCGACTGAACAACTTTCGATAGACAGAGGTTAAAAATTTTGGATACCATAACTTTGATGAACTGACCGAATTGAATGGAATAAAAATCGATGGTCCAACTGTCTCAAACAGAATATTTGTAATCATCGAATTAACCTTAGACCTAGGTAAATTAACCTAAAGCATGCTAAAAATATTTACAACGCAGTTAAGAAGATTAAAACAAAGCGCATACGTACATATGTCCTGAATAGACATCCCTAAGAATGCGTCCACTCCATATCTTGAAGTTTGCTAGTGGTAGTGTTTTCATTGCGATGAAAAGAATAGATAAAAGCTTGGAAAAAATTGACGCATCAAGAAAAAGCTGACTTAGTCATCGGAATTATCATGAATGAACTCGAAGTTCCCAATAATTTCAGCGGGATCTTATCTACAGGTATTAGATCAGTAAGTAAATCTATCTGAGATACTGGGTCATATTTTTTCATAACCACCAACGGTGAATATTTATTTATATGCTCAGAAAGTTAAGGTTGACAAAGAGCTCCTTACAAAAAACTCCCGCTCCAACCTTCCCTCCTACTTGCGAGATCAAAAATAGATGACATTGGCTGGCCACCTAGATCTTCAAATCTAAGTTTCCATAACTTACTTTTGTAGATATGATATGTTATAGCGAAAATAAAGTTTATGCCTGAAATCCTCCGACCATTGACGATCTCAAACACACCCGTTCGTGCCATACCGTCAAGATGGTAATTTTTGCGGTGACGCATAAAGGCATACAGTGCCAGTTCCAGTGGAAAGACTTGAAGGCAATGTATTCAAAAGTTAGTTGAAATCATTTATAATACCATAAATCGGCCAATACTGCTGCAATTTCATGTTCGATATTCGTACGAAGTTCATCAATTGTCGCTGGCTTATTGGCATAGACCGTAGACTTGACGTAGCTTCACAGGAAATTGATTGAACGGCGTCAAATCACATGACCGAGGTGGCCAATTAGCTGGACCATTTCGTGAGATAAAACGTTCACCAAACTTGGTTTTCAATAAATCGATTGTGACATTCGCTGTGTGTGTGTGTCCAGAAATATTCAGTTATCATTGAGCGGTAGCGATTCCCATTCACAGTAACGTGCCGGTCTTGATCATCACGGAAGAAGTACGGCCCAATGACGCCGCCGACCCATAAACCGCACCAAACCGTAATTTTTTCGGGATGCATTGGTGACTCCTGGACTACGTACGAATGTACTTTCACAAGAATAAAGAATTTCAGTGATATGCCAAACCGTTTTTGTTTAATTAAAAAAAAAAATTTGTAGAGTTCTTATTGAAAAACCGGCTCTTAAAGTTGTGGCCACTGTCTCGGAATTTCGGTAATAAATTTTTATAATTACGACTCGTTGTTGGATCGTATAACTTACCACGATGAAATGGCAAATCTTACTGAAAAGAAATGTCGAAAGGGCGGAAAATATACCGTGATTTGCTGTGCCTGTGGGTCTACTTTTGCAGCGTCTCCATTGGAAAATGCGATATATGTGTACATATAAAGGATCAGCATGACGAGCTGAGTCGATTTAGTCATGTCCATCAATCCATCTGTATATACGTGAACTTGTCCTTCAGTTTTTGAGATGTCTACCTGACATTTTGCACACGTTCTCTTCTCCCCAAGAAGTTGCTCATTTGTTGGAATTGCCGATATCGGATCACTATAGCATGCCATACAACGAGCGGAATTAAGTGCTTGTATGGAAAACTTTTTCATTTGACGAGCTATCTCCGCGAAATTTAGCAAAGGTTATTGCTTAAGGCAGTAATGTACTCTTCGATGGAATGGTTCAGTTCGAACTACTATAGCATATAGCTGCCATACAAACTCAACGTTCGGAATCAAGTTGTGCTCAGCAATCTTTTTTAATTGGGTTGAGTTTTATAGCTTCAAAATCGATACAGTTTATTTTGTTCTTACTATTGTTGTTGTTATTCATTTTCATCATTAGGATTATTGATATTATGAAAACTTTACATCTGTTCTGTCGCATTGCACTGAAAATTTGTTCTTTACAAACGAAAGCATATTTTGTTGCCTACATTTAGGCGCCAACATAAGGACTTGTATGAGAGTCCGCCCTAAGCAAGAAGAATTTAGAAAAATAAAACCACTTTTTGTTGTGTTTTAAGTATGCGTTATGCTTTTATTTTATTATGCCAGACTTTCTCGCGATATCTTTTATATTTATCTACTATTTTATAGCATCGTGGTTCTGCTTAATCGTCTGCCAGTAATTACAATATATTTATTTTAGCAATAATATTTATTATGCACATTTCTTCACTCAACTTAGTGTAATTAATTAATTATTATTTACCAAGTAACGTTATGCTTGTACATACAGACACACATATGCACTTACATGACTATGTATGTATGCCTTGGTTACACTTAAATATTAAACTTATGCACTCATACATATGCATATATATATACATATGTATATGCATTCGATGGAACGATGAGCTGTACGAGATATACGACGACATCGACATAGTTCAGCGAATTAAAAGACAGCGGCTACGCTGGCTAGGTCATGTTGTCCGGATGGACGAAAACACTCCAGCTCTGAAAATATTCGACGCAGTACCCGCCGGGGGAAGCAGAGGAAGAGGAAGACCTCCACTCCGTTGGAAGGACCAAGTGGAGAAGGACCTGGCTTCGCTTGGAATATCCAATTGGCGCCATGTGGCGCGCTGTTGTTAACTCGGCTATAATCGCTTAAGCGGTTTCTACGCCAATTAAGAAGAAGAAGATATGTTTTACATAAGTACATTTACATAATCGTATATATGAATATATTTACTGAATGTTTTTGTATGTACGCATGTATTGGCGGTGTGATAATGATATTTACCGTTGCAGTTGATATTTTTGATAGTTCCGTTATATTTGCTCATGCAATTTGGCGCATATATTTGGCATTTCGTTCATGTACTCGTTTGTATATATGGGTGTGTGTGTGGATTTACATTGGCGTTTGTATTGTGGTTCATCTTCGTTTTTCAAATTTTTTTTAAATTTTATTATTATTTTTTATTCATTACAATTACATAATTAGCACACAAACTTAAATTCAATTCGTTTAGTTGCATATATTATACATACATACTATATATACTTATGTAGATATGTTTTTGTTTTTTTGCTTTTGCTTACATTAAGAATTCGATAAGTATTTTTGATACGTTTTGGTTTTAATTTTATTTGTCCTTTTTTCTCTTTGCTCTTCGTTTAGTTATCTTATACACGCAGCACTTATTTATTATTAGTTTTTTTTTTGCTTTACATTCTTCTGCTTTTTTCCTTGGCTGCTGTATTTACATTTCTAGAAATGCACTTTCTGCCACTCTTTGAAGTTGTTGTTGTTGTTTAGCTAACTTACAGTAAATCATAAATAATATGTTTTTGCCTTAATTACTGGTTTTAGATACATTTTACAAGTTTTCGAAGCCTTTTCTGTTTTTACGTTTAAGCCTTAAATAATTGGTGTTTTCGAAATAATAACGGAATTTCAAAATCAAATCATAAAGCAGCTACAGTAAAGGATATGAAAAAAAAATTTATTCAATTGAAATAATTTTGCTGGAACATAATTTTTTAATGAAAAATAGTATCACTTAGGTGTTGATAAACTATTGAGAAACTGTTGAGAAACTGTTGAGAAACTGTTGTTGAGAATTCAATTTGTAGCTTTGGTAAACTTTTTGTTGAAAATGGAAATTTCATTTGTCAGATTTACATTTTTGCTAAAATTACTAATTTACCGAACTGTTGAGAAACTATTGAGAAACTGTTAAGATTTAATATTTTTAGATTAGGTGAACTTTTTGATACAGATGGAAATATAATTTGTCAAAAATTAATTTTTGTTCAATTTACCAAATTTACCGAACTGTTGAGAAACTATTGAGAAACTGTTGAGAATTAAAATTTGTAGCTTTGGTAAACTTTTTGTTGCAAATGGAAATATAATTTAGCAAAAAGTGCATATTTGTTCAAATTTTTAAATTTAAGAAACTGTTGAGAAACTATTGAGAAATTGTTGAGACTTAATAATTTAAATTTGGTAAACTCTTTGATACAGATGATTTTTATTCAAGTTACTAAATTTATCGAACTGTTGAGAAACTATTGAGAAACTGTTGAGAATTAAATTTCGATATTGGGTAAACTTTTTGATGCAAATGGAAATGTAATTTGTCAAAAATACTTTTTTATTCAAATTATTAAGTTTACCGAACTGTTGAAAAACTATTGAGAAAATGTTGAGAATTAATATTTTTAGATTAGGTGAACTTTTTGATACAGATGGAAATATAATTTGTCAAAAATTAATTTTTGTTCAATTTACCAAATTTACCGAACTGTTGAGAAACTATTGAGAAACTGTTGAGAATTAAAATTTGTAGCTTTGGTAAACTTTTTGTTGCAAATGGAAATGTAATTTGTCAAAAATACTTTTTTATTCAAATTATTAAGTTTACCGAACTGTTGAGAAACTATTGAGAAACTGTTGAGAATTAAAATTTGTAGCTTTGGTAAACTTTTTGTTGCAAATGGAAATATAATTTAGCAAAAAGTGCATATTTTTTCAAATTTTTAAATTTAACTAACTGTTGAGAAACTATTGAGACGTAATATTTTTAAATTTGGCAAACTCTTTCATACTAATGGAAATATCGCATGTAAAAAATACTAATTGTTCAAATTATTAAATTTCCCGAACTGTTGAAAAACTCTTGAGAAACTGTTGAAAAACTGTTGAGAATGAATATTTGTAGATTTGCTAAACTTTTTGACACAAACAGAAATATCTTTTGTAAAAAATACATTTTTGTTGAAATTACTAAATTTAACTAACTGTTGAGAAACTATTGAGAAGCTTTTGAAAATCAAAATTTCTCTTATTGAATATCTTCAAATGCAAATCGTCAACATTTGCGGTTTTAGCAATCTAAAGCAGGAAAAAAAATTATTACATAGAAAGACATAATAATTTATTCTCAACAGATCTTTTTCTTTCGGATCTAAATTTTCTGAATAAAAACAAATTATTATTAACTGTTAAGTTAAGTTTGAGAACTTCGAAGATCAAAGATCACTTTTTGATTTGAACGCCATGCATCCATTACGCCTTAATCGTATTAACATAGTTAGCCAACTAACGAACAAACAAGCAAACATGCTAAGTAAATATGTATACTTATACATCTATATACCTAAATACATATTAAATAAATGCATTAGTCTCGCAACTTGAACATAAACTACGCTTGCCGCCCAACCGCCGGTGCTGTGACCGACGTCGAAAACAGCAATTGTGCCATGTAAAATGCCAAATGAAGCTTCAGAATTGTGGCTAATGAAGTCGCCGGAACACCACCGCGCGCCGCCTCCTCGATGCCTGTCAAAAAGCCGCAAGTAAAAGAAATTGAAATGGGTTAGACATTTTTCTTTGGATTATGCAAAGGAACTCACCACTGATAAAATTGAGATGATCATCATTTATGGACGCGATGCCGGGATGCAACTTGATTTCTGAAAAAAAAAAAATAATAAATTTAATGAAAATTTAATTTTTAGTGTTGAAGCAGATGGAGTTAAGAATGTGTTGAATAAAAAACAAGAAAAAACGTTAACTTTGGCTGCACCGAAGCTAATATACCCAATCAATTCAACAATTTGGCACATGTTGCAGTGTGAAAATGGATGAAATCCACGCCTACTTCCCATTTAACAAAACTTTCAAATTCAACTGACTTTTTTCACTTTCCAGTATACAAATCAAGCATTAATTCATATATCGGATAAAACTTTGCCCGAATAGTGCATTTAAGGTATGCCATCTCAGATCTAAATATTGTTAAAATCGCAACATTACTATTCAAGCCCCCAGACACCGGAAATGTAGACCCTAGACACCAAGGCTGAACTTTTACCGGAAATATCGGTCAAAGTGTAAAATTAGGAGAGAATTCTTTCCTGATAGTAACTATTATGCCTGTATGCCGAAAATGGGTTGAATCAGGTCAATATTTCGCTTAGCCACCAAATACCTAATATAAAAGTTTTCGAACTTCCGGCTGATTTTATATTTATTTTATGTAATAGGACTGATTTTCTTCCGCCGCGACTGTACTTTGGAGTGTGCGCGCACCGACTGGATTCGGTAGAGGGCGTTCCTAGCTAACGAACGAGCGGCTGGTCAGTTATCTGCAGAGTCAGGACAAACATTTTCACACGACGTGTTTCTGTGAGTGCTGCAAGCCGAAAATGCAGCGTTCGTTAGAGCAGAGGTACGCGATTAAATTCTGTGCGAAACTCGGTAAATCTGTGACAGAGACGTTTGATATAATCAAGCAGGCTTACCCAGATGTTGCTTTAGCAAGAAGTGGTGTGTTTCGGTGGCACCAGGCCTTTTTGGAGGGCCGAGAAGGGATCGCTGATGAAGACCGGAAGAATGAGCAAACCCAAAGTGAAAACGATACTCATTGTCTTTTTTGACATCAAAGGCATCGTCCACCATGAATTTGTTTCTCCTGAACAAACCGTCAACAACAAATTTTACGTAGAAGTCCTTAAGAGACTCAAATGAAGGGTCAATCGGGTTTGACAAGACATCGCAGCCAATTGGAAGTTACACCACAGCTACCTAACCAAGGTCGGCATCCCAATGCTTCCGCAACCGCCCTACAGCCCAGATGTGGCCAACCGGACTTTTTTTGTTTCCTTTCCTGAAAAGGCCGATGAATGGCAAGCATTGAGAGAAGACAGAGGGGATCCAAGCAGCACGCACCTCGGCTCTCAAGGCTATTCCGGAGAACGCTTTCCGTGATGGCTTCACTGCTTGTAAATCGCACTGGCAGCGCTGCATCGACGCAGAAGACGCCTATTTTGAAAGTTTTTAAAGAATTGGAACTATTGCTTCGATAATTTTTCTTAAATCGACTCAGTCCTATTACTTTCTGGACAAACCCTGTATGTGAGGATACCTTAATGAAACTCAGAGAGCATCTGTTTCTGTTAATATTTAATATACTGGGCTAGTACAACATCTATGTCCTATATATTTAATATAATATTTCTAAACTTTCAATTGGCTTTAGACCAGGTTATATCGGTCAATATGTAAGATATCTTATCAAAATTAATTGAACGTATAATATTGGATATACTAAAGTTTAATGTCAAAAATATGTAAAATTCTACGAATTACCCAAAATTCCATATAACGTTTTTTTATTCCTCTTTTGCTCTTTGGACAATTCTCTCCAACTAGCTTTACCATTTCATCGCGGAAAGATATGCGATCCAACAACGAGTCTAAATTACTAAAATTTACTACCAAAATTCGGAATCAGTGGTCTTGACTTTAAGAGCGCCACTTCCAATTTATGATCAACATAATCGTCCTGTCAGATCAACAATTGAGCGTCTCGTGGGAAAATTTGAATCCACAAGCACTGTACAAAATGTTTTCGTGCCAGTGAGACAAAGAAGTGGGCGTAATGTCGAGAATATTGCTGCCGCTAGCGCATCAATTGAGGAGGACCCAAATCAGTTTCTTACACGTTGTCCTAAACGTGTCTCTGTGACGTCGTTGTGGTGAATTTTGCGAAAAGATCTTGGCCTACATTCTTACATTAACAAATTGACGCAAGAACTGAAGCTTGACCACCAGAAACGTCGGATGTTCGTGAATTGACCAACATAATCTTCAGCGATGAAGCTCATTTCTGGTTGAATAGCTTCGTCAATAAGTAAAATATGCGTTATTGGTCAGGCAGCAATCCCGCGTACTCCATAAGTCACCATTGCATCTCGAAAAACTACGGTTTGGTGCGGTTTGTGAGCCGGTGGCGTCATTGTGCCGTACTTTTTCCGTGATGATCAAGACTACTGTGAATGGGTATCGCTACCCTCAATGATAATGATAATGATATGGACTTAGACAATATGTGGTTCCAACACGTACGGCGCACAGCGAATGTCACAATCGATTTAGTGAAAACTAAATTTGGTGAACGTGTTATCTCACGAAATGGCCGCCTCGGTAGGGCGATTTGACACCGTTAAACTATTTCTTTTGGGGCTACATCAATTTTATGGTCTCTACCAACAAGCCAGCGACGATTGATGAACTTCGTACGAATATCGAAAATGTAATTGCAGCAGTATCGGCCAATTTATGCTTGAAAACCGTCGAAAATTGGGTTCAGCTTCTGGACTTCTGCAAGCGTGCCCGTAGTGGCCAAAAGAAATCGAGTTCCATACATAATAGCATCGAATATACTTGCGTAGAAATAAAGAACTTCAAAAGAACATGGATTCGGGTATTCAAAAAACTTTTAATTTTTATTTTCAGCTCTTAATGTTGGCTTTTGCCTGATATGAATGACTGACTTGCTCATACGAAAGTAAAAAAATACGAAAAACATTTATACAAAAACAAATCTTAATAAAAAAGCTGCTCTCTTATTTTTGGTGTAGAAGTCAGACCCAAAAATTGTGTCGACTGCTGTAATCAATAGAAGGCACGTGGTACATGGATGATGCTTTTTGAAAGTATTTACGAGTATATGGATTTCAAGATATTATATATGTAATACATTGGTAACTTACAATATCATAAATCTTCATCCGATCTAGCCTTTATTCTCATAAAAAATTCTTATATTTTAATAAAACTACCCATTAAAACAGCGTTTATTTCCATTAAATCATCTCTATCACCACATAAATAAATGCCATATCATAATATTCATACTTACCATAGAGCCTCAGAGTGCCCTCTGCACGGCCGAGGGAATTCGTGCTCACGCAGTGGTATGTGCCAACATCGGAGGGTGAGAACGAGCGCACGACCAGCAGCATCACGCCACGGTAGCCATCACGTTTTTCCGTTATGCCATATTTGGGACTAGAAAAAGTGTAAAGGGCATATGTCACTGTTTTATGGGAAAAGTTTTTATTGCGTAAATATGGTTTTTTGCGTCTTTCGCACACGAATGTACATAAATACATATGTATGTATATGTATCTTGAATGTGTATAAATTTAGGTGATTGCAATTATTAACACATGTTTGAGTTTACAATTATATAAAATATGCCTATCTAAAAAAAAATATCACACTCACATCATTACAGTTGTAGCACATCACATGCTCTTGATATGATATCATATCGGCACATCACAACAAAACATCATGTGATGTAAGTTTGAGTTTACAATTCCATAAAAAATGCCTGTTTGGTGCAAAAATATCACCTCACATCATTACAGAAATAACACATCACATGATGCTGATATGATATCATGTCGGTATATCACAACAATATATCATGTTATATAATTTTGAGTTTACAACTTCATAGAAAATGTCTGTTTGGTGCAAAAATATCACATCACATCATTGCAGAAGTAACACGTCACGTCGGCACATCACAACAACACATAAAGATAAAGATATAAATTTATGGCGTGTGACGCAACAACATTGCACCGAGCTGCAGTAGACTTTAATTTTTTAAATCCAATCGCGATCCAATATCTCATCACATGATCACTTCACTGTTGTGGGAACTAAGAATCCCTTTCGAGAGGCCTGTCTTTTCGTTTCTGGGTCAGTGACCGTTCAATTGATGAATCTCGCAATGTAATTTTGATACCATCATTAGATATCTGGTTCCAAAAGCTGGCGGAATCGGACCACGGAATCGGGTGGAACCGAACCATTCCACCAAAAGCCGATTTATTGGCAAAACATAGCTATACGGTCTGATATTTGTCTTGGGTTTGTCGGGAAAGTAATTTTTTCCGTCGCGAGGCGTGCGCGCACTGAACGAATGAGCGGCTTTTGTTGTCTCCGAGCATTTTCTCACGACGTGTTTCTGTGAGTGCTGCAAGCCGAAAATGCAGCGTTCGCTAGAGCAGAGGTACGCGATTAAATTCTGGGTGAAACTCGGAAAATCTGCGACAGAGGCGTTTGACATGATCAATCAGGCTTACCCAGAAGTTGTTTTAGCAAGAACGGGTGTGTTTCGGAGGTACCATGCCTTTTTGGAGGGCCGGGAAGAGGTCGCTGAAGAAGACCGTGCTGGGAAACCTGCGATTTCGACAAACACCGACAGACCGTCGACTAACGACGGAACACTTGAACATGCGCAAGCCGATTGGAAGTTGCACCACGACAACGAGCCGGCTCACACCGCCTTCTTGTGAACAGCTACCTAACCAAGGCCGGCATTTCAACGCTTCCGCAGACGCCCTACAGCCCAAATGTGGCCAACCGGACTTTTTTTGTTTTCTTGCCTGAAAAGGCCGATGAAAGACAAACATTTTGAGATGACAGAGGGGATCCAAGCAGCATGCACCTCGGCTCTCAAGGCTATTCCGAAGAATGCCTTCCGTTACGACTTCAATGCTTGGAAATTCGCGTATGTGAAGTGAGTCTGTCCTAAGCGGGATCAGGGCTGAAAAACCGTTGACAATTTGGCGGAAATTTAAATAATTCTGTAAATAATTTGTCAACTGTTCAAGTCACTTTATCGATAAATGAGATTCAGGAGTTTTCTGGTATCACAAAGTATTTGTCTTTAGCTGAACAAGTGGAAACCCAGACACATGAATCCGTCATAGCACCTAGCCCTAACACAGATTTCTTTATATATTATATACTATATTTTCAGAGCAACAACGAAATAAGTTTATAAAAAATTAACATTTTAAATATTTACCCGTCCAACAGCATTTCCGGCCCCGGCTGTCCCGATTCCAAATTCGAATTGGAGATGCTCGCATAGCCGCTGGGAGTGCGGGCACCCTTCAGCCAATAGGAGACAGGCGATGGTGAGGCCTCGACATGACATTCCAGTTGTACGTCGGAGCCGAGTGGTGTGCCTAACAATTGGCTGGGAGCGCGTACCATGGGGGCAACTGAGAGAGGGAAATATGTACAAGTTGTAATTAATTGTAATTTTTTTTGAAAGTCAATTAGTAATTGAATAACTATAAACTATAAAAAATAATTTTCAATTTTGTTTATTATTATTATTTTATTTTTTTTGAAACTCACATTGTACACTGAGCGAAACGCGTTTACTAACTGCCGGTGGGACATCATTTGATGCAATGCACAAGTAAGCGCCCATCTGGCGCCGCTCCAAGCGCACCAGCCGCAACGACGAGCCACTATAGGATTCCACTAAAAAAGAAAGTGAAGAAAAACGGGCGATAGTGACAAAAGGAAGTCGAAAAAAATGCAAATTGAAATAAAAGTGATTGAAGAACTTTCACATCGTGCGACCTGAATGATTTATTGACTTCAAAGTGTCTATAAATAATCGTTTATATACTCGCACTCGCGCACACGACGCTTACAAACTCAAACTCCACGGCGTTCTGCCACCGTCGCATACACACGAGTGCGAGTAGGAGTTGACGAGCTACAATAATAACACGCGTACATACCTTTCATGAGTTCACGACTCCCCGGCTTGCGTATTAAAATCATATCACCATCTTCACGACGCCAGATGACGCGCGGCATTGGATTGCCGGTCGCCTTGCAGGTCAATGTGGCATCCTCGCCCTCTTGCACCGCCAAATCGGCCGACGACTCCTCGTTGATGATGTCGGGTGGTACTGCAAGACAAGCCAACACACAATATATGAAGAGGCGACGAAGATATATATTTGTATGTGTTTGTATATATAGATAAATGCATACACGAACGTGTAGTGTATACAAAGTGGCGTTGAAGGTTAAGTTGCTCGGAAAAAATGCTCAAGATTATACGTGACTTAAGCGCATTGCAAAAGTGAAGTGGCACTGATACTGCTGACTCTTCATGGCGCACGAATTATTATGGCGCTCCTCGATTTTTTCCTCTCTCTTTTTTCTTGTGCAGATAATTAAATAAAGCTGTCGTGCTTGGACTCGCATAAATGCTTGCTGCCAACTGCTGTGAAGGACAGCGCCGTAATGAGCTTCAAATTGGCGAATGAGATTTTTCATTTATGCCCATTTATGTTGCGTTCAAATTTACATACTTTTCGGGTAATTCAAAATTTTTTATTGAGTGTTCACTTTTATTTGTAACATTATTGAGGATATTAAGGCGCTCGTAGGGCGTATTACTTGAGCTGTTCATGTTAGGTTATGTTCACTATGATGAATGGACGAAATACCTACATACATATGTAAATGGTGAATACCAAGCTACAGGTTTCCCGGTCTTACAACAAAGAGAAAGTGTATACAAGAAAAGATTTTGCGAATTTTGTGGTTGTTGTGCTATAATTCCGTCATTATTGCATTTAAATTTTCCAGACCAACATGTATGCCTATACATGTACACACATCATTTTCAAAGAATTTTGATTAATTTGGGTCCCAAATATGAATCGGCTTAGAATCGGTTAGAAAATAGAGTGTTTAGGAATATTTCGAACTAAGCGCCACCTATTCTTCGACATCAGCAACTAGGTTAAAGGGAACTGCGCGACGGCATTTCAAGCTCCGTACGTAAAGCTACAAGCGAAACCATTGGTTTTCGTAAAGGTCGAAAGAAGAGTTGGTACGTTAGGACTGTCGTATCGTAGTGGAAAAAAAGCAGACGGCCTACCTCGCAATGTTACGATCGACCACAACGCGAGCGGTGTGGGATAGTTACCGAGAGTTGAAGAGGGAAGCGAGACGCATATGCAGACAAAAAAGAGAGAGGTCAAAATGCGTAAGTATGAAGAGCTTGAGAAGCTGACCGAAAGGGGTAATGCTCGAATATTCTACGAGAAGATGGGGCTATTAATGAAAGGTTTCAAGACCGGAGCATACTCTTGTAGAACCCCCAGAGGTGATCTAGTGACTGATGCCCAAAGCATACTAAAATTATGAAGGGAACACTTCTTGAACCTACTGGACGGCAGTGAAAGTGTACGTAGTATCTGGAATGGCGGAGGTTCGAATAGCAATTACCCGTCTCAAGAACAAGTAAGCGGCAGGGCCGATGGATTACCGATGGATTACACGGCGGCGAATAATTGATAAGGAACATGTATCAATATGGTCGGATGAAAGCATGCTCAATGATTGGAACCTAAGTTTGCTCTGCCCCATCCACAAAAAGGGGGACCCCACAACCTGCGCCAATCACCGTGGGATAAGCCTCCTTAATATCACATATAACGTCTTATCGAGCTTAGTGTGTGAAAGATTGAAGCCCATCATCAAAAAACGGATTGGAAAATAAACAATCGACCAGATCTTCACCATGCGCCAAATCTTGGAAAACACCAATGAAAAAAGGGACTATTTCGTCGATTTTAAAGCTGGAGAAAATAAGCTGCTTTTATGCTGTTATGCTGACATTAGAGCTAAAAACTAGAGAGAGTTGAGCAATACTAAAATTTCCGTCAGGATCGGGAGGGACTTTTTCTATTGCAATAGAAAAAAATACGAGCTGCAGAGCTAAATAGGGAGGGTAGAATCTTCTATAAGAGAGTACAGCTGCTGGTGTACGCCGATGAGATTGATATCATTGGCCTCAAAATTCGCGCGTTAGTTATGTTTTTAAAGACTGGATAAGGAAGTGAAGCGTATGGTTTTAGTTGTGAATGAGGACAAGACGAACAGTCATCGTATTCGTGATGGTCATAAGTTTGAAGTCATAGATAATTTCAAGAGACAGCGTCAATCAAGAAACAGCGGATGCGCTGGCTATGTCATGTTGTCCGAATGGAAGATAATACTCCAACTTTGAAGGATTCAGTATACGCCGGTGGAAGTAGAGAAAGAAGAAGACCTCCACTCCGCTGGAGAGATCACGTGGAGAAGGACCTGACCGCACTTGGTATCTCGAATTGGCGCCAAATAGCAAAAAGAAGAAACGACTGGCGCGCTGTTGCTAACTCGGCAATAACTGCGTAAGCGGTGTCACCGCCAGTAAAGAAATAGAAGAATTCTTTAACCTATGGTTTTCTCGATAAGATTGTGTTCTTTGTCTCGAGGATCAGCCAAAGAATCAAACCTAACCTAACATGAATATAGTTATATCGAAAAAGTTCGTAGGTCACTCAAAATTGTTTTAGTGGAGCTCATCGGGCCTTTAATGCTCTATTCGAAGCAGAAATTATAAAAGTAGATTTCTCGAATCGATTTTTAGGAGTTAGGTGGCTTTTGAAATTTTAAAAAATCTTTTATTAATACTACGATATGTCTAAAATATTTGCTAAGTAGATTGAACCTTTTAGGAGAGCGGCCCGTTAGGTTAGACCGGTCAGCTACTTCAATCTTTGATCGTATTTTTCATGAAACATCGTTTTCAAAGTCGGTGGTCACGATTTATCAGAAACTAATGAAACGATTTTATTGAAAATTTTCACAGTTCTTCTAAAAAAGAGGATCTCGTAATTGATCGAAGATATTTTACCGATTTCCACTTTCAAGGCAATTTGTGATAAAAATTATAACTAAAATTATTATTTTTTTTCCAAACCACGACCTACATTCATGTCCTAACCGATGAAATTTGATTTGAAATTAATCCTTCGTCTGTTATACTGACCAGGAGGAGACTTTTTGGGCAGTGTCTCCGGGAACCAACTGCCAATGGCTGAATTTCCAAAAAAAAATAAATTATGAAAAATTCGCAAAATATTATTGAAATGCTGCTCTCTGCTGGTGGTAATAAATTAATGAATTTATTATAGAAGAAAAAATGTGTAAAAAAGGTATTTTTCGGCCGTGAAAGCTCACGTAACCTCTAAGGTTAGGTTAGACTAAGAGATCGGTGCTAACAGCGATCTCACTTGGATATTGTGGAACACCACTACATTTTAGTACCTCGTAAGACCCTTACAAATCGACAAAGCGCTTTGGGCCTAAAGCATATTTGTTGAGACGGGCAATGTCATTTGCCTCCTGGTTCGCCTCAGTCTTTGCAACGGCTGTCTCTACCATACAACTTTGACAACTAGCGTCCATTAAAATTTTTTGCCTTACAGCATGAATACCTATTGAAAAGTGTCAAGTAAGAACCCCTAATGTTGCGGCAAGATGATCTTTGCTAAGAAGATCTCCTGTGATCTACACCAGGATCTTGCAGTCTCACAGGAGCAAATCATCGATCAGCGCCTGCTATCACATTGGTCCAGTGCTAGAATGCAAGACGGCAATAGAGATTGAACTCGGTAAATTTTGTATGCTTTTAGCAGTGAGAGTGACGGAAGCTGTGAGTTGTTGAACCTAACTCTACATAAAATATTCTATAACCCTTTTCATTTTATCTTACCTTGTACATCGATGCAACCGATTTGCTTTTTCATTGGACTCGTATTTATTTGGCACATGTAGCAACCGCGATCACTTTCGCGCAATTTGCTTATCTTCAATTTCCAAGTGTGAGCATCTTCATGTATGACACTTATCCGAGCATTGTGTGTGACAACGCGACCTTGCAGTGCGAGCACAGTTTGATCGGAAGCGCGTAACCAGCCGACCTGTTGGAGAAAGAAAGAGAGAGACAGAAAGAATAAAAAAGGCGTCGACATTAGAATAATAATAATGGTTTCAAGTCTTGGTTGGGTTAAATTGGGTGCTCATACATCTGCTTCTAAACATTTCTAAATAAACTAAGTCAATCAAACAAAAGTTTCTAGTTTCATTCAGTGGCCACTGAGAGTACTGAGCGCTGGCTTATTTAACTAAATATCATTTGCAAAGCGGCAGAACCTTAAATCATTCACATTCTATCGGTCCGTCAAATGTCTTATAGCCTGAGTTGACTTCTGGTTAGATCATGACTCTGAAACCAGTGTAGATCCAGATGTTTCTCCAATAAGCTTTCCGAAATACTATTCATTGGTTTCGACTAAATCTTAAAATGTTAAGATTGAAGAATTCGGTTTCAGCACTTTAGATGTGTAAGAATAGTGAAACTACCTTTTTATAAATAAAATTAAACTTGGTAATTTTTTATAGCTTTATAGGAGTTTTGAGATCACTAAATCTGACCCACCATTTTATCTATAAAATTGTAGTCTAAGGGTTTAATAAAAGAAGGTCCCTGGTTCATCCCTTGGGGGTAGTGTGCTCAAATATATGTTGGTCTCAATATGATGCTCTCTACAGTGGAAGCAGCATGTGGATCTGATCATTGTCAAGGTTACAGAAACACTCATGGTGTGCAAATGGCTTGCTGGGATTGGCTTGGAGCTGCAAGCCAAGAATTATTAGATAGATATATAGTACACCATAATCGTGAGACCGATTGTTATACATATATGGAGCGGAGGCTTGAGTTTCGAATATGCCGCAGACTTCTGAAGGACTTCAACCATCGAAACAGCAAAAGCTTGCCAACAGCAAACAGATGAACATACAATGCTTGAAATGACAACAGAATGGTTTGGCAGAAAGTTCTGCAAACTGTCGGTTCTGCGCCATGAAGCCGGAAAGCCCCCAGCACCTGATGCTAGATTGCATAGCAGACTGTAGAAGCAGTATTAAGGCTCTTGAATCCATATATCCGAATAGGGATCACATCGCGTCATTAGCACTCATCAGTATACTGGAATTCATCAGTTTGCTGGACTTACTTTATGTGAGTCATTGTGACAGAGGGGAGAGCTTAGGTGGCGGTGCAAACCTCAATTTATATCTATCTATCTAGAATAAGATAGCGCTTACTATGAGAAGATCAAGCTTGGTCTCTATTCCACCATTAAGAAAAAAATTAATAAAATAATGCTTAAGATTTCACTTAGCCAATTACGAAAAAATACCATAAAATTAGGCTTGGTAAGTAAGCTTTAAGCGCTCAAACTCACCTTATTTTTACCCAAATTCCGCACCGAACACGCCAATATCGCCTCACGTCCCGCCGGATATGTGACATTACTAATGGTGCCCAAGAATTCCGGATCCGGATCGAGCTGCGAATTCGGCTCTGTAATATAAGTGTAAACTAATATTGAGCAGTAGCTTACATTACTGTTAGTCGGTGGTTTCAACAAACTTTGATGGCATAGTTAGAGTTGTCATACTTACCATGCAGATTCTGTGAGCTTGAGTTGGGACATTGGGTAGCCACGAAAAGGAATATGATGAGCAGTGGCTTGATTTGTGGCATTTTTTGTCCGTTGCTTTTGAAGTGCTGTCTCTTATGCCTAGTGTGCTTAATGTGAAGTGAGCTTTTTGAGCTTTTTATTGGTGAAGAGTTTGTAATTGGCTTTGGCTTAATTTGTGTGGGTCGAATACAGTGCCTTTGTGGTTTTTTCTCTTTGAAACGTAAACTTTCGATCACAGTTGTGGATAATTTTTAATTTTGTTGATAGTTATTAACTTTTAATTAAGCTTTTTATCAAACTTTTTTGCTTTAAAATTAAAAGAAAATATTTTATAGAAATTTGTGCAAATTTTCTGCTAGTTTGTGCCGCTTTATCACTTTTATAAACGAGTTTCGTTTACAATATTTTTCTATGAGCTTTAGAAAAGCTTCCTTTGGGCTCTCTTATGCTTTTTAATTAAGCGTTCGTATTTGTGTTGTAACTATTTATTATGGGCCTTTAGTGTTTGTAGTGCTGTTTCTTCTACTCTTTCTTCCATGCGCTCCCTTTCGGCACTCCTTCAAACTTTTTTGATTTATGCTCCTTTTGTTTGACACTTTTCACAACTTATTACAGCGGCAACATTTCCGTTATTATTCAAGTAGTTTATTGAAGTCCAGAAGAAAGCCCGCAACGCCAGCTGTAACGAATGAATAAAGCGAAGAAAGTAAGAAGTGTTAAATAAATTGAGCAAAGCTTACAACGGGACAAGTGGGTTTTTTTTATTTTTCCCTTTTTTATTTTTTTGCTTCTTGATTTTTTTTTTAATTTTTGCGTTTTTTTTTCCTCTTTTTCACATTGAAAGCTCAGCAGCATTCATTTACATGTACATATATGTGTGTGTGTGTATTGGTGAGCCAGCGCAATTCTCTTGTGTGCGGCAAGTTTTAACGGTAAGCACTTTTCAGCTGACCGCAGCCAACTTAATGAACTTAAATTAAAAAATAAAACCGTTTGCGTGTTTAAGTGTGCGTGGCGATTTGTGTTTGCATTTGTATGCATGCTTGTGTGTGTGTGAATGTTTAAAATAGTGGAAAAGTGTTAGTAGTGAAATGGTTAAAGTATGCGGAAGGTAAGCAGGTAAATTGTGTATAAAATTTGCTGGCGCGAAGAAAATTGCAAAAGTAAAAGATATTGAAAGCAATTTGCAATTAAAAAAAAAACTAACACAAATTAAAGAAATGGTGTTATACCAACAGGTTGGCAACCAGCGCCATGCCAAGGGTTAAAATAACCGCATTCAACTCAACGGCAACGCGAGACTTACTTGAAACCACCAACAATACGAGTACTTCATAATAACTTTTATGCATTGAGCGCTAATTTTCCCGAAGAATGTAAAAAAAACCCGAGGAAGTATCTTAACACAATTATTATCGCGAGTTGAATTTCAAACTTTCGTACTATTAATTATTACAGGGTTTTCCAAATGGAAATGAACATGTTCTACCGATTTGAATGGGCTCATGCTTTTGAAACATACTCTTTTTGGAGGATGGAGTCATGTGTAGAAGTTCACGCAAGTGAGGAAAGTTCTCTGAGCGCCATTGGGTCATATGGCTCAAGCAGCTCACGACTGCCGGCCTTGGACCAAATACCAACCTCGAAAGAGCGAAAAGAAGAACGCCAGGCGCGCTGTTGTTAGTTCGGCTTTAACTGCGTAAGCAGTGTTCACGCCAGTAAAGAAAATTAAATCTTCTTTGTTATAATTCTTATTTTCATTATGGAACTTTTTTCAGAGGAGCGATTGAGAAGTCTTTTCATAAATTAAGAGCTCCAATAGAGTTAATATACCTTGCTCTCAGCAGAGTTTATACTCGTATTGCTCTGAAAATTTTTTCTAAGCCTCTAATGTGAAGTGAGCTTTTTGAGCTTTTTTTGGCGAAGAGTTTGTAATTGGCTTTGGCTTAATTTGTGTGCGTCGAATACAGTGCTGTGTTATTTCGGTTCAGTATTGCTTTGTTTCATCGTGGAAAGACTTACACCTGAATATCGTTTTGTAAAGAATGTGTTTCGCGCGCTTCGCTTAACATAATGTTAACATAATTTGACCTCTGAGCGTACTATTCGCAACACCATCACCCATCTTGAGACCCTGCACTCCTTACTGGATAATATTCGACCGAATGGACCACGTCCAGCACGAAGTGAAGAAACTATAGCAGCCATAGCTGAGAGTGTACACGAAGATCGTGGAGAGTTGATTCGGCGCCATTCCCAGGAACTCGGACTGACGTATGATATGACTTTGCGCATTTTACGTCGAGAGCTTAAATTGAAAGAGTACTAAATACAGTTTGTGCAAGAACTGAAGCCGCTCGACCTTCCCAATCGACATAGCTTCGCTCTATGCCCTCTTGAAAAGTCATGATAAACGACTATTCGATGCCTGAAATTGGAACTGGAGATCACGGCGACATTTGGTTTCAACAAGACGGCGCCACTTCGCACACATCGCATCAATCAATGGATTTATTGAGAGAACACTTTGGCGAACAGATAATTTCACGTTTTGGGCCGGTTGATTGGCCACCAAGATCGTGTGATATCACACCGTTAGACTTTTTCCTGTGGGAATATGTAAAGTCTAAAGCCTTTGCGCACAACCCCGTTTTAATTCAGGCCTTGTAGCAAAGTATCATGCGTGTCATTCGCCAGTTACCAGTCGAAATGCTTGAAAGAGTCTTCGAAAATTGGCTTCAGCGTATAGACCATCTGAGATATAGCCGCGGCCAACATTTGAAAGAAGTAGACTTCAAAGAATAAATGCCAAACAATGTTCTTTCGAATGATAATAAATGTTCCCATTCAATTTGAAGTTTCTGTGTTTCTTTTTTGTATTTTTAATTAGACTTCGGAACAACGGTAGTAAAACGTGCAAATATATTACCAAAATAATGATCGTTTCGAGCAAAGCATCGCACCCATTATCGGCAAGTAGAGTCGGTTATTCGAGCACTAAGTTTACTCTAGTGGAAAATACGCATCCTTAGAGACGTCGCATAATGCACACCGAAGACGCTAATGCTGTTGTGGAGCAGAGTATCGTAGAAGACGAGATTGAGTTCATCCGCCAACGCGCGCAACAATTTGAACTGTGTCCATCCATTCAAGGGAAGATTTTGTGGAAGGCTCTTGGCTCACTTTTGGTGAGCGCATTATCTCGCTTTGTGGGCGTGTTGCGTGGCCTCCAAGGTCATGCGATTTAACACCGCTGGACTATTTTTTGTGAAGTTATGTGAGGTCGCTTGTCTACGCAGATAAGCCCGAGACGACTGACGTTTTGGAAGAGATTATTCGGCGCTTTATTGTTGTTCGAAAACTGGGTCTCTCGGCTTGAATATATCATTTTTCCTCAAAATCATTTTTGAAAGATAATGGCAAACCCTTAGTTTAAAATAAAACCACAATTCTTGGCTTTAAAATTAAATTGAATGCTTTTTTATTCTTCTTGAAAACGTCAAGTCTTAAAAAACACCCTTGTTTTGGAAAATTCTCTTCTCTGTTAATTTCTGGATATTTCTCCGTTTTTTCGGGGTATGTTGTTACCTTTTCTGTAAGAGAGGTAGTCGAATTTCTTTATCATTCGTTAAAAACTGTTACTACAGAGTGAGTTAGGAAGAGAGAGCGCAAAATATAGAGACTCTCAATGAGAGAAAACTGAGGGGGAGAGATTTGGACTTCTACGGCTAGTATCAAAGAGTTTTGGATTCATCAGTGACTTGAAATTGTCGTGTCTTCAAGAAAATATCTTCTACATAGTTTATGCTCAAGCATCATGATAAAGTAGTAATCTGAACTCTTTTCAACGTCATTTTGTTGTAGATAAAATCAAATAAAAAGTAATTTTCTTCTGTTTGCGCTTTTATTACAAGTGAAATATATGTTTTTCTTGCTACTTTCAGCTTTCATTTCAAATTTCAAATACCGTTAAATAGCGTAAAAATGATGAAAGGAGCACATAGCCGGTTAAAAGCGAACAAGTGGCCTAATGGCAGCAACAATTACCAACTGCAAACACACAAATACACACACAACTAGATTGATGCAGCAGAAAAGTGTAGAATAGAGAGAAAAGGCAATTTTGGAGCAAATCAAGCACCCAGATTTGCAACGATAGCCAGTGGCCTAGCCAGGTCAGCCGAGGATACGGCAGCGGCCTTAGCGGCTGCGGCTAACGGAGCAATGCGCTGAATTTTTCATGCAACTTCAAGTAAAAGTGCAAATATTAAAAAAGTTTCGGCCAAGCGACCGACCAGCACCGCACAGTCAAATTACTCCCTTGTGTTTTGGCTTTTAGAGCAAAACGACGCTTGTACGCATGGAAGAAGCCGTGCTGAATGCGCGCATAAGACAAACTGTGCGAAAAAAGTGCAATTCAGCTGGGGCAAGGCGAGGCAATTGCGAATAGATTCAACAAAACTCCAAAACCAGCGCATTTGTCGACATACAAAGCCAGCGAGGATGTTAGCGGAAGCGTGGGTGTCCACCACCGTACACCTGCGGGTGTGTGAGGGCATTGAAGGCATTCAAAAAATCAGCGCCAGCTTCCCCACATGTAACTACTTTATTTTCGGAGCACAACGCACAACTCAAACAAAAAAAAAAAGAAAAACCCTGGAAAATCTGAAGAATAAATGGAAAAACTACTACTACTACACGCATATACTATACATATTTACATTTGCATGAAACTGCCAAAACTACCGTTTAGTAAAGTCAAAAGAAGTTTTTCATAAACGAAAATTGCATAGAAATTAAAAAGCCAGATACACAAATCCTTTTTTGTTGAGCGTCAAGCATAAAAAGAAACATACTTGCATTATGAAAGCACAAACATGCATTCACACACACAAAAATATAATTCTATGCGGGAGTGTGTGTGTATGTACCATATAAGATTACTGCTGGAGAAAACACTCACGTTTGTGGTAAACAAATGAAATTCGAAAAGAAAGTGAAGAAATAAAGGTAAAGGGGCTAAGAAATAATAACAACCAAAAGCAAGCTGTTATTCCGGAAGCTTTATACCCTGCACGAATAATAACTTACTTATAAAAAAAAAACAACATATGCATGTACTGGTTCTATTATAATTTAATGTTTTGCACAATTTGGTAACTCAAATTATTCAATTAAAGTAGTTATAATACAAAATATCGTTTTTGAACTACGAACTTGTATGAAAGCTATATGCTATAGTAGCTCGATTTTGATAATTTTCAGCGTACTGCTTTAACCTATGATAAGTAAACATTTTACGAAATTTGGTGCGCTTAGCTGCTTTATTTAAGTAGTTATAATACAAAATATCGTTTTTGAACTACGAACTTGTATGAAAGCTATATGCTATAGTAGCTCGATTTCGATAATTTTCAGCGTAATGCTTGAACTTATAATAAGTATACATCTCACGAAATTTGGTGCGCTCAGCTGCTTTATTTAAGTAGTTATAATACAAAATAACGTTTTTGAACTATGAACTTGTATGAAAGCTATATGCTATAGTAGCCCGATTTCGATAATTTTCAGCGTAATGCTTGAACTTATGATAAGTAAACATTTTACGAAATTTGGTGCGCTTAGCCTTTTTGATGATAAGTAAATAGTAGCATTTTAATTTTCAAAATTATGATAAGGTGCGCTTAGCTGCTTTATTTAAGTAGTTATAATACAAAATATCGTTTTTGAACGATAAAGTTGTATGAAAGCTATATGCTATAGTAGCTCGATTTCGATAATTTTCCGCGTACTGCTTAAACTTACGGTAGGTAAACATTTCACGAAATTTGATGTGCTTAAGTGTGTTATTTTCATAGTTATAATGCAAAATTGCGGTTTTGAAATATCGTTTATATGGGAGTTATGTGTTATATACATCCGATTTTAATAATTTTCGCTGTGGAGGCTTTTCTTGTCATAAAAAAATATTTTACTGAATTTAGTGTATTTAGCAGCATAACTAAACAAATTATTACAAAAAGCTCCGTTTTCGAACAATATACTATATCATAGGGAAGCTATAAATAAAAATCGCCCGAATTCGATTTTTTAAAGTTTACAGTATTTACAGAGGTTGAGTAGTTACTTACGTACATATAGTTAATTGTTTTGAGAAAAGTATCGTATTCGAAAACTAAATTATATGAGCAATATACACCTAGAATGGTTTTGAAAATTTTTAAGAGAAGTAAAAACATTTTAAGATTATTTTAAAAAATGTTTTTCATGTAGTGTGCTTGTACTTAAATGGTATAAAGGAATAAAATTTGAAAAAGAAACTAAGTGCTAAGAAACAGATATTTCCAAAGCACAAAAAGAGAAACAAATAGGAATGAGAGATCAAAACAAAAAAGAGCAATCGAAAAAAATGTAAAGAAAACAGGAAGAAAAAGTCAAAGGACATTAAAAACGCAAAGCAAGCAAGCACGGATGCCTGAAAAAAGGACAATAGCCAAGGAGGCAAGGACTGTGCCGGTGTCACGGTAACTCTGCCAAAGAATTTATGCGTAAAGTTATATTAACGCCTCACAGCTGTGCCTCGGAGTTGGCTGCCTAGAAGGCTGAAGATAGCTGTGCGATTAAATAAAACAAAAAAAAAGAAGGAGAGAAGAGGCAACAAAAGAAAAGGCAGCCAAAGGCAACAAAGCGCCAAGAAACCTGACATCAACGCCATTGTAAAGGCCATCAACGGCAAGCAGGAAGGCAGAAAGACATGTGTGTTTGGAGACGTGCACCACATGCGCCCATTAACCCATAAACACACACACACACACAAGTTAACGCTTAGGTGAATACTTTGTCTCTTTATATGCTTGTTGTTGTGCGTAAGAGACCACAGAATCCTTAAAGTGAATGTTTATGCAAACGAGAGAGTGTGTGTGAGGGGCTATGCACCAAGCAATTGTGGCCAACCGCCGCAGGCATATATACATACACTATATATTGGATAACATAAGCAGGTGTAAAAATAGCAAAGAAGCCAAGTAAATATGGACTCAGTCGTTTGAGTAGAGTTAATCATTCAGCACTTCAACGAGAGCAACAAGAGCAGATCGTTTCACTACTGGAAGTTTGACGTGAGTCCGCGGAGCGCGGCTCAACTATGAAGCCGGGCCTAGTCATAGTATGCTTTTGACACGAGGTGAATCGTAAATAGTTGACTCAGTAAGCTTTGTACTAGTTGTCTAGATCGTATTGGATGCTAGATGTAAAAGGTTTCTATAAGAATACGAGATAGAATCATCTTCTTCCTTCTTGGCTGTACCGCCATTGTAAATAGGGAGAATATCCGACTTTACAGCAAGTATACAGATAAATCTACCATAGAAACATTACTCGGCCGTTCCCATTCTGATCTTAAGACCTTCTTAGCGTGCTCACAGTTCGTTAACTGAAACTTTCTTCTTGATTAGACAATAATTCGCCAAAATTTACTTAATGCTATTTGGTTTGCGCGGAGTTTAAGATTTGGCATTGACATGTCATTGTCACTGAAAAGACCTTTCGCAGCTGCCATCTGCATTACGAGAGCCATCTGCGGCAAGCAAGTCAGCAAAAAATCGTAACCACCAACTCTTAACTCTAATAATTGCCGCTTACCTAGACGTCGGAATTGCCAAGCTAGCAACTCCTTTCAGGGAGAAAGACGGTGGGATACATTATTTTTTCGGTTGACGCTGATGGCGATGCCAAGTGAACGAAATGAAACGAAAAGCTATTTTCTCCACTTTTTAATGGCATGACACGTTGCCACGCTGGTGAAAAAGTCGACAGCAGCGAAGGGCAGCACTGACACAGAGACCGCGACAGAGCCGGAGACGATGGTGGCAAAGTTGCAGGATGTGTGCACACATGTGTACACATGTAAGCTGAGCAGAGCAATGTGTGGAATGATAAGGACTACATATATGCATACCCAAGAATAGATTTGATCGCGCGCGCCAAGACTTCAAGGGAGGCCGTTCCCGAGTTAGATGCCTGAAAACGGTACCGAATGTCGGGTAGCGAAGCGCTTTCGTTCACTTGTGTAGATGACAACAGATGCCAGACAGCAGCAGCACGCCGCTAACGCATTGACAGCCAACACAAGCGTCAACAACAAGCATATCAGCAACAACAGTAGGAGTAAGAGTAATAACAACAAGAATGACAGGCAACAAGGTTGGAGTTCAGACACTGTGACAGCAGCCAAAGCAAAGGACAAAGCAATTTAGCTTAGCTGCGGCTGAAAATCCCCGACACTTGCATGTCCTGGCGGGCAGGATAAAACTATCAGCGAGGTGTTGTACAAGAAGCTAGAGAAGGAAGGGAGTTAAAAGTGAGGATAGCTTTCTGGAGGTAAGGTTTGGTTGGAGACCAAGCGAGGTAAGGCTTGATTGGAGAACAAGCGAGGTAAGGTTTGGAGACCGTGCGGCAGACAGGCGGCAGGTTGATAGGCTGACAGTCGAGAATGCAGCCACGCCGGTGGTTGCACATAACTTGTCGGCTCCCATGGTTGCCTGGTTGCCAAGCTGCGAGCTGCCGCCATTATCGCTGGTTACGGCCGCTGCATCATCCACAAACAGACGTGGTGTCTACTGCTCATTTGCTTTCATCGCAGTCTTTGGATTGGCAGTCCAGCGCATCGCTTTGAGTAAATACTATAAGCTGTGCGGTGGAAGACAACGCCTTTACCATTAGCACGTCCGTATGTTAGTCGAATGTATGTGTGTGTGAGTTGAAAATGCAAAAATACAAAACAGTTAAAGTACAAAGTCGTGGAAAACAAAGGAAAGGACATCCAAATGAGCAAGAGGAAGATACACAAGTACAAGCACAGAACACGTGCGTATGCAAAATACAGGGCTAGTTGGATTGGAAAGCGACTATTTTAGAGTTTCGCGTGGCACATTTTGTGGTATGAGTGGAAAAGAGGGCTTCCGAGTGCCTCAAACATCGATCTCCTTCAGCTGTAAGAATGTTTTGTTTGATTCACAGAGAACAAAGAGACTAATTGACATAGAGATTGTAGATAGAGAGTATAGGGTACCTTTGGAGAGGCCGTTTTATCGAACTATTTGTTTCAACTATATCTGGCTACATACATACTAAAACTAACTTGATCCGAGCCAATATTACTTCATGTGGAAATCAAGATTTTAAACACCAATCAGTTTGCAATGGGGTAAAGTTGGTAAAATTAGCCGCCCATTTTCTATGGAAAGCACTCAATCAACATAATATTTAGTGTTCTGTTTGAGATTGAGGAAAGTTTCATTGACCGTAATCGTGATTACTGTTCAATGTCGTAATCAGGTAAACTCTGTTTATGGACGAGCTTGTTAGAAAGATTTCCTAAAGGCAATGGTTTTCGCACTTACTGGCTTTATTTCACGACGGATATACTTTAAAGTGTAGAGAAATGCTGCCAATCTCCCAAAGGTTACCTCGGTTACGGCTGCGTAAACTGACATTGAGCAATACCAAAAGCTCCGTCAGGATCGTGAAGGACCTCTCCAAGCCCTTCGATACCAAACGAGTTTTCAAACAAGGCGACTGCCTACCGCGCGACTTCTTCAATCTATTGCTGGAGAAAATAATACGAGCTGCAGAGCTAAGTAGACAACGTAAAATCTTCTATAAGAGAGTACAGCTGGTGGTGTACGTTGATGGCATTAATATCATTGACAAAAAAACCGCGCAGTTAGTTCTGCTTTCTAAACATTGGATAAGAAAGCGAAGCGTATGGGTCTGGTTGTGAATGAGGACAATACGAAATATCTCCTGTTATCAACCAAACAGTGTTTTCATTTGCAACTTGGATCGCATGTCACTTTTGACAGTTTCATTAATTTTAGAAACAGCATTAACACCAACAACAACGTCACCCTTGAACTTAAACGTGGAATAATGCTTGCCAACAGGTGCTATTTCGGACTGAGAAGGCAATGGAGAAGTAAAGTCCTCTCTCGACGAACGAAAACCAAACTCTATAAGACAGCCCTTATTTCCCTCCTGATATATAATATGATGCAGAGGCATGGACGATGACGACATCTGATGAGTCGACGTTACAAGTTTTCGAGAGAAAGGTTTTGCGGAAGATTTATGGTCGTTGCGTATTGGCACCGTCGAATATTGCATTCGATGAAACGATGAGCTGTATTAGTTATAGGACGACATTGACATAGTTCAGCGAATTAAAAGACAGCGGCTGCGCGGGCTGGGTCATGTCGTCCGAATGGATAAAAGCGCTCCAGCTCTGAAAGTATTCGACGCAGTACCCACCGGGGGAAGCAGAGGAAGAAGAAGAACTGAACTCTGTTTGAAAGAGCAGGTGTAAAAGTATCTGGCTACACTTGGAATTTCCAATTGGCGCCCCAGAAGAAGCGACTGGCGCGCTGTTGTTAACTCTGCTATAACCGCGTAAGCGGTGTCTACGTCAATACAGAAGAAGAAAAGAACTACTGCGACTAGTGTTTGCAACTCGATTTTATGGTAGTCGATCGGTTGCAGCGCAATCTCTGTAGCACTGGTCTCGTACTCGAACTCTGCACTTCAATGAAATGGGTCTTTTTCATTCAACACTTATTGGAAGAGCTTGATTCGTGCGGCTGGGCCGATATTGCCTTGGAAGTTCGACACGTCCGGCTTTTTGGAGTCTGAGAGTCACATATTCTGTACCCACGAGCTAGCTTGAAAAATATTTAACGATCAACAGTGAATATTTTTCGGTGCTTTCTTGAAAATTTTAAAATGCATTAAAAGCGACGAGCGACTCGGGAATGAGTTAAACCTTTTTATTGATGACTCCAATCAAAATCTTGCAACCGGCAGAGCCGAAACTGTTCTTGTCGCAAGAAGTTGGTCATTATAGCATCTATCCAATATATTGAGGTGAAACATTAAAAAAATCACTATCTTACCAAACAGCTCTCGTAGAATCGTACCCATTGGCACACCAACAATCATTCAACACCGTCGACTGCTTGCTTTGCAAACTATACCGCGCACACAAAACAATGTGTGCAATTTGCAGTGAAGAACAGAATTTATTGTAGAAAAACTAAAATATTGGCACACAGAACGTGTGAAGAGGAATCGGCACAAAGAAGCACAAAAAAGGGGGCGAAAAATCAACGCTGAGCGCTAGAGTACACAGTGTATAGAATAACAAGTGTAGTGATACAACGAGAGTTGCGGAGGGGCTGAGAGGGTGGTTGAGAGAGCGCTCGAGATTGTGGGCGCCATGCAGGCTGCTTCAACCTAACCTCAATTGTATACAGTGACGTAAAACGAGATATAAAAGTTGGTACACTCGTGTAAATGCTTGTGGCCCACTTCGGTGGTGTGTCTGCCCTTAAGTGCATATTAGTTTTAAGGAGATTTGAGTATATTTACTTTTCGCAAGAGCAAATTATTTAAGCTCTTTGTTTTGTTTAAGTACAAAAGGGAAATAAAATGAAGAACTCTCAGCATAAAATTTTGGTGTAATTGATAGTTCTTGTCATAATTCATTAGCCATCACTCGGTTGTGAAATATCTGCACTGCAAGGAATTCCAATGACTTTGTGGGGTGGAGTTTCGTACGAAATTGTGACTAAGAGAACTTTAATGCAACTTATTTGATTGAAATCGTTTAAACCTTGCGACGGATAGGATTCTTCGAACAAAAATGATCTTGGTTCGTCGCTGAGTTGATCTTGGTTCATAACTCTATCATTAGTCTAATTTATATTAATTTTTTTTATACTCTTGCAATATGTTGCTACAGACTATAATTGTTTTGTTCTCCTAAAGGTTGTACGTATCGCAAGATATCTCGATGAAACTTGGTATACATCTTCTTTGGCAAAAAAATTAGGAGGAGTTCGTAGATGGACGTAATCGGACCACTGCCACGCCTACAAAACGCCATTAATCGAAAACGTACAAAGCGCCAAAACTAATTTCGCAGAGAGGATCGCAGTGGGAAGGGGCAAAATTTTTTGAAAAAGTGTGGACGTGGCCACCCTCTAATAAGTTGGATGCATACATATATCTCTTAAGCCACTTAAGCTACAATAACCAAATTCATCTAGCACAAATATTAAAGAGCTCCTATCGACAGTATGAAACTGAATGAAATAGGCTGATAATCACGTCCACTTCCCATATAATGGTGAGGCTAGGTTAGGTTAGTCTGATAGGCATATGAGCTACGTATAGACCAGTTTTGGTCCTTTGCGGTACCAGATGGAGTTCAGTTTCTAGGTCTATGAGGAGTAGTCATTCTTTAGGCTGCCTGCGCTTGAAGCCCACTTCAACAGACTCTGTGGCATCACTATTGGTACCTCTTTCAGTGTATCATACCGTGTGGACCCCAGATGCCCACAACGTAGTCTTGCCAACATGGGACAAGTGCACCACTCTTCACGGCTTAGGCAATAGTAAAGACCTCAGCTTGAAATATACCGCTGTGGTCAGGCAACTCAAAATGCTGCCTTATGCCTAACTCTGGACTGTATATCCCCGCACCAACTCCACCCTCCATTTTCGAGCTATCCGTTTAAATGTTTAAAGATTTACGCGTATCAACAGGGTTTGTCAGGAAAGTAATAGGTATAGTAACTGATTTTCTTCCACCGCGACTGTACTTCGGAGCATGCGCGCACCGACTGGACTCGGTAGAGGGCGTTCCTAGCTGACAAGCGAGCGGCTGGTCTGTTGTCTCCGAGCATCTGGAGAGTCAGAACAAACAACGCGTTCGTTAGAGCAGAGGTATGCGATTAAATTCTGTGTGAAAATCGAAAAATCTGCGACAGAAACGTTTGATATGATCAAGCAGGCTTACCCAGATGTTGCTTTAGCAATAAGTGGTGTGTTTCGAAGGCACCATGCCTTTTTGTAGGGCCGGGAAGAGATCGCTGATGATGACCGTGCTGGGAGACCTGCGACTTCGACAAACACCGACATTAAATTTATCAAAATCTGTGGTTCATGACATTGTGACGGAGCAATTGAACATGAGCAAGGTGTGCGCGAAGATGATCCCAAAAGTGCTCACTGATGACCAGAATTTGCGGCGAGTGAAAGTATGCCAAGAAAATTTGAACATGTGGGAAAGTGACCCCCAATTTTTGAATAGCGTAATCACGGGTGACGAGTCATGGATCTTTGAGTATGATCCCCACTGACATATGCCCGAAGGTCCTATTTGGAAATTCTCCTTCGGCCAGTAGTCCGCTTTTGCTGCACAGCTTTCAGCGAAGAGGTCTATAGGAGGCAGGTTTAGTACCAGTTTAGAGCCGCCGTTGGGTTTGTATAATAACTAAGCACCTTTTTTAAGAACACCCTACTTTTACTTACCCCAGGTATTGAAGAAACTCGAATACTTTCTCAAAAACTGATACAAATTTCTTTAAGGTTGCAGTTCTTGTAAGAATCAGAACCAGCGTGGTCACAAATTCATGATAGTTATCTATAAGACTGAGAAAACCGAAAGACCTAATGTTGACGATAAGATTTGAATCTACGCTTCAGTGATATCTGACGATGAAGTTAAGGAAGATCCACCAACTTTTTAAAAAGAAATGTTTCTATGCATATTTTTGAAATTCTATCTCTAATTCAATATTTTATATTAATTAGGTGGCAACACCATTTTGTTATATTTTTGTAGTAATGTTTTAATAAAACCAATTTTATTTCTTTGTTATAATTAAAGTAACGCTTTAATTTCAAATTTAAAAGGTGGCAACCTTGTTAGAACTATTATTTTAGAAAAAGCTTTGGAAAATTAGTGAGTTTTTGTAACCATTTGTTAGTAAACTTTCGTCGATGAATTATTACTTTTTATATTTCAAACAAGGTGGCAACACTTATCAGCCATATTTTTGAAAGACCTCATCGAAAAAAGCGATGTGATTACCACTAATTTCAAACTCTTATTCGATTCTTTATTCTTTATATTTAAATTTAAATTTTTAGAAAGTTATTAACGGTGGCAACGCTATTAATTCTTGTGCGTAGACTTTAATATTTCGAAAGATTTAAAATTTTTATCCACATTCTAATTTATTAACACTAATATTTATTTTACATATGCCTCAAGCAGCTTACGACTTAGACCAAGTATCCTCTAGAGCTAAACTGAGAAGACGAAACATTCCAGGGTTGTGCGCCGGATTTAGGACCAGCCACGTAAAAAAGCACAACCAATGAAAAGATTAAAGCAGACTCGGATGAGAGACCCGCCTTTTGATGACGACCACTGCAACTTCGGACTGGATAATCAATTGAGTCCTCTCTCGACGAACAAAGAACAAATTCTACAAGCCTCTCATCATCCCCCTTCTGCTATATGGTTCAGAGGCATGGACGATGACAACATCTGATGAGTCGGCCTTACCAGTTTTCGAGAGAAAGGTTCTGTGAAATTTATGGTTATATGTGGATCGATGAGCTGTACGAGAAGAATCAGAAATAATATTGAATATTGACAAAGTTCAGCGAGTTGAGAGACAGCGTCTACTCTGGCTAAGTCATGTCGAGCTCTGAGAATATTAGACGCAGTACTCGCAGAGGAAGACCTCCACTTCGTTGGAAAGACCAGGTAGAGAAGGACCTGGCTTCGCTTGGAATCTCCAATTGGCGCCAAACAGCAAAAAGGAAGAACGACTGCCACGCTGTTGTAAACTCGGTTATAACCGCTTAACCGGTATCTACGCCAATAAAGAAGAAGAATAATATTTTTATTTTGTGTCAGGTGGCAACTCTGTATACTTTTTAAGTTAATATTTTCACCAATAATTTATTTTTAAATAGTAACAGGTGGCAACTCCACATTTATATTTTCGGAGATAAATATTGCTGAAGTAACGGTCTGTAAACACCTTAATCGCTTGAGTATTAATAACTTTTTTTAAATTGTATGTACATATGTGGCAACTTCTGTTTAAAAATTTATTTTCCATTATTTTTTTTTAAATACATACATATGTATAGAACGTAATTAAGTTCGACAGTTTTAAATTTCTTATTTATTTTCAAATACTTTTTAAAATAGGTGGCAACTACGTATTGCTTTTTAGTTAATAAATAAACTTAAATAAATCAAATACGTTGAACGTCTTAACGTGGAATGTTAAACAACTCTAATATTACAACTGCCTAATTGCATAAATATGGCAACCACTTTTTAATTTCAAATAAAATTTAAAAATATTGTTTATTGCAATAATTATTTTCCGACAAATTTCTACATACAACATCTCGCAGAAGCGTTGCTTGCTTTCTCTAACCCAACTACGGAGCCCAGCACTGCGGCTCTAAATCAGCCAAATCCCCGTTGATGCCAATGACTTGGGCAACTTCCAGAAAATCACCTAAGTGAACTGCTGCAATTAATTTCTTGCACCACTGTGCCAAAAGAGCAATGCTGCCGAGCAAACGCCGTTGCAGCGCTTAGTCGGTGTGGCGCAAAGGCCTGTCTACGAAAAGTAAACTGTCTACCAACAATAACAGCAACAATGGCAAAGTACATGGAATAATAAAAGACTGTGTAACACTGACAATGACACCGGTAGCGTATGCAACAACAACAACAACAAAGCGCCAACTAGTCAAGCAGCCAGCGAAATGAGCAGCAACGTCAAGTGGGTCGACAAGGCGACGGCGTGTGTGCGCGCCTAAAAGTAGGCAAGCAAAGCCAGCCAAGCATGCAAGTGCTTTTTGTCGCCATCTCGGCAGCTGCACGAGCATTCCCGTGCATTTATGCAGGCTGCCCGACCATATGCGAAGGTGTGTATGCATGTGTTGTTGTTGTTGTTGTTGTTGGCCGGCTTGTGCAAACTGTTTGTCAACTTGTTTTGTGTGACAGCATATTTGTTTGCAAATGATTATGCCTGTGTGTGTGTGTGTGCGTTTGTGCGCGGCTGTGTGCGCAGCTGCTTAAGCTCATTTATTTAAATTAAAATAAACACTGCAAGGCACACTCAAACACATACACACATACACACACACTCAGAGCGAGGGGGCGAAAGAGAAAGAGAAATGCACGCGTGCTTGCAGTTATGTTTAGCGCTTGGCTGCCTGGCTGGTAGACTAGGCTTGGCTGGTGTTGGCCTCCGCCAAGCACGTGCAACTAAGTGCAATGCCAGCAACAACAATAACAAGAATAGCGACAACAAAGGCGTGCGAATGAGTAACAACTGCAGGGACAATGGCAAACGGCAAGTTGTGCACAGGTCGTGCGCGCCTCAATTACTCGGGCCACGTCCGATTTGCTGCCAGCGTCGCCGCCGGCGTCGCAGTCGGCGAAGTTGGCGTTAAGCGCCGCATTTTCACACCAACCGAGAAGCAATGCAGGCGCAAAGCATATGTGTGTGTGTGAATAATACTTGTTGTATTTGTTGCTATTGTTGTTTCCACGTACACACATACATAGACACATCCATACATACTCCTCCTCCCGTTTATATGCACCTTACTTTTGTTTTCGCTGCACCACTATGTTGGGCAATGGCAAATGAGCAGCAAAATCAACAATAGCTGCAACAACACTAATGCTATTTGTTTGCAATGTCGCAAAAAGAAAGTGGAAAAAAATGTTAGCGTGCTTTTAGGAGCAAAGCACTTACTTTGGCAACAGAGCGGCATAGGAAAATGAAGGCATGAGAGACAACAAAATAAAAAGTGACAGCAACAACTAGAAAGAAGAATCTCGATTGCCAACAACACAACGACAACAACAACAACGGCAACAACACAAAGTCATGGCAACAAAGAACAATTACGATAATTGTATCGCCGACTCTTGTTGGCAGCATGCAGGATGGCGTGTAAACAAATTGTTCGTAGATGAAGCGACAGCAACAACGAAAACAACAACAATAATATTAACAGCAATGACAACAACAACATTAAGTACAATGACAGCATGAAAAAATGCAAACGCAAAGAAACACGAAGTGGAGACAATAACAACGACAACAGTAGTAACAATAATAAGAACAACAACAACAACAACGACAGTAATACCAAAACAGCAACAACAATGAAAGAACGGAGAAGCAAAAAAACCCAACAAAGCTAACAATAGCGAAAACAACAACAAGAACAAAAATGTAAAAATCAGCAACAACAACAACAACATCACGAGCTATTGAAAACAATGCAAAAGAATGTGAAGCGAAAAAATGCAGCGATTGCGAACAAAAAATGCCGCTGCTCTTTACTAAGCGCCCGGAATGCGGAAGGGGAACGGGAAGTGTATGCTGGCGCCGGCGCGAGTTCGTGCGCGACACAAGCATTTTGGAGACACAATAGCAAAAGGCCGCTAAGAAAAAGTAGAAACATTAAAAAAGCTTAAAATTTTATATAAAAGCTCGTGTAAGCATCTCAACAAAAAAGAAAAAGTAAAAAAACAACAACGTAAGGCAATTGCCAACAACAAGATAATTGAAATAGCTACAACAAAGATGATGGCGCATTGTTGCAACGCCATAGCGTTGAGCTTAGCGGCTCTACAGCTAAGTAGTAATTTATGTTGGGCGCCCGGAACCAGAAAAAAGTGTCGACAGCAACGTTCGCAAGCAATTAAAACAATAACAATTACAACAACTACGACATTGATAATGTGAAAAGTGAAATGTACGCAGAAGGGTGTAAAAAAAGTGGCGTAAAAGAGTAAATGTTAGTTTTTGTGTAACCCCAGCATTTATACCCTCAACAACATGAGCCTGTTTATTAAAAAACAAAAACAAGAAAAAACGTTAACTTCGGTAGCACCGAAGCTAAATACCCTTCACAGGTGCATTTCTGTTAGTAACTATGTGTTCAGTTTGTATGGAAGCTATATGCTATAGTTAACCGATCTGATCAATTTCTTCGGAGATTACATTGTTGCCTTAGAAAATAACATATAACAAATTTTGTGAATATATCTTGTCAAATGTGAAAGTTTTCCATATAAGCATTTGATTCCGATCGTTCAATTTGTATGGCAGCTATATGCTATAGTTAACCGATCTAAACAATTTCTTCGGAGATTACATTGTTGCTTTAGAAAATAATTTATGCCAATTTTCCGATCGTTCAGTTGTATGTCAGCTATATGCTATAGTTAACCGATCTAAACAATTTCTTCGGAGATTACATTGTTGCCTTAGAAAATAATATATTCCAAATTTCGTGAAGATATCTTGTTAAATGAAGAAGTTTTCCATACAAGCACTTGATTCCGATCGTTCAGTTTGTATGGCAGCTATATATTATAGTGGTCCGATATCGGCTGTTCCGACAAATGAGCAGCTCCGTGAGAAGAAAAGGACGTGTGCCAAATTACATATCGATATCTTAAAGACTGAGGAATTAATTCGCGTATATATGGACAGATATACGGACATGAATAATTTGGCTCAGCTCGTATGTACTTTTTCCCCTATTTCAAAGGCAATAATATATATTAGTATTAAAATACGTAAAAGTGCAGCTCTTTTTTATCAGTCCGGGTCAAATTTGATCACATGGTAGAAAAAGAAGACTATGGTGATACAAAAAAGGCAGGATCAAGGTGCCCTGCGAACCATACCCACGATCACCCTGACTGGGAGCACTCAAATAGTCTGGTCTTGAACGGAGCTAATGCAGCCCATCTCTCCTGGAAAAAATCCACAAGGAACTAGTTATTACGTGAAGAGAGCCCTGTTTTCAATTAGCTAAGAACCTAAGGAAAGCTCCAGGAAGGCAACAATATTGCGGTAGCCGGAACTTTACCTTATATGGCTACAAAGTAGGGAAGAAAGGAGATCCTAAAAGTGTAGTGGCCGGTGGGGCATCTGCCAAAGAAAAGCAAATTATGCAGAGAAGTCTCTTGCTGCCTACCTGCTCAGAAGGATACGACTGCAACCATTAACCAAGCAGAAACATAGTACGAGCCTCTAAGCGTCTATTAACTACACGAAAGCAATTCTATGAGAGCCAAGATTGGATTTTTTGAAAACAAAGATCTAGTGACTACATTCAAGCTAAGACTGCGCGTCTTTCTTCGATCATGTTGGCGATTTTTGAGTCACTACATAACTTCAGAGAAGTGGTCATTTACTCTGATAGTAAAGCGGCGATACTAGCATTGAATTCATTTACAGTGCGTTCAGGGTTGGTCGAGGAGTGCCTAACCGAGCTATAAATAGCATCGAGTATCTTTGTGACAAGACTGGTTTGGGTGCCGGGCCATAGCGGAATCGCAGGAAATTGCAAAGCTGATAAGCTAGCAAGGCAAGGCACCTTAGAACCGCTATCGGTAGAATGGGAGGTGGTCGCAGGAACACCGAATCCTCTGTTTTCTACTACTAGATAGCTGGGCTTCACGGAAGATTGGCAAGCGCTGGGCCTAGATCGATCGTAGGAGATCTAGTGATCTTTTTGTCCTTGGTAAGGCTAGCCTCTCCCGAGTTGTGGGGCTTTTAACAGGCCATGCTATTGGCGTCCATGCTGTGAGGCTGCGGTCTTACCAGACGCCATATATAGAAGTTGTGTGGAAAGATATGAGGTGGAAACAACTCAGTACTTCCTTCTTGATTGTGCCGTGCTTGGGAGGTCGAGACTAAAACACTTTTCAGCCGATATCTTAGACCCCCACCGAACTCGCGGTGGCTACTAAGCGTTTTGCTAAATTATAGATTCGAACACAGGAGCTCTTCTTTTCTATGGCTTCACAGAACTGCACTTGCGATGTTTGATCAGTCATTTAATCTAACATATTCATAAAATTATTAAACTGTCATTCTGCACAGTAAGTTTGAGCCGAACAAAGAAAAAAAATTTGGTGGTATGAAAAAATTGTTGAAATTTTTCTGGCAGTACCACCCTAACAAAGCCTTTGGCAGAGCGTGAAGTAACAACAAGTTAAATAACGGTATTTTCCTTCAACACTGCTTGCATTCTACTTTCCAAACTTTCCAGCTACGCTAAGGAACTCAGCCGACTGCCTAAAAGCATTTCTTCGTTCTCTCTGTGGGCATACTGCGTTGATTTTTCTGCCGGATTTTACGTCGTCTGCTGTGTTTCTCCTGGTTATTATTCTTTTGCACATCCTTTGTAGAGTGATTGTGTTGTAAAATTGCTTTATTTCACTTTTTGTGGTGATTCCTGTTGTTGTTGTGTGTTGTATTGTTATTGAGCTACAGTATAGAAAGGCCTTAGGTTGCCTTGCGACACTTCAACTTTCCGCACTTCCCTGCACTTCGTTTCGTTAACTTCAGCTTAGTTTTTGTGCACTTTTCTGACGCCTATTTTTTGTAATTTTCTTCCTTTTTTCGAATATCTGTCTGTAAATCAGCTTTTACGTTAGAATTATTGTTTTTAAAAAGAAATCCTGCCGGCTTTCTGCACCTTTAACACCTCTTAAGCACTATCAACCTCACAGCTCCTTCCTCATCTCTCGCTTTCCCTATATATTACATCTCTTCGCCGCCCCTACCTTAGCCCACCACCACCCTCTCATTCTGTAATCATTCAACATTCCGCTTTGGTCACCATTTTCTAGTGTTGTTACCCCAACATTTGCATTTGTATTACATGTGTGTTTTGTTTTTGTATTATTTGCATTTGTTGTTGCTTGCTGTTGTATCGTCTTTGCTGCGCCCTTATCTTTCGATTAATTCAAAGTTGCATTTGCATTCGCCACATTGTTGACTAGCTTGCATTGTACGCTCCCTCCTCTTTCTCTCTCTGTTCCGCTTTGTTTATTGTATGTTGGATTGTGTGTCGACATATTTGTCTACGAGTATATTTGTATGAAAACCCATTTTAAGTGGCTATGGGGGTCTGCAAGTATGCTGCAAGCATTAACCCAGCAGTCTTAGCTTCTGAGAAGGCAGAAGATTGTCTCATCAAGCTTGTCTCTCGGGTTACATTGATGCGTGTCGACTCCACGATCCTCAACTAAATACTGCTTTTACATAGGAATTTGAAAAGCGGAATACCTAGTAATACTGGTACTTAATTTGTTTTCAGATTTAAAAGTAAAAATAAGTTTACGACTTCATTTGATATCTCGGAAAAATCAATTTGTTTAATATTTTGTCTTAAGATTTAATCTTATTTTATTCTTCAACTTCTTATTTATAATCAATTACTATTTAATCGTTCGTTTTTAATATTTAATCTTTGATATTAAGCTTACGCTTTAATCTTCGTTTTAATGTTAAGCTTTAATCCTAATCTTTATTGTTAAATTTGTATCTTTAATCTTTAATATTAATCTTTAATCTTTTATATTTAATCTTTAATCCTTAATCTTAATCTTTGTACTAAGTTAGTTTTAATCTTATTCTTAGTTTTTAATATTTAATGTATCTCAGAATCTTTAATCCTTAGTCTATAATCTTTAGTTTTCACCTTTAATATTTAATCCTTAATCCCTAATATTTAATATTTCATTTTCATATTTTAATATTTAATATTAATCTTAGAATTATTATTAGTTGTAATCTTAATCTTTAAGTTTAATCCTTAATCCTTAATTATAATATTTAATTTTTAGTGTAAATTTTAATCTTAATCCTTAATTTTTAATCTCTGACCTTCAATCTTTAATATTTAGTCTTTAATTGTTATTCTTTATTCGTTAATCTTTAATATTTAATTTATAATCTTAATTTTTAATCTTCAATCCTCAATCTTTAAAGTGTAATTTTAAATTTCACATTTAATTTTAATCTTTAATAGTTATCCTTTAATTTTTATTCCTTATTCCTTAATCGTTAATCTTTAATCCTGATCTGTAATCTTTAATATTTAACCTGTAATTTTTAATAATTAATACTTAATCTTTATATTTAATATTAATCTTTAATCTTTAATGTTAATTTTAATCTTAATCTTTAATTTTTAATCTTAATCTTTAATCGCTAATCTGTTTTTTTTTATTTCCTTAATCTTTTATCTTAATCACGTTCTCAATTTTGAAATTTTCAATTTTAACATTTGCCTCATTTGAATTTTTAGAGTGTATGCCGCACAACTGGTCACTAAACTCATTACAAAAAAGTTGAATGCGCCTATTTCCTTTTCGCGATATTTTCTACTGGGTATATGCATGTTGGTTATTGTATCCGCATATGCTTATGTTTTTCTGCACACACTTGTGATTAAAAGAATTCCAAGAGAATTTTAAATAAAAATTACTCGCTCGAGATATCCTCGCACGCACTTCACCCTTGGCAGATTTTGTTCTCAAGCGTTGATGTGTTCAAGTAAGTACGTTAGCATGTACTTCAGTATAAGCGTTTAAGCTTCTTAGCTTTGGCTCTTACTAGCTATTATTCTTGAAAATTACAAAAGGGTAATTGTGATAAAAAGTAAAGCGAAGTTGTTTATTTTTAGCATTTTGATTCTGCTCACTAACCATGAATGTCGGTTGTTCAATATATACTTTTATATGAATACATATGTACATATGTATACAAGTATTGTGGCAAAAAAGCACTTTGAGTATGTGAAGGAAAAACATTTAATGAGTATATTTTTAAGCAGCGCTTTTTCACTTTTAGCTATTTTTAAAACTCAAAAAAAGCTTAAAGCTTATAGTATTTACATATGTACGTTTGTACATTAGTAGACAATAATCAGAGAAGAAGTTAAATGCTTTATTATAATAATAATATGTATTACTTATATTTTGTGGGTTGAAAGCTGTTGAGCCACGCTTATCTCAATAGTCAATAGTCATACTTTCCAGGAGCGCATTTCGTCCCATCTACCAGAAGTACGAGTTGCGATCTTAACGCCAGGGTGAGCAAAGAAGGTATCTTTGGCACTCGACTTTTCTGCCTCCATGAGGAAACATCCTCAAATGGGTTGAGGCTGATCGACTTTGCCGGGGTCCGAAACATAGTTATCTGTAGTATTAGATTCCAGCATAGGAAAATTCACCAACTACCTTGGCTGTCTCCGGATCGAAAAGCCACCAACCATATCGATCATGTTGTGACAGACGGAAGACAAGAGATGTGTTTTAGACGTGCGTAAGTTCCGAGCTCCTAACATCGACTCGGATCACTAACTTGTTGCAGCCAAGATACGCACCCGCCTTTGTGCAGGAAAAACGCACGTCAACAAACACAAGGAAGGTTCGACGATGAGAAGCTGCAACCACAATAGCCATCAGAGCGATTTACTACTCAACTTGCACTCCCGCTCTCTGAGAGTACTCGTCAACAACTCGGTATAACTGAACTGTGGGACGGCATTTCAAGCTCCTTAAGTACAGCTGCAATCAAAAACATTGGTTTGCGGAAATTACAAAAGAACAGCTGGCACGATGAGGAGTGCCGTGTCGCAGCGGGGAAAAACAGACTGCCTACCTCGCAACGTTGCAATCGCCCACAACACTTGCGGGATGGGATAGATACCGAAAGCTGAAGAGGGAAAGGAGAAGTATTTGCAGACAACAAAAAAAGAGGGAGGTCGAAACACGTGAGTATAAAGAGCTTTGGCAAGCTGGAGGACAGGTGTACAGGTATGAAAAGATGCGGCGACATTGCCCTCAGCAAGTAGTTCTGTTTTCTCCTGAAGCAAAGTAAATGGACCTGGGAGTGAATGAGGCCAAGACGAAATATCTCCTGTCATCAAACAAACAGAAATCGCACTCGCGACTTGGCTCCCACGTCACTATTGACAACGTCCGGTGTGTTTTACGTGGGCACCTGCTGACGACAGCCTTACTCCACGGCGCTCAAAAGCACAGCGGATCAAATCAATGCGTTGATCAGCGCCCTGAGAATGCTAAGCATTTTCAGTACCAATTGGCAGTGTGGGATGGACACACTAACCCCTTGGTAGGGTTCGAGGCCCATCTAAAACCTCTACCGTGCTTTGGGTCCGGCACCCGGTTGCAATGCAACTCCACATTCAACTGACAAAGTCAGTTCTTCCCGCGATTTGGGTTTTAACCACAACCACCACGATACTCCCCGAGGGGCCAGTCCGCACGAGCAGGTTGGAGCGAACTCCAAGGGCTCCTGCTCCCCGTGGTACCAGAATTAGGTCTCCGGTCAGACCTCGTAGCCGAAACTACTACCAGTTGAGCTTCCATACGGCTCTGGACTGGTGGCAAAGGGTTGGACCCCATACACACATCACTTAAACACCAATCATACAAAAATTAACCCTAATTTCCAGTTAACCGTCTTCGGCGCTTAAATAATTCACGCGCAAACGACCCTAACTGTTCGGTATTCCGACTAGTGGAGATCACACCACTAACATCTAATTGTCCATCAGTCCAGCTGATCCCCATACCACCCAAATCCCTAATGTCCGAGTACATCGGGCACTCCGCAATCAAATGCGACCAATTTTCCGACCCCGCCCCACAAAAACACCCCGACGTATCCGAAAGGTGCCTCTGATGCCAAAATGCATTCAGAGGCCCATGCCCCGTAAGCAGGAAACCTAGACTCAGACAAAATCTGAAGTCTGGGTTATCCACAACGAACCCCACGTCCCGAGTGTACTCGTACGTCACTCGGCCGTTAGGACTATTGTCCCAACGTTCTTGCCACCTACACCTAACCTTATCATCTAGGAGCCTCTTGCTCCCTAGATATCCCTCCCTCTCCACATCATCGTCGGAAATCCAGTCATTCTGCTGTATGACAATCAGGTCAAGAGGGGGTGCACCTAACAAGACCTGCATCGCATCCGTTGAGACGGTGCGACATACAGGCAAACAAGCAAGCATCATGCAACGCTGGATTGAGAGGAGTTTTTGAGAGCCCCAGACAGTCGTGGCTGTCTCCCACCATACAGGGGCTCCATAAGTGGCACAGGCCACAAACAAGCCACGATATATGGTGCGGACAGCACGACGTCCGAGACCCCAATCGCTCCTCAAAATCCGTCGTATTTTGCCTACAGTTGCCTGCAGTCGCTCCTTCACATTCGCCAAGTGTGGAGCGTCACTATTGACCGTCATAATTTTAAAGGTTTAGATAATTTTGTCTTTCTTGGAAGAAGTATTAACACCAACAACAATGTCAGACTCGAAACATTTCAGCCCTGAAAGTGTTCGATTTAGTACTTGCCGGGGGAAGCAGATGAAGACCTCCACTCCGTTGGAAAGACTAGGTGGAGAAGGACCGCCAAGCAGCGAAAAGGAAGAAGAGGTGCGTAAGCGGTGTCTTCGCCAATAACGAAGAAGATCCTGATCTTGCCTTAAAGCAATGTTTGCGACTTTTGCTGAGCGCTTTGCGCCATTTAAGTATTGATATTTTAGTCGGCCTTTAAAATTTTTGAACTTTTAGTACTTTTCTTTTATATGATTAATACTCGACTTTTTCCTATTTTATTATATTAGGTTTTATTGGTTCGCTGAGATAGCTCTAGTAGTGTTTGCGGTATATTTGTATAACTACGTATATACAAATTATGAGAAGAGAAGAATAGTACCATTCTTCGAAAAATTATCGCACTTCCTTTTCTATAAGTGACCAATGAATAGAAAGTTGGTTCCTAAAATGCATATATTTTTCAGATTTTGAAGGCATCATCATTGGTTCTAATGTTTATACTCGTATTATACAGAAGGTATCAGATGGAATTCAAAATATTTATTGGAAATATAATCTTTCTCCATATCAACAAGCTAGCTATTTCAGTTTAGAAAATGACGGAAAGTGGCGAATCGAACAAACAATTGGTATAAATCAAAACGACTGGCATAATGAAACGATTTTACCTCTTAAATGTTATAGAAATATACACGCTCATATTCTCTTATGATATCAGTGAGTTTCGCTAACTTTGTTGTTACTAAACTTTTTGACAAGAGAGCAGAGCGCAAACATGACAATCAATGAGCGCGGTTTCGTTTCGCCATTTCCATGATTGCCGTGTTAGCGATATAATTATGATTAATTGATTTGCAAAAAAAATAAATTGATTATTTATATATGTATACATAATACTGTTATGTATTACCAATATAAACTCTCACAAATGTTTATTTATAATTATTCTGCAAATATTTTGCTAGCACTCTCGTAATGCTATAAGCTACTTAATGCAGGCGAAACACTCTCGTTTTCCTTAATCAAATACAGGGTGTGCTGGTGTGCGCAAGATGTTTATATTTGTTGTCCCAGTTGGAAAATTAAGTCGCTGTTATACAAATGCACAGAAAAACTCCAATGTGTTAATATAACTTCCTTTGTTGTTGCATGTGTGTTAATCAGCAGCTCTCATATGAGATTTGTGTGCTTGTGTCCACGTGTTTGTCTTGTTTTAGCCCACAAAAGCACAGCAGCCCATTAAATGACTACTAAGCCTTAGCTTTTAGTGTGTGTCCTTTCTACTTTCTCCACTTTTGTTGTTGTTGTTGTTTACTCACTTTCCGGCTTTTGTTTTAAAAGCAAAAATGCATATTCTTGTTGAAATTGTTCCCATGTGGCACACGCCGTTGATTTGCACTTAATGAACGAAATACTCGAGTGTGTGAATGGTTGCATTGCGCAGACACTCATACGTATACATACACACATAGTAGATGGCAGCTAAATATACCGTTATATTTATTATAATACACATTTGGGTTGATGTGTGTGAATAGTGAGAATATAGAAATACGAGAACTATATGTTTGTAAATACGAATTTAGTTTTCCAGCAGTAGAATATGTATAAGGCTAGGAGCTTAGCGGAGCGACGAAAAGTTCCAAGAAGATCCGACGTTGTCGAGCCAAATTTTGTTCAGCGATAAGGCTCATTTCTGACTTAATTATATAAACAAGCAAAATTACCGCATTTGGAATGAAGAGCAACCTGAATGAATTCAAAAGTTTTCATCCAGAAAAAGCAATGGTTTGGTCTGTTTTGTGAGTTGGTGGAATCATCGGACCATATTTCTTCAAAAATGTTGCCGGTGTGAACCTAAACGTCAATAGCGATCGTTATCGCTCCATAATATCGCAACGTTAGATTTTTTCATGTGGGGATATGTAAAGTCCAAAGTCTATGCGAACAATCCCACTTCGATTCATACCTTGGAGCAAAACATCACGGGTGTCATTCACACGTTATCAGGGTTACTATTTGAAATGCTCGAGCGAGTTATCGAAAATTGGAATCATACGAGCTGTCTGAGAAAGAAATAATCTTCAAAGAATAAATACTGGTCGAAATGCTCGAGCGATTCGTCGAAAATTTGACTCAACGGATGGACCATTTGAGAAAGAGTTAATCTTCAAAAAATAAATGCCAAAGAATGTTTTTCGAATGATAATAGAGCTCTCATAATTTTTGTATTAGTAATTTTTTTTTTAATATTCTAAATTAAATGTCTTTGTTGTTTATAATTACCTCGTAATGCTGAAGACGTCTTGCTTTAATGATTGTAGAAATCAGCTGATTTGCATAGACGGTATTTTGGTATTAATCTGAAAATAAAAAGAGGTTTAATCAACGTTTTATTGTATACCTATCGACGCAATTTTTGGCTCTGCCTTTTACAAGTAAAATTTGAGTTTTTCCAATACCAAAAATAAGTGATTTCTTTTTAAAGTTTGCTATTTGTAGAGTTTTTTCGTATTGATATTCATAAGGAAAACTGAGGTCCATTTGTATCAGGAAAAATCATACTTTAAAAGCTGAAGATAAAAATTCCAATATTTCTACAATATTTATATTCAGAATTTGCCCGTGAAAACAGAAACCAAAAACAATTTCAAAAAAATGTCACCTGGGGTGTATTAAGGGTGATCCATCCCTACTTTTTAAAGAAAAAACACTGAAACTTCAAATTTAATGGGAAGTATTAATCATCATTCCAAAGAACATTCTTCGGCATTTATTTTTTTGAAGATAATCTCCTTCAAGGCCTGAATTGAAGCGGGAGTGTCAGCATAGACTTTAGACTTTACATATTCCCACAGGAAAAAGTCAAAAGGGTGATACCACACGATTTTGGTGGCCAATAGATCGGTCCAAAATGTGAAGTTATCTACTCAAATGTTCTCTCAATAAATCCATTGAATAATGCGATGTGTGAGAAGTTGTGCTGTCTTGTGGAAACTAAATTTCGACGAGATCACGGCAGTTACGTTCTCATCGACCTTATTTTTGATGAAATATGGACCGATGATTCCACCGGCTCAAAAACCACACCAAACATCTTGTTTTTTCTGTATGAAATGACAGCTCTTGAATTTTTTCAGATTGCTTTTCGTCCCAACATACATTGATCCAGAAATGGGCCTCATCGCTGAATATAATTTGGTTCGAAAACGTCGGCTCTTCTTGGAACTTTTCGAGCGCCCACATAGCGAAGCAATGTCGCTTGTGAGGGTCGAGCGGCTTCAGTTCTTGCACAAGCTGTATTTTTTGCGCTTTCAGTTTAAAATCTCGACGTAAAATGCGCCAAGTCGTTCTATACGTCAGTCCGAGTTGCTGTCAGTTGTACACTGCCAGCCACGGCTGCTTTCTTTTCTTCACTGCGTGCTGGAAATGGTCTATTCCGTTGAATATTATCCAATAATGAATGCAGGGTCTCAAGATGGTTGATGGTGTTGCGAATTGTACGCTCTGTGGGCCAATTATGTTGATCCTAAGTTGAGCGAAGCGCACGAAACACATTTTTAACAGATCGTGAATTTTTCTTAATAAAGTTGAACAATTTGCGAACGTTTTTCAGTCGTAAGTCTTGATGAAATCCCAAACAATATTGAACAAAAATAGCATGACTGCTTGACACGACTCACGCATGATCTGTCAGTAAGGCTGTTCAAAGAAGTACGTCTGTTTGGTTCACCCGTTATATTTGACTAAGTTTTACTTCATTTGAGGACCACACTTACGAGCACTAGTAATTAAATGCTATTAACGTCGAGTCGTGTCTGATTTACCGTTAAATCTTCTGTTCGAAAACTTTTACGACAGCTTTGTTCCCCAAGCAGGCTGCAGTATTCTAACTAACCTAATTTTGCTTAATGATTTGTTTTAATTCTCCTGTTTTGAAAAGTCTCGCTTTAATTCTATGGTACATCTTAAATATTTCTTTCCATTATCTTTTTTGTTGTATACCCTTATTTATTTATTTTACTATGTGCTCTGAGTTCGTCCGCCTTTCCCATCTGCAGTCGCAGCAATTTGCTAAGTTCGAGCTTGTTAGTTTCTGTTTGTTCATTTCGCTCATTCATTTGTGTCGCCGACAAGTGACACTTGTGCGTTTATTTTCTACAGCAATGCAATTTTTTCCGTCGCCTCCACTTTTTAAGAGTTTCGCAGTTTCTTGTTTTAACAATTCCTCTCATGGTCCTCGTGGTGCATGCATTGCTCGACTGCGCATTTAAATGATGGCTGCTTCGTTTTCTGTGTCCTTCTTTATTTGTCTCTGGTGTTGCTGCTGCTGCTGCTGCTCTTTAATTTGGTTGCATATGGCCGATTGTATGTACGAGAGTATATATAACGGTATAGATAGCCGCATAAAGTGTGGAAAATATATGAGCCAAGCCCCTAATGGGCCAAGTCTTATTACAAAAGCTCCGGCTCCGGGCAACTTTGCGACTGTCACCTGTTCTTTTCAACTTTCTGCACTGTCAGGCAGCAGGCACACTCCCTCCGCAACGCACAGCAATTGCTACCCACTCACTTCTTTCCGCCTATTATTCGCCACCACCGTCTGCCTTAGGCTTTGCTGTCGGAAGTGTGAAGCTGAAATTGAGCAACTAAAAGTGCCTACTTTGGCGAACACTTCTTTCTCCCCTTTTCTTATGCTTTGTTCTCTATGCATGCAGGTGTGTATGTGTGTGTGCTGGTCGCTCTTCCTCTTCCTCATACTTGCGCGAAAATGCTTATGTTCCTGCTTATGCTTATGCATTTGTTGCCAGCTTCGCTGCTCTTTGGTCTGCCTGGTGCTGGTCCTGGTCGTCGACTAGCTGCTCATCGTCTTCCTTTTCCTTTTCCGTTTCCGTTGGCTATGTGTCGCTTTAATGCGCTTTTGCACGGCTGGCGGCACTAGTTGTTTGCTTGTTGTTATTGTCATTTTGTTGCCATTGTTGTTGTTTCTGTTGCTGTTGCTAAATGTGTTGCTGGTGGTCGTGTTATTCAACGTTGCAATTTTAATGCTTCACACGCACAGCAGGACACGCATACCGTTCCACACACATTCACTTCCTTTGTATTGCCATTTACGTAAACCCGACAGCTGAGACTCGCGGTTTCTACTAAAATATTACTGATCCAACTTGAGCCGCAATTAGATTTTTGAATTTAAAATGGAAAGTAGTCGGCATCGAATTTGAACAAACAGAGTTAGTCGTATGTCGCCGATCAAGCCTTTCTTGTATAAACTAGGTTTTTCTTTTGGAGCGATGATAGTTAAGAAAACACTGAGTATTAGTCTTCACACCACTTTGTTTGGTCTTCACAGAGCTTAAATAAGAGCGCATGTTGCAAACGTGAAGAAAACCGCGTCGGCTTCTGTAGTTTGTAGAAGATAGGAGGTTGCGAACTCATAAATAGAAGGTCCGGAGTTATTTTGGCAGATCTTAGCTTCTGTAAATGTCAAAAAGTGAAATTTTTTTTAAGAAGGGACTGTGGGCGGGTATTTCCGCAAATGGCACAGATGATTGCATAAGAAAATATTCTATACCACTTTCCATCCTACAGTTTTGTTGTGGTGTTTGAGTAACAGTATTTAATTATCTATCTGTTTGCGGTGTAAGAAAAATGCTTTAAAGCTAAGCTCTACCTAGACAAACAAGCAAAAAAAGAGAATGTCGCTGGTACGAGCTTCTCTTACAGGTCCTGAAGTGGTTAGACCAAATATCCCTCAGAGTTATCAATAAGAATGATGCTATGAACTTGGAGTTTAACAAATGACTCAATCAAATTCAATATTCTGGATACTTGTAGACTACCGGAATAAAAGAAAATAGCCTCGGAAAACTGCTTTTGACAACACGAAAAAGAGCTGCCTTTATGCCGCTATGTCTGAAAAGTATCTCGCAAAACTAATACGGCTGTGTAAACAGACGATGAGTAATCTAATAAGAGAGAATATAAGAAATGATCTCAAACCGCTTTTTCTCCGTATAGATTCACTTTTTTAAGCTTGCCAATATGTTTGTAGTAACCAAAAGGAAATATTCGTTCGTTTTCATTTCAGGAGGTATCTTTAAGAAGTTCGGCGTAAATTATTATACAAAACATTGTTCAACTTTACGAATATATTGTTCAGTTCGGACCACTAGTCATCCACACAGACCGTTCAAATCAGAATCGAGCTCTTTTTATATCTTTTTATACTATAAAAATGCAGTTTTGAAGGGTACTATATCTTCATCGCGGCTGCAGTTAAAGTGTTTCTTTGTTTCAACTGGGATTGAACTTGCGACCCACTAACTGGCAGTTACAAAAGAAAATTTTATTAAGAAAAATCCGTAATTAATGTATACTCATAAACTACTTTCAATGTAACTAGTCCGAAACTAGTTCATAAAAAGTGAGTTAAGTAACCAGTTGCATTATCTGAAACAAACAAAATTCCCTTATGTGTAAACATTTATGCAAATTATATATTTGCAAAGCTGCATGCCACTATCTATGCATTTACATATACATATGTATGTATGTGTGTGCATGTGCGTGAATGTGCAGTTGTGCAGCGACAGTAACATGTTGTTATGCATTTGCATTTCTTTCATTGCATTCCTTGTTGCGAAATTGTATGGAAAAAAGCATTCACTTGTTTTTGCAAATGTTTCCACACACGTCTGCGAATGCCTGTGAATGTGTGCGTGTGTGTATGTGTTTGTATGAGTGCAAGTGCATTTCATGTGTGCACTCGTTGTATTATGCATTTGTATGTGAAGAGGTTGGAATTAATTTTGCAACATTTTAAATTGGGCGCAATTAATTGCAAAATTACTTCACACACATACACACACACACACACACACACTTACCTTTATATGTAAACACGCCCTCGTCGTTGTAAGCGCATTCAAACGCTTGAGCTTTTCACGTTATGCACTTGCGTTCGCTTGTGTGTATGTGTGAGCGTGTGTGCGCTTTTGTTATGCTGAGTGTTGCACTTGCCATTTGTCTTTGCGCCTAAGTGCGCCAAACACGTGTGTGTGCGTGAGTGCGCGTGTATGAGTGAGTGCGCTTTTCATGCCCATAAATTTTCGCATGAAAAATGCAGAATTCCAGCTGTTTAGGTGGAAATGCCACAATGTGCAACATACAAAAAACAACAAAAATGAAAAATAACAATAAAAGTTTAAATAAATGTAAATTTTTAGATAAAATAACATAACCGTAAACAATGCATTTAATAGACGAATTTTGAAAATGTCGGTTTTAATTAATAAAAATATTTCATTTGATTGGCAACCACGGCACAAAATTAAGAGGTGGAGATTTTCATTAGCTGTCTCTCTCTCTCTAAAGAGTTCGATGGTGATGGTGATCTCAATAAAAACTGTAAGCTACAGCTTTTATTTGCGGTGAGAGTCTAATGGACAGCAGAACTTCACTAGCCTTAACCCTTAGTTGACCAAGGTGAGGAAAAATTAATGTTTCTAACTTATTTTTCAATATTATCATTCATGTACGTATTTTATTAACAAAAACAAAAATTATAAATTTCAAGGATACCGCAGTGTACAAAAGGGATATGGTACTTACATAGATGTACCATCAGGTTTGAAGAGCCTAAATATTTTTATTTACATATTAATGGCATGATATTCGGCGAAGCAGCTCTTTTTTTATTGCAGTGTAAAAATATACCGCATTCTTGTCTTTTCCAATGCGGTTTGGACTGAATCTTGTTTAGGCCACATCTCACATCTTCCTCGGCTTTCAACAAATATTGGCCAATGTACTCCCAAGTTACCTAATCGAGAATCAGTTGCAACAGACGGACCCTTACCACGACGTTTTTTTGCTTGACTTTATTGGCACTAATATTCTTTTGCGTCAGTAGGTCTTGAACAACGGATCATATATTCCAATCCTTTCATGTGTTTGACAGTATACGACATAAGCATTAATGAACGTTATTGCCAAAAGTCCACCAAAGCAATCTACGCCACAATTTTAAAGATCGAATGAATGAATATTTTTAAGGCAGTTGGACATTGAACATGTTTTTCTTGGCTTTTTCGATACCTTCCCTCGAGTTTTTAGTTTGCTCAGTGCCATGAAAATTCTTCTTCTTCTTTACTGGCATAGATACCGCTATTGAGATTATCGCTTGGAATTAGAGTTTCCAAGTATTACCAGTTCCTCCTGCACCTGATCTCTCCAACGGAGTGGAGGTCTTCCTCTCCCTGTGCTTCCTCCGGCGGGTATCGCGTCGAATACTTACAGAGCTGGAGTGTTTTCCTCTATTCGGACAATACGACTTAGTTAGCGTAGCCGTTGTCTTTTAATTCGCTGAACTATGTATGTTAATGTCGTCGTATAACTCATACATCACATCATTCCATCGAATGTGATATTCGCCGTGGCCAACGCGCAAAGGACCATAAATCTTTCGCAGAATTTTTCTCTCGAAAACTCGTAACGTCGACTCATCGATTGCTGTCATCGCCCATGTCTCTGCACCATATAGCAGGACGGGAATAATGCGAGACTTATAGAGTTTTGTTTTTGTTCGTTGAGAGAGTATTTTTTTCTAAGTTGCCTACTCAGTCCGAAGTAGCACCTGCTGGCAAGAGTTATCCTGCGTTGGATGTCCAGGCTGACATTGTTGGTGGTGTTTACGCTGGTTCCCAAATATACGAAACTATCTACAACTTCAAAGTTATGACTGTCAATAGGGACGTCAGCGCCAAGTCGCGAGTACGACGACTGTTTGTTTGATGACAGGAGATATTTTGTCTTGCCCTCGTTCACCACCAGACCCATTTTCTTTGCTTCCTTGTCCAGCCTGGAGAAAAGCAGAACTAACCGCGCGGGTGTTGAGGCCAATGATATCAATATCATCGGCATACGCCAGCAGCTGTACTTTCTTATAGAAGATGGAACTGTCTCTATTTAGTGCAGATCGAATTATTTGCTGCAGCAGCAGATTGAAGAAGTCGCACTATAGAGAGTCGCCATATCTGAAACCTCATTTAGAGGCTCGGTGAGGTCGATCCTGGCGGAGCTATGGTACTGAACGTCACCTCATTCATAAAGGCCTTTTCGTGCTGTCAAAAGCAGCTTTGAAATCGACGAAGAGGTGGTGTGTGTCGATTCTCCTTTCGCAGGTCCTTCCCAAGATTTGGCGCATGGTGAATATCTGGTCGGTTGTTGATTTGCCAGGTCTAAAGCCACACTGATAAGGTCCAATCAGTTTGTTGACGGTGGGCTTTAATCTTTCACACAATACGCTCGATAGAACCTTATATGCGATGTTGAGGAGGCTAATCCCACGGTAGTTGGCGCAGATTGTGGGTTCTCCTTTTTTGTGGATTGGGCAGAGCATGCTTAAATTCTAATCACTGGGCATGCTTTCGTCCGACCATATTTTACAAAGAAGCTGATGCATGCTCCTTATCAGTTCTTCGCCGCCGTGTTTGAATTGCTCGGCCGGCAGTCCGTCGGCCTCTGCCGCTTTGTTGTTCTTCAGGCGGGCAATCGCTATTCGAACTTCTTCATGGTCGGTAAATGGAACGATGAAAAGCTCTTCATACTCACTTCGCCTCTTTCGTTTTTTGTTTGCAAATGCGTCTCGCTTCCTTCTTCAACTCTCGGTATCTTTCCCATCCCGCACGTGTTGTGGTCGATCGTAATGTTGCAAGGTAAGCAGTCTGTTTTGTCTCTGCTGCGACATGCCACTCCTCGTCGTACCGGCTGTCCAATATGTAGTTTCGGTTATAGCTGTACGTAAGGAGTTTAAAATGCCGTCCCACAGTTCTCTTATACCCAGTTATTGATCAGTGCTCTCAGAGGGCAGGCGTGCAAGTCGAGTAGAAAATTGTTGGGCCGTTTGTTGAGGCGAAATTTCCTTGTGTTTATTGACGTGGAGACGTGTCTTCCGTTTATCACAATATGATCTATTTGGTTGTTAGCTTTTCGATCTGCAGATAGCCATGCAGCTTAATGTATTTTCCTATGCTGGAATTGAGTACTACAGATAACCATATTACGGGCCCCGGTGAAGTCGATCAGCCTCAACCCATTGGGCGATGTTTCATTGTAGAGGCTGAATTTATCGACTGTTGTGCTAAAGATACCTTCCTTGCCCAACCTGGCGTTAAAGTCGCCAAGCACGATGTTGACACCGTGGCGGGGGCAGCTCTCATATGCGCTCTCCAAACGCTTATAGAAGGCATCTTTGGTGACATTGTCTTTCTCTTCCGTCGCGACGCGGGCGCAAATCAGTGATATGTTGAAGAACTTCGTTTTGATGAAGATCGTGGCTAGACGTTCGTCCACTCTCCCTGTAGTAAGTGCCACACGGACCTACTCGTCTCAGTCTTTGTCCTGCCCATCACACTGTGAATGGGATGTTTCGCTTTCTCACTTTAGCTCGCCTTCAAACGGATGTTCTTTGGCTAACCAAAAGATACTTGGTCTAAACCTGAGGTCGTGAGCTGCCTGAGCCATAGTAAAAGAATAGTTTCTGGCCATTCCGAAGTGGATGAAAATCAGAGAACTTTCCTCATTTGCGTGAACTGCTACATATGACCCCATCCTCTTAATGCAATGAAAATTAGACACCAATAATATTGGTTTATTATCTATCCATTTACAGTGTAAGAAATTACTCCATTCGTTGTTGATCGTGAATCAAATTCGCCACTTTTCATTTGCTTGTCTGACTTCATGTTTGAAGGCAGTCCTTTTCGATTTTCTCTAGTTATTCCACATGTAAACACTTTCTGAGTTAAAATATACATACGTGTTCTTGCACCAATCGTCTTCGGTGAGGGACAAAACCGCTCTCTCCCATAGACCAAATCCTTCGTACTTTGCTTCCATAGTTTCGCCTTTTCCTTGATATATTTGGAACCTTTTAATATAGCCATTTTGATCCGACAAACACCGCAATTTAGAACCACGCTTAATTGGTTTTATGGGCAGTATTGTTTGATGAACCTTCTGTCCTTGAAAACAATCAACTGATAATTCCTTGGTTCCGCAATACACCTGCTAAAAGCGTTTATTTAGAGCATCAAACATAGTCAATTGTGAATAGTCATTTACATGTTAAAATCTTAGTATTGAGTCGAATCTGTTACGGGACATTGTCTTGAATATTATGGGTACAAGTTGATGGTAATCCAAGAAAAATTGTGTCTGCTTCCCCCTTCAGGGTCCTTAATCCAAAATTGATCTTACTCAGTTCTGTTAGCATTGGAAACAAATGTCGAATCGCTCTTGCCAGTAGATTCATTTTTGCACAGAATAAACAATTTTCTCTACACTTGGAAATTTGTTAGGGGAGTGAACTGCAATTTATGGTCTCTTCCCTTGTCACAGTGTTCCGTATAGCTCCAGCACTCTAACCACAACTTTCTGCTATGGTTCCATATACCTATTTTACGCCTTCTTCCATTGAGACTAAAACGATCATATCCACATTGAATAAATGTCTGCACTGTATAATGCGAGAAGAATCCTAAAAAAAATGTTGTTCCAAAAGCATTATAGAACTACGAGCTGAGATCATGGAAGTACCCAGAGTATTTTCATGTTTAGGTCCAAATGTACATCGAGTGTTCAAGAAGAACTGAGAGAGAATGAGTGGATAGAGAGGGAGCTGGAAGGATAGAGGGAGGGAGGGATGGTGAGGGAGCAGGAGGTAGAGATAGAGGGAAGGAGAGCTAGGACTTCATTTGACTTGCTCGTTAGAGTTTTGAGGCGACTTAGTAGACACTCTGTGCTTATTATACCCTGAACAGCGTAAATTAAGCTTGCCACGAAGTTCATAGGTGCCAGAAGCAAACATCGGATACCCTATAAAGTATATATTTCTATGATCATTGTAAAGTTTTGAGTCGATTAAGCCATGACTGTCTGTCTGTCTGTTCTTATATACACGAACTAGTCCTATAGTTTCTGAGATATTGATATGAAATTTTGCAAATGCTCTTTTCTCCCCAATGAGCTGCTTATTTGTCTGAAACGCCGATATCGCACCACTATAGGATATAACTGTCATACAAACTGACCGACCCAAAACGAGTGCTTGTATGAAAATCTGTTTTATTTGACAAGATATCATCACGAAATTGGGTACAGCTCACTGTCTAAGAAAATAGTATAACCTCCGTAGATATTGTTCAGTTCGGATCAGTATAGCATGTAGCTGTCACACAAACTGAGCGATCAAAATTAAGTTTCGTTATAGAATTTTTTTTTTTATGAAGGGCAATATAGTTTTGGTATAATCGAAGTCAACGCTTTTTCAAATTTTATATATGAAGCCTGTAATAATTATCAAAAATTTTTAATTAACAACAATAAAACAGTTAAATCGAAGAATAAAATTGTTAATGAATATTTTTTTTTCAATAATTTTTCCCCGTCCTGTGTCCTTAAACATCCTCTCGTCATATTGAGCTCTTTTATTCTCCAATTTTTACTGATTCACACGCCAGCAGCCATAAACTCTAACCATTTTATAATTAATTTGCGGCTCAAAATGATTTGCTGCAGGCGAAAAATTGCACATTAAACAAACACAAAGTGAATAACAAGAACAACAAAAGCAATAAAAATCATATAAAAAATTTATAACACTTATAAATAATAAATTTGACAAAGCGGCTGGCGGTTAGATGGAAGCAGCTGGCAAAAAAGCAGCTGCTGCGACGAGCCATTTTGCCGCCATGGAAGCGCTTGTGGCTGCTGCCTGCTGCCGCTTGCACGCAATTGTCGTAAATTGTAAATTATTTAAATGCGTGCACATGTACGCCTACACGCATACAGACATACAGGCATATGCAAATACCCATGCACACGAGTGCCCACTTGCATGAAGATACACATGTTACTCATACGTCATGTCCGCCGGTAATATTTTCCATGTGCACTCACACGCATGAAGCGATGTATGCTACACGCAGACATACAAACATTTATTTTATTTTATTTTTGCATAATTTCTTTGTTTTCACATTCTCCCCACTCGTAGCATTCTGCACTATTATTTTAAAGTGACATTTCAATATTTAAAGTGCTTACCAACACATAGCCACTCGGCAGCCTATTTGCATAAACATACACAAGATAAACGCACACATGTGTTTGCGTGGGTGTGTGTGTGCAGTGTACATATGTGCATATTGTTTTTCACCTCTTTTGTTGTTGATTGAATTGCGTAGCGTTTGCCTTGAGCGGTTTAAAGAAAATTTCCACTTCAGAGAGGAGCGGAGGGAGAGAGACCGAGTATGAGCGGGCAGGATTACTACGCAGTGACACCAGAATCTGGCATAAGCAAACACAACTGGATTTGTTTAACATAAGAAAATATTGCAATATGAAAGAGGATTATAAATTCAATAAAATAGTTTTGCTTTTATTCGCACTAGTAAACAAATATGTTTAAGGAGCAAAGGATGCGGATATGTGGCAAGACAGACACGGAGAAAGTCATTTGAGGAATATATGAATACTATATTTAGATTATATGCATTAGGTAAGGTCTGATTGGCGAATGAAGAAACTTGACACATAGAACGGTAGACAGGGAGGAAGACGATATGTATAATGAATCCTCTCTCTTTCTCTCTTTATCTCCTTACTCTGCACTATCTTATTTACTTTTGCCTCGTGGCGGGCCCTCGGAAAAACGCTAAACTACTGAAGCGTGTTCAAAGGCCTCATCGGAATCGGTGGTGCACTGAGGACAACCCCAACAATGGCACCCAATGACCTTTCTACCCATTGTACCGGTAGACATAGCTAGTAAGTGTTTGGCGGTGAAGGCGCTATTAGACCTAAGGAAACTGGGTATATGAGTAGCCTCCGGTAAGGGCACACTGAAATTCGTCACTGATTCGATTGCATTCCCAACTGCGAAAGACTTCTCTGTAGGATGGAGCCGTTGGAGAAGGGGCTGAGTGAGCTCTTTCACGGATGGATTGAAGTTTTAAGCGGAAGAGTCGGGAATTCTCCTTCAACTATAGTTTTGGAATATCATACCACTAGCGGAGGTAGCTGCAATCCAGGTTAGGGGTAGTAGATGTACTGTTTCCTTCAGAGAGGTGCGCATTCACTCCGATAACCGAGCGATTATACTGGCTTTGAGCGAACTGATTCTGGGCTCAAAACCAATCAAGAAGCGCATGACTCGTTGGCAATAGCTTCAAGCTTTATCCATATTGGACTTGTAGAGATGCCCGATCTCACCGGAAGCGCCGGAAACTGCAGAGCCCCTAGTGATGGCAACATTTCCCCAATTTCATCCGATTGGAAGCGAATCGGTTTTACGATGACTTCTGCCGTTCAGATGATGTGGTGAATTTATTGAGGTCTTCCGAACTATTCGCTGTTGGTAAAGTCAATCTCACCGTAGTTGTAGGTGTTCTGTTTAGACTCTGTTCAAAAGGTTCACACGCGCTGCGACTAAATGTTTTGAAGGAAGGTGAGGTGGAATCATCTTGTCACTTTCTTTTCTATTCCTCGGCTTTTGTCAGACTAAGGTTTAAATATATCGATAGAGACCCTCGTAAAGAGATCTTTAAGTTAATGCGTATATTTAAAGCCCTTCCATTCAGATGGATGGCTTTTTTTGGATCTTCAAAGCCCTGTTTCCAATGAAGCCTTTCTCCATGGTACTTCTTAATGAGATCATCTACATGCTCGCGTAGAACCTTATATTATCTCCAGTGTAAATACGTCTAATAAAGATATACTCGATTTAAACCATGCGGAATATATTTTCTAGTGACACGAATGTCCATTCTTGTAGGCTTTTCTTTAGATCGTAGCACTTAAAAAGTTGTATTCGGTTTTTTGAAGTGGTTTCCGAGATTTTCTCATTACTTGGGGGAAAGGTTGTGGTCGGGATTGATGACTCGCGAAGAGCAGTTACAATGCTGACTTCTTCTTTCCTTTGCTGCGAAACAAGGACCACAGCAGCAAATTTCTTCTAAGTATCGTATTCTGGGATGTTTTCATAGAAACTATTCTTGCAGATGCTTGCGCAATGCGGAACTACTTCAGAGACAGTGCTGGTTTCATTCACATGATACTCCCATAAACTTACATCACAACTGGCCCACGATATCATGAGAGTGGCAATGAAAGACGATTTGATGGTAATTATTTTTATCAATCGTATCGAGAAAAAAGGTTTTATCATCGACGTCACTCTTTACGATATCATGAAAGATAATATTTATTTGCAATCGCCTTTATCATCGACGTACTCTTTAAGATTGCCCAGTTTTCACCCAGATAGTACACATAATTAATTCGGCCTTTTCCTGATATAATGGCAAAACTATTCTTAGAATACCTCACGCTCTCTTCTAAGCTCTGTTGTCACTGTCAAACGGTCGGCAGTAATTATTCCTATATGGTGTATGACGTCAAAGCACCCACATTTGATCCATCTAATGGGACGCCATATTCCGCTGCTCAATTACAAATATGTTACGTAATACAAATGCAAAAGCATTTGTGGACTTCATCAAAAGTGACAATAAACTTATTTTCTCGTTATCTAGTTAGACTTGACAGCGCTGCGTATTCACCTTGGTAATTCTAACGGCATTAAGCGCAACTTTGATAATTCGCCAGCGAGCACTTGGCGGAAGGAAATTCCAATGCAAATTAATTATAAGCTTTATGACACATTTCGAAACTTAAATTACTTTTCTTTCGCACTTCATAAGAAATTAGCCGCCAACAGATACGTTGTGTGTTTCGCCTTGTCGATTGGCGCAATGGGAAAATTTACTTTGAGAATTTAATAGACATATTTAAAATGTAAACAAATCTTTAAAGCCACCACAATATGCGCACACGTCCGAAGGAGTGAGAGAGAGTGGGTAAGGTGAGTGGCTGCCACCTGCTCTCACGTTTACTTTGTGTGTACGACGGCAATGACAGTCGGGAATGTGAGATGCCTATGTCTGGGGAGGGAATGTGTAAGTACATTAGTGATTGAATAAGCGGCGGGATCAGTTGTCTGTGGCATGCGGTGGAGTGTGTGAATGAGATTGTGGCGCTGGTTGCGGTGTTCGTGAAACGTTCGCTGAAGTCTTCGGCGCTTGTGGTGAGTCAGCCACGACTGCTTTTGATGCGGCCACGCCGCTGACGTTACGAATTGAGATGGAAGTTGGCTGTTGCTGCTTCTGAGTTTAATTAGCCTGCGGCTTGGCAACGACTCAATCGACTGCCGCAATGCCACAGCGTACCGCTCGCCTCTCGGCATTTTGCTCAGACGCAAAGGTACAAATAAGTTCAACAGCTGCTAGCAGCTAACTATGTAATTCGTGTATGTGGCGAGTGGTGTGTGTGGCGGTGCGAAGAAGTGAGTTCGAGTACAAGTATATTTGGGCCGTGGTCTAAAATAATTACGCAGCAAATTTTTATGCGCCAAAGTTGAGGCTATGCGGCCGTGAAGCCGTCTGTGAATTTTTCTTCTGCATTGTTTCGTGGCAGGTGGCAACCACTACCGTAACTTTCGCCTGCTTTAAGCGCCAACGTCCTCACCTCGTTGCAACTTCATATAATTTTGTTGTTTTACACGGGTATTAAGGTAAGACAGTAAGTTGTCTTAGTTCTTTATTTTCCATTTCTCCTTAGACGAGTGCACAAGTTAATAACTTTTTATTCAGCTGTGTTGGAAAATTTATTGGCCAAAGGTAAGTTTCACGTTTGAGATGTGGGCGTCGTTTAGCATCCGGCAGCATATCGCTTTGGCAAGCGCTTGCCCTTAAGCGATTGACCTCCTTATTAACTGCGCCAGTTTTAGGTTAGAGTTCGGTGATTAGTGTTGGCTTACCTTCTCCGGGAGGATAGTAGTGGTAGCGTCTAATGAATATGTGTAGACCTCCGGTGAAGGTATGATATTACACAACCTTTGTTGAGTTCAGCTAGAACTTCCGTTCTTAATTTATAAAAATGGTATCTTCCTGTTCCACGGCTTTACGGTCTAACTCGCTTCAATAGCCAATTTGCTAACAAAGTCGATTTGAAAGATGTTGATTTCCGCTCCAACATGCAGCGATAACAATCGGAGAGAGAATAAAGTTTATATTGAGAACAGTTGGTTTTTATTTAGAAGCGGAACAAAATCCACGAATCCGAGCATGAAATATTTCCTGTCATCAAATTAACAGTCGTCGCACTTGGAAAGAAAAACCAAACTCTACAAGTCCGGTATAATATCCCGTCCTGCGAACGATGAACTGTACGAGATATACGACGTCATTTACATAGTTCAGCGAATTAAGAGACATCTACGCGGCTAGATTTATGGTTTATAGATGACAACGGTGAAAGTACCGCAGTCGATGGAACGATGAACTCTACGAAATGTACGACGACATTGACATAGTTTAGCGAATTAAGAGACATCAGCTACGCTGGCTAGGTCATGTCGTCCGTATAGATGAAAGTCTTCAGCTTTGAAAGTACTCGAGGCAGTATTGGCCTTGAGTTGAATTCATAGTCGGTGACTGAACGAAATTGGTCCGGATTGTGAGTAACGTAGCAATATAAGCCTTAAAATAGGAAGCTTCTGAGATATAAGCCAGCGCATTTATAATATCTTAACTCTTTGTCTCTAATCTGTTGTCTAGAGATACTTTGTAGGTAAAAGCTGGATCTCATTTCGGAGGAAGGTGTATATAAGTTGTATATATAGGGTTTACTCCTTGTAGATTTTCCGAGAACCGGTTCCTTTTCAAACCAGACACGGTGTATATAGTTTTTATTGTATTACAACGATATATTCAAAATATATTTCGCAAGAAAGGATGTGTCGAGGTAATTGGAGTCAAAGCGAAACCTTCGTCTATTGCTCATATTTTAAAGTTCAAAAAATAATCGGGTGAAATCATCTAGTTCACTCAGCATTCAATTTAGTTAGTAAACTCTAATTGATCTCCTATTTTGCACTTTCCTGCTCCATTGTTTCTGGTACGCGAACCGAGTATATTTTTCCCGCTGAATTCAAGAATAGTTTCGCTATGTTTCGCGCTAAATTGGACAAGCGACCGAGAAACAGAGATCCATGATAAATTAAAGCCAACGTTTTCACTCATCTTCAGGGAAGAATGGACCAATTGGTTCTGTGAACGGTAATTCCTACATCGAAATCTATTTAGTCACCAACGAATTAAAGGGTGAAAGAGGAGGAAGACCGGGCTGCTTGTGCATTAATTAATACGTAGAAAGTAGCTTTAAACTAAATGACTATAATACGATTTTTCTAACTGAATTAGTGGGAATAACAGAAGGCACAAAGTGGGCTTCTGCTTTAATCAGCAAGTCCATAAACCTTATAGTGGACAGCCAAGCCGCAATAAAGGTTGTTTGAAGTAATGGACCCAAAGGAAGATCTCAGTGTTCCAAGACACAGGTAATGCAGGCCATATCACAAAGTTACTTTAGGTTAGTGATGGTAGTAGACAGATCAAAAAACTTCTACTTGGAGGCAGAAGGGAATATTATAGCGGTTATCACAGGGCACCTTCCCTCAAAATCCCACCTTCAGAAAATTGGAGTAGTTGATTCGGCGGAATGCAGAGTATGTGTGGAAGATGATGAAATTCATGTGGTTCTTCAAATTCAGGATAATCTCCAACTTTCCTAGACAAGCTACTCATCTACTGCGAAGCCGATTCGGGGCTCTACTGTAACTAGTAATGGCTACTCCTCAGATGTGGCGTATCCACTGATTGGCATCAAATTCTGCTTTAATTTGAGAAGTAAAGCAAAAAAATCTTAATACTAAATGCGCTCTGCTACAAAGATACTAAAGATCATAAGAGATGCGAGGCCGATTCTATCATTGACATCATTGGCATAGCACCTAATTCACGCCTCCTTGCGAGGTCGCAGGTGCTAAGCAGCATTCAAGCTGTGTGGATATAAAACGGGCAAATTGGCTGTGGAAATTTTCTAGGCATACACCCACACACACACGCATATATAAAGCAGGTGACTAATGACACCGTTGAAATTAAAGAAAATGCTGTGCGCAGGAAATGAGCAAAATGTAAAATGACAAGATGAAAGCGAAGATAAAAAATATTGCAACTAAATAACGAATTAACTTGCTCTTCTTTATCCACCATCTCTTCTGCCCACAGCCAATCCGGCTGATGGCAAACGGTGCAAATGCGATAGACTGATAACTTGATGCAAAGGACCGTTAGCTTAGCAGGTGTTGGTGGTCGTCTCTTCACACCGATGGTGCGAAATGTGGACGAAAATTAAGTCGGTTTTTTTGTGTGCGCTGAAATAGCAGTAAATATGACAATTAATCAAATTGTAGTCCCTTTTTTGGGCTGACACCTAATTTGACAAGATTTCGAAATGCATTTAATTGAATAATGGTTGCCAATTGACAAGCGGATGAACATGAAAATCGCGATTAATTCACGAAGTTTTTATGTTAAAATAAACGCTTATTATTGGGTATAAGCGAGCTTTTAGAGGTAGGAGGGTTTTGTTTTTACTAAAAAATCTTAAATTCAGAACAAAAAAAGATGAGGTGCAAATCTCGGTCAGTCTCGATAGCCGCTGTATCAATACCTGTAGTGTCAGTTTGAGCTTAACCTTATGTTCTGTAGAGATGGTAAGCAACGTCGGAGACCGTATAAAAAAACAGGTAAGGAAGGGCTAAGTTCGGGTGTCACCGAACATTTTATACTCTCGCATGATAAAGTGATAATCGAGATTTCATTATCCGTCATTTACATATTTTTTAAATACCGTATTTGTGTAAAGTTTTATTCCGCTATCATCATTGGTTCCTAATGTATGTATATATTATACAGAGAAAGCATCAGATGGAATTCAAAATAGCGTTATATTGGAAGAAGGCGTGGTTGTGAACCGATTTCACCCATATTTCATACATGTCATCAGGGTGTTAAGAAAATATATATATATATATATATATTTCATTGAAAGCGGTTGAGTATTTCCTGAGATATGGTAAGTGGGCGACGCCACGCCCATTTTCAATTAAAAAAAAAAAACTGGGTGCAGCTTCCTTCTGCCATTTCTTCCGTAAAATTTAGTGTTCTGACTTTTTTGTTAGTTAAGACACTTTATAAGTTTTCGGTTTTCGCCATTTTGTGGGCGTGGCAGTGGGCCGATTTTGCCCATCTTCGAACTTAACCTTCTTATGGAGCCAAGAAATACGTGTACCAAGTTTCATCATGATATCTCAATTTTTACTCAAGTTACAGCTTGCACGGACGGACGGACGGACGGACAGACAGACATCCGGATTTCAACTCTACTCGTCACCCTGATCACTTTGGTATATATAACCCTATATCTGACTCTTTTAGTTTTAGGACTCACAAACAACCGTTATGTGAACAAAACTATAATACTCTCCTTAGCAACTTTGTTGCGAGAGTATAAATATATATACATAAATGATCAGCATAATGAGCAGAGTCGACTTAGACATGTAGGTCTCTGCAACTGAAAAAGTTTTCTATACAAGCATTTGATTTTAATCAGTTCCATTTTTATGGCGGCTATGCGTTAAAAATGTCCGATATCGGCAGTTCTGATGTATATACAGGCAGAAACGGAGTTCTACGAAATTACTGGAGGGGAGTTCGTTATGTATCTGGTTCGGAAGCATGCGGACCTCACTGTATTTATGGTCAACCGTAGACATCAAAGGGCATCCCTTAATCGTTCGAAGTGAAGTATTTTGATACGTCTGCAGTTCTTCTGTGTTGCTGTACGTCAAGCCGACCATATCGGTGTAATGTAGTTTATGGCCGGCCGGTCTATTGCTTTGCTTATTGCCAACATCGTTTTTTCTTCTAATATGACTGTTTAAACTGACGTCGTGCAGTACCAAAAGATCTGTCCGAGTCGTTCGATACCAAACGAGGTTTCAGACAAGGCGACTCCCTTTCGTGTGACTTCTTCAACCTGTTGCTGGAGAAAATAATTCGAGCTTCAGAAGGTACCATAGAAGGTATAGAAGGAGGTATTCTATAAGAGTGTACAACTGCTGGCGTATTTGATATCATTGGCCTTAACAACCGGAGAAATAAATGGAGAAGGAAGCGAAGCAAACTCTATAAGTTACTCATTATTCCCGCGGAAGCATGGATGATGACAACAACTGATGAGTCGACGTTACAAGTACAAGAGTGAAAGGTTCTGCGGAAGATTTATGGTCCTTTGCGCATTGGCAGCGAGTTATACGACGTCATTGACATATTTCAGCGAATTAAGAGATAGCGGTTATGCCGGCTAGGTCTTGTCCGTATGGATGAAAACATTCCAGCTCTGAAAGTATTCGACGCAGTACCCACTGGGGGAAGTAGAGGAAGATGGAGATCTCCACTCCGTTGGAGAAGCCAGGTTGAGAAAGACCTGGCTGCATTTGGTATCGCGAATTGGAGCCAAATTACGAAAAGAAGCAACGACAGGCGCGCTGTTATTAACTCGGCTGTAACCGCATAAGCGGTGTCTACGCCAGTAAAGAAGACAAAGCAGAAGACTGTGGTATTAAAATCCAGTCTGTACTCCTTCGTCCAGTTAGAAATATGATCGCTGTGAATTTGGTGCGGTAAATTGTCATGTTTACATTCGGACACATATCATCGATTCCAATGACTGACATCAATATCGTACAATAATCAGCGTATGACGTGAAGGGAATTCCTTTTGGTGGTTTGAGTTTCGAAATATATAAGTTAAATGGTAATGGGGAGCGGTGGTGATGTCTTCCATGTGCAACCTTCTATTAAATTATTCTTAAATTAGAGTTTTTGTCGCGGAGTGAAGGGTTTCAGCTGAATAGATATCCTGACGCGCCCTCAACCAATCTACTCTACTTTTCTATTTCCAATGGTACCTATTATTTGATTACATTGTCATTAAAGATATTTCATAGTCAAACTAAATGAATAATATTTTTTGACTTTTTCATTTATTTTTTAACATTTTTTATTTTCATTAAGATCATGCAGCCATGTCTCTTCTTTGCTCAAGATGATTATGGCGGTGTCAGTGATTTTGACATATCCAGTAGACAATATGAGTTCAGTGAAGTGGAAATGTAGACATTTTTGTCGGTCGAAAGCGCAATTGCAGACATAGTAATCTTATTATGAAATCGTTGAAGGAGCGGGTGACAGGCTTGGGGACATAAAGACAAAAGAATATTGATGGAACGACCGTTAAGCGCTTACTGCGTGGTCATATTTGTTGAGAACTGTAAGGTGGAATGTTATGGGCACTAAAGTAAGGGCCACGACAATTCATAATGTGACATTTATTTTCGTTTAATGTCTGAGAATAGTAGCGGAGTTTAGTTAACCAATATTATTAAATAAATTTTCTAGTGCGAGTTATCACAGTTCTTAGTATAGTTTGATCTTAGCCAAAAGGCCGAGCAGCTACTTTTCATATAGCACCCTTGCACATAGCCGGCAGATGCATTGTTGCGAGGGTTGCTATCAGACTCCGGAAAAGTGGACACATCAAGTATCTCAAAGAGTGGCATTCCGAAATTCTCTCTCATTTCGACTGCATCCTTGGTCATCTTCTCCGCGCATGTATCTAAGAGAGATATATGGGTGGGGCGGAATCACTGGAGAAGAGGCGCAGTGAGCTTTTCCACGTATGGATCGGAACTCAAAAGGAAAGGTGGAGTAAGAGTCCTCTGTCGAGACCTCTCAATCAACTGTTTTTCCAGACTGCCAGACCACTGTAGTGTGTTTCAAGTACAAGTGGCCGCCATCAAAGCAGCAGCAAATATACGTCTCCGAAGTATGGTTTCTATTAGAGAGGCATGTATCCATTCAGCAGAGCAACTATGCAGGCTTGTACCTCGCCGACAATGAGCCCAAAACTAGTCAAGGCATCAAACTGCTTATCTTAGCAGAATCGACGGAAATCATAAAGTCGATGAGCTTGGAAGCATTGGTCAGCAACCAACACTTGCGCGGTTGTAAAGCATTCTGGAAATGCTAGGTCTTAGCATGGTTTACATCACCGCAATGATAGGTGCCCTAACTCAAAACTTTCCCATTGGCACTCACGTGACAAGCTAAAGATTTTGGAGTACGCAGCTTGTCAAAGTTTTTGGGAGGAAAATTTGGTGGAAATATCTACACACTTTGTCCTCACTGCCAAGCTTTCGCCAGATTAAGGTTGAAGCATCGAGGCTGCCATACTTTCTATGAACACAGCGATTTGGCTGGAGCAAATACTAACTGCCGCAATAAATTATTGCCTAGCTCTAGGCGCTTTGTAAATATGTGACAGTCTTTTCGATCCGTACATAGAAGTTCAGGGCATCACGGCAATCCAATTGGGATTTTTGTGGCCACACGAAAAATCAGCCTATTTACCTGACCTAACCTAACCTACCTCAGTTCATTATGACGTCGAAATATTACTTTATCGGTCCAGCCATTTTTGGAAGTGTGCTTGTGGAATCTATTTTTCGGTTTCTTGTTGAATTTAAATCCTTTACTCCTGGCTTGTTCTATAAGAAGCTCAGTATTCTAGCTAAATAAATCCAAATTTGATCAACTAATTAAAAAAAATGTTAACTTCGGCTGTAGCGTAAGCTATAATATCCTTTACAGGTGCATTTTCTCTAGTACAAAAAAAGAGTATAAAGAATCTTTGTCTTGGAAATAGTCTCTCAGTTTTAGAGATATCGAACTGAAATTTTGCACACGTTCTTTTCTCCCCAAGAAGCCGCTCATTTGTCAGAACCGCTGATATCGCTGCCATATATACGATCCGAAAAATAATTTAGTAACTGACAGATCAATCAAGTCAAGTGCTTGTATGAAAAGCATTTTTATTCAACGAGATTTCCTCATGAAACTTGGCTTGGATTATTGTCCTAGACTAGCCTATAATATAAAATCAGAAGAAATTTTGCTACTATGAGCAAAAAATAGTCAGACTTTGTTCATAATTTTAAAATTCCTAAGTTATTTTTCAACATTATGTCGTTCCTCTAAAAGTAATACGCCTTGAAACAATTGTTAAAGTCAATTTCCGGAATAGCCTTCAATGCGCAAGCGATTCACGTTTAGTGTCTTCATTAGATTGAAAATGGTTTCCCCGGAGCGGTCGTTTGAGTTTACTGAATAGCTGGCAGTTTCTCGGAGCTGAATCAGGCGTATACGGTAGTTGCGGCACGATATTGGTTGAAAACTTACCGAAAAAAAAGGAATCAATGCAACCGTGCATTATCGTGGTGAAAAAGCCAAGAGTTGTCGGCCCATAACTCCGGCTTCCTTCTACGAATAGCTTTGCACAAATGACGCATAAAACTCAAATAGTCTTCCTTCTTGACAGCTTAGCCGGCCGGAAGGAATTCGGAGTGCACCACACCTCGATAATCGGAGAAACCTGTCAACATAATCTTGATTTTTGACCAGCTTTGAAGTGGTTTATTTAAGTTTGGCTTATCTTTGCCACGATAGTCGGCCGATTGATCGCCTGTTTCTGGGTTGTAAGCATAGATTCAAGATCCATGGCCAATAATAATACTTTTCATCATATCTTGGTAGTCGGAGAGCATTGTTTCACAGACGTTAATATGATGCTTTTTTCGAAAAAATTGGTGATTTTGGCACAAATTGTGCTTTTATGTTCAAATGACTTTCCAAATGATTTTCACTAATCTTTCTGACATTCCAACGATGGCAGTAAGATCTCTGACTGTTAATCGTTGATTCTCAAGCAGCAATTCCTTTATTTTATTGACGTGTTGCTCATCAGTTGATGTTGATGACCGTCTTGGACTTGGTTCGTCGTCAACTCGTTCTCGACCCTCATAGAATTATTTGTACCAATCAAAAATACTTGCTCGCGACAAACAAATATCATCGAAGGCCTTTTCCAACATTCTGAACGTTTCGGCACCAGAAATTTTGTTTAGCACACTAAATTTAATGAAACTTCTTTATTGACTAAATTCACTCATCATCAAAATCGCCGAATGCATTTTGTGTACTTCAGAAAGACAAGCGTATACTAAACACTAATGACTATTTTGATGTGACATTTGGCGCAGTTGTCACTGACAGTTATATCAACTTGGCTAAAGAATATTTGAACGAATGGGTTTCCACGCAAAATCTAAATTCAAAAGTCTTACTATTTTTTGCCCACAGTAGTATTTTGTAGGCTCTTTCCAAAAAAAAAAACAAAAATATGAGAAAAATTAAAAATATTTTTTTCAAAAATAAAATAAATAAATAGAAACCATAGAAAAATTAATTAATATTAAAGCCTACGAATCAAATATAATAAAACAAATGCAAAAGCGATCAAGGTTATTAAAATAAAACCAAATAAATTGAAATGAAATGTAAAGAAGTACACTTTACTGCGCATACATGGATTCAAATAGCAAAAACAAAAGGGAAAAATACTTTTTATCTCTACAAGTGTGTATATGTAAAAGTGTGCGTAAATAAAATAATATTTCGAAATGTACAAATGCAGATGTTGAGATAGTAAGTTAGATTATGTTCGCTTTCGAAAGCAGACATATGGGCTTGGAATGCTTCACTGCTCGCAAAATTCTATAAAACTACCATACACTGCCAATATTCCTGTGTGTACGTACATTTGCATGTATTTATATATGTTTGCATATACTTTTGGTTCAGAGCAAATCTTTTTCGTAGTGCATTTTATGCACAATATTTGTATAGACAAAGTTGAAAGCCCTTAAGCTATGCAAGTTTTAGCTGGGCAATATTAAATTAAAGTAGAAGAGGGACAAACATCCTTATCTACTAGCATGAAGCTAAGGGAAACACAGAAGATACGAATCTGCCGACACTTACATGTGTACATTTGTTGGCTACCAACAAGCTTTCGAGCATTTCCGCTTTAATTTAAAGCTTTGCTAAAAAAAGTAGTCTACAGCACCTACAAGCGAGTCCCTACTTTGCATTTGTGGTTGGCGCGAAGAGGAAGCGAGTTCTGTAGATGTGCCTATACTTTGAAGAGCTCTTATGGATGTGGATAGGTGCGGGCAACTTTAATAGACAAATGAAGCGACCACGCTAAGCTTACCACAAATTTAAGTCATATAATATACAAAAGTGTATATAGACTCTCTTCCTTAGTTAGGTAGTCTGGTAACGTTCTATTATACTAAGGATTTTTCCCACAGTATATAAAGGATTTTTCAATAAGACCGCTACAAAAACTTTTTTCTTTTGCATGGCCACCACGGGTATGCTTGCAGAAGTCCAGACGCTGAACCCAATTTACGACGGTTTTCAAGCATAAATTGGCATACTGCTGCAATTTCACATTCGACATTCGTACGAAATTCATCAGTCGTCGCTGGTTTGTTGACACAGACCATAGACTTGACGTAGTCCCACAAGAAATAACGACATAGACATAAGTCTAACGGCGTCAAATCGTGCGACCAAGGCGGCCAATTGACTGGGCCATTTCGTGAGATAACAAGTTCACCAAACTTGGTTTTCAATAAATCGATTGTCAGATTCGCTGTGTGGCTTGTGTGCGCCGTCCTGTGGGAACCACATATTGTCCAAGTCCATATCATCCAATTCGGACAAGAAATATTCGGTTATCATTGTGCGGTAGCGATTTCCATTCACAGTAACTTGCCAGTCTTGAGCATCGCGAAAGAAGTACGGCCCAACGACAGCGCCGGCCCATAAACCGCACCAAACCTTAACTTTTTCGGGATGCAATAGTGACACATGGAGTACGAGTGGATTGCTACCTGAGCAATAACGCATATTTTTCTTCTTGATGAAGGCATTCAGCCAGAAGTGAGCCTCATCGCTGAAGATGATTTTTCGATGAACTCAGCACAATTCACGAATATACGACGATTCTGCTGGTCAAGCAGCTTCAGTTTTTGGTTCAAATTGATCTTGTAAAGATGTAGGCCAAGTTGTTTTCGCAAAATTCACCATAACGCCGTCACAGATATACCCAGCGCATGAGAACGACGTGTGAGAGACTGATTTGGATCTTCCTCAATTGATGTGCTAGCGGCAACAATATTTTCGACGCTACGGGCACTTCTTTGTCTCAATGGGCCGGGAACATTTTGTACTGTGCCTGTGGATTCAAATTTTTCACTTGACGCTCAATTTTGATCTGATAGACGATCTTGGACGTAGCGCTCTTAAAGACGTCCAATCTCCGAATTTTGGTATAAATTTTAATCATTTTGATTCGTTGTAGGATCGTATATATTTCCATGATGAAATGGCAAACCTTACTGAAGATTAATGTCAAAAGATCGGGAAAAAATATGGCGTCTTTTGCTGTCCCTATCGGTTTACTTTTGTAGTGTCCTTATTGAAAAATCCATTAGCTAACTCACAAAGTCTCTGAATGTGGTTTAAGTATTGACCCGGCCTTAAGCAATTTAACCTTAGTTTATGTTAACTCGTCGGGTTGATCCAAAATCTATGAATCTGTTTAGACAGATATTCGTTCTTTGTGTTAGTCAAAAACTACTGGAACCTCATTGATTGGCGAAGCGTTTTAAACTATGCTATTACGATAGGTTCACAAAAGCTGTGTCTACCAAAATATTTCAATTTCACTCTGTTAAAACTCGGAAAATAGGTGATAAAATGACAAGATAACTCCATCTCGCTTTCCATACAGCTTCTACTGTGAACTTATTAGACTGTGTCCAGTCAGAACATTTACCATTGCGGCCAGATTGATTTTGCTAAGAACAAGTAGTTCGTAGGAGCTCTAACCGTTCAACTTAAGCCAGAAGGATTTCGCGGTAATACAAGTTTTGGTTGTTGATTAGCGCTTGCAGAGCGCACTGGAGCCTCATAGGTCATTGGAATGCAAGAGGAAATCGGAAAACGGACTCGCTTCCATTTGGATGAAATTGAGTATGCGTGGAATTCGACTTATGATGAAGTTGATAGTTCGAATTCGTAGAAGCTCGTTCTCTTTCAAAATAGTTAACTCATAAAGACTTTGGGTTTAAGTCGGTTGTTCCAAGTTGAAATCTCCTTCCCTTTCTTCTTCAGATTTCTGTATTTCGGGTGCTGTTGGTGTAGAGACGAGTAAAAATGCTTACGTATATTACATAATGGCATGTTAAGTGTATTTATATTTAATCCGAGCAAACACACACACACCGACACGTTCGTATAAATACAGTGCCAAATCGCAAATACTCAAACAGTTCTGTGCTGCTGCAGCCTGAAATCGCAGTTGAATTTTTTAAGAGGTCAAACTTCGTGCAAGCTCTGCCACGCAGCGCTCTTGCGTCACTGCTGGCGACTGCGTGACGTGGAACGTCGAAATGTAGGTGGGCGGCGCGGCAATACAGCAGCCATTCAGCAATAAACAGGAGCTCGTTAGGTGCATATGACAACAACGACAACAAGTAAAATATTATAAAAAAATAGGAAATTGTGCAACAACAATAACAACTTGCATGAGCTAAAGCGTTCTGTGTGTGGGTTTGTGGCAGCTGGTGGGGAGCGCTTAGGCAGCCTGTGGCGTTTGAAGTGCTTTTCCTTGTAATATAAAAGTGCGCGCATACCCACACACACACATACATACATATATTCATGCACACATACATATGCGCGTATGAATTACTGTAAATCTTACGCCGAGATTCGCCATAGAAAGCCATGAGCGGGCGGCTGGCGGCGGCAAATTGAGTGCTGTTGCTTAAAGTTGCCTATGCCAAAGCAACAATAACAAAAACCATGTTTTTGAAACAAAAAACTTTCACTGGCAAAGTTGCAGAAAAAAGAAATTGAAAAAATAACCGTAAAAACGAACTACAATAAATAGCAATCAAGCCATTATAGGCTAAAAGCGCCAATAGTTGGATAAAAATAACTGTAACAAAACATAAAACAAACGAATGGCGTAAAACAGGAGCGAAAAAGCGGCCGCGCAACAAAGTAGGGGCCAAATGGTGGAGGCAAATTCCTTTAGTTTTAAAAAACTATGCGCCCACAAAAAACACACTCACCGACTTAAATACAAACACACACAAAGCCTCACATATGCACTTGTGTATCCTTTTGTGCCTGTGTGCGGTCCTTGTTCAGCAGCGGGCATATAATTGACGCATATTTGTGCGCTTTCAGCCGCAACAAAAAACATAAAAAAAACAACAAAAAAAAATTTGAAAAAGAATATTGTAAAATGGCTAATGGCAAACATGTGGCTAAAGTACACGCTATAAAAATCCGAAACAAGCGGAAAATAGCAAATAAAAGCGTCGGTCCGAAGCGCAAAAATTCGAGCAAGAAGCTGGATTAAAAATTATTATTTATTGTGCGCACATAAAATCGCAAAAATTGCCAAGTAAGGTGGCGTTGCATGCGAGCCGAACTGGATATTTTACACTCAATAACTTTTGGCCAAGGGGTTTTCTAGCTGCTCATCCTTATAGCAATCTTCTTCTTCTTTAGAGGCGTAGATCGCGGTTACAGCCGAGTTAGCAACACCGCGGCATTCGTTCTTCCTCTTCGCTACTTGGCGCCAATTGGAGATTCCAAGTGTAACCAGGTCCTTCTCCAGCTGATCTCTCCTACGTAGTGGAGCTCTTCCTTTTCCTCTGTTTCCCCCGGCGGGTACTCCGTCGAATATTTTCAGAGCTGGAGTGTTTTCATCCATTCCAACGACATGACCTAGCCAGGCGCTATCTCTTAATTCAGTAAACTATGTCAATGGCGACGTATATCTCGCACAGCTCATTGTTCCATCGAATGCCATATTCGCCGTTGGCAATGCGCAAAGGAGCATAAATCTTCCGCAGAACCTTTCTATCGAAATCTCGTAATGTCAACTCATCAGATGTTCTCATCGTCCATGGCTCTGCACCATATTGCAGGACGGGATAATGAGTAGTTTATAGAGTTTGGTCTTTGTTCGTGGAGAGGGGACTTAACTGTTCAATTGCCTACTCAGTTAACAGTAGAACCTGCCGGCAAGAGTTATTTGGCTTTGGATTTCGATGCTGGCATTGTTGTAGCTGTCAAAACTGGTTCCAAGATAGACGAAATTATTTACGACTTCGAAGTTATGATTGCCAACAGTTGAGCTTAGTCGCGAGTGGGACGACTGTTTGTTTAATGACAAGAGATATTTCGTCTTGCCTTCGTTCACTACTAGACTGGAGAAAGCAGAACCACGCCGTTAGTTAGTAACTCTTATAGAAGATTGTACCTGCTCGAATAAGCTCTACAACTCAAAATATCCTCTCCAGCTGTAGGTTGAAGAAGTCATACGATAGAGAGTCGTCTTGTCTGAAAACTTGTTCGGTATCGCACGGTTCGGAGAGGTTCTTCCCGATCCTGACGGAGCTTTGAGTATTGCTCAACGTCAGTTTACATCGACGTATTAGTTTTGCGGGGATACCAAGTTAAGACATTGCGGCTCCTTTTCGTGCTGTTAAAAGCAGCTTTAAAATCGGCGAAGAGGTGGTGTGTGTCGATCCTCTTTTCATGGGTCTTTGGGCGCATAGTGAATATCTGATCCGTTGTTGTTTCTAGTCCTAAAGCCACACTGATAAAGTCCAATCAATTTGTTGACGGTGGTTTCATACAATACGCTCGATAGAACCTTATATGCAATGTTGAGGAGGCTTATCGCACGGTAGTTGGCGCAAATTGTGGATTCTCTCTTTTTGTAGATTGGACAGAGCACACTTAAATTCCAATGGTCGGGCATGGTCTCGTCTGACCATATTCTACAAAAAAGCTGATGCATGCTCCTTTGTAAGTCTGATATTTTGAAATTATAATTTTGAAATATTTTCGCCATACTCCTTTCTAGTCGTCTGTGTCGACTAGAAAATGCGTGTGACCGTTTGTAATATCGCGGCCTCAAGCTGCCTTTGGGCTGCTTGAATCATGACGATGCAGGCAGGCGTCATTCAGCGAAAGCTGGGGTCCGTTCATCCTCTTATGGTGAATTGCTAATGAGGTACCGGGCGGTAGGCATAAAACGTCAGAGATATAGATCTCCGAAGTCAAAACTCTGTATAGAAACCAACGAAGAGATGAAGCGGCCTGGGGCCCAAACGTCGCTGGGAGACGAGAGTGTCGAGGAGGGAAAGTGCTGTGAGCTTTATAGGAAAAAAATGAAAAAGAGCTTCAGCGCTCTACTTAGAAAGTGAGAGAGGGTTACAACTCTGGCAACAAGAGAGTGACTCGAAAGAAGCCAAACAAGCCACGAAAGAAGCATAGCAAGAAACTGAAGGCTAAATGGCGATACAAAGCGGCGGTTGGGATATATGACTGACTCGAGAACAGGTGTTTTACTATTATACATTCCACTCTGAGACCATTTTAATCAAGTTAAAACACGCGGCATATCAGAATATAAGTCAAAATGTCGTTATAAGGATAGTAGGCGTGGTTTTCAATAATAACCAACCCAGTGCAGAATTTTAGTCTTCTAATCATACTAATAGACAACCTCTACCGTATAAAGCCTACATTCAGACGAACAACCACGAGGGCTGTCTAATTAATTTCGCCTAGTCAATCGGAAAATTTGGCGGCATGACGACATGTTTACATCCTACTACAAGTATTTGCTATATGACTAAGGTTATAATATTCTTGTGTTGCACACTGTTTCCGGGTATAAAAACATTTGGAAGAAAAAATTCCGAATATATTCGCAAATATATTTGGCATTTATATATTAAACCCCTCAAACAGCTGCGGCGCCTATTAGCATCAAAGAAAAAGCCATATTGTATATCAATTGTGAGCAATACCACAGCACCATAGCTTTGAAAAAACTGAAATTGGCTAAAGTACTGTGGGTTTTGGTGGATGTAATCTGGATAAAAATTGTTAAACATAAAGAAAGAGTTATGCTTTCTGACCGTTTCTTTTACTTACTCACTCTCCTTCTACTATTCTCTTTCTCTCTATCTCATAAAGAGTACCATTACATAGTCCAGGAGAAGTAGTCATCCTTTAGGTTGTCTCAGCTTGACGCGAATGTCAACAGACTCTGTGGTGATACTTCTTCTAGTGTCTCACACCTTGGCCGCAAATACTTAAAGTGAAGCCTTGCCAATGCGAGACAAGCGCAAAAGTGATGTCTTCTCGATATGTCAGCCTCAATCGGCAGGCGTGTGCCTCCACCGGACTGTCACCAATGAGTATTGAAATCATGCTTCTACAGTCTCCTTTATTGAGTGCGAGTATGAACTTTGCATATTTCTGAACTACCGTTTTGAACATAACTTTGGCAACTTTGCAACCAGGAAGATCGCGTTTTGATTTTTCTTGCCATGTTCCCGTCCTCATCGTCGTATAGACAATGCATGGGTTTTCCATGGGTCTTCCAAGAAATGTGGAAGAGAGAGCAAAGAAGGTCTTACCTGGATTACCTTGTACCGGTTCTGAGCAGCAATTGGGAAATGGTCGGGTCTATCACCGAAAGTAATCCTCTGGCTCTACGACACCATAGTCAAACACATTATCTACCAAGGGCTCTTTGTGTGGAGGTGGGCCTTAGAAAAGACTATACTTGTCAACAGCATGTGCGGTGCCTTAAAGTTCACTGCAACCGCACACTTATACCATTTTGCCTATAGGGCCTTTAGATATCGCTGATAGTGTTTGGTTTTCGCATTGTTAGCAGACTTAGAGAATATGGGCTTCTAAATGAACACCTGTCTGTACATTCCGAAAAGTCACACGCTTTGACTTTATGCCGCATATTTTGGATCACGGAGTCACCGAACTAAATTCTGGCGTATTTTTATCTGCCCACATATCAGTGATGGAGTTGTGGGCAAGTAGAAGCCGTTGAATAACAGCGACAGTGAACTTCTTTACGGATGGATTAAAGCTTGGTGGTAAGGTTGGTTGAAGTGTTTATTGTCAGGAGCTCCCTATCAACTTCAGTTTCAGAACTCCTGACTATTGAGCTTGAACTCACCAGCCATGCTTTCAAGGCTGCTATGTTTAACCTAGTTATCAATGGCAGCGAGTCACTTTGTGTTAAGACTGGTATTGGTGCCAGACCGCAGCAAATCGCAGGCAACTGTAAAAATGATGTGCTGGCAAGTAGTACGGGAACGGTTCGAGGCTGGATAGCTGGGCTTCGCGGAAACTTGGCCAGCACCAGGGCTACCAACGGTTCTTCTGCTGAAACCAGACCCTTTTGGCTCAAGATCAATCGTAAGCGATCCAGTGAGCTCTTTATCGCCGGTTTGCTAATAGGCCATTGCGTTATCGACGTTAATGCTTTGTGGTTGAAAATCTCAACCGACGTCAGATGCAGAAGTTGTATGGAAAAAGACAAGTGGAATCATTTCAGCCGTATCTTCTTGAGCTCACACTTTCAGATGCTCCCCCTAACTGGTGGGAATAGAAATTAAATGCCTTGGCAAATTTTTACTGGCCACAAGGCGCTTTACTGATTTCTCACCTAACTCTTAATTTGAGTTATTGGAGTATGAAGTTTTCAAGTGTTTGGACCCTAAAGCGGCTTTCAAGAGAAAAAAATATCACTTACGTCGTAGTTAACAGCTGAGAAGAGTCTTATAGAGAGTCTAAGAGTCTTAGCATCCGCCTTTATTTGAAATTCGATTCAACTCGGTTGTTACAGCATGATGTAACGGCTTACTTTAGAGCTTCTTCATGCACATTTCATTTCATTTTGGACCACTGTGCGTCTGTGGAATGGGTAAGTGACTCGGCTAACTGATGGTTCTGCTGTTTGTTTGTCGTGGTGGCAATGACATTTGCAATAGTGTTGGTGACATATACATAGCTGTTGGCCGTTTCACTATGACAGCTGGTCGCTTGTACAAGCTGCGCGTTGGAGTACCAATATTTTGGGCGTCACTCACCAACACAAACACACATATGCACATACTAACAAACGCTTAAGCACCAAAAGAAACCAATATGTATGTGTGTGTGTGTTGCGCTGCCGCATGCCAGCACTATTTGCGATATTTCTGCGACTTGATTGATTTATCAAAAACAATTGTGTGGCACACAGCAGCCACGACAACAACAACAACAACACTAACACTGTCAAATACCTGCAGCTTTGCTATATAAACTCATAAGTAATCTATATGTTTGCTCATAGCGACCCGCATAGCTGAACGTAGGCTGCCACATGCCAACTCGCTACATGCCACACTCACCGTGCTCTTGCCCCCACGTACGCCAAATTCCGGCGCGTACGTGTTTGTGATTGCAAAAAGCACCCCGAAAAATTTTCCAAGTAATAAATCAATTTTCCACATCAACGCCAAAAACTACGGCGACAGCACAGTGGCACCGCGCACACAACAACAACAATAACAATAACGCCAACATTAAATGGCTACAATAACGAATAGCGGCAAATAAGCGCAGCTAAGCGCTTGGGCGTTCGGGCGACTGTGCAAACATGCTGGCAACACCTGAAATGGCGCAAATTAAAGCCATTAAATCGCAAAACAAAAAAAAAAAAGCGACGATAACACAAACAAAAAATGTAAAAACAATAAAAAGTTATTCGAAATGAAAATGGTTGAAACAAATAGCTCGGAGTCGGTCGGCAGCAGCCGTCGCAGTGGCCAAGCTTTATTTATCGCCAAGGCATAGTGCACGGGGCTCCGTCTGTATATAAATTTGTGACAGTATATGTGTATATACTTATATGTATGTGTGCGTATTTATGTTTGAGTTAAACGTTTTTCCCCTTCACTCGACCGCTGCGGCATATTTATGCGAGAAAGCGCTATGAAAACAAACAGTCGCTTACGGCCAGGCACAGCCGCGGCGCAGCAACAACACACAAACACTCGCTCAAACCCACTCACTCGCCTAAACGAAAGTCCAACAATCAAGTGATTTCAAATGAACCTCCAATTTTTTTTTTTTTTTTGATTTGCTAACCCAAAAACTCAGCCAAATAGCTGGAAAAGCGGCGCTTTCCATCGCTATGGTGAGCTAGCCAGCCGCAGCTTCGTTAGTATATGTGTGTGTGTGTGTGCATGTTTCAGGGCGTCGTGGCACAGGCGGTGCGCGTGAGCTCGTACGCATAAACAACAATAGTAATAATAAATAGGTTTTGATTTTTTGCTTGCCGTAAATCCCTTCTTCTTCCCCCAGCTTACTTGTTTTTCTATGGGCAAGCCATCGTGGGTCGGTAGGCGGCGCGTGTTTTCGCCGAAATGCGCATAAAGCAATGCTCATAAAAATCAGCAAAACAAGCAATAACGCGCACTTGGGCTTTGCCTTACTGATTTTCAACACTTCCCCCCACCGCCGGGCGTCACATTTTATTTGCGGCGTTTCTTTAAGTCACCGTTTGGCGCATGTGGCATGTTCCGGGAGCTATATGGAGCTTTAGTAATTGAAACTTAGTTTTCATCGAGTATTTATTTGTTTAGTACTGTTAATAAAGCATAACGGTGCACTGCAGATTGGTAATTTTTCCAATAAACTTTCGTAAGAGCGTAAAAAAGAGGATCGACACCCGCCACCTCTTCGTCGATTTCAAAGCGGATTTTGACAGCACGAAAAGGAGCTGTGTTTATGCCGTTGAGCAATACCAAGAGCTCCGTCAGGATCGGGAAGGACCTCTCCGAGCCGACGACTCTCTATCTCTGAGAGTGTACAGCTGCTGACGTACGCCGATGATATTGATATCATTGGTCTCAACATCCATCTATTAGTTCTGCTTTCCACAGACTGGATAAGGAAGCGAAGCTAATGGGTATGGTAGTAAACGAGGGCAAGACAAAATATCTCCTGTCATCAAACAAACAGTCGTCGCACTCGCGACTAGGCACTCACGTCACTGTTAACAGTCATAACTTCGAAGTCGTAGATAATTTTGTCTATTTTGGAACCAGTATTAACACCAACAACAATGTCAGCCTCGAAATCCAACGCAGCATAACTTTTGCCAAATATTGCTACTTCGGATTGAGTAGGCAATTGAGAAGTAAAGCTCTCTCTCGCTGAACAAAAACCAAAGTCTATAAGTTACTCATTATTCCCGTCTTACTACATGGTGCAGAGGCATGAACGATGACAACATCTGATTAGTCGACGTTACGAGTTTTCGAGAGAAAGGTTCTGCGGAAGATTTATGGTCCTTTGCGCACTGGCAACGGCGAATATGGCATTCGATGGAACAATGAGCTGTATGAGATATACAACGACATTGACATAGTTCAGCGAATTAAGAGACAGGGGCTACGCTGGCTAGGTCATGTCGTCCGAATGGATGAAAACGTTCTAGATCTAAAAGTATTCGACGAAAAGCCCGCCAATGGAAGCAAAGGGAGAGGAAGACCTCCACTCTATTGGAGAGATCAGATGAAGAAGAACTTGGTTGCATTTGGTATCTCGAATTGGCGCCAAATTGCGGAAAAAGAAACGACGATTGGCGCGCAGTTGTAAACTCGGCTATAACTGCGTAAGCGGTGTCTACGCGATTAAAGAAATAGAAGAAAAGAAGGTGAAGAAAAGAAGAAGAAGAGCGTAAAATTGAAGTTCTGAATGAGCGTCTGTAAGCGGCTATACTGACTTTAAACGCGCTTTCTGCGCGATCGAAACTAGTCAAGGATAAGACTTTTCCATATTAGATCGCGTAGTATGGGTGCCCGGTCACAGTAGAATCGCCGTCTAATATATAGAGCTCTATCGAGCTTGGCAGGCGTGGTGCAACAACCATAGCTTGGCGACTGCGATATCGTTCTGTCGCCGAAGTAACCGTAAGCGGGCCTTTGAACTATTTGCTCTTAGCAAAGTCAATCTCAGCAATTGTAGATGTTATGACTGGATACTGTTCAATAGTTACACACGCGGAATAACTAAATATCTTGATTGACTTACAAAGCTGTATGGAGGAAGGCGTGGATTCATCTTCTCAATTTCTACTCTATTGCCCGACTTTTGCCGGACTGCGATTAAATCATGTTGATAAACACACATTTGGAGAACCTGATTGGGAGGCGGTTAATATCAGTCTTGCTAAATCTTATAGTAAACTCAAAATTCTTTTTTTTCCCTTTTCTTTAGTTGAACAAGTTTTAATATCTGCTTTTCACGCGTCAAAAGCTCTGAAATAAAAACTTTTTGGATCTGCAAAGTTGATTATATAGACTTTTGAAGGTAAAGGGTTATTTTTGAACGAGAGCTCTAAATTGTTAATACTGGGGAGTCGCAAGCCGTAGGATGTTGATTGAGGTTGCTCTTTGTACTGAACAATGTTTGCAAGAACTTATTCTAGAATGTGAGCTCTAAGCATTAAGGTTAAACTGCTTGGTCGAAGAGACTGACGATTTGAGTCGTCTTCTTCCCACTCCGACTCTTCCCTTTTGGCTTCTTCATTGTGTTTGGCAGTAGCGCTAGCACTAGCAGCTGGAGCAGAGGCAACAGCAGCAATAAATTTGCCGGGTTCCTTTCTGAACTTCTTACGCTTGATTGAAATACACTTCGGTAGCAGGGGCTATAGGCGTTAGGTTCTTAAAATCTGTGTGTTTCGACTCCACATTAGTTCGATAACCAATCTTTAATGATACAGGAAGACATTGGGAAGTCGCCTACCAAAGAATGTCGGTTGAGGTTGCTCTTTGAACTAAACAAGGCTTGCAATGCTTATCGTTGAATTGTTTAGTCGAAGAGACCGAAACTCATATTGTAGTCTTCTTCCGACTCAGACTCTTCTCTTTTTCTTTGTTTTCGGCAGTAGCGCCAGCAACAGTGGCTGGAACAGAGGCAGCAGCAGCAACAATTAACTTACCAGGTTGGAAGGATTACATAACTAAGACATTGGTAAGTTCTATACCATATTGCCAATTGAGTATGTTGTAGTAAAGTTTACGGTAGGTAACGGTTTTTTAACCAAAATGTGTAACACCAATGTGCCAAAACTGTAATCACGGAAAGCCGGATAAGAATCTTCCGAGCTTTTTCCTGTAGTTAACAACTTGGTCTTCTGACATTTGTATAGAAATTAGTGAGCTATCGATCTCTTTATTTAGCTTTCGGCAAGTTGATGGTTAGTACACTTTAAAGCAGATAAGAGAAAGTAGTTTTCAGCAGCACGTCTTCGAAGCGGAAAATCTCAGGTCTTCTCAACTCATACTACCACCAAATCTCAGGACTTGAACTCATCAACTTTGAACAATATGCAAGAGAACCTCGGCAATACTCTAACAGTTGCTTAATGTCAAATTACAGCGATTTATAAAAAATATCAAAGACCTAAATAAGATTTCCTTCTATCTGCGAAAAGATCTCCCTTGACAATTGAAAATGGACCCACTTTGTGAGCCCATTAACTAATTTATGCAACCAGTGCCTACTGTAAGCCCCTTAATAGCATAAAGGCTGATTTACACAATGAAAAATGCGGACCCCTGCCCTCCTCCCCACCGGCACCAAGAGGAATGCCAAGGATATCAGAGTCCGAGCGAAAAAAGAGCCATAAAATGTGGCGACAGAAATATGTTTGCTGACAAGCCAAAAAAAAGAAGGACAGTCGCATACAACCCTGACAAGGAGAGCAAAAAGCTCAGCAGAAAAGCTGGTTGGGGGAAAAAACAACGAACGTGAAAAAATGGGAAAAGAAATAAGTCAACAATCAACAAAATACGCAATGCACATTAAAGTCGAAATTACAACGAATTATGGGCCAAATAGCACGAAATGGACCAGAGGAGTAAAAAAAATGCAGCAACAACAACGGCGACAATTGAAAACAAAACGCAGGCGGACATTTGGACAAGCGCAACAACAATAAAAATAACAAAGAAATGCTTGTGGAATACAAATGCTAAATGCTGGGGCGGGGGTGGGGTGAGGTCAGTAAGTGGTCTATATGGGTTTATGTTGCGGGGTTAAGGTTGTAGGAATGCTGCGTGGCGCGGGGTGTGCGGTACAAATCCAAGCGCAAATGTGTGACACTCTAACAGCTCTTGCTGCTTTTGTTGTTGCTTGAACTTAAGGGTCCATTTTGTGCCAGAGACGCTATCGTGTGCGCGCAGCTTGCTGTGGCAAGCATCAACGTGGTGTCAACACAGTTGTTGCGTGTGTGTGTTTTGCGGCGGTCAGCGCTGAGTGCGGCGCTTGTGGCAGCGCAATTATGGTCGCTGAGGTATTTCGGCGTTGGGTCAGCTGGCGGGTGCTTCGTGGGTGCTTTGTTTGCTGGATGCTTATTTTCGCTGTTTTTGTTGCTCTTGAGCACTCGTATGTTGGCTGCGTGCGGCGACGCAGACAATATGTGTTGTGATAAAACACTTGACGTCAAATCCCTGCTCGCAAAGAAAACAGCTTCAACTCGGCGCTTGGTCAATAAAGTAACTGTTCAATATACATGTGTTCAACACACACACACATATATGTATCTACATATAGAGAGAGATATGTATATATGTAGTATGTGTACAACGGCGTGCGTGTGGCAATTTATTGGATAGCATAAAAGCTTCGAGCGAGCGCAAATAAATATTTTGTCTCGATAAAAATTTATTTCTGCTTTCCCTATACACTTACTTGTACATGTATGCGTGCATGTATATGTGTGTGTGTTTTCTGATTGTTTGAGGCCACACACGCGTGGCACTTATGACCATGCGAGCAGCGCGAGATTGCAGTGATTTTATTTGGAAGGAATTTTTTTAGTAAAATAAATATTTATTGCTCGAAATATTTCCAATTATATAAGTGCTATGGTTTACAAAAACAACAATTGTACACATTAGTATTGTATTTCAAAAATATATCTTTTATACAAGAATCTAAAGCGAACTTTTCCAGGAATTTGTGAACATTAACCCAGCAGACCCTCTACTCGCAAGACCGTGACTGGAACGGATCCAAATTTTTATCCAGCCAAGGTCTGTCAACTAGGCAGCATTCTTCCAAATTATGAGGCACATGTTATCTGTTACTGCAATCACTGTTATGAGTTTACGACTGATCCATAAATTCAATCAATTTCCAAGTTGTCTCTAGCTCTGTAAAATTTACCATTTAAGTACTTAGCTGAATTTCTCCGAGTTATGGATTATCCGCGAGAAAGCACGATCCAAAAGAGTATTAACTGATTTTTTGTATTATCGATATCTTGAATTATAACAGGGGATCCAAGTAGAGGTATATTTTCAATAGCCAGTTCGTGACAAATAACGCGTGAGTCGAGTAAAGCTGTTGTGCTATTTTTGCTCAGTATTGTTTGGCATTTCATCGTGGAGAGACTTATGCTTGAACAACGTTTACAAATCGTTTAACCTTATAACGAAAATTTACCTTCTGAAGCCGCTCGACCTTTCCAAGTAACATCGCTTCGCTCTAAGAAAAGTTCCAAAAAGATTCGACGTTTTCGAGCCAAATTTTGTTCAGCGATGAGGCGCATTTCTGATTCAATGGGCATGCAAGAGATTCAAGAGCTGCCATTTCATCCGGAAAAAACAATGGCTTGGTGTGATTTGTAAGCCAGTGGAAGCATCGTTCCATATTTCTTCAAAAATGATGCTGGTGAGGACGTAACCGACCGTGGCAACCGTTATCGCGCCATAATAACCGACTAGTTGATGCCTGAAATTGAAGCTCCGAGAATACAGACATATAGTTTCAACAAGACGACGCGCCTTCTCATACATACATCGCATCTTCTTCTTCTTTATTGGCGTAGACACCGCTTACGCGATTATAGCCGAGTTAACAACAGCGCATCAGTCAATGGATTATTATTGAGAGATTACTTCGGTGAGCATATAATTTCACGTTTTGAGCCGGTCGATTTGCCACCAAGATGGTGAGATATCACAGCGTTAGGCTTTTTCCTGTGGGCATATGTAAAGTCTTAAGTCAATGCGGACAATCCCGTTTCGAGTTAGACCTTGGAGCAAAACATTACGCGTGTCAAGTCAGAATGCTTGAACGAGTCATCGAAAATTGAACTCAATCGATCTAATGACTATTCTTTGGAATTGCACTCTTTCTCTCTTTATGATAATTTTAATTGTAGATTTAATGGTATGCAAGTGAATCAATTCATTTATTCCAATTCGTGTGTCACCCGTATTTTTAGAGGATATAGGAAAATATATATGTCTTAAGTTTAGGTGCTAAGGCGCATTTCCAAGTTGAGGGCTATTAAACACAATCATATGTGAAGACAGAAAATTGGATCTGATGTACTGACAAATTGCCTTCAAGTAAGTAATCACAAATCTAATGAGGCGTTCTACTTTTACTCGGTGGTTCAAGCTGCTTCAGCTGTGATCTCGCAACGGTGAAAAAGTCAAGTAAAGAATATTCTACTTAGTCTTCTTCCAACTAATTTACAAAAATTTACCAGCGCTCACCAAGCTAAAATGCGGCTAGGCTATTTCGAATCCTCTTTGATACTTGACTTCTACAAGAACCTTTTTTCTTCGATTTGTTATAGATATTTCACTTTGTTCCCAGACTGGAGGAAAATGCCTCTCTATGAAGAGAGACACGCTACTACGATTTTATATCTTCTAGTGAATTAAGTTAAGTTCACTTTTGGAGAGTTAAAGACGACTGATGTACACTGTAAGTTTCCGCACTTTGAGTTCCGGCGAAGCTCCTCAAATTTTCTGATCATATCTTTGTCAACCATGATCCAGAGAAGAAGGAACAATTTTTCTTTTTCAGTGTGCTCATATTCATGTTTCGATATGGGAGTTCATGCTTCACTCCGCAAACCGCTAAATGCAGTTCATTCCCAAATCTATAAAGACCTCGAATGACCGCTTTCGACAGAACGCTATCAAAGTCAACAAAGTTTTCAATTTTACTTCAACTTGAATGTGCAATTTTGTAGGAAGGTATAGTGGCTATATGACGACTAGGTCTTTAGAAAGTGCATTGTGAACTAAAATTTTCTCTTTGAACCACCGTGTGTCTTTGACGAAGTTCATCGATACGAAAAGTTTTATCGGGGCAAACTCCGAAACATCGTCAAGAAATCTTCGACTGTTAGTTCCGATTTTTGTCTTATACAAAGCTTTGCATTTGCTTGGAAGATATTTTAAAGTATCCTTTCCTTCTACCACCTGCTTCTACAATAGATAGGGTTACGATTTCGGTCTCAGTCAAAATCAGTCCCGTTCCACCTACACTTGGAATATCATATCCAGTTGGTGCCAAACAGCGAAATGAAGAACGACTGGCGCGCTGTCGTTAACTCGGCTATAGTCCCGTAAGCGGTGTCTACGAAAGTAAAGAAGAAAACGTAGTTACCATGAGATCGAGATCCGCCTTACAAGCAGTGGCGTAGCTACAACTTTGGGTTTACTACTACCTACAAGTTTCATGCGGTGGTTCGAACAAAAGTGAATTTTTACAAAATGTCTTCGATATTAAGTATATAAAATTTAGGAACTAGAAGACACGCAAATTCTGAAGTTCCAAAATTCTCACAATATGGTTTTTGAGGAAATTGATAGTAAATTTACAAGACATCTTATTAAAAGCCATAAAAAAAAACCATTTCCGCCCTATATCTTGTACACTTTTGACACAATTTTCAGGAATTTTTGCCCGAATTGGAGTTTTACAAAACAGCGAAGATCGTTTTGCCGCCCCCCTGACGTTGCACCCGGGGCGACGGCCCCCTTCGTCCCCCCTAGCTACGCCACTGCTTACAAGTGTTGCGAAGGGTCAATAAGATACCCGGACGTTAGTCCGGTTTGGTTTCTACCATTCATTTAAGGTGTAATGTGCTGTAGCTGCTTTCTTGCCCTAGCTTCTATGTTTGGTTTCCACTTAAGCTCTCTCTTCTCCAAAATTAGTCCCAAGTAGCTTGCCTTATTTTCTATTACAAGCCTAGTACCGTTTGATAACGGCTGCATAACTCTGAAGTTCCGTGTTTTGTAGTGAACAAAACTAGCTTTGTGTTGCTAGCATTCAAGTTCAGTCCACACGATACGGCCCATCGATTTGTCCCGTTAAATAAGCTTAGCGATTGTATTTGGGAATTCATTTCTAACCTAAACCGTCATCTTATCAGCGTAGGCCACAACATGTACCCCTCTTTTTCGAGATCTAACAATATTTTTTTCATATAATAATATAATGATAATATTGATCTGCCCATGAGCATCAATAAAGAGTGAGATTTTCAGAGATGCCTAAATGTTCAAGCGGGTTCAGTATGTTCTTAGACTGGCTGTTATGGGAATCATGTTACTAACAGCAACAGTAAGCTCATTTTGTTGAACGATTTTCTACTTTCTTCTTCTTTTTGCTGGCACCTCCGACGCAAAATACGCGTTTACATTAACACATAGAAAACCACGCATATAAAGGTTACACACACCCACATACATATTCCCCACCTAAAGTCAATACTAAGTGCCCGAGGCAAACAGAATCCAAATCAAACAAAACAATGCATGAAATTGGAAAAAATACCTACTTGAGCGACCGCAAATATGCACACATCACAAACACACACACACACGCATACACCAGCACAGATGCGCACTCACTCCTTCTCAGCGCCATCACAGAGACATTGTTATTTGTAGTCAGGCACTCAAAGGCTAAAATTTTCTATTACACAAATAAACAGCTATAAACCAACAACACAAACACACACACACACACACATATACAATCGCAGTCAAAAGGGAAAAAGACATACACAGTTATACTTTGCCGCCGCACGTGCACATCTGCGACCCGCCCACAGTTCATGAAATAACAATGCGCTTAGGTGCCCACATAACTATCGCCAAGTCGTTTGACTGCCGCCAATCCCCACCCAGCAACCGCCACCAACACCGCCAACCTGCTTTCACAGCGCACCGCCCAATTATTTGCGCTCAGGTTTTCTTTGCTTCTAAGCTGTTTATGTGGCGTCTTGCCGCTGCCGTCTTGTGTCTTGCCTTGTGCTTCAACTTCGCTTTGCACCCCTGTCGGCGCTTTTGCCATTCCCGCTCACTTCTCCACATTGTCGCATGGCTTTGCTGTCGTTCCTTTGTTGCGGCTTAAGGTTGCATCCTTTAGCCGCCGCAGTTTTGCCACCTCATTTACCCTTCCCGCCCGCCTCGCGCTTCCGTCGCCCTCTTGCGCCCCTTGTTACTTTACTTTCTCATTACGACGAATTTTTTCCAATTTCTTCGGTGCACATTTTTTCCGCCTTATTTTTAGTTTTATTTGCTGTGGTTGTTGTTATTGTTTTTTTTTTTTTTTTGCGTTAAGCAGCTTTCTTTTTCGCTTGCAGCTGTTCTTTTGTGTTATATGTGTTTGTTTGTCTATGTGTTTGATTGTGTGTGTGTTCGTTTGTATGTAGGTTTCTTTGTATATGTTTGTGTGTCTTTTGTTGCTTCTGTTTGTCTCAGCTCATTCTATTTGCCCACACTCTCCCTATTCTTTAACTATATACTCGTACTAACTGTCTACTACACAGTTATTTCCTAATTTCCCTTCACCATCCTTCCTTCCTTCTTCATTTCCGCCAACCACCCGCCCGTCCGCCAGGCCTTTCCTTTTTTAATTATAACCGAAAAGTAGAAATTACTTTATAGCCGAGTGTTTGCCTGCCCAAAGGGTTAATACACAGTGGCGCAGTTATCGCTTGCACGCTCGTAAAATCGGCAAGCTTACCATAATGCCGCAGCGGCGTGCAGTGCGTCAGTCAAGTGCCGCCTATGTGTGTGCGTGTGTGTGGGCGCATTATATTTCTTATTGCTTATGGGCATACTGGCGTTCACTTTGTTAGTTTTGTTATGGAGTTTCCTCCCCGATTGATTGGCGCTCTCAGAAGCCTAATATTTACTTGATTAGTTGTTGTGCGTAACACAACAAAAACAAAAAAATACAAGCATTTGCTTTACTGTATGGTTTTTTCGGTTGAAGTGTTTTAATTCAGCACAAGTTTACTGCGAAAACTTTATTAGAAAAATTCTCATGGTTGCGCCTGGGAATACCCCAAAGCTGAGTAGTTTTAGCAGGCGACTTTGTGATGGTGGCACACAGCAGCTGAACTGTGACTTTCGAAGGAACTTTATGAGAAAGTCTTGTTTGTTGTAATTTTTCATAAGAAGACAGCAGAAAAAAAAACACAAAAAAAAATAACAAAGCAGAAAATTAAGAACAGAGTTGCATCTCAATGGGATCATAATTAAGTGTTCTTAGTACAAGTATCATAAACGTTTTCCATGGATTCCTAAAACCTTTATTCCAATATTTGACGCTGAAATAGGGTTTTTTTCGGTGTCAGTTCCATAAATAGTTCCTTAATCGAACTGTTCAGTCCTGAAGCTCTCTATTTAGATGGAGGACGTTATCAAACCACATGACTAACTCTGCTTTGTCCAGTATTCGAGACACTGATGCCTTGTTACTCCCGACATTCACTGACCACCTGAGCTTAACAGATCATCAACCGTAAACTGCACGAATGGCACTATCTCAGCGCTTAGTGATCTAAGTCAAAAACCACCCTGTGAGAGAATGATCCTCGGATCAGCGCTGGATTTTTCAAGAGCCTTTGACACAGTCAATCATACAACGCTATAAGGGGATATTGAACAATTCACGTTTCCTCCAGGGTTTAATGTCAAAGGTTAGAGCCGCAACAAAGTCCTCTAGTCGCTAATCGGCAGTCCATAGGGAAACAACAAAAAAATGTTGTGGCAACATACAAGGCAATCGGGCGGCTGGTCATAAACTACGCCACGTCGATTTGATTGCCTGTATGTAGTGAAACGCAGACGGAGAAGCTTTAAACATGTGCAAATTCTGAAAAACGTCGTCCAATTACAGAGAGTCTCCTGGTTGAACATTTACACAGGGAGACCCACGTGCTTTCGGTCAAATAACACAATGAACTCTTCAATAAGAAGTTTTTGGTGTGATGTTTTAGCAGAAACCGTCTTGGCAGTCGTCTGCTTGATGTGAACTTAATTACACCGCACTAATATGGTCGCATGGATGCAGTGAAACGCTGACGAGAAAGCTCCAAATTTGTTAGAGCACTGAACTCCGAACTACGGCAGGATGCCTCTTAATGTCTTCTATCGAACACCTGCATAGTGAGGCCCGTATGATCTCAGTTAAGGAGCATAACGAACTCCTCTCCAATCAGTTCCTGCTAGGGTGTTTTCGCAAAAATTATCCCTGCAGTCACCTGCTTGGACCGGAACTGCCTCCTAGGAGAATCAAGAGGCCCATTCACACTGGAGCCATCAACAATACTTTCGTCGACTCCCGCTCAGTGAACGGCATACTTGGAGTCAAACCACCACCCATTGCAGACGAAGAGCTCGATTTGACCGGAGAACCTAGAGTGAAACTTGCACCTCTTAGTTCTGGATACTGTATCAGGTTAAACTCCTACTTATTCCAACTATCGACCCAACATACAACATGAAAGGAGTCCCCGCATAGCTCTGACTAGCTTTTTATATGCCCAGCGAACTCAGCTCATCTAGAAACCCTCTCCCTATGGCCCGACCCGTTAAAGCAGCCAACCAACCTGAACCTAATCGGCAAAGCATGGTGGATTGGTAGAATACTCTTACTTATTAGAGCAGTTGTCATAACGGTAACACCTTTCCTGCTCATTGATTTTCGGAAACTAAAGTTGGGCGGAAACCGTGAAGTTTTTTCAATATCGCATATTTTGCTTATTGACGAAACCATTTAGCCAGAAATGAGCCTCATCGCTGAAGATGATTTTTCGATGGTAATCCGGGTCATTTTCAAGTTGTTACTCAGCCCAATTTACGAATATACGACGATTCTGGTGGTCAAGCGGCTTCAGTTCTTGCGTCAATTTGATCTTGTAAGGATGTTGGCCAAGATCTTTTCGCAAAAGTGGTCACAATGATGTCACAGAGATGACCAATTGATCTTCCCCAATTGATGCGCTAGCGGCAGCAATATTCTTGACACTACGGACACTTCTTTGTCTCAATGGGCCGGGAACATTTTGTATTGTGCCTGTGGATTAAAATGTTTCCACTAGACGTTGAATTGTTGATCTGACAGGACGATTATGAGGACCTTAAATTGGACGTAGCTCTCTTAAATGTGAGGCCACTGACTCCGAATTTCGGTAGTCAAGTACAGTAATTTCGACTCGTTGTTGGATCGTATATCTTTTCATTTTTTTGATGAAATGGCAAACCGTATTAAAGAGAAATGTCAAAAAACAGGAAGAAATATGGCGCGGTCCCGCTATATATCAAACTTTACGTTCATATTGAATGCTTTTATATTATCGACAACAAGGGTACACACTTACTTAGAAATTGCTTCAGAAACAAGTGACCTAATACTTCACACAATCAAACGTGATTGAGACAGCTGACATAAACGGTAATTATTTTAGGCCAGCACATTTGTGAACTTCAAATTTGTTTGCTGGTGGAGCGAGATTTTATATCAAAGTAATATGATAAGATGAAATGGTCAAAAAAATGTGCTAATATTGTCATCAATAACAGTTAAATGATAAGATAAACTCTCAATATCGTTTCTAGGTGGACTCAACTCAATTAAAAGAGCAAAAAAAAACGGCAAATAAAGCTTTCTGTTTTAGATTCATTACTAATTTTTTTTAATCACTGCTGGAAACTCTCAGTGAGGCAAGTCTAAACATTGCAGAACATTTTTTTCCATTTACAAATATCAGTACTGTATTGCCTCAATCTGAAATAGCATACTCCTGCCACTAGTGTCGCCGCACGTAAGCGAACATACAAGTGGATGTTTTAGTGAGTTATCAGAGCAAAATCGAAACTTTGTGTAGGAAGATTGCCATTTTGTGAAGCCATCTGCTCAAATCCTCGTGTGGAGAAGAACAAATAGCAATCAATCAAATGAGTAAGGCCGATAAGCGCCTGAGAATGATTTGTTTATTAAATTCAGATGAATTGTGGGTTTATTGAATTCAGTCAATATTTAAACAGGATGTGTCTTACTTTTACTTCTATTTTCAAAATGAGCATTAAATCAAATTTAAGAATAAAAAAATTAATCTAAAAATAAAAATTAAAAAGCAGACTGATGCAGAGTGGTGTGCTGTTGGTAAAGTCGCTCAAGATTTTACTAAATTTATGTCGAAATTTCACCGAATTATGAAGAAATGTTATGTAATTAATATTGAATTTCTTCGGAGTTTTTATCTAATATGTAATGAGCTTTCACAAAATTTTTACATCAAATTTATATTGAAATTTTATGAATTGCATTTGTACCGAAGTATTTGAATAATTTATGGAAATAATTTGCGAAATTGCAACAAAATAATTTTACGGAATCATTGCAGAAGTTGTAACGAGATTGTATTGAATTTTTAAATCATATTCAAACCGAAATTCAGGAAGTGCGTTTCGCATTTGCACCTACATAAATTGTATCGAAATTGTACCGAAATTATATCGATATTTTATAGAATTTATATAAAGTTTTTAGCCAAAAAGTTATTTTTTAGAAAAAATATTAAATTTGTACCGAGATTGTATAGAATTTGTATCGTTTTTTGAGCTTTAAAATCAAATATTGAGCCAAAATCGTATCAAAATTGTGTTGAAACTGTACCGAATATTATGAAATAATATTGAACACAAAAATTATTTTATAGAAAAAATATTAAAGTTGTACCGAGATTTCATCTAATTTGTATCGTTTTTCGAATTTATAAATTTTATATTGAAATTTTATAAAGCTTTGATTGTCACTGAGCTAAAATCGTATCAAATTCAATGTTCTGAAATTGTACCGAATTTCATGAAGTATTATAACATTGAATTTGTGTGGAATTTTCACCTCATATGTAAGGAGCTTGTACCGAATTTTGAATTTTAATCCAAATGTTTTGAAATGCGTATTGCATTTGTATCAAAGTTGTAACGAAAATGAAATGTATTATATTAGAATTTTATAGAAACTATATCGATGTTTTTACCGAAATTGTATCAAAATAATTTTATGAAACTCGGAAGTTTACCTTTGCTTGTAACGAATTTGTATCGCATTTTTACCGACTTTCCAAATCCAATTTATATAAAAATAATTATGAAGTACATATCCCATCTGAGCCGAAATTGCATCGAAATGATTTTGTGGAAACCATATTGAATGTACCAAAATTTTAACGAAATTTTATTAAAATAATTTTTGAAATAATATTCAATTCATTATTAAACGAATTTGTTGATCATATTTAAATTGAAATTTTATGAAAAGCGTATCGAATTTGTATCCAAATCGTATCGAAATTGTAAGTAGATTTTAGGAAATTCTTTTTATAATTTCGATTTGCCGAAATTTCTTTAAAATCATTTTATAATAATTATGTTGATGTTATACCGAGTTTGTACCGAATTTGTATCGAAACTAATGAAAATCCTACTGAATTCGTACCCCAATAGTATCGAAATTGTTACGAATTGTAAGCAGATTTTAAGAAATTATAAAGGTCTTCTTCCGAAATTTCTTTAAAATCATTTTATGAAAACTTTGTTGAAGTTATACCGTATTTATATTGAATTTACACCGAGATTTTAAATAAATTTTATATCCAAATTTTATAAAGTTGGCATTTAACTGTACCGAAATTATATCAAAATTTTACCCAAATTGTACCGAACTTGTATCGATATATTAGCGAAGTTTTGTATAATATGTGGCAAAATCTTATTAAAACAATTTTATCTGAGTTATATTGAATTTGTACCGATATTGTACCGAATTTAAGTCGAACGAACTTGTACCGATTTTTTACCGGTATTGTAAAGAAACAAATTTATATCAGCAACTTCCCTGCGAATTATTATACACATTTCAAATGCGCCAATTAAATATTTCTAGTTTCCTCCAAGCCATTTACAAACATACATATGTACATGCATATGTTCGTATGTGTATACCTTTCATGAGCAGCAAATAAAGAGAAAGTAGATTTGCCGATAAGTTCGCTGGATATGATAATATTTATTAGCGCTTGAACTTGTCAAATTTTGAGCATGATTAAGGATAATGTTGCTGCGATAAGCGTATAATCGTAAATACGTAATTTATTTAAAAAAAATCTGAAAATTAAATAATGAGAGAAAATGTGAGAGAATATTCAATTAAGAGGGTTAATATGTTTTGTTAAATTGACAGGCTTAATTAATATTTAGGCGTAGTTAATAAATCGTTATGTAAATAAATAATTTATTTATAAAGTGTACAACTTCGATAGAAATTTTAGCTTAGATTTGAGAAGCACATTTTTCGTGGCAAGCTTAACCCTTTATTTTTATTTTTATTTTCTCTTTATTTTTTATTTTCCTCAATCTATTCTTAGCCAAAATTTTAAAGAGTTTAATAAATATACATAAGTAATATGCATTTATTTTTAATGAGCGAAATTCACTTGATACCAATTGAAATTCTAACTAATATTTTAATATTGAATTATCCAAAAATCTAACATACCAAAAATTGATCATTAAATAAAATTTTTTTCAATACAAATTTATTTTTGCAAAAATGTATTTAGTTTCTTCTTTACAGTTGCAAACTACAAACTATCACATATTTTATATACTTCTGAATCATTCAAGTGCTTTCTAAAATTGTATGGCATTCATGTTCAACACTGCGTATACGTAACATTTGAATTCTCTTTGCTCTAGTTTAATAGTATATGTATGTTTGAATAGCAAATAGGTCAAGTCAGCTGAATGCCATACAAAGTGAAAAAAACAACACCAACAAAAACATTGGCGCTTACAGAGTTTGAGCTCCAAATATGTAATTCTATTTCATTTTAATCATGCGCCAGTGTGTGTTGGTGTACGCCTGCTTGTGCATCAGTGCGTATACGCAACACTTTTCCGACGCGTTTCAATTAATTATTCGTGTGCAAACGATTTATTTATTTTTGTCAGTTGTCAGTCATTCGCACTGCGACTACATGGAGTTACTACTGAGTGAGCGAAGCGGCAAATCAGTGTAAATGATATAGCAGGGATTGTACTAAAGTACTAACAAATGTTAAAAGAAAATTTTATTTTGATTTTTTTGTATAATAACATTGACAAACAAATGCAGAGTCTTACACAAATAAAAATTTTCTAATGGTGTATTTTGCTAGAGCCGGTAAGAAAGCTGTCGAAAGTTCATATTTTAGTGTTTTTAATGGCGGAGAAGCATTGGGGTCAATTCCTTGAAAATTAATATAGAGGTTCGGACAGATAAGCACAGGCTTTGCTTATAACATTACAACATAGAACATTTTATTTTTGTTTGGGTGCAATTATCACACTCAACTTCTTAAAAGATGAAGCCGTTCGACATTTTTCTTAGAATGATCTCTACCAAAGAGACTGTTATAACGTTTAATAATACTTTTATAATGTATGGACATGCGATGTCACTGAAACTGCTTTAGTCGCGTCAACGATTTTTTTGACACTTCATTTGACACCAATATTATAATATTTTAAAAGGTGGCAATTCTTTTTTAAGCATTTCTAAATATCTACGTTAAACTTTTTTTCTAAAATATTTTTATTTGGGTGTCATATTCCATGTATGAAATAAATTAGTTATTAAAATTAAGAAAATATAAACAGGTGGCAACACCTCAAAATTTTTCTGCTTGCTATCTGCTTGGGGCAGCAGATGCACTTTTTCGATATGAAACATAAAATAAAATTTAAACAGGTGGCAACACAAAATTTATCTGCTTGCTATATGAAACATTCTTGCCATACCGACTTTTCTGTACCATGCAGTAAATTTTATAAAATAAAATTTAAACAGGTGGCAACACCTCAAAATATTTATCTGCTTGCTATATGAAACATTCTAGCCTTACCGACTGTTCTGCGCCATGCAGTAAATATTATAAAATAAAATAAAATTTAAACAGGTGGCAGCACCTAAAAAAAAATTTATTTTCATGCTAAACGAAACCTCATTACAGTACTGATTTTTCTGTACCATTTAAAAAATTTGGTAAAATGAAATAAAATCTCAACATGTGGCAACACAGCAAAAATTAACCAAAAGTTTGCACTTTTAAGGAAAAATGTCTCTGTTGTTTTAAAGGCTTGTATGTCGCAATGACAAAAATAAATACAAAATTGTCTTCCTGTAGAAGTTATTTTCCGTGTTGTTGTTGTTGTATAAATACGGCCACTGACAGTGCCTGACTCGTTAAAAATATGGTTGTCTTCTGCGCTTATGTAGACTCAACTGTTTTAAGAACAGTCTTTAAAGAAAGTATTGTGCAATCTTCATGAATACACACATAGTTGTTTTTGTAATTCTAAAGCCATATGGACATATGTAAATAGTGGACTTCTCTCACTTTAAACAAAATACTTACATTTTGCTAAAAGTATATACACAGGGTTGTTCTGGAATATTTGTTGAAAACGTATCGAACACACTAGAAGGAAGCAAAGTAAGGAAAGCACTTACAGCTCCATAAATTACTAGTCTAACTCATTCACGTCAATAGTTGCCGCACTTGTTAAAGGAAAAGCTGTATTTGATTACCACAGCAGACCACTGCGTATACGCAACACCGCAAAACCGCTCCTATAATATACACACATATACATACATATATGTATTCACGAGTACATTTTCAAATCAATGACACTTCATTCGAAAAACGCTGCTAATGAGGTGCAACCAAAAGATTCCCCGCCTGTGGCATGCAAGTGTTTTCAAATTTAATGCGGTTGCGGCTGATTTATTTTGAGTTTTGCGGATAAGTGTCACAAATACAAGCACAAATGAGCGCATATGTATGTGTGTACGTGTGTCCACATGCGCACTTTGCCATTGCGGTCAATTGCGCCAGCAAATGGCCGGCGGGAATGTGCTGACTAACGGTAAATATTTTAGCAGGCCACGCGAGCAGGTCATTTTTCACGCACACCAATGAATAATGCAAAGCGCAAAGACAAACAAAAGCAATAAAAGAATTGCGGATAAAAAATAGTATATAGAAAGTTTGAAAAATACCGTTACACATAAATAAATCAAGAAGCAAATCTTGCGTGGAAAAAATCAAATTTGCAACCGCATAAAAAATGTACGCCCATAAATATATTGCCTGCTGGTGGACAACCTTTTCGCTTTTTGTCGCTTTCGTTTTCTTTGTTTCTGGGATATTTTGCGCTCTACACTGAGATATTGTGTTGGAGACTTGTGAAACATGACATATAATACAATACCTTAGTGGATAACAAGTGGACTAACACTATATAAGAGTTACGCATACGCGGGTTGCCTCTTATTTTTCCGGATTCGGAGAACAAAAATAAATATTAAACAACAAAAGTCGTTGGAACCAATTCTTCAATCACTTGGTTTCTTAGTTCATTTTTTACGTACGGGAATTAATTTGGTGACTTTGGCAAGTTGGCGTATATTGTGGGGTCCCTTTTTTGTGGATTAGGCAGAGCACACTTAAATTCCAATCGTCAGGCATGCTTTCGTCCGACCATATTCTACGAAGAAGCTGATGCATACTCCGCCGGCAATCCAATTCCTCCTGCTGCTTTGTTGTCCTTCAGCCGGGTAATTGATACTCGAACCTCTTCATAGTCGTGCAATAGAACATTTATTCCGGTGTTATGTTTTCACTGACGTTCAGTAAGCTGCAGAAGTGTTCCCTCCATAACTTCAGTATGCTTCAAACAGCAGTCACTATCTCACCTCTTTGGGTCTTACAAGAGTATGCTTTAGTCTTGAAACCTTCCGTTAGTCGCCGCATCTTTTCGTAGACTTTGAGAGTTTTCTCCTGTCGGCCAGTTTGTCAAGCTCTTCGTATTCACGCATTTCGGTCTCTCTCCTTTTTGTCTCCAAAATCTCGTTTTCATCTTCAACTCTCGGTATCTATCACACCCCGCGCGTGTTGTCGATTGTAACTTTACGAGGTAGGCAGTCTTTTTTCTCTTCGCTGCGACATGTCACTTCTCATCCTGCCAGCTATTCTTTTTCATTTTCCGAAAACCAATTGATTCATTTTTTGCTGTACGTAAGGAAATTTAACTTAAGATGCCGTCCAATATCTTCCTTATAGCCATAATGCATTCGCAATGGTCGCCATGAAAAATGAGGGCTTCCATCCGAGGCAGTTGTTTCTTTTTCATTGGGAGCGTTTTTTATGTGGCGGGTCGCAAAGCTCTGGGGAAAGATGGCTTCTTTGGCTACTTAGAGGATGCTTGGTTTTAGACCGGAAGTTGCGAACTCCTTGAGCTACATGTAAAAGATTCGTTTCTGACCACTCCCAAGTGAATGGCGCTCAGAGAACTTTTCTCCCTTACTTGGAAGTGCTTCGTGGGGGAATGACTTCTTTTGATCCGGCACATCTTAAAACACCCATACAATGGACTGAACCTTTTTTGGGCGGCTGCCAAATTGTATGGGATCCAACTCGAACACATTTTTTGTCAGTCAGTCAAATGCAATATTGAATGTATGCTAGTTCCACTAATGCCTATAGTGGTCTCAAGCTCACCATAGCAGTAAGTCACAAGACGATCTTCCAATATCAGTTTGCGCATAGCATCAATTGCTTCCGGTACAACAACAGATTTCGAACGATCTTCACGAAATTCGTCTTGGAGTGATCTACGAGCTCGATTGAATTCACCAGAGCATCGTTAAACACTGATCCCTGTTGGAGCTTCAACACCAAAAATTCAATTAAGTTCTATGATGCACTGTTGCTGCGTTAATCCACGTCGAAAGTTTTAAAAAATAATCGCCCGAAAATATTTGCGATCTAAGAGCAGTTTTTGGTCGAGAAGAATATTTTAAGTTACTGTAAACAACACAGATAGCGCTTGCATGTCAAAATCTACGGAGTATGTAAGACATCAAAAATATCGAGCTTTACGCTAAAGTTGTGTGTTGCCAGATAGGAATACTGGCGTTCCAAATCCTGAAATATAAAACGCAACCTACGTATGTATGCGTACACGAAGCGTACGCAACGAGCAACATAGCATGGCAACGCATAAAATAGAAGTGCATAGTGACTCAAAGAAGCGCATATCACGGAACATAACGGAACGTATACTCACATGACAGCATAGCACCACATTGTGCCGCATTGTAATGTCAACGCACAGCAGAACACCACCCGGCCAGCATGGTAATGACCTAATAAAAACTCCTAACTAAGTTACGACTACGAAAATATTTTCTTTTTTACTTTACCCAGCTTGTTGTTGTTGTACTTTATCACGCACACCATACACTTGTGCTTGCTTCCTGACAAAATAAGTTATGCAGCTGTACGTGTCTGCAGCATGAAAATGACCAACTTAACAAAAGAGTGGCACACACGCACACACACATGTATACTATAGTGGCCCACATCACTGACAATGCTTTCGATATCATTTCGTTGTATCTCTGACATTCGACATAACTTTCTCTGTTTTCCACTTACAATTCGTTATACTTAATATGTTTTGCCCAGTTCTACTAGCTTGTACTCTTGTATTTCTTTTCATTTTCAATTCATGGTTTTTCATTTTGCACTTCAACTTCCGGACTTTGACGAGCTGGCAGCAACCTTGCTCAAATATCAAAACTTTTCTCACCGTGGAAAACATTGTTCGGCCTGACAGCGTGATAAGAATCTCTCAAAGCAAATGCAGTGATTAAGTTTCTGCTCACAAAAAGTGACTCATATAGACATCTCTGTAGGTACTTATGTGCGTGTGTGTTTGTGTGTGTGTGCGTATGTGCGTTGTGGAGGAGTGAAAGATTACAATAAGGCTCAAGTTCTGTGAATGGTCAGTGAAAAGACAAAAGGAACGCTGCAAAACTACAAACAGAATAAATAACAAAATATATGAAAAAATACAAAAACAACAAATAAGAAAAAAAATTACAAAAACAAGCAAAAGAAGTTAGCTTTTCTTGCACCGTAGCTATTATGCCCTTCAAAAATAAAAAAAAGTTAAGAAAATTTAAGTTTCCATTCAAATATTTCGTTTTCATTGCTCAGTTTGTATGGCAGCTATATGCTACTTGCATAATCATCCGATTTAAAAAACTCGTTCGAATATTGTCGAATTTTTTTGGAGATTATATTGTTACCTTAAGCAGTAATCCATGCCAAATTTCGTGAAGATACCACGTCAAATGCGAAAGTTTTCCATATAAGTCCTTGATTCCGATCGTTCGGTTTGTATGCAGCTATATGCTATAGTAATCCGATCTGAATAATTTCTTCCTACATAACATTATTTCTATGAACAATAACTCATACCAAATTTCGTGAAGATATGTCGTCAAATGAGGAAGTTTCCCATGCAAGCATTTGATTCCGATCATTCAGTTTGTATGGCAGCTATATGCTATAGTAATCCGATTTGAACAATTTCTTCGGAGATTACATTGTTGCCTTGGAAAAAAGTCTATACCAAATTTCGTGAATATATCTGGACAAATGTGAAAGTTTTCCATACTAGCCCTTGATTTCGTTCATCCGGTTTGTATGGCAGCTATATGCTATAGTGTTCCGATATCGGCAATTCCGACAAATGAGTAGCTTCTTGAAGAGAAAATGACGTTTGCAAAATTTCAAAACGATATCTTAAAAACTGAAGGACTAGTTCGTATATATACAGGCAGACAGACGGACATGGCTAAATCGACTCAGCTCGTCATACTGATCATTTATATATATACTTTATATGGTCTCCAACGCTTCCTTCTGTGTGTTACAAATTTCGTGATAAACTTAATATACCCTGTTCAGGGTATAAAAATTACTGAACTAATCGTTCTTAAAATCTTTCAAAATAGGCTCCTTCTGTGTCGATTCAGCGGTGCCACCGTGATTTCCAAGCATTGAAGAATACATATGGAAGGCATTCTCCGGAATCGCCTTGAAAGCCGAGGTGCATGCTCCTTGGATCCCCTCCGCCGTCGCAAAATGCTCGCCTGTTGGGCGGCTGCGGAAGCGTTGGGATGCTGGCCTTAGTTAGGTAGCTGATCACAAGGAAGGCGCAATTTATGGTCGTCAGTGAGCACTTTTGGGAACATATCCACGCACACCTTTCGCATGTTCAAGTTTCCGTCACAATGTTATGAACCACAGATTTAACAACTGGGCAATTAAATGAATACTTAGTCGACGGTCTGAGTTCAAAACTTTGCGCACACGAGTCACATTCTCGGTGTTTGTCGTAGTCGCAGGTCTCCCAGCATGGTCTTTATCAGCGACCTCTGACTGGCCCTCCAAAAAGGCTGGTGCCATCGAAACACACAACTTCTTGTTAAAACAACATCTGGGTAAGCCTGCTTGATCATATCAAACGTTTCTGTCGCAGATTTACTGAGTTTCATACCGAATTTAATCGCGTATCTCCGCTCTAAAGAACGCTGCTTTTTCGACTTGCATCACTCACAGAAACACATCGCGCGAAAATGTTTGTCCTGACTCTACAGGTGCTCGGAGATAACAGACCAGCCGCTCGTTCGTTAGCTAGAAACGCCCTCTACCGAATCCAGTCGGTGCGCGCATGCTCCAAAGTACAGTCACGCGGAAGAAAATCAGTCCTATTACTTTCCGGACAAACCTTTAGACATGAGATCGGTAGTGACCAGAAATGAAGGGCACGTTTCCCTGTGCAAAATCGGGAGACTAGTTTGCGTATATAAAGACAGACAGACAGACGAACAAGACTAAATTCAAGCAGCTCGCCATGCTGATCTTTTGTTGTATATATGGGGTATATATATATTTTATATAACCTCGTGGCTAACTTAATATGCTTTGTATATGATATTAATACATCAACATGGACACACATCTCTCACACATCACGGGACAGACATCTCTGGTTCAATGAGATAATACGAAGCTCAGAGAGAAGAGACCACTTCGGCATGCATGGCAAGTCAGGAGATACGAGTACAGTAAACAATCTTTGGAATGCGTCTAGGCAGAACAATAAGCCCATATCTATACTCGTATGCCCACCAATTTTAAGCAGCAGCGGCTATTGGTGCAGGACCAATGCAGAGAAAGCCGAAGTGTTCGGTTCAGAAAATTTCATGGCACAATTGAACAACGTAATAGAATGGAACACTTTAAAACTGATGTTATGGAAAATAATAAATATTGCTGTACTGTGCTCCTTGATGGCGGCCAAGCATTTGACAAAGTCAAAAAAGTTTTAAAGCAACAACTTCCTAATGCCTTTTTATTTACTGTTAAAGTCTTATTTGCACAATCGGACGTTTTACATTAGTTGCCAAGATGCTGAGTCGGATTTGAGACCTGTTTGTGCTGGCGTGCCCCAAGGCAGTGTACACGCCCCTGTGCTCTACATTCTTTATATAGCCGACCTTCTAATGGTCGACTTTGACTGCACAATGACGGCAACCTATATTTTTGACACTAAACTGCTAGCATCAAGTGGCAACCCTAATATTGCTTCCAGAAAACTGCAGATGCAACTGTTCCAAATGGAACATTGGTATCAATTCCTGAAAAGTTCGTACAAGTAGTATATACTCTCAAGCACAAAAATTGTCCTCGAGTGGCTTTATATGGTCAGTTGTTACCAACAAACACATACGCAAAATATTTGAAGAGGCGCACTTGGAAAAACTACATAAAAATAAAAAGAACGCAGCTAAGATTAAGTTGGTGCAGCCCTACTGGCTCTTTAGGTCAAGTTCCCGTCTCAGTCTGAAGAATAAATTGCTAGTTTATAAGGTAGCACTTAGGCCGATCTGGGCGTATGGAAATAATGTCCTTCACCGGGGTCTAAAGTTGTCTACGGAGGCTGCTATATATATTTCAGGCCTAGGCAACACTAAGTGTTGCCAGGTGCAATCTAACATTTCCATTGGAAAGTTTGACATTTTTTAGCATAACATCACTCAGAACGTTTTGTCATTTAATCGTGAATTGTTTTATTTACAGGCAATTAAAAAATTCATCTCGGCCAAAAAATGGAATTAACTCGTGAACATTTTCGTGCGATAATTTTTCACAACTTTCGACGTGCATTATCGTACTGTAAAGGAAACAATCCAAGAATTTAGTAGACGTTATCTCTTCCGTTTGGGGAGTTATGAAAATATACATATTTGTTATTCAACTGCTGGACAATAGTTTACAATGTAAAATATTGAAAAGGTTCCACGCGCCGGATCTCCCCTTTCGGTTTAATTAATATTTAAAATTATATTTTACTTGTTTGTTTCTGATTTTTTTAATCACTTAATGTCATACTGCCATAATTTCATCCTCGTTGTGTTTTGATGAAATTTATTAACTGTTTTTTTTTTTATTTAAACAGATTCTAAATATATTGAAATTCATAATAAAAAAAGATAATAACTCCGATGAGCATCACTAAAGGAAAATTTATCATCGACTTTGACGTGTTTTTTCGGTTCGGAACTTGCCTTCCATATTATACCATAGAATATTATAAACATTCTCTCTACTCTTGTCATATTTTGGAGCAAGCAGTTCAGATGCGCTGAGGATTAAGAGGTTAGGGGTAGTCAGAATTTTCAAAAAAATAATTTTTTTTTGCATTTGCTTTAAGTGTAATATCTTAAAAGTATTCTCTGAAAATTTCATGTTGATCCGATAATTAGTTTCTGAGTTATTCGAGAAATAACAAAGAGAGCTCAGGCACTTCAAAAAATTTTTCAGTAGATTTTAATGAAATTTATACAGTTTTTAGAATACATATAGGGTTTTCACAAGTCTCATAAAGTTATAAGTTTAACGATTCCAAAACATAGTGACAACTGTAATTCACAACCGCTCAGTAGATTTCAAATTCGTAAAATTATAAAGCTTTTAGAATACATTTTTTTTTTTCACAAGTCTTACGATGCTTTATAAGTTATAACGATTCCAAAACATAGCATTGAGAATTGTAAATGTGTAAACTCATTTGTGTATGAAAACCAACAACAATTTTTTTAAACAAAAAAATTTATAATTTTACGATTTCACGATGCTTTACGACGGGTTGTGAGTACCCCAATAATAAACTCGCGCCTGATCGAAGGATTTTTTTTTAATTGCGATTTTTTAAGACCAATTAACTGTTGATTTTTTCCCAAAATTTAGACAAAAATTTCCTGAGGCCGCCATTTTGTTAATTTTGAAAAAAAAAAAATAAAATCCTTCGATCAGGCCCGGGATTATCTATTTATAAAACTATTTTTTTCTGTCCGATTGATTTTAGATGAATCTCCAAGGACTTATGGTTGTCACCGCAAGTACGTTTTTTTGAAACAGGGTCAACACAAACAACTATAACTTTGGAAATAAAATCTTTTTTTTTTTTTGAAATTTTCGTGACTTAAAGTCAACACATTCTGTAATAATGCCATATTACTACTTTTGTAAAATAACACGATTTAATAGCAAAAAAAAATACTGAAAATTCTAATTTTTTCGTGCCTCTGACTACCCCTAACCCCTTAAAGTAAGTTATTCGATACAGCTTTGTATAGACTTAAAGTTTTAACTACCAACTTACACTCAGAGCATTTTTATACATATATATTTAAAGAGAGTTCAGAATGAAGTAAATGTCTCCTCAATATTTGTAAAAGTTTTTGTACTCCATGAGCGTATTACGACAGCTTTCCGAACCGTCTTAAACTGTTTCACTGAGAAATATATATTATTTATAATTTTTCTTAATTTTTTAATATTTTTCAAGTATTTTAAAAGATGCCTGATATAACCGGGAAGCCTCGTATTTTGTCAAACAAAGAAAATCTTTGTGCATTCTGTATATACAATTTGCAGTATATATATATCTACGGTATGCTGTATGCTGATTAGATGAATGGCTGCTGCGTATTTCAGCAGCACCGTACAGAATGCATTTAAAATATCCTATATATATATATATATATATAGATATATACAAAACATACATATATAGATTGTGTTCTAAACCTGCGTCCTTCAAACTGATATCTGTATCAACATTTCAGGAATTCAAGCACACACGCACGGGTGCACGGACATTCGGACCTGCGAGCATTCGGACATTCCTCTGACACCAACATGATGTTGGAATTCATCCATTACCGCTGGCTGCATTCCAAACCATTCTAAGTCATTGTAATAAACGAAATCCGAATAAATTGCATTGTGTGAAAAGGCCATACATTGAGTGACTGATTAAGGACGCGGTGCGGTCGAAAATTATGACCGAATTAGCACACACACACACACGCAAACAGTGGAGAGCTGACCGAGCGGTGTTATTGCCGCGCTGATAATATTGATGTTTATTACAAAGGTGTATTACATGCACATACCCACATATGTTGTATATGAATACCAGTTACAATAGCATTGCATACCTTTAGGGGCCGAAAGATAAGTGTATGCTCATCACAGGCACACATACAGACCCATTTGCCAGCACTTGCCCAAACAAAGTGAAGTGGAATTTAGAAGTTTGCTGTCATGATGCGAACATAAACAACAACAACAACCAACAAAGCAGTAACAACAACAATTGCTCAACGAAAAAGCAACGAAGTGCAAAAGGTGACGCAGACCGTACAGTAATTTGCTGCTGCCTATATTCAGCACTGTTGTTGTTGTTGTTGTTGCGTTCGGTGTAAAGTTATCGCATTTAAAATATCCTGCAGCAAAGGATGTGGCCACCAAGCAAAACAAAGGCAATACATACGTCTGCTAGAATAGACAGACAAAAGGGGCTAAGACACACACACTCACTCACACACATATAGAAATAAATGGATTCGCAACAGTGTTGCCAGAAAATGCGCCGCTGGCTTACTACCCATATTAAGAGAGGCAGCGGAATATCAAATCGCATCAGCAAAAGTTAGAAAATTGTGGAAAAACGAGATTTTGTTATTTGGTAGAAAGTTCGCTAAGTGAAGGGATGTCGGAATTCGACAACCTTTTAAAATACCTACATTTACATGCTGTTAACAAGGGATAATACAATAAACTTGGATTTAATACTTTTCGACATGACTGTATGTATAATTTTTTGGTATTGTAAAATTTAACCTAATTTCGGAATTTTTCCAAAAAGAGTTGCCACATATCAGGTATGCATTTTTGTGTTGCCGGAAATTTATTCAAGTTTTCGTGAACCAACGCAGAAAGACTAGAAAATAGAACCGAATACACCTTTAATATAATGGTTTGCAAAAAAGTCTTGCGGTATTTTTATTAATTTTTTTTTTATTGAAATTGAAATGAATTTTTGATGACTCATGCCCAGCTCTTGACCGATGCTAGGCTGCTACTATGTCGGTCTCTTTCGACCAATTCAGCGATTTTATCGCAATTTTCGACAACAGGCCTTCCGGAGCGTGGCGCATCTTCGACCACCTCTACACCAGAACGAAAACGTTGAAACCATCGTTGTGCGGTGGAAATGGTGTATCGGGTCCATAAACTGCACACATTTTATTGGCGGCTTGAGATGCATTTTGCCTTTATCGTAGTAGTACTGTAAAATATGCCGTATTTTCTCTTTATTTTGCTCCATGTTTGCGACGCTATAACTCACGAACGACTTAAAAGAAACGACAATCAATCAATCAAACACGTGTAAGCGCGTGAAATGAGCTTTCCAAAAAGGTATAGCATGACCCGATGTGACGAATAAAACTAGAACTACGCGCTTTCAGCGCCAACTAGCGAAAATACCGCAAGACTTTTTTGACAACCTATTATTTTAGGTTCAAATTTTATTGAAATATTGATCAGCGAAATTATAGTGAAGACACTGGACAGACATTTCAAATAGTTGTTTTTTTGTCAGACATGCGAAATCAAACAATACTCGAATTCGTAAAACTTTGATATGCGATTTTATAGTCTCATATCCATGAGCATTATTTCAAGTTAAGTTTTCGTGAATTTCCACTAAAGATCAAGACATTATAATAAATACATTAATTTAGCCTATGTATCATAAATCCTAACTTTATTTAAAGAAAGAAATTAATTATGAAGGCGATAAGGGTACAAAGTACGGAATGGTCCATATATAAACAGATTTGTCTTAGAATCTTTAATATATACAAATCAAAGAAAAAATTTTGTTAGCATCTAAAGAAAGAGTAAATCATAAACTTTAAACTGTAATCAACATTTCATAATGAAAGAAGTTCTTTTACTCACCACTTATATTTAGAGTTCCGCTCTTTGTTTCCTTACACTTTCTGGCTTGGTCCTGCAAAAATTGAGGTAAGAGATATATATTAGAAATAAAATAAATTAATTAACTAAAGTGGTTTCGCTAAGGAAAATTTAACTATGTAATTTATTGCAAAAAAAAAAATTTTGGCGCATAATTATAAATTATGAACTTTTGGAACAAACTTTCAGTTCAATTTCAATTTTATTTTAAGCTTGGTGTTTTCAATTTCCAGTAATTACACAAATTTTAAGTGAAATTTTGACAGTTTGTTCAAATTTATAATTCTAAAATGTAGTAATTACACAAAAAATTTTTTCTACAATTATTAAATGCAGATGATGAATTATTCTCAACAAATTTGTATATACTGACAGTATTCAACAATAAGTTCTGGGTTATACGTGGTACTGCAACAACGAATATAACGGAACTGTGTGTGAACAGGTTAGAGGTCTTCTTGAACAAGTTCAAGTCTTTTATTATTACAATATATCAATGATTGAGGAGAATTATAACAACTAGACAATAATTTAATGCTTTTAACAGACCTTAAAGTTTTGACAAATTCATGAGAAAACGTTTAATTGACAACCCATTCGGTTATATTATGTAAACTGTATTATATACACGGTGCAAAAAAGTGCGAAATATATATATTTAAAGTTTTTTTCTAGATTGATTGGAGAGTGCTTCAGGCGAGACTATAATGACAGAATATATCGATACTATCCAAATTCTGCATAAATTGCTCGTGACTGGGGTAGTCCAGAGCTCATTGAAATTATCGTAGGTCACCAACTTGTTGCCAAGTCAAACCACAGAGAAATTTTGTGAAGAACACGGGAACAGTATAAACTCACTGCTGAAGCACTGAAGACTGCTGTAAAGTAGAGCATGAGTGGTTACTCCATTTTTGGAGGTGAGCCATCGTGGGCTCCAAATATTTTGAATATGATTTCTATAGTGATATCTCATATCCGCAGATATATTTTATACTTATATAATTTCGTTCGTTCTTAGACAAACGCTTTCTTCCAACAGCTCGAGTTGAAGGTTTAGTTTCATTTCTCAGACTTGAGCTGAAGCAAAAATATTTCAAAGGGTCTAAATGTTACGCTGATAGTATGTACTTTGTACCTGTTTCAAGATGGCGTCACTAAAATCAAACATAATATGGATTTTAACCTTAACCTTCAAAAGGCGCCACTAAAAATTTGACGGGCAAAAACTTGGCTTAGATGACTAGCCTTCGGGCTCTGGCCCAGGAATATCACTCACAAAGATTGACATGCTAAGTTGAGAGTGGTGAATTGAGCAGCGAAGACGGTGAACGCAGTGGACGCTCTAAAGGGGTTGTAAGCGACGAAAACAGCAAAAAAGTACACAAAATAACTTTCTATAAAATTAAAGTTGTTCGAGATAGCAGGCACTCTAAAGATATCAGCTGATGGCTTACATCACATCATTCACCAATATTTGGGTATGAGAAAGCTCTGTGCAAAGTGGGTGCCTCGCGAGCTTACTATTGACCAAAAACAACGAACGAGTTGATGATTCGGAGCAGTGTTTGGAGATGTTTAAGCTTTATAAACCCGAGTTTTTGTGTCGATATGTGGCAACGGATGAAACATGGCTACATCATTTCACTCCGAACTTCAATCGACAATATTTTAGGATGCTCATGAAATAATTTTTATTGACTACTTTGAAAAGAAAAAAAACGTGTCACAAGTCAGTGAAAACGATAGAAATCTGTGTATTGAGCTTCGAATAGCTTCTCCAGATCTGGCGACCATTTTCAGTTCTCAGATCTCAAAATAAAGCTCGATGGGAAGAAGTTTGCGTCGAAAGAAGATGTGATCTTCGAAACTGAGGCCTTTTTTGATAGCAAAAGACATATCATACTACAAAATTGGTATCGAAAAGGGTCTCTATAATTTGTGGGCACTCTCGAAGAGAACTATGTTGAATAAACAACCTTACCAAAAAAAAACTGTTTTACTCTTTTAAGCCAGGGACTTTTCAATTGTCCTATTGCGATGAGCCCTTTGCTGATATAGTAGAGGAATTTTGCAAGAAAATAAGATTATTAGAAATATTTTTTTTTGCTCTTTGCTCTTTTGCTGTTTGCTGTGAATTTTGAAAATAATTTAAATATTTTATCACGAACTGTTTACTCACTTTCACGCTGATTGAGTGTTAAAAGTATCTCGGAAATCGGCTCAAAGGGTTCTACAATGTCTCAAGCAAGAGCAAATTGGAAAAAATATCTAAAAATGTAATCTTAGCTTGAGCTATGTTTTTTATTCGCTTTCAAAGTGCAGCTAAATTGAATTCAATTCTCAAATATACGCAAAACGTAAAACACATGTAACGGTATATTTTGAAATTATGCGCTTTAATGCTATCTAAGAAGTATCACCGCTTTTCGGTTATATATCAGTTAGCCCTTTCTGAGTATATTAATATTAAAGTGCTTCCTCTTTAACTGGAAACTTAAAATGGCCTCAAAACATAAAATCGCTGTAACGGTATATTTCGAAACACAATTATAGTACGTCCTTACTGGCGTTTCCTGTGTGTTAGCAACAATTTCCGCTTGCCAACCAGCACTTTCCTGAAATTACACTCGTCATGTGATTATTTATGAAACTAAAATTCATTGCGGTCAATTATTTTGCGCGCACATATTTGCAAGTCACTGTGGGAACACAGACATACACACATATTAGTATATATATATATATATATTACAATTTATATATGTACATAAATAAATCTGTGCGTATAATCAATCGACCGCAACGCTGAGGCAACAGAGCATACAAGCGCACGCAACCGCCGCCACCGCAGTGGATAGAGAGAATGCCCACACACACACATACGCGCACGCCTGCACGCTTACATATACGCCTGCCTTAAACAAGTTCCAATACAAGCGCAGTGAAACGTGTCTTAACACACTCTCCCACAAACTTGCCAGCAGCCATTGATAACTGATAGCCGCTCGTCTGCGAGTGTGTGTGTGTGTGTGCATGCGCGCCGAAAAGCACGCAATCATGCACACCTACAAAGCAAACATAATTGATATCGTAATCAATTCAAACTCGAAATCTAAATCTTAAGCTCTGCGCGCCAGCTCAACGGAAGCGCCGTAAATATGCAACGAACCCACAAGCGAGCAGCGAAGCAAACGCCTTCGACTCGCACAAGCCGTCGACCGTGACGCCGTCTTCGTCTGCACGCCGCTATCTTCCAGCAGCCGTTTACGATACGCGCAACAAAAGAGTGATTTGAGTGGGTCGCGGAGGGTGAGGTTAACTTGAAATCAGAAAAATTCCTTGCGAATCCGGCGAGTCATCGCACAGCAGGGGGCAAATTGGTTGTGGTAGAGGGAGAGATGGCGGAAGAAAGCAAAAATATGCGCAAAGGCAGAGAAATCCTCCGACATTGTGACGCATTCGCACACAAAACGAAGCGAAACGAGAGCTGAGTGTGTGTGTGTGTGTGCTAGTTTGTAACTGCAGGTGAATTGTTATCGGCGCAAGAAGAATTGTATATATGAGTGTGTGTGTGTGTGTGTGTGTGTGTGGAGGAAAATATATTTCAACTCGCTTGTAACGCAATGCACCGCAACCCCCACTTGGCCTGCGGAATCCCCAAGCAATAAAGTGTACAAATATTAGACCTAATACCATTGAGACGGCAAGTCGAGTTGCCTGCAACAACAATAACAATGCACGAGTGTACAAAATAACAATATATGCGAGCACAACAACAGCAGCTACAAAAGAAAAAAACGAGAAAAGGCCATAACCTCTGGAAATGATAATGCAAACATACATGCATACATCCACGCACACATTCGAAAACATACAGACAACAACAGCAACCGTCCAAAGTAATCTTAAGAAGGCAACAACAATAAAAATAAACAAGCTGCCAGCTATCGAGCGCATGAAGGCAGCTGAGGCAGAACCGACAGAACAAAACGGCAAAAAGTGCAACAAAAACAACAGCAAATAGTTAAATACAAATAAAAACGTAAACGAAAATGAAATGAAATTGTATTGGCAACAAAAAAGGCAAGAAAATTACAAATATAAATACACTAAGCATACTTGCAGGCGCACAAGCAATTGTTTGCCGCCCACAGCGCGTGCTTGTGTGTGTGTGTATGCGTGTGCGTGTGTTGGATGAAATGAAAATGCTGAAGGTAGAAAACAAACAACACAAATAATGAAAACAAGCAAGGAAAAATTGCAGCAACAACAACAGCAACAAATGCTGCGGTGCAGAGCAGCAACCAAACAATAACAAAAAGCGCACAAGAAAAAGCAAAACTAGCAAATATAAAGAAATATACGATGAGAAAATAAGAAGCAGCTGAAGACGAGGCAACCGCCGAGGCAGCAGAGGCAATAAAATGAATTGTGGCGCCACTGCGCTGCTGCGCCAAAGTGCCAGCAATGGTTGTGGCAAGTGCAACCGCAAAGACAACAACAACAACAAAAACAAATCCAATAGTATTCGGTGCAGTAATGGCATACACGTCTGTTGTAAGCGAGGAGCAGTTAAAATTGCAACAACAACAAAACCAAAGGCAACAATAACAACAACAATTAAAACAAAACCAACAACAAAAATATTTTTTCCCCTGTTGCAAGCGTAGAGCAGTTAAAATTACAAAAACAAAATCAAAAGCAACAACAATTAAAAAACAACAACAACAACAATATATATATATATTTTTTTTTTTCAAATAACAGTCGCTGCAACATCACAATCAAACACTGCTGCGGTTGGCGGCAATATGTGCTGTGCAACAACAATTATACGCGTGGCAACATGCAGCATGCCACATGCAACAAAGCAGACTAAGTAAGTACGTACGAGTGAGTGGAGAAACATTTATTTATTTGTTGATTTATTTAACCAATGCACAACAGTGGAGAGGCCACATGCTTTGCTGACAAGTTATTGCTGGAAATTAGTTGCGCTCGTAACTGTGGCGAGTGTTGCATGCTTTCGTCTCAAGAGAGCAGCAGCGACGTGTTATTCGAATCACACGTTGATTACTATGAGTTGCAGCTTTGGTCCCAGGATTTCGGTACGATATAAGTTTGGTGTTTATGGAAAGGAAATTTCGAAAAATGGGGTTTTTTTTGATTTGGACACCGAAGACAAGCTTCGCTGGCTTGTTAAACTCTTTTTGTAGCAGAAAAACATGCACATAATCATATTTTTTCCTAATTGCTCTCTTTTTTGACGATTTAGGTTCACTGTTTTTAAGGTAAAATGTTTAAAGTAAATTTAATAGTAGAGAGGCTCGAAACCCTCAAAAACTCTAACCCTAAACACAAAATTTCCCATTAAAAAAAAACCCAAGCTGAAAAAGTAACAGTGCAAGAAAGAAGAAAGGAGATCAGAGGAAGGGGATCAGAGAGGAAAAAAGAAGAAAGGACAAAAGAAATTTAGAAAGGAAAAGAAAGGAGTTCGCTGCGAAATCCGGATGTGTGTTCCGATCTTATTCTAAGATCATGTGTTGCTGAGCACCAAGCTCAATGAGAGCTTCCCGATTTCAAACTAAGATTCGTTCTATGGACTCTTGCTAGCTTATTTCAGGTTGAAGTATGTGTATTGTATATTTCAAAATTTTTTTTCAACTCTTATTGTCGCTGGAATTTTTAAAGTTTGAAAAGCCAACTTTATGAGTATGTGATGGTAATTTTTGAGAAATTAAAATTAATTGGTGAAATTTTATTTTGAATGAAAAAATTAAAATTCCTATGTTAAATGTATGGGAATCTAAAAAAAACAATAGCGACCCCTTATAGCTAAGCTACAGCGCCTGGCTTGAGGGAGGATTTTTTGTTTGTCAATCACTAACATTTGAGGAGGTAAGAGTTGAAAAAAAAATTAAAAAAATTTTTTTGAAGCACCCTAATGTATATTACTAGGTAAAACCTTATTATGTTTAAATATTCAAAATATTTATTTATAGAATAGTTACTAAAAGAAATGCACCTGTGAGGGGTATCATAGCTTCGGTCCAGCCGAAGTTAACGTTTTTTTTTTGTTTTCTGATATCTTCGCTTGTGCTTGATTTGTATGTATGGTGTTGTTTGAAAGAATAATATGTGCTTTAAAATGTCATATATGGAGAGTGGGCGCGGTTTTACCCCGATTTCGTCCACTTTCAAACCATGATACTATATTATAAATATATCAAGATAATATTATGCATTGAATTCGCTTTAAATAGTTGTAGTAATTGTTGAGGCTTGATGTTGTGCTAAAAGTGGGCGGTGACACGTCCGTTTCACAATTTTTACACCGATTTAATGGAACACAGTCTCTACCAATTATTTCCGAGAGTTATAATTTCATCATACTTTCCTCAGTGTAAATCGAAATTAGCTGCAATTTGGTGAATAATGAATTATACTTTACAGCGGAGTGAGGTCGAAATCAGGGTAACGGCGATACCAAAACAACCATTTCGCTAAAAATATAATTAGATACAAAAAATTTGCTCATGGAACATAATATCAAATCGGGTGAATTACCGATTTCATTAACGACTTCTAAATGTATAATAAGTTTAAGAAAAATCAGTTGTCATTCGAAAGAAGAAAAGTAACTAAAATAAAATGTTTTTAAAAAAGTGTTTCGAGGGGCAAAGTCTAAAATTAAGTGTGACCCTTTTAATATTGAATAGAAATATGACGATGATCACATTTTTATTATGTCGATGTAACGGCGAACACTTGCAAACTGACGAACAAAATAAATGTTAAGTAATATGTTGAAAATAAAAAATAAGAAATTTACGTGAGGTGAGTTTGGATAATTTGATTAATTGCGGCGTGGTGGCGTGGCAAAAAATAAGTATTAAATAGTAAAAATGCAATCGTTTGAACTAGGATACATAAAAAAATAATTTTTTCAGTAAATGGTGAATTATGATGTGGTGAGTTTTGGTAAGGTGAGATTTGGCGAGGTGAGTATAGGTGTGGTGAGTTTTTATGTGGTAAGCTAGATGTGGTAAGTTTTCGTGTACTGAATTCAAGCAGTACATTCTAGGACAATATGTTTCTTTTAGATTTCATTAGAGCTACTTTTCAATAGAAGCATGCTTTTAGAGGAATTTTAACAAAAGAAAACTGGTTTTTGAGGTATACTGCCTTAGATGATGTTTCAAAACTGAAAAGTTTAGTTTCTTTTACCGATACATCTCTCTAGTTGAAAGCGATATTCTCCAAATTCACTTCCGCAATATCACAAAACTACTTTACTTGAACGCACTTTCTATATGTATTCTAAGCAACAAATTTAAATATTCTTTTTAAACTATAAAACAACGCGTAACATTGACACGTCAACCAAACTTGACATGCCGTCAAAGTTGCGCTCTATTAAAAAGTTCGGAAGCAAACTACACAACCAGCAAGTTGCTTAAATGGAAACTTCGAAACCTTTTTTGCGCTGAAATGTTGGCAGACGGAGTGCAGAAAGCAGAAGAAATGACAACAACGAGTGGAGAATTATCAAAATAGTCAATGTAACAGCAGGACAAAATAATGTCATCAATATGCAAGACACACTCACACTCGCGCGAGTTGTACTCTTACACACATACAGCCGAGCAATGAACCACATGTGCCACTGTGATAACGGTAAAGTCGATAAAGTGTGCCTGTGTGTGATAATGCAGCGAACGTAAGAAAAACCCCAGTCGAAGAAAAATAAACAGCCGAAAAACGAAACAATAGCACACACCCACACACACACACACGCATACAAAACTATATGCGTACACAGAAGGCAAGGCTCAAGGCAAGTGTGTGGCAAAGAGCGTACAAATAACGGTAAAATGAGAAGGAATCGAAAAAAAAAATGGCACACAGAAGAAAATAATATTTTGTCAAGCAGGCAGCAGTCATGCAGGCAGGCAGGCAGGCAGCCAGCCAAGCAGGAAGCAAAGAAATATTGCGAAAAGCATGCGTTGCTCGTATGTTACGTATACGACGAGGTGGCTAACCGCCAACAAGCCCACACAGCTGTTAGGCAGCAGCAGCACCACTTGCTAGCCGGGATAGCGGCGGCATGTGGCGGCATGTGGCGGCATCAGCACTCAAGTGCAGGTAGCAAGATAAGCAGGCCGGGCCACAGTCATGGCTAGACTGGCGATGGTTGGTCTGGTTGCTCTGGTGACTGTGACTATGGCGGTGACTATGAGACTGACGTCTGTGCACTGTTACAGAAGCAACAATACTCGGTAACTAAGTTGCAATGAGTGTGTGTGTGAGCGTGTGTTTGTGTGTTTATGTATATATATTTGTAACTGTGAATGTATGTCATCGTATATACATAAATATACATATGCATGTGTGTCTTCGTATATATTCGTTTCGGCAATGTACATGGTAGTGTGAACTGAAGTTATGACCGTTGTCGCCCTGTGTCACATGTGTCTGGCCTCAAAGCCAACGGCCATGTACGCACACACAACTAAATACATATATTCACACACATACACATGAAGTGTTGCCTTTCGCGCATTAGTGTGTGACATGAAAGGAAGTTGTGCTGCCACACCAGCATAAGAACTCAAATAATTATAGCGCACACTCACTCATCCATATGTATGTATGTATTGCTGTTCATATGCGTAAAATGATTGCGCCTGGGAGTATGCAATGTGGTAATAACTTGCCTGTTCGGTTAATGATTGGTGGAAGTTAATTTGTTTTTTATGGAAAATACCATTTGCATACGATTATATACTTAAGTCTATGTGCCACTGTGATTGCCATTTCATATTTTTTCCTTAATGACTCTGGCAGTTACATATATGTATATATGGCACTTATGTACATATGTATATGTGTGCTTAGTGGGCTTAGCGCAATCAAGTTCAGTTGAGTGGAGTTTACTCAAATTATAACCACTTTAAAGTGTTATTTTCGTAGTGGAGAAATTTTAAGATATATTTTCGGCGTTGATTTTGATGGTGAGCCATGTAAACGAGCCAAAGTCAGTTTTGAAAAGTTTAGAGTTGAGCTGTATATAGTGTATTTTTCTTGCCTATTTGCATAACAAAATCGGTTGTAAATATATATGTATATTACTTAGAACTTTATAACTCAACTTTACTTTTGTGCCTTGGAGACTTATGAAAGAAAATAACTAAAATTGGTGTTTCAACAAACAAAAATCACAGTCCGATGCGGTCAATTGGGCCCGACCGACTTTTAACGGATTTTGCGTACATACCCTACGCAGATATGAAACGTCTACAAAATGATGGAAAAATTAATCATCATTATTAATCAACTAAAAAACTATTTTTATAAAAAAATAGTCAAAACCAAAAAAAAAAATATTTCTATAGAAAAAATAATTATTTATATAATAATTAACACTACAGTTAGATACCGAAACAACCATTTCGATGAACCTCAAATCTGGAGAATTACAGATTTCATTGACGACTCTTAAATGAATAATAAGTTGAAGGGAGGGTAAGGTTTCCATGATAGAAAAATGACTTTTTTGAAAATAAATTTCTTAAATATGGATTGAGTAATTTAATTTTATTATAACCTTTTGTACATTATTGAGCATACTTTTGATAATGTGGAATAATTTTTCTTTCGTCACTATATACATTTTAGACGCGTTTTTCTCAAAACTTCTATTTTTTCAAAGTCCGTGTTCACTGCCATTTTAAAACTGCTTGACCGATTCATTTCAAACTTTATACACATTTTTTATATATAAAATACCGTATCGTTAGCAATTTTTTTTACATTAAGGGTGTTTTTCACCCACAAAATGGTGTAATTTTTTAGTGGCAAATAGCAATTTTCACTTTAAATGGCTGCCAAAAAATTTTAAATTAAAAAAGATTATCAGGGAATGATTAGGGGAGATATGATTTTAATTTGACTAATTTTTCTTGGTTTTTTATTTTCGAGAAGCTCTGTTACCAGCTTATACTTCAATATTTCTGCATAAAAAAATTAAATCAAAAACCTTAAGTAAGGAAAATTAGCTGCCATTCGAAAGATGAAAAAATACAAAACGTGTTTAGAAATGTGTATTGAGTGGGAAATTCTAAAAGTAAGTACAACCACTTGCAAAATGACAAACAAAATATATTTAAGTAATATGTGGAAAATAAAATATAAGAAATATTGAGGGAGGTGAGTTTATGTGTGGTGAATTTTGGTGTGGTGAGTTTTGGTGAGATTAGTTTAGGTGTGGTGAGTTTTTATGTGGTGAATTTTGGCCTGGTAAATTATATGTGGTAAGTTTTCGAGTGATGAGTCTTCGTGTACTGAATTCAAACAGATAAAGTACTATATAGCACAATTAAGGTTACTTTTACATTTCATTATACAATGTTCGGACCGACATTGAAAACTTCTTGAAAACACATTTGTGGGTTATGGAATCTAAGTCGTTCGAACCAACAATGTGTGTTTTCGATGAGTTTTCACTGACAACTGACAAATTTATTTGTTTGTTTACATTTGAGCAACGAGTATGGTAAGTTTTGGATGCCTTAATATAGGCCCGCGAAGAGCACTAATTTTGTTTTGCCATAATTCAATGAGTAGGGCTTCTCCCCTATCACTCCACAAATTTCTTTTTTTGTATTTTTGCTTTTCCATTTTTAAATATCAATAGGGGGATTCTCTTGCTCTTGCAAGATTGCACGATGACACAAAATGCAAAAATCCTATACCGAAATATGCAAGGCCAAGAGATCACCCATTGCAGAATCTAGTTATATATGATTTCTGCGTGTGTTTGTTTGTTGTTGTGCCGTTGCACCCAGAGGAAAATTCTGCAATTCGTGCGCCGTGAAAGGGTTTTGCAACCTAATGTGACAATATCAAGTGACAGCTGTATTTGTATATGGAATGTAAACAAATATCAAATGACATTTTAGGGCCGGCAAAATATGTCTTCCAAAAATATCGATTAAACTAGAGCAGGCACCGATTATAATGAGTGGAATGTAAGTTTTCAAGTAGTTTTCAGCGAAAACTGGTTTTCAAAGTGTTTTCGTTTGTCAGATTTTACATGGACGAAAACATTAGTATTAGAGGTAAATATGGTGACCATAATATTATTACCTCATAAAACGACAGCATTAATATAGTAAATTCGTTTAAGGTAAATTAGATTCACTAGGTTGAGATGATATTATTTTTTGTTCTGGTGAGTTTTAAAGTAGGAGTAATAAGAGGTGGATACTTGAGCACCAAAGATGAGGTGAGTTAAAATTTATGAGTTTTACAGTTTTAAAATGGTAACTTCTTTTTGTCCTTACAAACCTTTGCATCAAGCTTTAGCTCAGTTTGGAAAGTATTATTCAGACTACAGCAGATAGAAAACAGCTTTGAAATCCAACGCAGCTCTTGCTCTTTCCAACAGCTGCTACTCTGGACTGAGTGGGAATTTTAAAAGTAAAGTCCTCGTTCGACGAGCAAAGACCAAACTCTACGAGTCCCTCACCATTCCCACCTTGTTATATGGTGCGGTGGAATGGATAATGACATCATCTGAAAAATCAGTCTGTTTGAGAGTTTGCGGAAGATTTATGGCCCTTTGCGCATTGACAACGGCGAGTATCGCAGTCGATGGGACGATGAACTGTACGAGATGTACAACGACAAGAGACAACGGCTGCGTTGGATAGTTCATGTTGTCCGGATGGAAGAGAACGCTGCAGTTTTGAAGGTTTTCGATTCAGTGCCGCCGTTGGAAGCAGAGGAAGAGGAAGACTTTCACTCCATTGGAGAGATCAGGTGTAGAGAAACCTGGTTGCACTTGGTATCTCGATATGCACCGTGTATGACATTTAAAGGTCTTGGTTTGAATGTCATCATGGTCTAAGTCAGAACAAGTGCTATAATACTCAGCTTGAAATGATATTATAGACTTTATATTAATTCCTAATATAAAGGCATTTGTTGTTCAAACGACAAATGTCACCAGTCATTGAGTTGGAACTTGTAAATGCTCAAACTGGAAGTAGCAAATGTTACAAGGTCACAATAAAGACTTTAACCTGGTACCACGGGGATCAGTTAGCCCTTGAAGGTAACTCCAATCTGAACTTGCCCTCTGTGGAGATTCTGGTGGCTGACTGGCAATTTGTCCAATGTGAGTCGCATTGCGGCTGGGTGTACGGTAGAAGTTTTAGGTCGGCCTCGAACCCGACCAAGACGGCTAGGGCATCCAACCCGAACCGGGTCCAAGGTATAAGTGCAGAATGCACTCATGCTTTGGTTCTCCAAAGCTTTGGAGCGCTGATCGACGCATTGTATTGATCTAAATCCCAGTCTCAGTGGAGTATTTTTCTGGTATCGAAAGTTGGTAAAATAACTGATAGAATTTATGAGGAATTTTTCAAGGTACAGATGGTTGCAATCAGGGATTTAGAATTGCTCGCGAAAAGTTACCGTTAAGAAGTGTAAACTCTCTGCCATGTGAACCAATGCTCCTTAAAGAGATGCCTAACAAGCTCGACCTCTGTAGCAAACAAAAAGAAATTAGTGGATGATATATAATTCTGGTCTCAATAATGATTATATCACTATATCATAAATCAGCTTGACATGCTCATTATACATATATATTTTTTCTGGCACGTTTCCTCCTGGGTGTTACAAACATAATGACAAACTTAACATATCCTATTCAGGATATAATGAGGCAATCGAAAGAAGCTTTCAACTATTTTTCTTTATACTCACACCGAACAAAAAAATTTTGATCTATTTTGCGACCAAATCGACCACTGTGTAGTCAAATATATACTATATTCGCAGCGCCGAAGTGAGGACGCCAAAAATTTAAATTTGTAGGAATATTTAGCGTAGTCGCATTAGTGAAACTTGGATTTGAAGTGAATTGAAGAGACAGCAGCAGCAGAAAAGTGTTCGTAAAAAGAAACTTCAATTTCGGATGAGGGTTAAAAAATTAGTAGGAGCAACGGTGAAAGAAGCTAAAGTCAGTAAATTGTCAAGGAGAGAGAGAGAGCCAAATTTAAAAGAGAGGCAGAGTACGTGAGAGAGTTAAAAAAAGAAGTTTTAGAGTAAAACAAAAGAGTTTTGTGAGAATGGTAATTACTATAAAGAGGAGTGAGAGTTTTAGTTTAGAGAGTAATTGCGATTGTTTACAGGTTTGTAAATTTAAATGCCATACTGAAAAAGTTATCAATGAGACAAGCCATATCTAGTAATTATGCAAGTTAGTTTTTTTTCAAATTGTAAATTTATTTGCAGTGTACTAATGTAGTCATTGTACTACATATTCTGATTACTATGGGAGAGAAATGAGAGTAAGCGCTCTCCAAAAATGGTTGAGTGAAAACTTCAATTTGAGAAAATTGCTTACGAATGAGAAGAGTAAGTCGCACAGAGAGAGAAGTGGGCGCATTCATTGCACTTACGAGAGTGAAAGATGAGCTTATTATGGTTTGAGAGCTCAGAGAAATATACATGGAGCTGAGTGCAAATCATTAAAAAGAGCAGCTAAGTGCATTGGAGTAAAATTTTTAGAGACAAAAGCGAGCATAAATATAATTTGCGTAGTAGTGCGAGCGCCATACACTGCTCTCTCTCGCTCAGCGGCGCTCCTACCAATGGAAGAGCTCTGCCGTTTTTCCTCAATTATAATTTTTTTACGAGCTGAGCGTGTGAGTGTCTGCCTTGGAGTGTTTGCTCTACAAATCCTGCGGCCGCTCGACTGCCTTCAATGGCTTCTCAGCCGCAACTGCCGCAGCTGCTTGTGAACTTAGTCCGCATAGTCGTCGTTGCGGTTAGCAAACTAAATATTTTAACCCGCTGACGTATGCTTGGCGTACTCAACATTGTGTTTTTGGGGGTCGCGTGCGCTACCATTGTACTGTGTTGTTGGCTGGCGCACGAAGTGGAGTTTTCGTGAGTTCAATTGTGAAGAACGTGCCACAAAAAGCAACTTTGCCACGCAATCAGCATTTGAAACAGACAACTTGTGTGTTTACTCATCGCCACACATTCGCCCTAGCGTCCCTGCCACACATTTAGGTGTCATCTACATTGCTACCATCACTTCTCCATCTTCATTGCCAGCTCTCTGTCTCCCCTTCCGGCTCATCCTTTATCCGCAACCTCAGCTACAGGCTCAACTACATCCTCGTCCTCATCGTCGTCGTCATCACCATAACCATTTTCATCTTCATTCGGCATATCCTCTATCAACGCCAACGACTTCGTCATGGGGCACACAGCACACAGCGTTCCACAAGCGCCCACCTATATAGCGTACATGCCACATTTAGCGGATTGAGACATTCTTGTGGGTTTTTGTATTATGGCGTCAAGTGTAATGGAATTTTTAGAGCTTGCCTCAGATTTCCTATTTAATTTTTTCTTTATCTAAATTAGCAGTGTCATTAGACTTAAGGCATTTAATGTGCGTACGTGTATGCGCTGCTATGCTGTAATGCCGCTGTGTTCCTTTTTGTGTATGTATGTGTGTGTGTGTAGACACTTAAGTGGGTGCGTAAGTGTGTCTGCGTCGTTCTTGGGGTGCTGTTCGCAAGTAGTTAATGCTTAGAAACAAAAAAGAAAACGCTGAAACAAAATTAAACGCACACATTCATATAAAGATACACACACATTCATACTCTCATAAGACATACACACACACAGTTGCTTGCTCACTTGCTGTTGCTTGTTTGTAATGTCGGTTATTTCATTTAACGACAGACAATATTTTGCGGATACTCTTACAGTCTCAACATTCCGCCGCGTTGTTGCAGTTGCTGTTGTCGTGACAAGCACGCTTACTGTCGCGGCGTGGCTTGGCGTGTCATTTCAGCCATTCAGCCATTCAGAAAATAACACAATTTTAATCCACTTGACACATAGAATACGCTCGTGAATTTAATTTTGAATTATTAATTTGTGGTAACCATACCGCGAACGCAGAGCGGAAAATATACATATGTATAAGCTTGCGTTTCCCAACAAATTTTGTATGTGCTGGAATTAGGGCGAACCGGATTCATCTAACTTAAGCAGATTTTGAAGAAGTTCTTACGGCGACTTGAGGTCTACTCTCGGGCTGAGGAACCGGAGCAGCCATGACGAACTTGAGTTTCTTTTAGTCATGTCTTTATTAGCGTAACTCTTTAGCACCTAGTGGGTTTTAATGGTCTGGTAGTGAACGTGGAGAAGATGAAATATCCTCCTGTCACCAAACAAACAGTCGTCGTACTCGTGACTTGGCTCCCCCGTCAGTGTTGACAGTCATAACTTCGAAGTCGTAAATAATTTCGTCTATCTTGGAACCAGTATTAACAGAAACATCAAGCAATGTAGATGTAAAGTCCTCTCTCGACGAACAAAAACCAAACTCTAAAAGTCACTAATTATTCGTGTCCTGCTATATGGATGGCATGAACGGTGACAACATCTGATGAGTCGACGTTACGAGTTTTCGAGCGAAAGGTTCTGCGGAAGATGTATGGTCCTTTGCGCATAAGCAACGGCAAATACCGCAGTCGGGGGAACGAGATCTACAAGATATAGGACGACATTGACATAGTTCAGCGAACTAAAAAACAGCGGCTACGATGGATAGGTCATGTCGTCCGAATGGATGAACACGCTCCAGCTTTGAAAGTATTCGATGCAGTACCCGCCGAGGGAAGCATAGGAAGAGGAAGATCTCGGCTCCTTGGAGTCTGCAATTGGCGCCAAATAGCGAAAAGGAAGTACGACTGGCGCGGTGTTGTAAACTCGGATATAAACGCGTAAGGAGTGTCTACGCCAATAAAGAAAATGAATGCCTGTGATTGTTATTTGAGAATCTTTTGAAGTATCTCTCCCCAGCAAAGTAGCAATTTGGGTTTTTTATGTAAAACATAATCTTCAAAGCTGGCTGAAGGCAAAAAGAGATCAATCTACATCATCATAAGTCTCGTTTAGGTACCTTAGTCAGAATCGCTAGCAACGGCAACGTTAGCTAGAAGGGGCACGGTTGCCCGCTTAAATCGGAAAGGGTCCAAGTTGGATCTCTTTTGGCTTCTTGCGTTCTATCTCTAGACCAATGGAAACCGCGTGCACTTAGCAGGCGCTGGTTGCCGACCAACATTTGTGCGATTGCAAGATCCTCTTGGTCTAGAGTAGAACGCAGGAGATCTACGGAACGACTTGTCCTTAATAAAGTTTATTCCTAATCATAGAGATTTTTACTGGACATTGTCCAAAAGGCATTCATGCGGTATGACTAAAAATCTGGATGGACGCAAGTTGTATGTAGTAGGTAGAAACATCCAATGCAAATAGTATCTTCCTGTAATCGGTATAAGATTTGCCAATACCGTTAATAATATTAATCATAATACTGAAACCTATCTAGAGCCCATAGTACAGCACTTGGGTACTAGTACATCTTCAATCCAGAAAGCACATTTCTACAAAAATCTCTAATTCTTTACGTAATTTATACTCCAAAATCGACTTTAGCACTTCTTTTTATAAATTGCAGAAAACTTGATTACAATCTTTCATTACGTTTTGTGGTTCGTTTCTAAAATGTGTTCAAGTGGAGCTGAAAAGGCCAGAGCACGATTGGCTTGAATAGCATTTAAATGCTTCCATTTCATTTCCATAGTAACAATTTCAGCGATAAGCAGCAATGGCACCGGGTCGCCGCTTGGTAGCCAAAAACGTGGAGTGCTATGGAAACAAGCATAGTCTTCTTGAAGATGGTCAGAGAGAACCTAGACCACCCGCAAAGTGTGAGAGTGTCGGATGGCAACATGCACTTTAAAAGCACCTCAGAAATATCGATGAACTAACGGTGTTCCTCTGTGAGGAGGCAGTCTTTCGGGTGAGGGAGGTTTGAAAGAGAACCAGAGTGGACTCTGTGGACAAAGCGGACCTTACGCTGCGCCCTAGACCTCGCTATTGTTTGTCGGCAGAACCTTCCTCTGCAAATGAGATGAGGAGATATTGCAACTCGTTACTACCCACGTAATACTGGAAGAAAATAAGGCTTGAGAAAATCGAGGAGCCTTATCGGCAAGCGCTAATTCTGCTAAATGCGGAATCCGTTGGCTTTTTTAGAGAAACCAAAAGAGCCATAGTATATGCATTAAGAAGGGTGGTCATCAGAATTCTCCCAATGGCACCCGTTGGCTGATGACGCTCAGACGCGGTGGATATGCCAAATTATATGTTATTTAAGATCTCTCCTCAACCTTGAAAACTGCCATTGATCAGATGGGGAATAGCCAATATTATTTTATTATACGAAGCTTTGGGAAGTGGTTTTCTGTTACAAAGAATAATGATCTCTGCGAAAAATTAAAAAGGACGATAATAATGTATATGAAAGCAACGTGCTAAAGTGAGGTTATGCTGCGAGTAAAGAGTTAAATTATGGCAAAAAATATTTATTTAAGACCCAAATAAATACAAAAATATTTGTATAAATTGTGTGCCTTAAATAAGAACCACCTTAATATTATATATAGTCGCATATAAATATATTTCCCATATTAAATCCCTTTCCGCTTGTAATTGCGCTGGTAAATTATAAAATCGCCGCTTTGATGTCATTAACGTTGTTGCTTTTGTTGTTGGTAAAGTCGCTGGGCGCGTTCCGCAGTCAGCCAGCGGCAATAGACGCGGTCGTGCTGTCACTGTCGACATTTCGGACCACAAACGCTTTCCATAAATGATGAATGTTTTGTATGATGGCGTTCGACAAATTTGTCGGCGGTCGAACAAAAATAGAACATGAAAATATTTATCTATAAATACATAATTTGTATATCAAACGAGCTCAAGTATTTGGGGTGCACACTATTCTAATTAACAGTAGTTGCAGAAATTGTACAGAAAATTTTAATGGCAGCGCGGTTTTGCGAATTTTTGCGATCACTGTCACGCTATACAAGGGCCTACACGTAATTTGTAATGCCAGATGCAGGTTCATTATTAATACAAGCTGAAGTTTAATAAGGACTTGATATTTAATTCTGATAATTCATCCAGTCCTTTGAACTGCGAAGTTACTAGTTATTTGAGCAGAGTTCTAGATAAGACGGGACATTTCAGCGTGTCTCTTAAGTATACTGTCCTGCACTTGCTGGATGTGTAATTAATGCCCATACGGCTCCCATGTGACGCCATTAAGTTATGGCCTGAGACCAGGCCAACAACCATCTAACATTCTTTTGGAGACTGTGTGAGCAGAAAGCTTGCATGTTTTCCTTCCGTTCCCTTATACATGGTATTGGTGATCCGACATGCGCCAAAGGCATTCCATCTCACGCTTATCCATTTGTCAGCCCTTTCGAAAAATTTCATTGTGTATTGTCTTTATCAACTTGCGTATTTTCTGTATTGATTCAGTAGCCAAGGGATGGTATCTTTGGCAATCTCATCAGCTTTTTCATTTCTCGGAACGCCGTTGTGGCTTTGAACCCAGTGGCTGCCGCTTTCCGGCGTTAGCCTACGGCCAAGAAAATATTGAAGTATTTCGGTAGCTTAAAGGGTAGCCTGAGATCTAGCTCTGCTATTTTGGATCCATCCGTGCAGATACTGAAGTTCATCTGCTGAATTGCATGCCACTTTCTCTCCCAGATAAAGCGTCAGTATATGTGGTCTGTTTTATCCACCGACCCCCTGCCTATCGAGCTTTGACTTCAGATAATAGTGGAAAATTCATCGAGTAAATTAAGATTGGCTTGACTGCTGCTGTGCAATACAAATGCATAAGGACAGGTGATGGATACAATAAATGCGGTGCATAGACTTTCAGCAATAAGAGTAACAAGTACTTTCCAAACTATATCCAGAGAAGCAGCTGAAGTACTAGGTATGCCGTCCATCCAGGGAGACGTATTCACGAGATTAAATTAGCTATCAGCATCAAACACAGAAATAAAAAAAAAGAGATCAGAGAAAGAAGAGCATTATTATATGACAGCAACGGTGGCAAACTCAATCAAAGATCGGTTGAACCACAGACTCCTACCTGACATCCACACATGGATAACTAGACAATATGAGGACTTCAATTTCCACCTGACCTAAATATCAAGCGGGCAGAAGTGCTTCATTTTTCAAAATGTTACAACAGAATAGGCATCCGTCCGTCCGTGCTATACAGAAGGCGTAAAATGTCTTGTAACACCCACGAAGTAATACCTTATCTGGTGGTTCCGTGGGGCAGTTTTGACTTGGCAGTATATTAGATTTAGCAGATTAAGCGTACTCTGCTTCCCCCTACTATAAAAAACGGTGATAAGCCCTAGAATTTTCTTACATGCGTAGAGTGCAGCACAGGCTCTCTCCTCCACATTCAGTTTCACCCTCAGTTTGCTATCCAAAATTACTCCTAGGCACTTATTATGATAACTAGTAGCAAATTCTTTCCATGACGGGATCTTGTACCTCCTTGTAAAGAGCACCATATGGATTTAGAAAAAAACTAGGAACTTTTTAGAGGTGTAAAGTCTCGCTTATCTTTAAGGATCTTTATGTTTTATGTTAATTTCACTAGTCTTTTGTAGAGCTTAGAAAATTTTCAGCTTTCTATCTATAATTTTTTTCGCTGCGGAAAAAATTAAATAAGTAGTGCTGACTTCAAGTGTGACCAAATTATTGACGCATCTAGAGTAGTTGATAATATTGATATCTAGAGTAAAAATGTCAAAACCTCGATTTGGTTGCGCTCTCGGAAGACGGTTCTAAGTAGTCCGAACGGGTCACTTACAAAAATAAGCTGTTAACGCAGAAAGTACGGAAGTTATTCTACAACAACAGTAGCAACAATTATTGGAGCACCAGAGCTGCCTTTGGTTAGAAGTATTTCAAAACTTTAACAATTGGGTATATTTTTGGCACACACTGTGTCGAATGCATTAAATTTGTATAAAATATTTACGAATAAATTTGATTTGCCGCTAACAAATGCAGTTGTTCCATAATTGGCGTTTCACCGCTACAATGCCTTGCTACATGCCTCACATACTTATGCTATATAAATATTTTCATACATACATACATATGTATATGTGTGATTTGCGGCCGCATAAATTGTCTGTCACCTAAAACCTGTAGCATAAACAAATATTAAAATTGCCATAAATTATTTGTCAATTAGTGCATTATGAATTGCTTGGCGGTCGGCCATCTGTCCACATGCTTATCCCGACATCCCGGCGAGCAGCCACCGCGCCAACCCGCCACGCATTAACTCAACCGCTATTTCAATGGCATTTAAGCTATTTGCGAACATAATTCATGTTTGTTGGTGTGCGGGTGTATGCATGTGTGTGTGCGCCTTTGCGTATTAAATATGAATGAGACTAAGTAATGCTGCTCTAACTGGCTAAATGAATCAAAGGATGTCCAAATGAAGTCCATTGAGGGACAAAGCTGACTAACGTGCATGCATTTCGTATTCTGCGGAGAGTAATGGTGTGAATGTACTTTTCCTCATCTTATAGTAAATATATGTATTATTGTATGAAGTATTTGTGGTACTGAATACTTTTTATTAAAACGATTTCATGGGAAAAACCATTTGCAACCATGCCCACTTCACATAGTAGGACATTTTGTGTAATATTAACTATTTGATATTCGCATAACCAGTACCAAGTTGGATCCAAAATTAGCCGCTTCATGAAATATATAAATTTTAGATGGAAAATATCAGCGAAATTTTGAGAATTCTTAAGAAACTTTCTGATAAAAACGTGACCAGACACTAAAATCATTTATACAATTACAGTGACTCACAAAATTGATCACGCTTTAGTTGAATATTCATTTCTTTTTCATTCCGTCAGTCAAACACAAATATGAATACTTATGTTGCTTTATTTGATGTACCGTTATCTATATGTTTTACGTCGCCACCAAAATTAGCGGTAAAGTAAAATTTGAACAATGCGCAGAAGGCAAGCGTGATCAATTTTGAGACTTTCGCTCGAAGTGTTCGGACGTGCGCAAAAACGTGAATTCATAAAATAGAATAGTTTGAATTATTTGAAAAATATGGTTATAAAAGGTAAGAGAAAATATGCATACGTTTTTCCGTCGCTATAGTTGCTTATATCTTTGGCAGACATGGTTATCTCCAATGGAGTTAAAGGCGAGGTGAAAAAAATGTTGATTGTACCTAATGTAATGATTTATTCATCAAACTTCTTAGTTGGTTGTTAGGAGTATAAGAAGTATTTTTTCTTCTTTCGGAGACTGTTACGAAATGCTGGTCCGAAATAAAAGCCTTTTCAAAAGTTGCAAATTTTGCCAAAAATACAAGACCTGGACTGGGAGAAGGTCAGGTTGCCTAAATCGTTTATACGCGAATGGACTTTACGCTGAAGTTGGGAATGGTATGGGGATGCATGACGATCAATGGTGTTGACGGCAGAGTATATTGAAACTCCTTCAGTCATTTGCTTGGCACTTTTGACATTGTCTTCCAACAGGACAATCTTCGATCGACTGAAAACAATAGTATTAGTACACTAGATTGTTTCACCTTAACCCCATCGATGTGGCAATTTTAATTATGGCCTAAGGTGCAGCAGGCGTGGGATTCTATTTCGTCAGAAACATGCGCAAATTTGTGTTTAAGTATGCCAAGGAGAATCAAAGCCGTTATAGATGCCAAAGGTGGTTATACGAAGTATTAATATTAATTTTTAACCCTGTTAAATCACATGAAATATTCTATATTTAGTTTCTTTATTGCTTTTATTTGTTGTTGTTTAATGAAATATTACTTGTGTTTTATCCCTTCATTTTATATCTTTAACAAAAACATAAAAAATTTCGAAAATATCAAATCATTTACGAATTTTTTATCATCGCTTAGGTACGTATTGATACCGTGATCAATTTTGTGAGTCACTGTATTTCGATACTCATTTCGTATATTTTTTATCCTCGAAAATTTTATAAAAAATAACTTACCAATTGACTGAATTTACGACATAAAGCCGCTTTATACCTAATGTAATGATTTTCAAAGTTCCAGTTAGTTTTATTCTTCTTTTTTCGGACTGTTCTGGGCCGAGAATACAAAACACCACCAGTTGCCTCTATCGTAAGCACTTTTTGGGAAGGCTTACAGCTCCTACAGCCAATTTTGTTTTATCTCTTCGATTGACTGAAAACTGTTTTCACGATGTGGCAATTTTATTTGAAGGAACAAGAAAAATCCCAGAGAGTCAAATCTGGTGAATTCGATGGTATTCATTGCGTTTTTAACTTTAAATTCGGTCAGAATTGTTGATCGATGCGAAGGTGCATAATAATTGTGTAAAATCAATGAGTGATTCTTCCACAATTTCGACCGTTTTAAACGGTTATTCTCACGAAAACGCCTCAATGCGGTCAAACAGAACTCCTTATGGACCGTTTGTCCTTCCCGAACAAATTAATGATGCACCAAACTACGATTGTTGAAAGATAAAATGAGTACCATATTGATTTTTGAGCGTCTTTGGTGTGGTTTTTTATGGTTTCGGCTTGGTTTTTTGCCTTCATTCCCATGATTGTTGACTTGCTTACATGTCAAACTCCTAAACCCATGTCTCATCGGCAGTTATAATACTCTCCATGAATGTGGGATTGACATTAGCACGATCAAGCATGTCCAAAGAGACCTGTTTACGGTACTCGTTTTGAAAAATAATTGCATTTATCGGGTCGAGCAAGAACGTGTTTCATACCCAAAATATCCACCAAAATCATTCGAACGGACTCGCGAGAGAATGCGAGTTCTCTTGCAATCTCATTAACACTTGTTTCAAGATTTCTAAGCGCCATAACCTCAGTTTTTCAATATTTTCATCAGTTGAAGAGGTCGAAGGTCGTCCAGAACGAGGCATGTCTTCAATGATCGCCTCGACCGTCTTTGAAGGCTTTGTGCCACTCGTAGGCTCCTGTGTTTTGACAAAATTGAGTTACCGTAAGCCTTTTCTAACATTTGCAACGATTCCACACATATCACCGTAAAGCTAATACAGTTAGTGATTTAATCTGCATGAATATTTATTGCTCACGCGGACGGCTCCCTATAACATGCAGAGAACAGTTCTCTCGAATTCTGCAGGTGCTTTTACATCTCGGCTGGTCATCATCCACGTTTCTGCGCCGTACAGTAGAACGGGAATAATGAGAGACTTATTGAGTATAATTTTTGTTTGTGGAGAGAGAGAGTGATCTATTTCTGATCCCTAAGTAGCATCCGTTGGCAATATGTAGTTATTCTGCGCTTGATCTTCAGGCTTAGAATTACTGCGCTGACGGCGCAGTTGTTAAGGCCTACGATATCAATATTATCAGCGTAAGCGCAGAGCATTGTACTTTTAGAGTAAACAGTGGCAGTGGTGTCAGATTAGAAGATAGTGAGATATTGAGGAATATGCACAAGAGGTAATAACCTTGTCTAAAACCTCATTTGGTGTTTTTGATGGAGCTGACTGTTGAACTCAACGTCATTCTACACAACTGTATTGTTTTTGCAAGATACCAAATTTAGACATGATGTTGAAATGGCAGCTCATGTTAGTGGCTTTGAAATTGACAAAAAATGTGATGGGTGTCGAACTGTTTATTTGGTCAATGGCTGATTTGGCATGTCTAAAGCGACACAGCCTAGCAAAAGAAGCTTGTCGATGCGATAGAGTAAACTTATATTGCCATCACTGGTATTGGATTTGCGACCAAATCATTCTTAGCTGCCTGGGGCTTTGCTTTTCTTAAGCCGTCCTAGAGCTATTTCCACATGGTCTTGGTTGAGTGGCGAGGCGACAATGTTTTTACGGTAGATTGTTGGTCCGTCACATGTTTTAACCATTTAATAGGTTTGAGAAGTGTTCCTTCCAAATTTCACTGTGTGGCCGATATCAGGTTTCCATTTCTGTGGAAGTACGGCTCCGGGCTTAAACCATTTGTTCGATGCTTTAACTTCTGATAAAATTTGTGGGCGGGACTTCTGGTACCCAGTGTCCCAAACTTTTTGCACTCACGTCTTTTTGGTGCTCTTTTCTTTTTGTTGAAACGTCGTCTCTCTTCCACTTGGCTTTATATCGTATACTTCGGCCAATGTGTAAGTTATTTTTATAAGTTTGGATGGAAATATTTTTTCAAGGATAAAATAGTTTAACCTACTGTATCACTCAATTCAATATGCTTAATAAAAGAGTGAGTTCCGGTTTTCTAGTTGACTTTACTTCGCTAATATTGGTGAATATGACTTTTAACCACATTATGGGTCATGGATTCTTTTGAGTAATTTGTGTTAAATGTAAGTAAACGGTTAATACTTTTCGCTGGGCACACATCCAATATAATGTTTTCATAAATTTTGCTGGTTTTATAACTCGCATATTGCCTAATCTGTTGGATCTCTTATCAGCAAACTTAACTTGAACCTACTTTTTAGAGTATAATAAGTTCTCGTGTCTTTTTCTTAAAAGGATTTGACATGGTTTTTTTAAGAATTAAGAGAGTTTCTAATATTCGTTTCTCTCCGAAATTAGACATCCCTTATATTTCTCGATTTTACACGTTTTATTTTCATTTAACAGATTTCGTTCACCAATATCAATCCAATTACCAACTAGTTACAAACTAGTTACATTATGACCAAAGACCATTTATCGCTATTTTCTAGAGAATTAAATTAATTATCCATCAAATTGACAACTAGTTACAAACTAGTGATATGAAGACCAAATGCCATATGTTGTTATTTTTAAAGAATTAAGTTAATTATCCAACATACTGACAACTAGTTACAAACTAGTCACATAAAGACCATATGCAATTTGGCGTCTTTTCTAGAGAATTAAGTTATTAATGCTCTCTAAACTATCAACAACTCTTTATATAACGGTATGTGGACATGAAAAGTGGCCACGAAATTTGCAGCCAATATGAGCCAATGAAATATGCACTACCTGGGATTTAGCTGTTGTTATTTGCGGTCACATGTAAACGCATTTATTTATGAATGCATTTTAAGCTTCGGTTAGCCGTCTAAACAATAACACACACATACAGTCGGCAAACACATACACAGACGCACGAAGAAGCGCGCAGCAGCAAATATGCAATTGTTTACATTTGTAATGGAGTTATAAAATATGCAGAGAAAAGCAAAAAAGAAACAAATAAACAAAAATGGACAACAACAATAAAAACAACAAAAACAGCAAAAAGTTATAAAATCAAATTAAACAGTTAGAAATCAAATGGCTTAACCATAAATAATTGCCAGTGAGTAATTTAGTGGCGAATGGTGGGTTAGAGTTGCGAAGGCAACAACAACAACAACAACAAGACGAGGAACAACATAAGCAACAACAACAAAAATAATTGTAATGAAACGTAGCGAGTTTTATAGCAACAACAATGCTAGCCATTATAACAACAAAAACAACAACAAACACAGTAAAAACAACAACAGTCACATGCCGCATAATTTTATGTTGCTTTGTAGCATATGCATAATTTTTCAGCGCAGCGCAAGGGGAGCTGCTGCCACACAGTTTATGAATTACGTTTATTTTTTGTTTGATTGTGTGTATGTGTGTGCCATTTGATTTTGTTTTTCTGTTTTGCGTTTCTGCTTTGCTGTCCCACTAAATTATAAGGCAGCGCAAAGTTATTCAGCTGCAGCAGGCGGCACGTGACTCAAATACTTAGCAGCGGCTCACACCCACACAACTCAATCCACTCACACACACATGCACGCGCGTTTCACTTCCCCACCAGCACATATGTGTGTACTTAGAGCTGCTTAGTTGCTTGCTTACTTACTTACTTGCCACTTAAGCGACTACTTACTTACTTATTTGGGCAACGTGCACGCGCTGCCTACCTAAACGCACTCCCCACCTCCACCACCGCCAACACTAACATATGTACGTTCTAACGGTTAAGCGAAGTAAATGTGCATTTCTGCTTGCCGTTATTTATAAGTTGCTGCAAGTGTAAGCAATTTTATTGCTTAGTGAAGTTTAGTTTCATTTGTATCAGTTACTTATGCCAACACACACACACATACATATGCAAATATATTACATTTGACTAGTATATGTGAGTGCTTTAGATGCGTACGTGAAAGTTTTCCTACAAATGTTCGGTGTCTCAAGTTTTCTTTTTTTTGTTTTTCGAAGACAAATTAGTTATAATAGTTGTTCTTATTGTTATTGTTGTTGTAATCAAATATAGTAGTTGCTTGGGATTTCACAACACCATGCTGCGCCAATTTAACGTGATACACGCCTGTATGGGTGTGTATGTGTCTTTCTATGCATGTGAATGTGTTTATATGAGTGTGTGTGTGTTTGTACGTTGTTGCCAGCGCGTTGGGTAGCAAAGTTCACGTGTTTACCTGCAGTCAAAAACTAAAACAATAGCTGCTATGATCTTTGAATTACTAACCTACAGAGCTTCACCTCGGACACATACACATATATCCTACTGGCGACATACATACATATAAACAGTGTATATAAATATGTACTGCAAATATATACATGAAGGTGCTTGAAAGATTGTATTGCTGGATTTGTAAAGTTTTATTTGCGCGAGGAAAGTTGAGCAAAACTAAGCAAAAATAAGGATAAAGGAGTAAAGTTGAGGGGGTTGGAGGAAGAGGGGATATATTCAAGATTAATATTAAATATATATTTTATTAAAAGAGTCAGCGCGCTTTGCTTTAATCATTGTTAAACCAGCATTTCTTTGTTTTGTGCGTGGATACAGCAAGGTGCGTCGGGGCGTATGAGTGACAAATATTTCGAGCAACACGTTGGTGGTGTTTGTAAGTAAATAATTGCATATCGTCACCTAAAATGCAAAAAAAAACGTATTTTGAAGAAAATCGAAATTGAGTTTTTATTGCTTTCGATTCACTACATCATATTACATATATCCAGAAATAACCAATTTATAACCAATATATATAACCAATATATAACCATTTTATAATATGTATGAAAAGTGATGTTACGTTATTTTGCATTTTAGGTGACGACATATACCTCAAAGCTAACATAAATTAGCCCCTCATCAGCATCAAAACGGTGCAGTGTTGCATTTTACACATCTT